>NC_071547.1:1143945-1870030 GCF_026979565.1 Vidua chalybeata | reverse complement strand
CAGAAATGGGTGAGGAGCCTTTGGTGAGCTCAGTGCAGCTCCATTTGTGGGAGCCCTGCACAATTTTTTGGACTGAACTGGAGGCTCATGGAATAGAATGAGCTGTATCTGCTACACCTGAGCTTTCTGTGGAAGGAATTCCTTGCTGAGCCATCTGGCTGGATTGAAGTTCCAGTGTAGCAATTATGTGTTCCATCTGTTTGTATTGCCTTTGTATCGTATCAGGCTTTTCCTTGTTCACATCATTAGAATTCACATCATTAGAACAAAGCCCTGTGGGATTTGATGCTGCCAGTGCTAATGAACCTAACTGGGTGTGTTAGCAGATTTGGTAGGACCCTGAGAGCTGGGGCCATCTCTGCTTCTGATTCACACTCCTCTTCAGATTTGATTCTGCTCTTTAGAGTACCCTTAGTGCTCATTGGTCTTAATTTTTAAGCATCAGGCAGCATGGAAATGGGCTGTGTGTGCCATGAGGGTCTGTACACCTGTACAAATGCACACAGCAGTGTGTGGCTGTTGGTCTGCTCCTGGGAAATGGAGCAAAGGAGGAGGTAGAGAATTCACCAAAGCAGCAGGACATTTGACCTCATACTCCCTTAGAGAGTAACTGTAATGTATTAATTAAATCTCCATTTCTGAGTTTGTTAGGCAACACACTAGGGGCTTCTTGAAAACTTCTTCTGTCACCAGAACAGATTCTGGTGAGGTTTTGTTTTAAAGTAATTGATAAATTTGAATGTCAGTGCACTGTCACTGTATTTTCTAATGAACAAGGAAAAGAAAATACACATTTGATAGGAGAGAAAGCTGTTAAGTGTCATTCTCAGCTAATACATTTATATTTAGCCACATCCCTTACCTGTGGTTTCCTGAGGAGACAGCATGGAGGAATTGTCAGGACAGAACTCCTGTCCTTTTGCAGCAGATTTTTTTTGCAGTGCTGAGCAGCCCAGCTTGGAAAGGAGTTTAACAGAGATGAGTTGATTGTGATGTTTTTGCTTTCATCTTCAGATTTGGTAATAATTTGTTTCTCATTTTGGCTGCAATGTAGAGGGCAAAATAGAAAACAGAAAAATAAAGAATGCTGGGAAGAATAAACAGATGACTCAAGTCTGATTTCTGCAACATGATTTAGGAGATTGTTCTTGAACACTTAGCTGACAATTTTACAGTATTGTGTAATCTTGTACTTCTTAATGCTTCAAGTAATGGAGCTAGAGAGGTTTGAACATCAGTGTGCTGAGAGCTTTTGTTGAAAGGATTTGCTTCTTGCTGTTGAATACAAAAAGATCCATTTCTGCTAGGCTGCTGCATGCAGTGTACATGGAAAACAGTAAATGCCAGAAGGGTTTTAATCTCAAACAGGATGATAGCTGTGGTAAATTCCTGAACACAGTGTAAGCTGGAGGAGACACCTGAAATTTAGCATTTGAATGTGTTGTGCTGCAGAGATACTAAAGGAGCTCTGATATCTTTTGTTGGTTGTCTGTGTGTGTTCAACATCAATTTATTTTGCTAAAAACCAGTGGTGAGGTTTCCTTTGCTAATGGTGGCAGAACAAAGCTGCCAGTTCATGTGGGGGCCCCTCAGCACATCAGTGATCTCCCCCAGGATGGTTTTTGTTCCCCCTGGTGCTCTGGCAGAGCAGCTGGGGGCACATGGAGCTCCTCCTGCAGGTGCAGCCAGAGTCCTGTGCACCTTCATGGACATCAAGTGCCCAATTCCTGCTCACATCACAGCTGCTTGTCCTCTTTACATGAGTCTAATCTGACCTGCCAGGTGATTTTTTTAGCTGTTTAGGGCTTTGTGAGCTTGGCCCTTCCCTGAGTGATTCCTGGGGGTTTTATCATGGGTTGATCTGGTTAGGGGTCATGAAATAGATTGTTACAAACAGAGATCCTGTGTGAGTGAAAGACAAGCAAGGCAGTCTTTTAACAACTCTCCTGTTAATTCTTGTCCTTACTCCTTGCTTGTTTTGAAATTTGCATTTAGCTCCCACTGAAGTTTCCTACAGTAGCAGTTAATTTCATTTTTTTAACACATTTTTTCTCTTTATCCCTAGGGTGTACTGGACAGATTTTCCCAAATTCAGCCTAAGCTCATATTCTCTGTTGAAGCTGTTATATACAATGGCAAACAGCACAACCACTTGGAAAAGCTGCTGAGAGTGGTAAAAGGTATTTCACTGCATCCCACCTGGTCTGTGGTTCTGTGAGCACTCAGAGCCTGCCCTGCCACTGCTTGTTGCTGTCCTTTCTTCTTTACAGTGTCACAGTGGCCACTGAGGCTTTCAGAACAGATTTGGGTAAAAGCTGAATGGTCTTTTCTGTAATTTTAACAGTTTTCTGCTTGCCTAACTTTAATAGATCATCAGAAATTAGCCAACAGTGGGAGCAGGGGCTGGTGATGGTGTTTTTAAGCTCAAGCAAAGTGCTGCTGAAGACAAATGGGGAGGTATTACAGCACTAAAGCTTGCAGATTTACAGATAAAAGGCTGGCAGCATTGAGGAAATTACATCTGGGGTAACAGTTCAGTCCTCTGGGGTTTCAATACTCAGTGCATCAGAATTATTTCTGTTACTTAGTGCATTACACTGTATGATTCAATCAGGCAGAAAAGACCTTTGCTTATGTAACTGAATGTAGGAAATAATTTTCTTCCTCCTTCCAGGGCTTCCAGACCTAAAGAAAGTGGTGGTGATTCCATATGTATCTCCAAGAGAAACCATAGATATTTCTAAGATTCCAAACAGGTAATGGGAGCACTGCTGGGTGCAGAGGTGATCTTACACATGGGCTGGGGTAATGCTTTCAGAAAGTTTTGAAATGTTCCTTTTTTTTTTTTTTTTTTTCCCTCCTTCTTATGCAGTGTCTTTTTAGAAGACTTCCTTGCCACTGGGAAAGGAGACCAGGCTCCCCAGCTGGAGTTTGAGCAGCTGCCTTTCAGCCATCCTCTCTTTATCATGTATTCCTCAGGCACCACAGGGGCACCAAAATGCATGGTTCACTCAGCAGGGGTATGTCCTCCTTCCTGGAGCTGCACTGGCTCTGCTTAACTGCTTGCTTAACTACATTTTTCCTTGAACAGCATCACCCTGTGATGTATTTTAAGGAAGAATTGATTGCTGACAGTTTCTCAGCAACCTGACAGTGAACCTTTTTATGTGTTAGTGGCTGTTTGAAAGCAAATGTGGATGGGTAAGAATATAAAATATTTTGGTTTAGAAATCAGTGTGGAGACATTTCAGATTCCAGGTGATTCCTGGGAGCAAGTGTCATTCACAAAAGTACCAGTAGAAGTGTCTGGATTGATATTTGAAAAGTCAAATAACTTGAATTGGGTGTTTGCAACTGATTTTTGGACATTGTTAGCTTGAGGCCCATAGGGAGCTTGCAGTTTTCATTATCTGGATAATTTTTTACCTGGAACATTACTTCATGTTTATCAGTTTAGAGTAAGTCATCCTCATCAATCCTTTAGGGAAGGAAGGCAGAGTTGGAATCTCCTTGAGTGTAGGTTTTCATTGTATGGAAACTGCTTGAGGCAGTGTCTTGTTGTGGCTAAAGATAATATCTGATATTGGTGCCAGAATGACCCTTGCTCACTTGCTTTCCACTTGCTGTTCCAAAGTCCTAAAAATAGAGGAAAGTGACTGCAGCAGTGTTGAAACTTTAATTCTGCTATAATCCTTAACAGAAGGCAGGTTTTTCCCCATTTCAGGCAGGCAGGATGTGTTGTCTGGAGCCTTTGTAGCAATGTGTGTCACTGGAGCTGCACAGCTTTTAGCCAGTCCCTCATTTCTGCTGCTTGCTCTGCAAGTCAGGATGAGCATCCTGCAGGGCTGGGTGGCCTGAGGGCAGGATCCTTTGATGCTGTGCCCCCAGTGTGTGTGCTCTTGCCTCCCTTTGATGGCAGGGACTGGAGGATTTGCCCCCAGACAAATCCCCTGCTGCCTGTAAACACTCTGCTTTATGTGCTATCAATCGGTAGGAGATCATACCAGGCAGTACCAAATGGTCCCTTTGGGACACAAATCCAGGGTTTGTGAAGAAGACAGGAGGTGGGTTTTGAAGTTTGACAGCTGTTTTGAAGCTGTGCTGGCTTTAGACTGGGTAAATACTTGCAGAGGTGGATTAGCAAAAACAGGACAAGGTGTTTTGTTCAGTGATGGTGATAAACAGTAGAGATGAAAAATAGCTGTAGATCAGAGAACAGGACTTTACTTTTGCAAAGTTTTCTTTTCCCATGTTACCTGTTAGCTTGCCCTGAATCATGACTCTGCTCTCCTGAATCATGTACAGAGCTACCTTAGAGTTTAGGTCCAGACTACTCATCCTTGCTGGGTGGATGGATGAGTAAGATCTGTTGTTGGTGATGATTCTGTTCCCTCTAAGTAGCTCTTTAATTGTGGTGCAGAGTGATTTTTTTTTTTTCCTGGTGCTAACACCTCTGGCTGAAAAGCAAATTATTGAATTAGGAACTTCAGTGTTTGAATAGACTCTACACAAAGTCCATGCAAATTAATTCTTAGCTGTCTTTTACACACTTGATTGGGTTTATCTGTTTGTTCTAGGCTTAATCTTGTTTCCATTGGAATTAATAGGATGACTTGCATTGATTTGATTTTTTTAAAAAAGCAGAATTAGCCTACTGTCTTTGCTTTGTTTTCCAGCTTTGCTTTAAACCAAATGTGTTTCTGGTAGTGAAAACAGCAAGATGACATTTTGGTGAAGACATTTCAATTATTGCTTATTTTTAGTATGCTCCAATGCTGATTGTTACTGTACTGATTTCAGATGCCAATAGGCAGCTCACGTTAAATTCACAACTCAGTTTTCTGCAGTAAGTCTCTGGTCTGTTTTCTTGCTACATAGTGAAATGACAGTGAAGTGAAGCCAGGGCATGGGAGATTATTTAAAAAATGGTGGCTCAGAGGAGCAGGCTTTCTTTTTGATCCTTGGAAGCAAAGCTGTGTGGTTTTGACCAGTTGGGTGTGCTGCAGAACAACGTTAGTAATTGTTATTCTTTAGTCCTAAAAACATTGGTGGTTCTTCTTGCCTCATTCATATCAGGCCTGTTCCCAGTTATTCCCTGCTCCCAGCTGTGTAAGGAGATAATTCAGAGCCAAAATCCTCTTCAGGTCGTGTCTATCCATCTCAAGGACTCGCAAGGCTTGGCCTTAAACCTCTGCAGTGCTGCAGATGGCTGCTGTAGCTGCAGGCAAAGCCCTCAGGGGCTGTTTGTGCTCAGGCTCAGAGCTCTGCTGCTCAGAGCCCGGCCCCGGGGGCTGCCCCTGGCTCCCTGAGCCGTGTCAGTGCCCAGCCCTGCTCCTCCAGGCCCTGCTGGGGCTCTGCACAGCTGTGCTGCTGCTTGCTGGCACTCCAGATGTTCAGCACTTCACCAGCCCTGGGCTGGCCCCCAGGAGGAGCAGGGAGTTTTATCAGCTGCCAGATCTGGTGTGAAGTGATAAATGCTTTTGGGGTTTTGTTTGGAGGGTTGTAAAAGTCCTATAAATAAATGAGTCCTGTAAATTAACTCCAGAGAGTGTTTTGGGCTGTGGGTTTAGAACAGCTCTGCCTTTTCCCAGAGCCCTTTTGTTTCCAGCCTGAGATGTACCAGGTTTTGCAGGGAAGTTGTTCATAGCCTATACCTAAAACCATTTTCAAAAATCCCCTTCTGGCTCCAAAACTGTGAGGTAGTGGAAACTAAATGAAGGAAAAAGAAAACCAATATTTATCTGAATTGAATATAACTTTTAATTTTGCTATTTTGTGTGGCTCTTTCGGAATCTCCTGCAGGAACAATGGGCTTTCCTTTATAAATGCAGTAATTATGTAAACACCTGCAATTCTTTTGGCAACCTTACCAAGTTAACCCAGTGTTTCTAAATCCCGATTTTTGGGTGATTTTCAGCTGTAGGAGATGGCAGCTGGAGCTAGATGGCAGCGTTGTGGCAGCTGAGGGTGTTCAAACAGCAGTAGGTGAATTCAGACCTGGTTCCTTTGAGCAGTGAAGTGAAAATAAAATTTACTCCTTTATTTTTATTTAATGTTTTCTGCTTTTTCTCCCGAAGCACGTGCCAGTTTTATGACTCTCCTTTTTCATTTTGAATGTTTATCTGTAATCTGTTTTCTTTCAGTGTAAATCTTGTTTCATGCTTATGAGGCTCTTAATAGTTTCACTATGATTCCTTGCATAAATGCAAAACCCATTTTTTAATTTTAACGTTGGCTACATTAATTTGTCACTGCAGTGAAGTGACTTAATGAAGTAGTCTGTAAATTTATTTATCCTAGCAAGTTGTGCTTTAATGATGATCAGGAAGGTGGTTTAGCAGCATTTCCAACAAAAGGAAGTAATACATTTCAGGACATGATTAATATTGATGCTCTGAGCAGTGAGACATTTCACATTTCTAGTCCCTCCAGTGTTTACAAGAGATCTGTACTGTCAGGTCTTTTGTCTCCTAGATGTTAATAGATAAGATAATTTGGACACATGGTGCTAATGTTCAGCAGCTGCTGCAGTCGATGGCAGCTCTCAGTCCTTCACTCCTCCCCTTGCCCAAATACACTGAAAATGAAACTGTCAAAGGGCTTCTCTTGGAAAGTCTGACTGCTGAAAGCCTGCTGTTAAAATTAGGGTCTGCATGGAGTACTCTGCAACTCTGATGGCTGTGTGGAGTTGGAAGGGGAAGGGAGTTGTTTATTCCATGGATTAAAAGTGATGTGCAGTGGGAATTGCTGAGGTCTAATGAGAGAGGCTGAAAAGTTATGTGAGAAAATGGAGAATGCAATTGCTGCTGCTGTTAGATAGGCCCTGGGATTTACTTCAGTTGTAGTTAAAGGGAATACTTGCTTTAATCCTGGAGTACATCCTGCAAGCTATTGACTGTGCTGGTGTTTTTTAAGTCTTAATGTGCTGTCAGAGTTTTGCTTTTCATTTATGTGATCTTGTATTTTCCTTTCTTTTTGCAGGGTACCCTAATACAGCACCTGAAGGAGCACATTCTTCATGGCAACATGAGCAGCAGTGATGTGATTATGTACTACACAACGGCAAGTGGGGCTTAAGGCTTTTTTAGAAACACTAGAACATCCTTTTCCTGTAAAGATGGGACAACTTGTCCTACAAATCCACAAGTATACTTGTTTGTGTGTTAAATTGTTTTACTGCAAGGGATTGTCCCATCTGAGTTTATTAAAAAAAAAAAATCAGATGAAATAATAAAATGCAGCAGGGACCTTTCTGATGAAAGGTCAAAGCCATGTTAAATGTTTCTGACCTAACTGGTGAGGAAAATGGATTGATTTTTAGTCTCTTAGCTGTATTGATCAAGCTTGCCTCATCAATATCACCTGCAAATCAGATTCCACCTTGCTGCAGGGCTAGGTCACACTCAAGATGAGAATTTTATGTCTGTTTTGTTTGTGAGGAAAGAAGCTGCCCAGCTCCAAGCTTGATAAAGGAAAGTGGGTAAAGCTCATCTGTGTGGAGCTCAGTTATGTGGTGGGAGGTGTTCTTCCTGATGCTGTGATGAAGAAAAATGATTGCTAAGCCTTCTGTGAGTGTAGCAGCTGGAGAAGGCTGATGTCTTTCCTCATGAGTTCCCTTGTGAACTTTAACATGCCTAGTCAGTTTGCAGTATCTCCATGGAGGGATCATGGTAATTGCCTTGTCTTGAGTTCTCCTGGCTCGAGCTGTAGAGCTGTGTGTGCAGGGAGGCATGGAATCCCCACCTCATCAGGTGTTTGTAAGGCTCACTTAGATCAACATCCATCAGGCACGTGCAGCTGAGGCGGCCTGGGACAGCTGGGAGGATGAGCAGAGCTTCAGCCTTACTTGCTGATGTGATCAGACAAAATCAGTGGTGTGGCTTTAGCAGCAGGAGAACTTCAGGCAGGGCAAGGGGAAGGTGGCACCTCTTGCATGAGGGCAGGGATGGTGCTTGGGTCCAGCTTCTGCCAAGATCTGCAGCAGTGCATCCTCGTAGAGCTGCCTGTGGCTCCGGTGCCAGCAGACAGCACTGCTGGGGCTGCCAGCACTGCAGGCAGGGACAAACTCATGGAGGGTTTCTTCTCTGCTCCAGACTGGCTGGATGATGTGGAATTGGCTGGTGAGTGCACTTGCTACGGGAGCTTCAGTGGTCCTGTATGATGGATCTCCTCTAATTCCTTCACCAAATGTGCTCTGGGACCTGACTGACAGACTGGGGTATGTATCCAGGGTAAGCAAAGGCTGCTGGCACTGGCTCCTGCCACGCTGAGCCAGGCAGCCTCACTGAAGGTGCCGTGCTCTCGGGCAGGAGCTCGTGCACAGCGTGACACTGTTTATCTTTTGGCTCAGCCCTGGGTGGAACTGCTTTTAAAAATTTGTACTAAAACATTTTCTGCGAGAGGAGGAGAGACAAAGAGCTGATTGTTTCAAATTGGAGTCAGGTATTAGAATTCCAGGCAAACAAAGACTTTTGGTTCAATAGTTTTCAAGAGCAGCCTTTTCAAAAGGCAGTAATTGGGAGCAATCTGAAGAGTAATTTCTCAGCACACTCAGAACTTAGTAAATAAGAACTCTTTTTTCAAGCAGCTCAACCTAAGATTTTAATATAGAACTTTGACTTAAAGACATAAATTGACTGGAAAGGCTCAGCAGGGCTGCTTATATTTTCATATTTTGCTTTTTAACCTGTAATGCCTAATTCATACTGATAAGCTATTCAGTAATTGTTTTATGCCATTTTTTGTGCCTGAAAATGCTCACAGCACCCTTTCTTGAAGCTTAGAGAAATAGCAGGTAGCAGATAAACAGCTGTAAAACCCTGTGATTGCATTTAGCTTTGTACACTTTGTTAAACTTCGATTTTTAAAAAAAAAAAATTATTTTGTAACTTTCCTATTTTGCCAGCTGCATGTAAGGAGTAAATTTGAATTTTATTACCAGTAAAACGAGTGTTGTTTTTAATTGATAATTAAAATTGTTTGTGGTGGGAAGTGGATGACAAAAGATTCACTTTCTGACTCTGCATGATTAATAATTTAAACTTCACTGTCTTTTGTGATATGTAATATTTAAAGACTGACATTTTGTCTCTGGCTATTACAACTGAAGCTTAATGCCAAGTCAAAATGCTTCCAGTAAAAAAAAAAAAAGGCACAAAAGAAACCCACAAACTTCAGCCATGCTTCTTCACCCCCAAAGAAACCCTGGTACAACAACAGGCAAAAAAATGAGAATTGAGAAACAACCCAGCTTATTTTTAAGCATTGTCTCCACATGCCAAAAGCAAGTGAAGATAAATGTGTCTGCATGTCTCACTTTTGTAATCTGGCGCTAAAAGCGGTGGCCATCTGGGTGCTACTTCATCATGCAGTCTGTTCCCAGCTCACTCATATGTTAAATATGTTAAAAAAAAAAAAAAAAAGGCTCCAACATGTGAAGATTACCTTCTCCTCTGAAGATGCACCACACTTTCCTTCAGAGAGCATATTCCCAGGGTATCATCAGGATATCTCCTCCTGCGTGGCAGGAATGACTCAAGTGGCCATCCATTAGTGATCTGTGCAAGGGAATTGCTGGATGGTGACTAAATGCAGTTATGTCGCTTTTGGAAGGAAATAAAGGGAGATTTGGCTCTACATGTGCTGTAGAGGAAGTGTCAAAGAGCTTAAAATAGAGAAGCATTTTGTATTCTAATGTAAAATAAGCACTGGTTTGAGGCATGGAAGGAAAGTGAGATGTTACACAAGAGTAAAAATAGTTCATGTGGTTGGCATAGAGGGTAGCTGAGGAGCGCTGGGCTGGGGGCTCTCATGCTGGAAGGTTCCCTGCTCATGGCAGGGATTGCAACTAGATGATCTCTAAGGTTCCTTCCAGTCCAAACCATTCTGTGTGCCCTTCCCGTGTGCCTGGTGAATTGCTCTGTGCACTGGTGTGTTTGTGCAAGGAGCCTGTTCCTACCTGAGAGGGAAATCTTCCACCAGCATGGCAAAGGGAGACATCCCCTTTTGGCAGTGTTGAAATATCCCCTTCTCCTTGCCTGGAACAGTGTCCTACCTCCCACCCTGCCTTTGGAGTCAAAGCCAGCCTAGCAGGATCTTATTTAAGCTCTGCTGGTGTTGGTATTGCCCATCTCTGTGCTCTTATCTTCATCTGTCTCTGCATTTTCCTGAGTGAGTTTATTGCTGTAATGTAAAATGAATCAGCAGAAGCCAGGTAAGAGGATTTCCTGAGTGTCAGCAGGAGCATTAAACTGGCACTTCCACTGACAGATGGAAGAAGCAGAGCTTTTGTTTCAAGTTTTAATTCTGTTGAAGAGCTCTAAATACACTTTGCAGGGGCAGGATGGAATTGTTCAGTTGGGCCAACTTTCCTGTTCATTAGGCATGGGCAGCTCAGGCTTTCACCACTGGAAACTCAACAGGTATCTCCAGAAAGCCACTGGTTGCTGTCCCAAAGTAAAGTAATTTTTTGTCAAGCTGTGCCCTGAAATGGCAAAGTTTTCCTGTGTAAGACTGTACCAAGGCACTCTTGGGGAATTTTGGCCCATTAATAAAGTAAACATGATAACATTTTGTGATGTCTTTGGAGTGTTCTGCAGTTACAAATTCCTGTAAATGTAAGTGAATGTCTTTGTGAGATGGGAAAGCTTTGCTTAATATTTAAAGATAGAGTTAAAAGTTTCAAAGCTGCAGAGATGACATTTGATCTGACTGATTCTGATAGTTCAAAAGGATGTGCCTTGCACTTGGAAAGCTCTAAGAGG
This sequence comes from Vidua chalybeata, assembly GCF_026979565.1. Classification (NCBI taxonomy): domain Eukaryota; kingdom Metazoa; phylum Chordata; class Aves; order Passeriformes; family Viduidae; genus Vidua; species Vidua chalybeata. Next base: position 1,859,267 of record NC_071547.1, on the reverse strand, counting down.
CTGCATTGTTTGTCTAATCCACGTACAGAGTGTGTAACAGCCTCAGCTCACTGCAGTGGGAATGGCAGGTCTTTAGAATCTTAGCATATTTAAATATGCAAAACATGTAAACTTCTTTTCCCTCTAGGATCACCATCCTTGGAACGGGTGCAAAGTGGCTGGCTGTGCTAGAAGAGAAAAATTTAAAACCATGTAAGCTTCAAAAAGCTGGTGAATCCCTTCTCCCTCCTACCTTTTCTCTCCTGGTTCTGGCTCCCTATCTTGTCTCAGCCCTTTATGTAATTATTCTGGATTGTAGTGACAAACAGTTCCAAACACTTGGAAAAATTCTGCCTTAACCTGTGTTGCTTTTCTCCTTTTTAAGGTGAAACACACAATCTGCAAACACTCCACACTATCCTGTCTACAGGATCACCTCTCAAATCTCAAAGCTATGAGTATGTCTACAAACACATAAAAAGCAGTGTCCTCCTGGGATCCATTTCAGGTGAGGCTTTTATGCTGCAGCATCTCAGTAATTCTCTGATTGCCTGTGCAGCTCCTTCCTGCTTGTTTGGGAAGCTTTGAATCATTTGGGATTGGTTATAGTTAAACTGGAATGAGCTGTCTCTTTAGTGCTGAGGTTTTTCTGCATAATTCACTGTGCCATAATGAAACTCAGGCACTCCAAAGTGTTTTTGGTGGATGTTTTGGGTTTTAAGTATGATCATTTATTTTGACTGGCTGTCCTTAGGGGTGGCAGGGTGAGATCAAGCAAAGAGTCTATTAACCTACAGAACATACTGTTCTGCATATAGCTGACTTTAGCAGAAAATACCTCTTGGAGAGTTCCCATTTCAATTCTTTTGTGCCAAGTAACTGCGCTGCAGATGGATTTTTTTTTTGTTGATTATATAATTAGGGAAATATCAAGCCCCCATGCTGTGCAGTTTGTTGTGAGCAGTGCTGGCTGAGGCAACTCCTGCTCACATAAGGTCCACCACAGCACTCCCCATCTTGCTTTGTAACAAGGACTGACTTTCTCAAAGAGCTTTTTAACTCAGTTTGATTTTTAAAATGTAACTATTCTGCTGCTGAAGTTATCTCAGACTCTGGGCTCAGTAAGAGTAGTGCTGAATCTAGAACTTGCTACTACAGACATTAATAGACTCAAATGCAGAAGCCTATTTTTGAGAAAAGCTAACATGATTGATTTCTGTCTTAATTCTCTTCCATAAAGTCCTAGAAAGACTATAAATATTCCAGTTAAGTAAGCACTTTGACAGTATCTATTTTTCTTAAGATAACTGTTCATCCTGAAGGCCTGGCTCCCCCCCTCCCATGCTGATAAGGTATAAAAGCTAAGTAAATGTAGCTTGACTGGTTACTTTAAACTAATGAAAACAAACAAGAAGACATTTCTAAGTAATTCTGTAAATATCTGAAGTCTGTAAAGCAGGCCCTGTTTGTCTTCTCTCTCCTATAAATGGAAATTTCCTTAAATGAGATTAAAGAGACTGTTGAAAGGAGAAAAGTTATGCCTTAAGGGATAGCTCTGCATGAAAGGCATGCACATATAACAAGATATATAAAGTAAGGAAGAAAACCTTTTAATAAAAGTCACAACATGCTAGATAATGCTGTTTGTTCTGTGCTGCTTAGTGTGGATCAGAAGCCTTTGGCAAAGGTTGGCAGTTGGCTGTTCCTATGTTCCAATGTAGTTCACAGGTTTGCTTTTTCCAAAAAATAGTGTATCTTCTAAATGGATTTCTTTTATTGTAGGTGGAACAGATATAATTTCATGTTTCATGGGTCACAATGTTACAGTTCCTGTTTACAAAGGAGAAATTCAGGCCAGAAATCTTGGAATGGCTGTAGAAGCATGGAATGATGAAGGTAACTACGATCCAAAGTGCTGTGCACACTTAGAAAATACAGTTGCTAGGTGATCTTAACTTAAACAACAAGTAGTAAGTGTAGATGCTCTTTGCTTTGTAACTCTTGTTTTTTACAGAAAGGAAATGTGGAAAATACCTCTTTTTTTTTTTTTTTTTTTTTTTGTCAACAGGAAAACCAGTTTGGGGTGAAAGTGGAGAGCTGGTTTGCACCAAGCCCATTCCCTGTCAGCCCACACACTTCTGGAATGATGAAAATGGAAGCAAATACAGAAAAGCTTATTTTTCCAAATTCCCAGGTATGTCATGAAGGCCTTTGGATGGTGCAGACTGTAAGGGGAGGCCCAGGCTTATTTGCTGCTGCCCAGTGACAGCCACAGGTGCAGCATTTCCAGGGTGAGGTCTTACATTCCAGAACACCTCGCTCTGTTTTCTCGTGCTTTGTTTTGCCTGGAGATCCACATACCAGCAGTAAGGACCTCTGCAAAGCTCCAATCCACTTTGGCTGCTGCTCTCATGAGGCAGCTCTGCCTGTCCCAGCCTGCAGTGCAGGCACAGGCTCCTGGCACGGGTGTGAGCTGGAAGATGAGCAGGGCAGGCAGCAATCAGCTATTAGAGAGTGCTGCTGCACCTCTGCCAGGCTGCTCCTGCCTGCCTGGAGGAGTCAATCCCAAGGGGAGAGAGCTGACCTGCTGCCTCATTAGCATGAGGATTAAATATATATTAAATATGTGCTCAGACATGCAGCCTTAGCCTTCTACAGGATAAAACAACAGGCACCTGTGGACCAGAGGCTTTTCGTAGTAATTCTGGAGTACTCTGCTCATCCAGGGCTTTTCCTGATGTGGCACAGCCATGCCAAATCCCCTGGTGCCTCTGGGGCAGGGATTTTTTAAGAGCAGGATCTCCAGCTGCTGTCTTTTTGGATGTGGAAGCTTTTTTTTTTAATAAATAACAACAGTTCAGAGTGGATTCATAAGAAAAGTCAGGATGTGCAGCAGGAGATAATCACACAGGAAAGCTGAGGAACGTGAAAGTTGCAGTCTGCATGTAAGCCTGACAGCAGTAAATAGAAAAAAAAAAATCTGACAGTTTTAAGACTGAAATCATTGAGGTTCTGTCTGGACCCCTTTTCTGTCTTTCCTTGTAAGTGGGCTTGAGATGGTAACAGTTAAGTTGGAAAACGGTCTTATGTGCAAATAATTGAGCTTGGTGTTTTTCCTCAGAAAAACTTGAATAGAATTGGGTTGTACTTCTGGTTTTGGCAGGCTGCTGTGGCAGTATCAATCTTAAATAATACTGAAAAGTCAAACCTGATTTTGCATTAAGACAAATAAAGAAGAGTAAGCACAAAAGCTCTCTAGGGAAATGTTGATACCTATTACACAAGGCAAGAATTGTGCATAATAAAAAAAAGGATCAAGAAAGACAATGAATCGAGGTGGGAATGTTGTTACTGCTGTGGAAAATGCTTCCAGTAATTCAAAATGAGGTGTTCAGAGCAGCTGGTTTTGTAAGGAGTGCTGTGTAGTCATGCAAACAAGCAATGAGGTGATAACCTGGGGCTTGATCCTGATTTCTGAGCTGCTCTGGGTGTGCTGGTTCTTACAGTGAATGTGGTGTGGATTGCTGGTGTAGCTCAGTACTGTCACCCTGGCTGGGGGGAGTACCTCAGTTGGTATTTCTGTGTATTTCACTCAGTTAATGCCAGTTGAGTTACACAATATCTGCTGTGACTGCATGAGGAAATCCTGCTTAACCTTTGCCATTCCCCACCAGGTGTCTGGGCCCATGGTGATTACTGCAAAATTAACCCCAAGACTGGAGGAATTGTCATGCTGGGTCGCAGGTACAGAGTTCTGGTGGGAGTGCTTGGAGGAAACAAGTGTTAAAATCTGCAGTCTTCACCTAGGAGTAAAATGCACATGATTCTTTCACCCTTGTTAGCTTTCTGTTAATTTTATTGAATCCCTCCTTGTGGATCTCAACCCTTAAATTAATCAGAGGAGCTGGATTTGAGGGAAGGGAGCTCATTTTGAGGTTCACTTCTGTATTTATGAACACAAGACTGTACTGGACATGGTTTTGTGCTCCATGGTTCACAGTGGTCACGGGAGTTTGGGTTGAGAGTGCAGCACATTCAAGGTGGTGACTTGGGGAATTTGTTTTGTGGTCTTGGCTTTGCCACCACCTTGTTTTACAGCAAAACTTCCTTACAGAAGGTCAGGTATTAAGTTGTGCCTGTGTCAGTGATCACAGACATTCAGGATCACAACTGAGGCTGGATTTACTGTTTGCATTTCAAAGCTGCTGTTTGAAACAAAGTTGGGTGAATTACTAATGTTGCTGTTCTCTGTACAGATTCATTCTGATCAGTAAAATGCCTTTTTGACTAAAATTCTGTTTCTAATGTGGTTTTGCTCTCACTAGAGAGACTTGCTTAATTGCATCAATTTTTCCTCTTGATCAAGCTGTAATCACACTTTAATGTTGCTTTGTTTTCTTTGTGATTTTTCAGTGATGGTACGTTAAATCCAAATGGAGTAAGATTTGGAAGTTCTGAAATCTATAACATAGGTATGAAATCAACTTTCCACCTCTTCCAGCTATGACACTGTTGCCTTAAATCTGAAAATTAAGCATTAAAATGCTGTTTAGAAGGATTAAGTAAGAAAAAACTTGCTGTTCTGCAATTGAGACAGTACAGAGTATGTTAGTATCAGTAAAATTTGATTTTGTAAACTTGGAACTGGTTGCTTTCCTGAAGTATCTGTAGGGTGGGAGGTGACTCATTGGGATATACAAAATCAACATGTTATGGAGCAGGTTTTTTCTTTTTCCCCTAACCTGTCAGGGTTTTCTTCTTCCCCTCAAGGCAAGCTCTTGACACTGTTTCTATTGTACCTTTCTGATAATTAGAAGTAGTTCTTGAGCTTGTGCTTTGTATTTCAAAGCCTGTGTTGTGACAGGTGGGGAAACTGTCCCTGCAGAGGTGCTCATCTGAGACTCAAGGACGTGTTGCCTCCTTGTTCTTGTGTCACCAGGACTTCGTGTCCTGTCTGTGCTGCAGTGGGGAAAGCCAGAGAAAACAGCTTTGCGTAGAACCTTCTGTCCCAAAAACAGCAGTAAACTTTTGTTATGGATCTCAGTGGTCCTTAAACCTGGATTTTTTTTTAAACCTAAAACTCCAGAGCAGGCAGAGGTGAAGCTTTACCCAGGCAGAGGATGCCTGTTTCCCTTTGCCCACGCAGGTGATGTTTTTGTTCGATACAAGAGAAAAGCCGCGCGTCCAGGACGCCGCGCAAACCCAAGCTCTAACAAAGACTCCCTTTGCAGTGGAAGCCTTCGAGGAGGTGTCTGACAGCCTCTGCGTCCCTCAGTACAACAAGGACGGCGAGGAGAGGGTGATCCTGTTCCTGAAGATGGCCTCCAGCCACGCCTTCAGCCGCAGCCTGGTGAAGCGCATCCAGGACGCCATCCGCGTGGCGCTCTCCGCCAGGCACGTCCCCAGCCTCATCCTGGAAACCAAAGGCATCCCGGTATGTCAGGGGAAAGGCTGCCTGCTGTTTTCTTTGTCACCTTGAATAGTAATTAAGGAGCAGTTGTCACTGCTCTTCAAACCCACATACGTGGAAATTTTAGCATCTCAAAAGTGTATTCGGGCTTTATAAATAGTTTGTCTGTGTTGCCTAGCAACATCTTTTCATCTCCTCTTCAGCTAAGCGTGTTTTTTGTTTTTTAAATGAGTTGCGTTTTCTCAGTAGTGTGTTTTTCAAGCTCTTAAAAGAAAATAGTAAAAAGGTCATTTAACTTGAGCTTTTCTGGCTATCCATAAGCATATTTTGTTTTTGTTTTCCTGTTACAAGTGACTTTCTTAGGAAAGCTGAGAGCACTCGGCGAATTCAGAAGATCATTTTGTAAACCATTTCACTTTTACATCTGTTTAACCACTTAAATGTAGCTTTATCACTGTCTTAACTATAACAGTAATTAAAATGAAATTGTTGTGCTTGTTCAGGGGGAGAAACGTGTGCAGCTGAAGGTTCTTCCTGCTCAGTCTGCTGAGGCCGTTCTGCTGGAGCTCTCTGTGTGAACTCTTTAGTTGGAATGTCTGTTCTGTAGCCCTCAGTGACTCTGAGCAGCAGAATGGGGGTGCAGAGTGTGGTTTTTCCCCAGACTTGAGTGTGTCCAGACAAAAGACTTGAGACTTGAGAGCCATCATTTGAACCTGGTACCCCTCTGCTGGCAGTGTAGGCTTCCATGTGGAAGTGCTGTAGGGCTCTGGTCCACAGAGGGATTGTCTGCTCCTGATCTCTTGAGTTCATTTTGTTTCAGGATGTTGTTGGCAGATTTTGAGTCCTTGGCCCCAAAAGTCTTTGCATGAGTGTAAAATTCCCTGAAGTTCCCATTTTCTGGGCTGCAGCTCAGCTTCTGTGTGGAGTGTTGAACTTGAACACTTGAATGTACAGCAGGGAGGTGCTTGGGATGGGCTGCCCCTCAGGAGAGCCTGCTTGGATCATTAATTAGTTCACACATTGACTGAATTGAGTGAATTTTAATTACCTTTCAGGTAAATCTGCCAGTGGTGAAGTGATCAAAGCTGTCTCTCATCTTTCTTTAAAAGTTTTGCTTGGAAGGGAAGCTGCTGCTTTTGGAAATGTGCTTGACTCCTCTTCTGAAAACACAATCTGATCCTGACACTGTGTTCTGGTACAAACAGTACAGGTGTGCTGAGGTGATTTAGCAGCACAAAACATGGTTTTAGTAGGATATTTAGTATTTAAAACACAGTGTGAGTCTGTCTAGTTCTGTCCTGCCCAGATAAACATGCTGGTCATCATCCACAGGATTTACTGATTAAAGTAAACTAATTTACTTGGAACAGCCTTATCTTTTTTTAAAGGGGGCAGTTCCCTTGCAGGCCACTGAGCTGTTGTGGTTTCTGGTGTGAAAATGAGGTTGCTGATTGTTGATGAGAGAGATGAAGGTGGCTCAGGAGGGTAGGGTTACGCATGACTTCAGCAGATCTAATAAAGAAAAGTTGGATTTTTTGTATCCAGACAATATTGTAAGGGCGTGCTGAGGATTATTTCACCTGGTCTGAATGATGTCCAGTTCCAGATGCACCATTTATCAGTGGTGGGGCCTGGAGCTCAGGAGGTTCAGTGGCTTTGGAGGCCAGGACCAGCCTGGGTTCCTCCCCCAGCAGACTGAGCAGTAAAGCAGGTGGGGTCCTGTTCCCAGAGCAGGCAGAAACATTGAGGAGGGGTTTGTGTGTCAGCCTTTCAAAGCTGCCACCCCCAAAATCTCAGTGGCACCAGCACCAGGAAGGGGCTCAGAAAGCCTTGGTGCCTCTAAGAACAGAGATCACCCAAGCTAGGCTTAGGCTGCTCCTGTTCACACTGCAGCCCATCCTCCTTCTGTGCCAGAAATTACAGCTCTGATCCTGAGAGAAGAATTAGGGTTTTATTCTGCAGGGTCCTTCCTTTGAGTCACACCATGTAATAGATTCATGTGATTCAGAAGTGCAGGTGAAGCCTCTGCTGGTTCCAGTTTATTTTATTTGTTATGGTTTGTTTTGAAATGCTTAGCTGTAGAGGAGCATTTAAGCTCAGTTTCACTTCACCCTTTTAGAAGAACTGTCCAATTCAAATAAGAAAATCCTGGTTTTCTTCTTCCAAAGCCCAGCGCAGTTGGGCTTTGTTCTTTGAGTCCACCCTTGAAAAATAAAAATTGTTTGAACATTGGATGTGTCAGAACATAAAACCCAAATATTTTTAGTGTTTATACCATGATTCTGATCTGGTTTTGTTGTTTTATATTGGAGCTTGATCATGTTCTCACAGAACTGCCAGTAGGAGTAATAAACTGACACAAACTCTTTGAATTCTACCTACTCTTCAAGTGATTTTTCAGAAGAAAGTGCTTCACGTGTAACAAAAGAGAAGGCATTCTGCTAAATTTTGATAAAGTTCTGGAATTGGTGGGGGGTTTCATGAATATTTTCATAAAACCACTACATGAAAAAAAAAAAGTCATTTTATCTTTGCTGGTTTTGTTTTTCAGTATACAGTAAATGGGAAGAAAGTGGAAGTAGCTGTGAAGCAAATCATTGCAGGGAAAGAAGTTGAGCAGCGGGGAGCTTTCTCAAACCCAGAGGCTTTGGACCTCTACCAGAATATTCCTGAGCTTCAAGACTATTAAAGTCACTTTTTTGGTTTTTTTTTTTTTTTTTTTTGTGTCTGTCTTAGTTCTGTATTTGTTTTGTATATACCAATACTGTATGTAAAGAAAAAGCTCTATTTAATACCAGTGGTTCTTTTAAAAGGAAAAAAAAATATTTCATGAAGTGCATTATGAAAGGCTTGGGTAAAGCTTAGCTCCCTTTTATTGGTTAAATATGCCATATATTTTGGAGTTTTTTCCAGCCTGGAAGGAGAAACCTGCCTGTTTTGATTTTTATATATATGAGTGCATCTTTTCTGGTTTCATTTACATCAACAGCCCATCAAATGGGAGCACCAATAGTTGCAGATAGAATATTTCTTTCATAAAATATTTGCTTTTTTTTTTTTTTTTAAACTGGATTTTTAACAACACTTTTCAATCCCTGTGTTTGACCCCTGTAAGGGAATACACAGTGACTTGAACCCCTTGCCCCTGAACCATGCAAGTGTTCTCTGTGTAGTGTGCATTAAGATGTTTTTATGAAGCCAAATCATAATGCACTAAACCCATTTGACTCAGAATCATTTCTTGAAATATCCCGTGGTACCTCTGAGGGTAACTGCTGCTTCATTTTGTGCTGTAGCCTTCTCATTGTTTTGAGCTGTTGGCTGAGAGACTTCTGGGGGCTCAGAAGGTGAAGGGAGCATTCCCTCCTCCTTATTCCTGGGGTAACTCCAGGTTATTTCCTGGAATTTGCTGACATTACTGTGGATTGACATAATTACATTTGAAGAAGACATTTTGCTTCCTTGGTTGAAGTCCTTTATTGGCTCCAAGTTTAGCTGAGGAATTCCAGGGTGTTTCTTTATTAAAAGCTGATGGGTTTTGTAACTTTTTTACTAAATGTTGTGTTGAAAGTGAGAGACCCCTTTTCTAGGTCTGTAACCTTCCAGTTTATAAAGGGAAAAATACTGTAATTAAAAAACTGAGCTTACTGAAACAGCGAAATGGAAGCACTAAAGTGTTTTGTTTTTCATAAAATGCAGTAGTTGTACCAACCCTCTGGTATTCAGTGTCTCCTGCACTATTTGAATTTTGTGGGTGAAATATTGTACTTACAATTGTGTTGAATGCATTCAGCACTGATAAAGAGTTAATTAAAAGGAATCAATTCTTTATATATAATAATTATATATTACATCTCTCATCTGTTGCTGTCTTTATTTTCCTTTTAACTGCTTGTCATGAAATAATTTTTAGCTCAGTTTGTTACTGATTTTAAGGGGTTTAATCCAAGCCCAAAACTTTCTGTGCTGGTACTTTCCCTACTGTACCAAGTCAGACGCTGATGTGATAATAAAAATACCAAGGACCCATTAGAAAAGTATAAAAAGGAGCTATCCAAGCTGCCAATAACCTATGATTAAAAGTACTTTTAAATTCCTGCCCCTTCTGGCTTGCTATATATAAATTTTACATTAACTGTGACTTTGTATTCATTAAAACTTCATTATATTGTTCTTTAATTCATGCAAAATGTCTGAGGTTTACAAAGCCCACAGAATCTTATTAATAAGTAATTTTGGGTTCTTTCATTAATTAAAGATAGTTTAGAAGCACAGATACATTAAGAACATATACAATGCCTAGAGGCTGCTTTTTCTAATCCTTTATAATGCTGGAAACACTGGGGAAAGTTTAATTAATGGATATCATTTGGTCTCTCGTAATTGTCGGATGTTGCAAAGCTTTTCCCAGACATCAGTTACAAACAAAAATTCAGATTTCCTTCTGTATTGCCCTGAAAATTCCAGTTTTACCCAGAAACACTGGATGGATGCCTGAGGGCTGCCAGGATGTAGCTGTTGTACCTTGAGTGCATAGCCCTCTTTTTTTTTTTTCTCTTTTTTTTTTTTTTTTTTTTTCCCTGTTGCCTATTTATAATTTGAGGTTCACAGTGTTTTGCCTGGAAAGCTCCATGTGCAGATTTCAGTGGGATGTGTGGCATGCAAATAGAGCTGGCTCTGGAAATGGCTTTAAGCTCTGACTGAAATGTTCAGCAGCAAAGCAGAGCAGAGGAACTCCAGGCTCGGTACAAATTTGAGAGTGACTCTTGAATGATGGGATGGAATCAGCCCATTTGCCCTCGGGGGATGTGGTTTTATCACTCCCCTCTTGGAAATGTGCTTTTGTCAGCTCCTGTTAGAGCAGGTACTTCCCCCTCCCACTGCCTTACGATCTCAATTAATTTCCCTGGTTAGTGGTGGTTCTCTAGGACATAAAATGAGCTGGTACACAGCAGCCCAAGCAGGGCACAGCTGATAAAATTGTTTATTGTTATGTGCAAGAGAAAGGGGTTGTGTGGATTACTTATACAGTGGTTTTAAAACCACAGGTAATTGCCTGATGGAATGCAACTTCCCTGAGGCCATTATTGTCTTTCAGTTTAGTGCATACATATTTAAAAGTATTTCATTTATGAGCTGAGCAGTCACTCACACAGGTAAATGGGCATTAAAATTAGGTTTAAAATGCAGTAGGAAGGAGTGTACCAGGGTCTGAGACTTGAGACAGAGCTGTAGGGTTCCGGGCTGGGGGAAACTGGAGAGTGTAGGGAATGCTCTGGGCCACCTTTGAGACCCTGATCAGAGATGTAGAAAAAGGCTTTGGAATTCCAAAATTCACCTACAGGTGCCCTCTGGAGTTCTGCATGAGCAATTCCTCCACTGAACTTGTTCAGCTTGTGAGTGGTTTCCTGAGGTGCCAGTCTGCTGCCTGGATCTTGCAAAACTGAGGATAAATCTCAGATTGCTTGGTTCATCCTTCTCCTTTCCAAAGGGAAGGGCATTTTTAGCTCATTTATAACCAGGTCCTGGAGAGCAACAAGATGCAACTTCATTTTCTTCTATGTATTTTTGTAGCAAGAGGAAGCTCCCATGTCCTAAGCTGTGTTCTGCCAGGAATAAAAGCAGGGTGGGCGCTGCTGTGAGGTGTGGCCACAATCCGGGGTGGCAGGCTGGGAGCTGAGGGGAGCACACACATCTCCCGTGCTGGGAATTTGGGGCCTCTTTAGATTGCAATAATGAAGTAATGAGCATCAGCCTGAGCATCGTGCTCTGCGTGATCCGTGTGCAGAGTGTCACACACGGGAGAGGGAAGCAGCTCTGGGATGCTGTCAGGGAGTCCAGAGCAGCTCCAGCTACAGAACAATGAGCTGTCCCAAAGCATTAGTGCAGGGGCTCCAGCTGTCTGCACGATTTCTCACCATGGGCCAGAGAAATTCCCCCAAACCAGCAGCTGGAGATGAACTCCAGTGAGGAGCCAGCTCTGGTGGGGGTGGGAAAATCCTCAGCATGCTGTTGTTTAACTGGGCTGTGCAGCACATTAGTGAGAGCTTAATTGGGCCTTGTACTTGTTAATTAGAAGACCCATTCTCGTCCTACTACTTGGGACAAGTGGTTTTGCAAAGTTCAAGAGGCTTATCAGCATTCAGCCTGAGATTCCAGCTGAAAGGATAATGTCCCTTGGAAAAAAAACACCATCATCTCCAGGACTGGTAATTAGTTTACAACATCACTTTAAGGTATATATCACTAATGTGAGGAGGTTCACATTGCTAATGAGGAATATACTTAAAAAAAAAAAAAAAAAAAATCCCTTTTCCAGTTTTGTTCCCTCTTCTGTAGGTTCAAAGGGAGTTAAGTTTTGGCTGCTGCAGGATAACAGTGCCACTGGTGGGATATTTGTAGGATCAGGGAATGGTTTGGGTTGGAAGGGACCTTTCAGGATCACCAGTTCCACTCCTATTCTGTTTTTGTTTTACAAAGGCACTGATTGCTTCCAGCATTCCCAGTCTATTGATCTACAGCCTGTGTTTTGACAGGGATTAGGAGAGTATTTGTCTTCACCTTCTGTTAGCTACCAAGAGGTTTAAGCTAAATGGAAATAAATCGTGAAGAAAACAGAAGAAAATGTTGAGAATTCGTTTGGTTTAACTGACTTGCTTTGAAAGGTGAGCTGAGTTTAAACCAGTGTCACCTCAACCCTCACCAGAGCTGAAGGAGGCAGCCTTGAGTGTACAAATGTGACACTCAGCTGAGAATTTTAATTTGTCTGGTTCTCATGTATAATAAAATATGCTAGATACATGACACTTCATGAATTAATGCAGGAGTAGAAAGCACGGGAGAGATTCCTGTACAGGATTTGTTCTTACAATGCAAATGCCGAGCAAGGCTTTAAATGGCCCTGGCTATCTGGAGTCAGGGAGCCTATTTCACGCTTCACTTCAGGGTTTGTTCCCACTTCCTCAACCTTTTTGGAATGAGAGGGTGTGTGCATGCCAGAGGGGAGGGAAATCAGGCAGGAAATGCCCAAACCAGCACAAGCCCATGGGAACCCCTTCGTGTGTGGGAGCTTTTAGGGAGGTCACCAAGGGAGGGAGCAGGGGGAGAGCTCAGCCTGGCAGCCCCTGCCCTCTGTGCTCAGCATGGGGATGGGGAAAAGCATTTTTAAACCCTGCTGCTGCCACTGCAAGGGCTGGCCATGGCCTCTGCACCCTCCTTGCCAAAACTCCCTCCTGCCCCTGCTGAAGTGGGAGCAGCCCCTGCGTGGCTGTGCCAGCAGCTCCGGGCTGGCAGGTGAACAAACACCTGCAATAAAACCCCAAAGCAAGGCTGATGGAAAGGTGATGGAACATGGAGAGCCTCAGACAGCTACAACCTCCCACTGCCACCAGGATCTGATCACTCCCCTGCTGAAACCTGTAATTACATTAAGAGGACAGCTGGTTCTAATGGCATAAAAATATTGAGACATGACTGCAGAAACAGAGGTTTTCTCCTAATGCAGCTCAAATTACAACAGGGGAGGAGAACAGAGATTTTGATAGCTCATAAAAATGATTTTTTTTTTTCCCTGAGTCAGTGTATTATCTTAATCTTTGTGAAAATAAAGCAGTGAACGGGAAGAAGAACATTTCTCTCACTGGGATTACAGTGGTTGCAGGCAGAGAGTGGGATCAGTGCTGAGCTGTTTAATATCTCCAGGGCTGATTCTCCTCCTCTCCCACCCTTTGCTCCTCTGGCACCACGTGTGCTTCATCCCTGCCCTGTGCATGTGGCCCTTGGCACCACGGGCTCCTGCTGGAAACCAGAACTTGCTTTCAGGGTGCCAGAACCCCTGGGAACCTCCAGACATCCAGGAGGAAAGGCTGAACACATTTCCTCCCTAGCTGAAGAGTTTCTGCCTTTATTCCCTGATGCAAAACCTCAGTTACCACTGAGTTCTAGATGAACTAATTACTTTCATGTACAAACAGGAGGAAGAGAAGTTTTTAAGCAATGCAGAGCCTGGTGTGACAATTCTATTAGGTTTTGGTGGGTACCTGCTTGACCTGTAAATTGAAACTCCAGAAAGTCTTATCATGGTATTTAATTTTCTGTGCTTCAGCAGCAGGGGATGAAAGGGGGCTGGAATGGGTTTATTCAGATATGAGACAAAAATAACTATTTTTTAAAAAATGGCTCTAATCAGGCAGAGAGCGTTTTTCTTTCTGTTCTTCCCCCTTCAGCCTCCCTGGCTCCTGTACGAGGTTTCTGTGTTGACAGCACAGATCAGCTTGCTGGGGTTTGTGAACTCCTCTGCCTGCTCCACATGCTTGTTTCTCACTCTTGGGATTACAGACCCATCCTTAATGGAGACCTGGAGCTGTAAAGGTGGAGTTGGGGGTGTCACATAATGGCCACTCTGAGCTGCCTCACTAGCAGGCTGATTCCAGGATTTAGGATCCCTGGAAATGCCACCTATGGACACTAAAGGCATTAAGGTAATTAATAATAAAATGCCACATTGACACGGTTTGGGAATAGGTAATGCACCAAGAACCTGGGAGGAAGGATTTTGGTAGGAGAGAGTGACAATTTACTGCCCCCCTCCCAAACCTCCCACACATTCATTATGCCTTAAATATTCTCACGCTGAGTTTTTTCCAATGGTCTAATTATAAACTTCATTATAATTGTTCATTAGTTTTATTTTGTTCAATTAGCTTAACAAGTTGCCAAATGAAATACAAGGCTGGCAATTAGCTGGATCTAATCGTAATGAGCCACTCAAACTGGGTCACCAAATATGTTCGTTTATAGCACTTCTCTTTTTTTTTTTTTCTTTCCAATTGGTGAACAATAACATAAATATTCAGAGCATCTCCTGATCCAAGGAGTGGAAATTTCCCACTCATTTATTAGAATAGGAAAAAAAAAAAAAATCAATTGTTCTGCTCCTGGTAGTTCAGCAAGGTGCAGGGAGGTTGCCCTGGCTCACCCAGAGCTGGTCCCTGCAGAGGAGTCGCTGCCAGGAGGGAGGTCAGCTCTGACTTGAGGTCTGTTTATCTCCTCAGAATTCCACAGAATTTCATGTCGTAGTGGTTGGTGGCAGAAGGGACCTTGAGGGATCACCTGGATCCCACCTGGGCGGTGCCCAAGGCACAGCCATGCCCTGGCAGAAGCTGAGGGGTAAAGCTGTGCTGCCTGAAGAGGGGAAAGTTCGGGTGAGCTGAGCTCTCCTCCCCTGGTGAGGGGTGATGGGGGGCTTTGGGCAGCCCAAAAACTCAGTCTGAGCCACTCTGATGGCAGATGGTGTTGGCCAAGTTCAGCCCTGCCCAGCCGCTGGTTTTGCTGTGCCTTTTGGATAACCCTGAGGTGCCTTTTTTTGCCAGATTTCCCTTTTGCCGCTCAGTGCTCGGCTCTGCTCCTGTTAAGCAGCTGCTTAGCAGCAGCTCCTGGCTCATAGGGTCCGGTGGATTTACAGCCACCTTTTTCGGGAGCTAATTTGGGCAGGAGTGATAATTTGGTATGTATAATTCCTCCTGCACGTCACGTGCATCACATCCAAATCTCAGGGACGAGCAGCACCGGGGCAGCTCCTCAGCAAACCTCAGAAGTGGAGGCATTAACAGGCTCATCCCCGGATTTGGATTTCTCTGGGATCTTGTCCTGCATCTGGATGGAAACACGGACAAAATATTAAACCAGCACAGAGACTACAAGCACCTGCAAGTAATTCATAAAACACCGCCGTGAGGGCAAGCTGGTGAAGCCACGTGCCAGTCCCAATCCGAATTTCCCTGCAACAGGATACCCACCAAACCCATCCCTGACACGGGTTTGGCGACCTGCTAATACAAACTCCTAAAATTTCACCCAGGCACTTCGCTCCATGCAGGAAGGAGCGGGGGGAGGAAGGACTGGCAAATCCCGCAGCTCCGTGCCCCGCCAGCCGCTCCTGGCTCTGTCGCTCATCAGCCTGGTCGCCAGCTGGGACGCGGCGGTGGCAGCAGCGCTGCGCTCGCTCGGCGGGCTCGCATTAAAGGGAGAAAATTCACACCTCTGCTTTTCACACCACAGACAGCTCCATCAGCTCCTCAAACACCAGCCAAAGGCATTGTTGCGCTTAATGAAGGCGCCCGGCTGCACCTGGAGATGCTGCGCGAAGGTTTTTGCGCTTCCAGCGCGCAGGGTTCCATGTTCTAGTGCGATAATCCCCTGATGGCGTTTTCCACTCCAGTCTCCACGCCCCGAGCTGAGCCTGCGCTGCACCGCAGAGCCCGAGGGACCCGCTGGGCTTTGGGATGTCCCCTGCCCGCGTGGGACAGTGACACCAGGCACAAAGGAACGATTCCAGGGGCTGGGATGTGCCTGGGTACCCCGTGGGCTGTGACCCCCCCCCCCCAAGGCCAGCAGGACCCGTCTGCCCGGTGCCAGCACTTGAGTAAGTCCTGCTAAGAGCATCGCTGCTCCTAATTCACTCTGCCCACTCCATATTAGTTTGATTCCTGCTAGGCTTGAATCAGGCAGGGGCAGATGTAAACAGGCTTGTAATAAGCTGCGGAAATCGCGAAAGGGCTGCGTGACACATGGCTTTGCATTTGATTCAAGTAGTTACAGTCATAATATCCATTAATTTTTGTAGTGCTCCTGGGAGCAAAAGTCCCTCCTTTTCATTAGAGAGACCCGGATTTCTAAAGATCCCGGTGTTCGACACAGCCTGCTTGGCACTCACGCTGTGAAAAAAAAATCCCTTTGTTTACACAGCTGATGGCCTGGGTGGGGACGGTCCTGGCACCGGGGCCACCTCCCCTGCGTTTTATTTACGGTTCTGTGATGCTCCTGCTCCGGCACCCCGGAGCTCCGCTGAGAGGCGAAGGGTGGGCGGAATGGCTTAAAAAAAAAAAAAAAAAAAAAAAAAAAAAAAAAAAGCCACAAACCCACATATATTCCAGGCAAAAATGTCTCAGTATAAACGTTGAAGCGGAGCGGCGACACGGATGACAGGTCTTCAAAGCCGAAGCACGAGCTGCGCTCGGGGAGGGAGGGACCCGGGCAGATCCCTGTGCCTTGATTAGCGAGGCTTCCCAGCGCCGGCTCGCTCCCCTTCTGTCTCCGGGCTGCCTTTGAAACAGCCCCTTTTGACGGCTTCAGGCATCTCTTAGTGTAGCTGAGAATGAGCGAACATGAGAGGAGGAATCTGTGAGTGGCAGGGCCCGTGCGCGTTTCTGGAGCACAAAGGCTGTTTTAATGAGCGGGCAGGCGCGGAGCTCGCTGTGACTCCTGCTTTTAGCAACTCTTCGCTGATGGAGCTACCTGGGAAGTCTCCCGGCTGTGACCTGCATGGCAAACGCTCGATGGGTTGATTTTGATTTCCATGGGAAACCAGTTTGAGGAGCGCAGGCACGGCAGCATCCGCTGGTCCCAATGGCACGAGGTGCTGGGGGCTGAGCTTCTCCTCATCCTCCTCCTGAGCGGCTCGCCTGTGTCCCTCCCGTCCCCGTGCCCACATTTTATCTCTGGGCAGCGGGGTGCAGCGCTGGGGGCTGGTTTTTGGCACTTTTGGAAGGATGGGATGTGCGCGGGCTGGTGCAGCCTGGCCAAGGGTGGAACCCCCGGCAGCTGCCGAGAGCCCCGGGCTGCTGGGGGAAGCGCCTGCCCGTTCTTCTCCTGCTCAGTTTTTGGGGGTTTTGTTCTGTTTCTCCCCAGGGCCGAGTGGCTCCCGTGAGCTCTCCGTGACTTGGTGGAAGCGGGGTTTTCCTGCGCCATCCTCTGAGCCTCTCCGGCTGGAGCCTGCGGGAGGACGGGCACGCTTCCTCCAGCCCTTCAGCGCGTCCCTCTGCCTGGGAGCGTGTCCTGCTCCCCCAGCGCCCTCCTGGTCCCTGACACGGCCCTCCTGCGCTCCCTCCGAGCTCACGGAGCCGCAGGAGCAAAGCCTCTCCCTTGCCACAAGCACGGAACCCATTTCTCCGGCTCCGAGCCCCTCTTCTCCCTCTCCTGTGCTTCCCAGCCGGAGGAGGAGAGGAGACATCGCCAGCGGGGCGTGCACCAGGCGCACAAGCCCCTGTCCTTTGCAGGTGGCTCATGCCGATGGCCGGGCTCGCTGGCCAGGGCAGGGGCGCGGCTGGTTGCCCACAGCTGCGGGCAGTTGCCAGGCCCTGCGCATTTCCAGCTGGCTCCAGCACGCGGATCCTGCCGGGCATCCCCCACCTACCCCATACAGGTGTTTTAAATTACTCAGGGAGAAACCAGCCACTCTCCTCTCAGGCCTGTCTTAAACCAATTTAATTAAATACGGGTGAAGAAGGAAGCAGAAATTACGGCAATTCATCACCTTTTAGTCTCTGCAGGTGCTCGGCGGCAGCGGGGCACCACAATTCCCCCTGCTCTGCGCTTTTCCTCCTGGGGCTGATTAACCCGCTCCCTTCTGGCGAGCGAAGCCCTCTCATCCTCTGGGAAGGATAATGAGCGAGAAGATGATTAAAAGGAAAAAAAGCCCTCACCAAAGGAGCGCTGTGATTCAGTTCCTGCCTGGCTGGCACGTTCTCTGCCCGACGGGGGCTGGGTGAATCACTCACCTGTGATTCACGCCGGCCGCTCCTGCCGGCCGAGCAGCGGCTCCTCCCCGCTGATCCTTTCGGTTCCTCCCTCTGGGGCACCAGGCAGGGACAGATCCCCGGAGGATCCCATCTTTTGTATCGGGGCACAACGTTCCAAGGCCGTCGGTAACTTCCATCTCAGCAGCCACCAGCTCCAGCCTCCACCCAACAGCCCAAGGATTCGTAACCCCAGTGTTTTTCAACATTGCAAAGAGGGTGCCATTAATTTTTGGCGAAATCTGAGCTTTCTCTAACACTTTGTTGCAGCCTGCAAGCAAGCAGTGGGCAGACGTGGTCAGTGGGACAGCGAGGCTTACGATGCTCTAAGTGGAGCAGGGTTTCCTCAGATGGCCCCAGTGGCAGAGTTTCTGCCTCTCTGCACACACAAGACTTAAATCTCAAGCTCCACATCCGTTATAGGACAAGGAAATGTCGTGTGTGCAAAGCTCTGATCAATATCTCGTGCTGTGCAGAGCTCCAGGGTTACTCGAGCTCCTTATTCCCTCCAGGAAATCAGGGTCTGAACACAGCTCGGGATCCGGCTCCCATCCTTACCCCCCCCCCCTTAACTCCCAGCTGCTGTTTTGCCTCCTAATACCTTAAGACATCTTTAAAATTCCCATTCTTTCTGTTCTCCTAGGGGCATTCCCGAAGCCTCCCATCTTTTGACATATGAGTGATGTGAAAATCAACAGCTTTCTGTAATGCTGCAAAGTCTTTCAAGTCTTTCATAACACAGGTTGCCTCTGTGTGCAAAGTCACGCCAGCACAAAGGAAGTGTAGCAACATCCCACCGGAATAACTCAAAAGAAAAATCTCCTTTGGGAAAAGAATTATTTTGAGGATCACATATGGGAGACCCAGATTATGGCACCATGGGTGTCTCGGCTGTCTCCTCACAAACCTTTTGATGCTCTCGCACCAGAAGAAGACAGGGAGTGACAAGCCATGCTGTAAGCCAGCTAAGGAGCTTGGAAATGGCTCAGCATTGATCTGGAAACCAGAAACCCGCGGCATGAACTGTGCAAATTCAGTCAAGGAGCACTCGTTGTCCTGTTGCTTCCATGAGGAAGCTGCGCTCCATCAGCTGTCTGTGATTTTGGTGATTTATCTGCAATTCTTCCTCACGCTTTTTGTATCTCCCAATAATCCCCTGGTGCTTTTTCAGGCCTCCTCTTTTAACCTCAGTGAGGCAAATCAGTGCTGGTTGCCCCTGTAGTTGGTGATCAGCTGGGTCTCCAAGGGGTTTGCCCCCCCTGCTCCCCAAAGCACCTCAGCACCCCCAGTAGCCCCTGTCATGAGAGCAGCTGCTCTGCCACGGGCTCACCCCACCAGGTGCTTTCTGACCTGGAAAATCCCCAGTTCTGATGCATTTTTCCTGTGAGATCTTCCCTTTTACCTGTTAGTTTGTACACTGTCCCTCGTGTTCAGCCCAAAGCTCTCAAAGGAGTTTATTGCTGCTTGTATTTGGTTTTGTTTTGGTTTCTTTCTTGCAACACAAACGGGGAAAGCTGTGGGAAGGAGAGAGGGCACTGCCAAGCAACCTTCTTACAGTCTGCAGACACCACTTAATTCGTGTTTCCACTTCACTTTTACCAGAATATTACCTTTCATTAAAAGGCAATAAAAGCATTAAAGCATTTTGTAGTGGACAGAGAAAGTCTTACACCTTTATTAGGCTGAGAGGCACATAATGGACCACTACAGCTTTACTAACATCCCAAGCACCAGTTTGGGAAGCAAGTTTGGGAAGAACCAGACTGGTCCTGCATGGAATGAATGGGATGGGGGATGAGCACCTCTCAGCCAGTGCACCTGGATCTCTGCAAGTGGGATCACTTTCCTGTCAGCACTTTGTCAGCAAGATTTCTCACTTTGGATTTTCTTTCACATGTTGGATATAAAATCCCACTTTAAAATGTGCAGCAGTGATGGAATAAAGTCTAAATGGTTCCCAGGGCTGCCCTAAAGGTGAGGCCCTTGGCTGTGTGCAGGGTATTGGGCTGGTCAGGGGGACAGGGTCCTGTGTGCCCCAGCTGAGGGTCAGTTCTGGGTTTGAGCTGCACAAGGGAATTGTTTCCTACTCCCCTGTGCCCCCATAACTCCCCTGAGTCCTGCTGCCTCCCCAGGGAATGCAGCTGAGCCACAGGGCAGAGCTCACACACAGCTTTGGATGCCCCTTGCACACACCTCTGCACATTTCTTTCCTAGTGGCGTACAGTGACCACCCCCCAGGGCCAGGAGCAGTCCCTGTACTTCCAGCTGGAAAACCCAAGATCCCCCCACACTTCCCAAGAAAGAAATGGGATGTCTAAAGCATCTGATTCCCTTATTTTGGATCACAAGATTTCCACGAGCAGCTGAACGTTCCAGTTGTACTTTATGAGATCAGGTACTGAGGGCAGACAGCAAGATGCTCTTCATTACTGCCTTTTGCTCATTTTATATACTTATTTATTAGTTCTATGTTCTTTGAGGAACCCAAATCTTTGGGTTCCCTTGGGTTTTGTTTTCTCCCCACCTCTGTGGGTCTGGTTCCTCCAGCCTGAGGTTGATTCCCATGTGCTCTCATGCAGCTGTACATTTCCCTACGTGGGAGATAAGCATTTATTCACGTTCATGTTTGTGTGGAGCGGTAAAATATTAGAGCTAAATTTTTTATGACATTCCTAGGAGTGGTTATGGAGCAAACGAGATTACAGCAAGTAGTACAGAAAAGCTTGTTTATGCAGGGAGGGAAAAAAAAATCTAACTCGGAGACGTGTTTGCAAAACTGCAGGAGAGCCCAGGGGAGGGGTTTAGAGTTCCCTCTCCTTTTCCTTCCCTGTCTCGCTGCTTTCACTGCGAGCACAGCAACAACTCCCAGCAATTAGGGCTGAGCGGGTCTGGAGTGGAATTCCAGCTCCAGCAGTGGGATATGTTTGCATTCCAAGGGAGAGGACACAGGCAGTGCCCGGCTCTGCTGGCAGAGTGCCACCCAGGATGGGGGGCGTGGGGGCTCCCCTGGGCACGCTGCCAGTGCTGCTGGCACTGCCCTGGGCACGCTCCTCGCCCCCACTGCACGCCCTGTGCACATCCATGGGATGCCCTCCAACTCCCGAGGCTCCCTTGCCACACCCTGGGAGCCCTTTGCACACCCTCACACTCCTCGGGACACCCTCACACCTCTGGGAGCCCTTTGCACACCCCTTTGGACACTCTCTTTGAAGAGTAATGCCCCTTGCACGGCCTTTAGAATGCTCTGACACCGTTTGGGATGCTCTCACCCTGTTTAGGATGCTCTGACACTGTTTGGGATGCTCTCACACCGTTTGGGATGCTCTGACACTGTCCGGGATGCTCTCACACTGTTCAGGATGCCCCCACATCCCGCGGGATGCCCTTTGCCCACCCCCGGGATGCTCCCATACTATTCGGGATACTCCGACACTGTCTGGGATGCTCTCACACCGTTTGTGATGCTCTGACACTGTTTAGGATGCTCTCACAACGTTTGGGATGCTCTCACCCTGTTTAGGATGCTCTGACACTGTTTAGGATACTCTGACACTGTCCGGGATGCTCTCACACCGTTTGGGATGCTCTGACACTGTTTAGGATGCTCTGACACTGTTTAGGATGCTCTCACCCTGTTTAGGATGCTCTGACACTGTTTAGGATGCTCTGACACTGTTTAGGATGCTCTCACACCGTTTGGGATGCTCTGACACTGTCTGGGATGCTCTCACACCGTTTGGGATGCTCTGACACTGTTTAGGATGCTCTGACACTGTTTAGGATGCTCTGACACTGTTTGGGATGCTCTCACACCGTTTGGGATGCCCTTTTCCCATCCCCGGGATGCTCTCTCACTGCTGGGGATGCCCTCGCAGATTTTGGGATGCTCTCACAGTTTTTGGGTGCCCTCATTGTTTTTGGGGCTCTCACACATTCTGGGGTTCCCTCACACATTTTGTGATGCTCCCGCACACAATTTGGGGTGCCCTCACACAATTTGGGGTGCCCTCGCTGTTTTTTGGGGTTCTCTCACACCTTTTGGGATGCCCTCGTTGTTTTTGAGGTTCTCTCACACATTCTGGGGTTCCCTCACACATTTTGCGATGCTCTCACTCTTTTTGGGATTCCCTCACTGTTTTCGGGACGCTCTCGCTGTTTTCGGGGTACCCTCACTGTTTTCGGGGCGCTCTCGCTGTTTTCGGGGCGCTCTCGCTGTTTTTGGGTACCCTCGCTGTTTTAGGGTACCCTCGCTGTTTTGGGGTACCCTCGCTGTTTTAGGGTACCCTCGCTGTTTTTGGGGTAACCTCGCTGTTTTCGGGACGCTCTCGCTGTTTTAGGGTACCCTCGCTGTTTTCGGGGCACTCTCGCTGTTTTTGGGGCACCCTCGCTGTTTTAGGGTACCCTCGCTGTTTTAGGGTACCCTCGCTGTTTTCGGGGCGCTCTCGCTGTTTTAGGGTACCCTCGCTGTTTTTGGGTACCCTCGCTGTTTTCGGGATGCTCTCGATGTTTTTGGGGCGCTCTCGCTGTTTTCGGGGCGCTCTCGCTGTTTTGGGGTACCCTCGCTGTTTTGGGGTACCCTCGCTGTTTTTGGGTACCCTCGCTGTTTTCGGGGCGCTCTCGCTGTTTTGGGGTACCCTCGCTGTTTTTGGGTACCCTCGCTGTTTTCGGGGCGCTCTCGCTGTTTTAGGGTACCCTCGCTGTTTTGGGGTACCCTCGCTGTTTTGGGGTACCCTCGCTGTTTTGGGGTACCCTCGCTGTTTTGGGGTACCCTCGCTGTTTTCGGGGCGCTCTCGCTGTTTTAGGGCACCCTCGCTGTTTTGGGGTACCCTCGCTATTTTAGGGTACCCTCGCTGTTTTGGGGTACCCTCGCTGTTTTTGGGGTACCCTCGCTGTTTTCGGGGCGCTCTCTCCGTTTTCCCGTCCGGTTCCCGCGCAGTTCCGCCGGCGGCCGCCAGGGCGCGCGCGCGCTCTTTGCGCGGCTGCGGACGGCGCGCCCCCCCCCCCCCCCCCCCCCCCCCCCCAGGACCCCCCCGCGCCGGCACCGAGCGGGACCGGGAGCGGGACCGGGACCGGGAGCGGGACCGGGAGCGGGACCGGGACCGGGAGCGCTCCGGCACCGACCCCAGCCCCGCGGGCCGCCGGCAACCGGGCCGGGACAAGGCCACGCGGGGCTGCCCCGCTCGCCGGCCCCCCCCCCCCCCCCCCCCCCATTCCCCTCCCCGCGGGCCCGGGCACCGCGCAGCCCAGGGGCGCTGAGACGCACCCGCGGGCCCGGCCGCCCCGACCCCGCTCAGGTGAGCCCGGCCGCGCCGCCGCAAGCCCGGCACAGCGCCCGGCACAGCGCCCGCTGCCCCGGGGGAGCCGCCGCTGCTGCTGCCGCTGCTGCTGCCGCGGGCGGGGGCGGCGCCGGTGCCCCCGGGGCGGCGATGCAGCCGTGAGCGCGGGGCCGGCGGGGAGCGGGGACCCCCCTTCCCCTTCCCCTTCCCCTTCCCCTGCCCTGCCCTCCTCCGCGGGCGCCGGCCCCGCCGCCGGACGGAGCGGAGCGGAGCGGGCGGGGAGCGGGGGGAGTGGTTACGGGCTCCGGCGCGACACCCCCGGGCCCCCCCCCCCCCGCCCCGCTCAGCCGCCCCTCTCCAAATAAATCAGCACCATGACTACTTCTGGGCATGGAACAAAGAGGATGCTCTCCCGGGGCCCCGCGCTGCTCCTGGCGCCGCTGCTGCTCCTGTGCCGAGGTAACCCCCCCCACCCCGGTCCCGCCGCCGCGACCCCGCCACTGTGGTGCTGTTTGGTTTGGTTTGGTTTTTGTGTTCATTTCTGCGCTTGTTTTCAATTATTTGTGTTTATTTCCTATCTGCTCCCTCTCCCGGTTTTATTTAGGGCCGTTTCCCCCATCCCAGCCCTCCCTCCCCCGGCTCCCCCCGGCGCTCCGCGCAGCGCTGCGGGTGGAACGCGCTCCGAGCTCCGTCTCTGGGGCGCACCAAGAAGTCCCCATCCAGCTCCGCTGCCTCCCCGGGTGTCCCCGGTCCCCACGCGTGTCGCGGGCTCCCGGCCCCCTGAGCGAAGGCTGCCCGCCTGCTTCGGCCGCTGCCAGCGCGCTGCTGCCGATCTGGGGGGAAAAAAAAGGAAAAGTTTGGGCTTGCCGGAGTTCTGGAGGATGGAGAAGGAGAGAAGGGTGGTGGGATTCGGGGTTTCCCACGGGGCAGTCGACCCCCGTTCCTCCCTGATGCTCCTCGCCCTTTCTGGCTATCTATGGGCGCGGGTGGGGGAAAGATGTGCAGGAGCTAAACCCCTTCGGTAACAAAATACTTGTGCAACCTTTTTGCGCTTATTTCCGAGAAGGACGGGTTTCGGTGGGCTGGCGGGGAGCGGGGTCTGGCCCTTGACTGGGCTCAGGTGGGATTCCCTCATGACGGCCAACTGCGAGGCAGGGAGTGAGGCTGGGAGATGCTCTTCTTCTGTTATTTTCTTTTTCTTTCTTTCTTTTTTTTTTTATTTCCCCCCAGCTGGACTTGGGAGCAGCGTTTCGGGTCCCAGGCGCGGGTGTTTGCTGGGGAAGGGCTCACCCCAGGCTGCCAGAGCGCTGCCCCTGGGAAAGTCTTTAGCAGGACTTCACTCTGGGGACGTTGCGTGCTCCCTTGAGCTCCCTCGTCGATGCTGTTCCTAATAAACAGGGGTTGTTAAAAGCGAATTAATTAAGGTGCATCGGTGCTGAAGTTGCTCGGGGATTCGTTTGCGTTACTGCTTCTCGGGACGGTGCTCGCGTTCGGCCGTAGCGTGAAGCTTGGGCTGCTGGGGAAACTTCACGGGGGGTTTAGGAATATGCCTAAATGCAAGGATTTTAGGTGAAAAAGGAGCGATCCATGGGAGGGGCAATAGCAGTAGCTGTCGCTCTTGGGGAGGGCACAGGGAAGGCTTTGTGGTGGGGAAGTGTTTTAGGAAAGGTTCCTTCAGGAAGAGCAGGAAGGATTTGCTAGGAAGGAGGCATCAACCTTGGGGACACACAGAAGATGGACAGCAGGGGCTCCTTGCTCTGCTTGCCCCAAAAAGCACTGCTTGCCCCTGCCCTCCATCCCCCTCCTTGGCTGGGGGCTGTGTGCAGCCACGGCGGCGCTTGGAAATCCTCCTGAGCAGGACACGGGGACCGGGGTGCAGAGTTTGGGGCGCAGGGCATGGAAAATGGGGCGCAGCTTGTGGGGACTGGGGCACCGAGCACAGGACGGAGGGCACGGGCTGCCTGCGGGTCAGCACTGCCCCGTGGAATGGTGGCTTTGTGTGGTCGCTGCGATGCCCTGTGCGCCGTGCAGCTCTTCTTTTATCGAGGAGGGAGTTAGGCTCAGCAAAGGAGCAGGCTTCCGTTTTTTTTTTTTTTTTTTTTTTTTTTTTTTTTTTTTTTGTTTTTTTTTTTTTTTTTAATCTTTTTTATTTATTGCTTTGACATATTAATGCTAATTTTTTCCCTGCTATTCCCCCCTCCCGTCTCCTCCTGTGTGGGTAGCTGCCATGGTGAGATTGGGCTGTGGGTGTAATTCTTCCAGCGCTCTGAGTGCTTAAACATATGGAAACCCACTTTGAAACAGTTTGTGGCTTCAAACCTACCGAAGAATCCATCCATCCATCCATCCCTCTCCGCTGCTCTGAGCCCTCCCTGCTCAGTGTGCGCGTCAGGAACTCGCAGTGCGCTCCCAGCTCGAGCTGTGAATAACGAGCGCGTTCCCCGCCTGCGCCTCTCTCCTCCCCCGGCCTTAGCATCCTCCTGCTTCCGTAGCGGAGCGCTGCCCCTGCCCTGTCCCACCCCCGGCGCGGACCGCAGCAATGTCTGAGCGTGCACAGGGGCTTCGGGGTCAGGGGAGAGCTCTTCAGGGAGAGGCGAGCGGCGGCAGAGCCCGGGAACGCCTCCCTCCGGGGCTGTGCCGATCTTCCTGCGGCTCGCTGTAATCCCAGTCGGTTTTCTCCTCTGGATCACAGGGGTTAACGAACCGCATCTCGGTTAGGGTTCTTGCAGACGGGAGAGACACCTGCATGAGTCATGCCGCGGTGCTGCCATCTCCGCAAAGCTCCCAGCTCATAGAGGCGCTCGCCTTGGGCTCTTGCCATTTTTCTCTGTTTATTTGCCTTCGCTCCCTCCCTTCCCCCTTGCCGGGGCCGGGCTCTGGGCAGGCGGCGTTGCGGGGACCGGCGATGCACCAGGCTGAGTTTCTGCAGCCTCTTCAAAGCGGGTGGCATTTGTTCGCCTGTCAGGCGGGTCCCCTAAATAGCTTTGTGAAGGTCCAATTAAGAGATCACTCTCCTGCCCCGGCTCTCCGGCGGCCCGGCTGCTGGCGCGCACGGCTGCGAGCAGAGGGTGTGCGTGTGTGTTTGGCAGCCGAGGGCCGCTCACGCTGGGCTCGAGGATGTCTCTCGCTGGCAGCAGGCCCCCGTTTGTTGCTGGCATCTAGGCAGGGTTTTGGCCGCCTTCCTCGCTGGCGGCAGCGGAGCTGTCTCCGAGGTTATATGGATAGGTATCCTGCGAGCGAGCTTGGATGAGTTGCCTGAATATTTTGTTTTCCTGCCTGCTGCTGTGTCACCGGCTCGCTCCGCTGCCTTGCGGCCCGGAGCGGGTGCGGGAACGCGGGGCTGGCGGCGGGGCAGGGCAGCGCAGGAACGGGGCGTGCGGAGCTCACTGGACACGCTGCTCCAGCCCCTGCGGGACGCGCCTGGGCTGCTGTCAGCTGTGCGTGAGGAAGGACCCGCGACCGCTTTTAGACTCTGGCTCCAGGGGGGCGTGGGTGGAGAGGCATTATGCTTATTTTATTATGTGTCCCTGTATCACTCTACCTAATATGGAGACACTTTTTGTTCAGAGGCTCTTTAGGAACAGAAATGAAAGACCTGTATTGTCTACTGTACAATAGATTTGCAAATCATGATCGTACAAACTGTTGAAATGTAGGTTATTTCCCCCAGATTAGTGCAGATCTCAACGTTTTATGCAATGACTGTTCAAACTGATGTGAAGTGGGGGATAGTGGGCTGGGGGGAGAAGTCTGAAATTATTATAGTGCCTTTTGCTCCAGCATCCATTACAGCAGAATATTTTAGATACCCTGATTTTACTTCCCATCAGCATAAATCTAGACCAGCTGCTCTGAAGTCAGTGGAGCTACTCTGGATTTATGCATTGCTGCTGCGATCGGTATTGGGCTCTCTGGGAATGCAGGAGGCAACTCTGTGACTTACCCTGCACAGCATTTTTCAATTCAAAATCTCCTGTCACTGGTGCTGCAGCCTCCTTTGTGTATTTGAAATGGGGAAGTCTTCGCTGGTTTTGGGTTTTGATTATTTTCTTCAATATGTGTGGCTTGGACACAGAACTCTGTTCACTGACTCTGGCTGATCAATAGAGTCTTTTGTGGTTTGAATACCAAAATAGTTACATTAAAATATAAAAATCAATTAAATGCAATTAATTTGCTGTATTTTGTTGCTGGGAATGATGGTCACTCCCAGCCCCATTATCTGTGTTTAAAGCAGCTCAGTGTGGTGAGGAAGGTATGAGCGAGCCCAGGAGCAGCTGCAGGAGGTCAGAGCAGAGGGTTGCCAAGACTGGGACAGGGTTTGTGTCTCGGGAAGGATTTTTTGGACGAAGGATGCATTCCTGAGCCAGAGACTGCTCCATTTATTTAATTGCTGTGTTGGGTTTGCCATCATGGATTTGGTTGCTCTTTGAGCCCAGGCAGCAGTTTGGAAGGCACAGTCCCTGGGCAAGGACTCCCTTGTTTCAAAGTGCCTGGAGAGAAGAGTCTGTGCTCCACGGAGGTGCACAGGGATTTGGGTTACACAGGGCTTTAGGCTGTGCAGGGTTTTCCCAGTGGTGCCAGTGGGATGGAGATTCCACCCTGCTCACCCCACGCTGAGTCGGGGCCATCCTGCCCTTCTCCATGGCTCCTCAGAAATGTGTTTGGCAGCCAGGCTGCTCAGGGGGCCCGTGCTGGCTGCGTCCCTTTGCTGAAAGGTGGAGGAAGGGGTGTCATTACTCGTGATGCTGGGTTATGGCAACTCGTGCTGCTTGTCCTGACCTTGGTGGCTGATGCTGGTACAAAGCACGGGCTGCGCTGTGATGGAGAGGTGGCTTCACGAAGCCCTGTGTCTCGTGGAGGTGGCTGCAGACCTTTCCTGTCTCAGAGGAGCAAAGGGGAGGTGGCAGCCACCTGTGTCCTGCGTGAAGCAAGCAAAACCAAGGTCTTCTGGCCTTAATAAACCTCCCGGTGAAAGAGAAGCCACCCCACCAAAAATAAATACTGTCAGCTCAACAAATTTAATCCCCTGATCTTGATTCCCCATTCCCTCCTTGCCTAAATATAGCTGATGTTAGTTAATGACAAGCAGTGACTTGGTTTGTTGGCGTAGCTCTAGCTCTCAGCCCTGTCAGTGGCTCACTGATGTGCTGGCACGTGGTGCTTTCCCAACTGTCAGATCCTCTCGCATTAAGTGCCACGGAGGCTGTGGAGTGTGAGTTACCATGTGGTGCTCTAGATGTCGTGGAAGATGCTTCGATTTCGGGCTGTGGGGAGTTCCCAGCTGGCATTTCAGAGGAAGCAGTTCCCACGTGAGGATGGGCAGGCAGAAATGACAAGCAAAGAGGTCCCTGGAGACAACTTACGGGGAGGGGATGGGGATTGCTCGGTGTCTGCCTTTCCCTGGGTATTCCCACTGCCCTCCGTGACGCAGAGCGCTGCGATGGGAAGTGAAGCCAGGGCTGCTGGCGTGTGTGTGGTGGGTGAGCTCCTCGTGGAAGGACTTTGCTCTTTGGGCAGCACACAAATCGGCTTTAGTCTCATGTCCAAGGTAAATATTAGTGTTTTTTCCACGCTCCCCAAAACTTCTCTTGCAACACGCTTTGAGCTGTTCTTTGTTTACGTAAATGTTTGTTTCTGACAGCATTCAGAAAGCTTCATGAATTTATGATGTGCTCCAGATTCAAGCACACTTTTTTTCCTTTTCTCTTTTTTCCTTCTTTTTTCCTCCCCCAAAAACACTCTTTCCTCCCAAATTTTGGTGGTGAAATGGCAGGAGGAATGCATATTTCATCAGACTATTGAGAGGCAATGTAAACACCATCTTTCATGGAAAATCAGTTTGTTCAAGTTCAAAAGCAGCCCAGCCTCTCCACTTGATCAATTTGCCTGTCACAGGAGATGATTTTAAAAGTGGTGATTATGTCCTATCTTGTCTCTTGCAACTTCAGGCAAGGAGAGAAAATTAAGTGTAGCGTTTGATTTTAACTCTGTTTTTTTTTTTTCCTGATATTTTTTTGGTGATGGTGGCAGTCGGAGAGCAAGCAAAGGGGTGCCCTGAGGGGTGAGGGATAGCCAGGAACAGAGGAGTTCCCGCGAGGCTGCCGTCTGCTGAGTAAACTAATTGGAAACTGCATGTAAACCAGCTCTGCTCATCTCACCGTGCCTGCACCAGCTGGCCCTCAGGAGCTGCTCTGCCCCATCGCTTCGCCTGCAGTGGGGAAGGAGACCTGCAGTGGCAGGAAATGGATGGGCTTTTAGTGACAAAGCTGCTAAATCCTGGGGAGAGGGTGCCCGGCGCTCTGTGGTTGCGTGGCCACGTCCTCCTGCCTTGGGATGCTGCTGCCATCTGCTTAAAGGCTGTGCAAGGACCACAGGCCTGCTTATGGGCAGGGGATGGCGTGAAACCACCCGTGCTGGGCAGCTCCAGCTTGGCATTGGTGATGGAAAGAAATGACGGGATGCATCCACTGATGCAATTCCAGCTGGGGCTAAATGGAGAAGCAGGGATCGAAATCCTCATTCTGGCCAAGCCAAGGGGCTCGGCAGGCTCCAGAAATGGTCTTTGCACTGGTAGCAGCCCGTGGGATGTGTGGGAGGTGGTGCCTCTGGCCAAGCAGCTGCGCTGAGCCTGTTTATGCACACACACAACGTTGGGAGAGTTTAGCTGTGGGCTGAGGGAGCCCTGGGGGGAATCAGCCTGAGGAGGAAAAGCATTTCTGCTGGAGAGGGGAGAAATGTCATCCTCGTTACCCCAGAAATAAAATCCTTCAGAAGGATTGAGAGGTGCACGTATCTCTGGGTTTTTTTGTTTAGCTTGTATGGAAACATTTCAAAAACAGATGGCAAAGCAGAGATTTATTTCCCGTTAAGTGCAGAGGGCTGGTGCACGGGACCTTATCTGCTTGTGGGCCCTGTAATAAACCTGCCAGCAGGTGATTTAAACCCAGTTTTTCTGATTGGGAGAGTAGTGAAAGGAGCAGGGTTTATGTTACTTAGGAATTTTATGGCCAATGTTAGATTTTTAAGGTGCAGGAATGATCAGGGCATGGCTCTGTAGCACTGGAGATGTTCATTTCTTTAATAAAGGATCTTCCCTGAGTCAGGAAAACGAACCATTTTCCATTATTTAGCAGCTGAGCTGCCGTTGCTGTTTGCATGAGTGACAGACACAGCTACTTTATATCTCAGTTTAGGAGTTGTTGTGTTGTTGTCAATTAGCCACAGCTTTTGCTTAGCAGCAAGACTCTCGCCACAATGGGGAAAGAGGGCTGTCTAATGGATGCTGCAGCTTCAAAAAAGGATGAAACTCACACCAAAAAATAAGACAGAGCCCCTGTGCCCTGAAAGGGAGCCCTTGAGCAGATGGAGCAGGTTTCTATGCAATAAGCAGTAATTAGAAGCTCAGCAAAGAGTTGATAGCTGCTGACTGGTCTTGGTACTCAGATTTCTGGTTGAAAAAGGGAAAAAAAAAATCCAAGCTGAGTTTTGGAAGGAGCTGGTCTGGATGTCTGCGTGGGGCAAGTCCCTGGTCAGTGTGAGCACCCGGTCTGGTGAAAGACAACAGCCACCTGCCCCCAGTGCCTCTGTCCCTGCCTCTGTGGGGCCACTGCAGTCTGAAATGTCACTGGGGCTTCTCAAGGGCACTCAGAGAGCTGGGGGTAGCAGGGACTAATGACACAAGGTCTGATTTGTCTTTCAGTGGGTGCAGAGAGGACGCAACACGCACACACAGTGAAGCAGGCTTTTAAAAGGTTGCAACAGAGGCACCCGGAGAGGATGCTAAGAGCTTTCTGGAAGCAGCAGAGCTCTCTCAGGGCAAGCTCCAAGGCCAGTGTGCCTCAGCCTCTCCAAATCATGGGAATTAGAGCTGGAAAAGCTGGCAAAAAAACTGCCTTTCCCATCTCTGGAGGTTGGGTACAGCCTGTTCCTGAGCATGGCTGGTTTTCAGCCATGCAGGACTTCTGCTGCTTCCCTTGGCAGAGCTCTGCAGCCCATCAGACCTCTCCTGTGTTCCGCCTACACTTTTCCTTCTTTGCTTCATTCCATCATTTATTGGATGACCTGAGTTCCCAACTCTCTGTCCCTACCACCCATCCAAAGCCAAAGCCAGGCAAATCTATTAAATGGGGGACAAATGCTTAAACAGTGAGTGGGAAATGCTCAAAAAAAAAAAAAAAAAAAGAGCTGGGTCTGGTATTTAAATATGCAGCATGTTAATGCATTTACAGCTGGAGGTTATTTGGAGAAGAGAGGGCAAGGACTTGAAACACACGTGGTGATGAGCCATAGATTATGCTCTGAAAACACTCAGAAGGCAGTTACAGTCACACTATCTAATTCATCTCCCACTAAGGCATTCTGCTCCAAGGTGTTTGGAAATAATGGAGTAGCTTAGATACTAACATTATTAAATCCTCATCTCTGACAGCTATGAGAATGAATATACAAAGGTTTCTTCCACTTTTTTAATGCAGCACAGTCACTCATTTCAGGTCTTTTGCTTAGGAGTAGCCCACTGAAAGTTATTAGCATGAATATTGGTGCAAAGATGGCTTTACTCCATTAAAGAGGAGAAACAAGCAAGAGCTAAACAGAAGATAGCGTGAACTTTATTGCAGTCGAGACATTTTTTTCTTTTCAAATATTAATCATTTATCATTCTTTCACCTGTAGATATCAAAGGGCTTCAGAGAAAAAAGTGGATACCATCGAAGCCATTATCTGTCCTCTGCATCATCCCCAGGAGGTGCCCTGGGGCAGCAGCCCAAAGTCTAAGCCCTGCTGGCAGGGAGAGCAGAGGTGTTGGGTGAAGCTGGGCCCTGGGGTCACTTTTTGATAGCAGCTGATGGTTTTGCTGTGCTTGATTTGCACCAGCCCATTACCATTTTTATGGGAAGTCATAAGGAGAAATGAAGGGATGGAATTGTTGTTCTTTACTGGTAAAATCAAAGACAGCCCTACAGAGGAGAGCCCAGATGGTGGTGCCCATCTCATCACCTTGGTGGGATGAAGCTGCACAGGCCAGGGGGATTGGGGTATTTTCAGGGACTGCACTGAGGAGCTGTCCTTCAGACATGCTCTTTTAAACCCCAAATGTCCATCTTGTGCACCTTATTTCACTTACTAGAGTGTCATAATGAGATTATTGGAGTCTGCTGTAAGCCCTGGGGGACAAGTATCAGCTCCTGGGTACAGCTTCAGCTGTGCCTTCTTGAAGTGTCCTGCTCATCCAGAGTTAAAGCATCTCCCTCCCTTTCTCTGAGCATAGTGCAGCCCAGCACATGAAATGTGTAAGAAGGCTTTATTGCATTTAACCTCATGGGGACAGCCAAAGGGCAGTCATAGCTTTGGTTCCTGCACCAACCAGCAAACTCTCAGATGGTTTCCCAAACTGCCCGAGGCCCTCTGTGCCCTCCCCAGAGGGCTGAGAGCTGGAGCCACCTCAGCTCTAACACACGTCTGTCAAAACACTCATCCCTCAGGTGTCTGGGAGTTGTTGTAGCAGACTGCAGTCTGTGGGACTTCATCATCTGAGTTATCTCCAAAACACAGTTCTCTCCCTCAATGGCAGTCTCCTATTGAAAATGATCTCTTTCAGCAGGGCACTTGCATTTATTTACTGCACAGCTTCTCCCATTAGTATAATCATTGCTCCTTGGACTGGGTTTGAATTCAGAGCATCCCACTGTGGTACTTAAAGAATTAATTACAGTGATGAAAGAATTCCTCTAAAGACTTCTATGAATTGGTCTGGTTGAAGTGTTTTAGCTTTGCTTCAATTGGTGCAGCCCTTGTCAAAGGATGGTGAGAAAATGCATGGGTCAGTGATTTAGATGAGGCAAATTACGTTAGAAAAATTGATTTGATTTAGAAAGTGAGCTTTCAGATCACAGGGAATTGCCTGCTTCTTTCTCTGCTGTGCTGATTCTCCCTGAAGATGAGCAGAGGCAGATAATTCAGGGTTAAAGTAAGTGGCTCTTGTAAAAGGTTTGTCAGAGAGTGAGGAGAGATGGGCTGACACACATCTTTAGATAAACCATTATTGACCCATATATTGCTTTTGTGCATCAGCTGGAGGTACAGGCGGATAGGAATGCTTATAAACACGCTCAGGCAGTTCATGTGGCTTGCTAAAGAATGGAGTCCTTGTTTTTCGGTTTGGCTTTTCTTTTTCTCTCCCCAGAAATGGTTTTCCCATAGAGCATACCTTCAGAACTGGCACTGATCTGGGAGTGTGTGCTGTGTGGCTGCCTTAGCCAGCTCTGCGTTGCCTGGCTCTGTGCTTAGTCATTCCTGGGGCTGGCAGTTTGCTTTTCCCGAGGTTTTTCACTTCCTCGGATCAAACTGAGTGTTTCCTCCTTCTCTCCCTTGTCCTCATCTTAAAGGGGCTGCGGTCCCTGGGCTGCAGTGGGGTGATGCCCAGGAGGTTGGGCAGTGTCCCCTCGGGGGATCGTCCCTAAAAAGCACCTGCTGAACGAGCAGTTCCCATCCCTGCATGCTGAGGGGTCTCTTCTGAGCTCCTCTCCCGGCCAGCTGTGTGCTGCTGCCCGTGGGAGTGGCGGGTTGTGAACGCAAAGGCTGCTGGCCGGGGACCCACACTGCCCCCAGCATCCCTGAGTCGCTCTGAACGGGCTCTCCGTGCTTGTCAGGGGAGCAGGGATGGAGCCTGGCAGCGTTTCAGTCTGCACTTGGGTAAAATTTGTCTTTTTTTTAAAAAAAAAAAAGTTAAGGAGATGACTTTTGCCTAGCAGTGCTTTTTGCTTCTTTCTCACCTTGCAGAACCCTCTACATTGCAGATTGTTTGCTGGAATGCTGAGAGACCTCATTTTTGGTCTGTCTAGCACTGGTGATATTTGTCTCCATAGCTTCAGCACCACCAGCTTCCTCGGCATGGAGATCCAGGAGTGGGGCTCTGCTGTGCCTGTGCCATTCCCTCTCCCCCAGGGTGGGCACGAGAGAGGTGCAGAGCCCCAGTGGTACCGACACAGATGGGGTCCAGCCTTCGGCTGGGAAAGAGTTGTGTGCACATTGCTGTGCTTGCAGAGAGCCTTTTCCATAGCCCAGCCTCAGGCTGGGAAGTGAGATGACAAGTGCAAGGAGAGAAATGAAGCTGGGGAGAGCTGGAACGGAGCCTCCCGCCAGCAACTGAATTCAAGGCTGCAAAAAAGAAGTTGCAAAAGTAGCAATCCATCTGTCCACTTAGTGGGAGAAGCCTAAGATCATTTCACAGTAATCAGCCCCCTGGTGTTCAAAAAAAACCTAACCAAAAATACTGCAGGTTTTTGCTTTACTGTGGGTAACTGGCAAAATCTAAAGCAAATTAATGTTCTCAGAGGCTGTGAGGCTTCACCCCCCCCCCTTTTTGACAAGTAGAGGCTGTATCAAGTTAAAAATAATGTAAGAAACAATAGACTGTCTTTGTTTTTTTGGATAACCATATTTTTGCCATACATTTCAGAGATTTTTCTGTCCTCACTGCAACTCTCTGGTTAATTACCAGCAGAGTTATTGGCAAGTGGGTGTTTTTGTGCAGGGTCAGCGGGGTGGTGAGCAGGGTCATCATCACTTGGCGTGTTCCCAAGGTGATGCATTGTGCAGATGCACTGCCATGCTACAGCTCCTTGGCTCTGTCAGTGTCTCCAATTAAAGGCACAAGATTCAGGCATTTTAATTTCATTGCAAAAACTTGCTCCAGGCACTACAAAGTTCGGGAGCGTTTGTTTATTTATTTATTGTAATCTCATTTTATTCTTCCTTTCCCCTTAACTGTGAGGGCGTAGAGGAAACAGGCTCCAAAGATGCCTCTTGATTCCTGCTTCTGTGAGTTGAGGAGCGCTGAGTTGGAGGCAGATCACTGATTTCTGCCTCTGCGTGTGGAAACGTTCATCCAGGTTAAAGGAGAGGTGGCAAACGGGCAGGTTTGGACATGCCAAGCTTGAAGGTGTCCGTATGGAGCCCTCCTTGCAAGACACTGCTGGAGAAAGATGTTCAGGGTGGGTGTTTCCTCATGCCAGGTGTGGGTGGCACGCCCCTGGAAGGATGTCCCTGCTGTCCCCAGCCAAGGCTGCAGCCACCTTTGGCTTTGGGGGTGGCTGGGGCTGTGGGGAGCAGAGCTGGACCTGAGCACACGAGTGAGGCCCAGCAGGACTTTGCTGTGGAACCAGAGCTGCTGAAATGCAGCAGCTGCTTTGCTGCGACACGACAATTTGTAATTAAAACACAACTTGCCATCCTGATTAGGTTAAGCATTTAAATTCATTTGCAATTTTTTTTCCCCCCTGTATTGTGTAATTAGCAACATATGACGCTTACATTGGCTCAGTTAAAAGTTGTAATGATTAATTTGCACATCCAAGCCTCCCCATGAATCAACTGGTGCAGCAGTGCCCTCATGAGCACGTCCCTGCCTGCTCCAGGGGCACCATGGAGCTCCAGTGAGCTGGTTCCTGACGTTTCAGTCCTTCTGCAAGGCAACAGTGTCCCCGTGCCCCGAGTCACTCAATAAATGACAGCGTGACCCTCGCCAGGATGGGGCTGCTCCTTTCCTGCCTCTAAGCTGGGGTGGTGCATCCTGAAGCACCCGACTGACCACGCACCTGGGAGCACCTAAAAGCCACGACGTGAAATTACTGGTGGTTCTAGGTGCTTTGTGGATATAAGCATTGCTCTAAAGTGTTCTGGCCAAATTCTGATTGTTTTTACCCAGGTTAATCTTTGATTATGAGTTTTGCCTGAAGGCTTTGTAAGCCAGATTGGAGCTCTAACTAGTAAAGAACCTTGTTCAAGCAAGCCAAAACCAACAAGAAAACTACTATAAGCTAATTATAACGAATGTCTTCTTTCTTTCTTATCTAGTCATAATATTGTCTTTCTTTCCACCTTCTGCTGAGCTGTGAAAATATTCTGCAAAATGATATTTTTGAGTAGATGGAAAAGTACACCCCTGTCAACAATATTTTTCTATTGTTCATCAGAGACAGGCTTCATAACAGAAAAGATCCGTGCTGGAAAAGTACCTCAGCTGCAAACAGTTTATTCAAAGTCAGCTCAAATAGCAGGGAGGGTTTTTGAGTTCCTGCTCCAGCTGAAGTTGAAATGCAGAATGCAGCCTCTAATATTTCAGATTCATGAATGGTGCGGGTCATAATAATGTGTTGCCATTTTCACAAAAGATGGGTTTTCTATTAAAGCTTCCAGTGGAAAAAGGTCTGGGGGAGTTAAAATATTTACATACTGTTACAGTTCCTGGATGAGGGTGCCATCTCCTTCCCTAGGGCACTGTGGCTGAGTGGAAAATGAGTTCCCACCTTTTCTGGTTCACCTACCTGTCTGTGTGTCCGTGCACTGATGTTAAGTTGGTGGGGTGTTAAATGTTTCACTTTTCCAACCATCAATTTCAATTGAATTTCATAAGCCATTAAAGTTCTCTGCTGCTTTTCTTTGCTCTTCCAGTTATGTGAGCTCCAGCCATTTAGCTCTGGGTCCTGAGGCATGATTGCTCCGTGGAGCAGCAAAAGTAAATTGGTTCCTGATGTAAAATCTTTCTATATATATATATATATGTAATTTTTTTTGGTCTTTTTTGATCTCTCTAAGTCTCTGTGAGTGGTGTTACAGTGTTGGGCTGATGATGGGAATCTTTAAGCTTGGCTTTTTCTGGTCCAGTTCTGGATTCGCCCCACAGCATCTTTTAAAAAGCTTTTGTGCCTGGCTTGAATGGCAAAAACTTAGAGGAAGAGGAGTTTTTTTTTTTTTTTTTTTTTTTTTTTTTTTTTTTTTTTTTGTTATTTGCATTTTTCTTTGGCTTTTTGTTGTTGTTTATATATTTACCTTTAGAATCATGGTGCAAAGATTGGACTGGGGTTTTAGGTTTTCTCCCTGTAGAAAGGTTTATGAGGATGATAGTTATTTGGATCAAAAGAGATCTTTTGGCAGTTCTCTGACTTTGATTCAGTACTGGCAGTGCGACAAATAATGAAAAAGCAATCATTTCCCCTTCTCCCACTTTTATTCTCAGGATAAATGAATGGTTAAGATCTCTGTGCTCAAAAATAAATGCTCATGGCTCTTACAGAAAAAATGAAAATCCGTAACACTCACCCTTTAAATAGATGATTTGATCTTTGCTGTTGGTTTGTGTTTTGCACTGCTGGGTGTCTTTGCTGCCAGTCTGAGGCTAAACTGGACAAAGTTGATGTGCAGGCTTTGCAGATTGAGTCTGGGGGAAGGAAAACTGCACAAGGAATTTGACTATTTTGGAAAGCAGTTCCCATGGTGGGGGTTGAGCAGTGGGGATGAAGCAGGCTCTTGCTGTCAAGGTCCACTGGTAGAAATGTTTGCACATCATAACATTAAAGAATTTGACAGAATACAGAATGAATGGGAAAAAAGTGTAACTTTAATTTGCCAAGTGATTTAAAAGTAGCTCAAACATCTCCTAAAGTGTGTGAGAGTGACTGCTGGGACCTGCTGGGCAGTTCTCAGTGTGCTCCTCCTCCAGCTGCCTGGGCCTTCATGAACAGACAGAGGTGTCCACCAGTGCTTTGCCAGGATTTCTCTTTTCCTTTCTTTCCCTGCTTTCATGGCAGTGGATGTGAGGATGAGCTGCCAAATTTTACATCTTCCCCTCCCACAGCCAAATGGTGCTGAGTGCCTGAGCTGGCTGCCCATCCCAAGGACTGTGCACTGCACCTTCCTGGAGCTTTAATCTCCCGTCGTTTCCAGCAAAGCCAGGCATAAAAGATTAGGCTGGGCCTGTACTCTTTATTTGGGGATAACTGCAGCAGTGCCTCTTTTTGTTTTTAAATCCTGCTAATTGGTGTTCTCAGCTTCAGCTCCAGCTTAATGAAGGCTGCTGTCTGGGAATCATCACAAACAGTGATGGAAATGCATTTAAATGCTTAAATCTGTTGTACTTCTCTCTTTATGGGCTTATTCCTTCAACAAGCATAACTGTGCCCAGGCTCCCTCTCTGCCCAAGGTGATTTCTTTCCATGAGCCCTGTGGTGGGGCTCTGGCACCTCTGCAGCACAGAGGGTACACGGGAGGTTTGTGCCAAAGCAGGGAGGGAGCCCAGCCCCGCTGCACCCCTTGTGCTGAGGGAGCAGCATTTTCAGTCTGTCTGCTTCAGATGGGGCCTTTGGGTGCTGGGCATGAGGACTGAGAGCATCCAGCTTCCCTCCTGCCCAGGGGAGGAGAGCAGCCCTGCTCCTCTGACCTGCCCAGCACAAGCATCCTTTAGTCAGCCCAGTTAAATGAACTGCTGTGGCTGCACTGCTCGTGTCCCTCTGTCTGGCACTCAGTGCATGTCTGTCCCTCTGTCTGGCACTCAGTGCATGTCTGTCCCTCTGTTCCTCACGGTGAGAACTCTGCAGTTGCACAGAGAGCAGAGGGGGTTTTAGCTAAAAGCAAAGGAAAAGGTCACGTCGTGGGTTTTCCCATCATGGCTGTGGTTGTAGCCACACATCCTCCAGCTCTGGAGAGAGGTGTGAGCCAGGTGGTCCTGGGAGGGATTTGCACAAGGGTTTGTGGTTTCTCCAGAGGCAGAGGAGCACCATGCAGTGAAACAAGTGCTTGTGTTTAAGGAACAGCGTGGGGTATCGTTTATTTGTGCTCTGGTTGGAGGGAGATGCAAGTGGTCTAATTCCTGTATTTTTAGAGCAGCGTTCAGCCCATGTGATGGACAGGGAAGATGAGAAGAGACTGCTACAAGCCAAAAGCAGCAAACCCATGAAGCAGAGCTAGAGACAGCTTTAAAGCTATGAACATAATTACCCGAGGAGTCTGCCAAGGAACCAGATGCTGTGAATGAAAGAATAACTTCCATGGCTTGGCATCTGTCTGAGATCCAGGGAGAGGAGGAGAAGCAGGGGAATTGCATGCAGAGCTGGGAAATGGTTGCTCCAGTTGCAAAATGAGTACCTTCAAAAATATTTAGTCTGTACTGGCATCTTTGGATGGAGGAGAGTGAACCTGTTGGAAAGAAGAGAGGTCAATGTGCTTGTCTTGTGGGCAGTTTGACCGTGTTCTGCAGGTTTGAGGTCAGTGTTATGTGGTTGGTTGGCTTCTGGGAAGATCTAGGTGCTGTGGCAGCTTAAGCAGGTGGTGATAAATGAGGAAGATGTGACTGGGCTGAATTCTGAACCTTTGGGGACCCATTTGTGCCCAGAACCCTACAGAGCACTCTGTTTTCCATGCATGGATGAGCTCAGTTGATATTTAAAATAAGTGGCTGCATGTGACTTGTCTGAGGTCAGGTCACTCTTGGCAGTGCTCTAGTTTCAAAAACCAAACTAGGAAGTTCCTGCTATTTCTCTCCCCAATTTATTTTTACAATTACTGTTAAAAAATTGCAGTCCTAGCAAAGGTAAACAGCTGGGTTTGACATAATCAGTACATAAACAATATCCATCATTTACATGGTATAAAACCTCTGCCACACAACATCTTCCTGAGGCTGCATCTTTGGGGAAAAATAGAAAACCTTTATGGGAAGGGGAGCAGAAAATCAGCTGGGGTCCTCACGGATTGAGTACATGTGGGTATCAGCAGCAGTGTTGGCAGCAGTGGTGCAGTCTCCTTTCTGGTTGTTCTGGAACCAAACATGCCAGAAAAAGGTGGTGATGACAGAGCTGCACATGGGGCATCTTCAGAGCCAAGTGAGTGGTGCTTCCTGGGGTGCAGAAACAGAACTTGCCTCTCCCAGCTGGGAAATAAAGGCAGGGAGCAGTGATTAGAGGTTATAGGGGAAGTTCATGTGATTTCAGGCCAGGATAGCAGTGTTTTTCAAGCCAGGAAGAGGAAGAAAAAAGAGCTTTGCTCACGGGTTAGAGATTTTTTTACTGTTTTAATAACCTTTTTTTTTTTTTTTTTAACTCTTATTTAGCTCTAATCAGTAGAAAATATGTTCAACATGCACCTTGGGTGCACAGGATGAGATGGACATGGGAGTGTGATGGAGGGCTTGGGAGTGGGGGACATCACCAGCATCCCAAGGAGGCTGGCAGGGAGCAGGGAGGAAACTGGAGGTGACTGGGGGCGAGCTCAGCTGCTGCCTGTGCACACTTAAAACCTGCTCTATGTGCATCCTTGTTTGTAAGCAGCTGTGGTTATTTTGCCTCAAAATAACAAACCTTTTTTTTTTTTTGCAAATAGGAGTTAGGGGCAGGCCTCTGTATTGCTGCAGCTTGGGGACACAGTCATGTGCAAGTCAGAGAGCCACATCATGTTGAGTGCTGAATGACTCTGCTTATTAATATAATAAACCAGAGGAACACACTGTCATGACAGTCTCTGCAGCGAGAATCCAGGGGATTATTTTAACCAAAGCACATTAAATCTTTCTGTCTCCTGGAAATTGCACCCTGGAGGTATGGACTGCAGGGTAGGAGGGGCAGGAACATTTAACAAGGGCTTGCAGGAGTTTTTATGCACGTCGTGGTCTCCAGAACAGCGCTCTGCTGTCTGGGGTTTTATATCTTCCCATCACTGTAGTTAAGTTCCTCAGACATGAGAAGAAAGAAAACATTCTCTCTTTTATTTTTTTTTTTTCTGCCTTCATTCTCTATTTTTGAGATGAAATTTTCTCTGCTGTAGCACTGGTACAAGACCTTTTCTTCAGCTGTGCTATATGAAAACATGCTGTCATCTTCTCTGAAAGCTGTGAAGTGTGTGCATGCCTATGTATATTCTGTATACTCAGGCACACACTATGCAGAGATACATGTGTGTATGCACAGGGTTTTTCCCCTCTCTCAGATAACATAGGCCTTTCTCATCTCTTTAACAAAAGCTGAGTGCTGTTAGCTGATGGAAGATAAAATTCTCACCAGGGTACCCTGGCGGGCTCTCAGCTGTATCTGCTGGGATTGATTCAAAGGCAAGGGCACTCCTCCCCTGCACCCCTGACTGGGATTTTGGTCACTGGGTGCTTGGGTAGGTTCACCAAACCCTTGGAGAAGACCTGGTGTGGGTTAGTTAATGGCAACAGCCCAGCTGCCTCTGTGAGAGCCCACAGAGAGACCTTGGTGCCTTCAAATGGCCCCACCATCGTGGGTGCTGGGGACAGCACCTTCCAGGAGGCTTCACCCCCTGACAGGAGGGAGGTTAAAACAAAAAAAAAGGCAAGATTCTCAGAGGGAGCGAGGTGAGGGGAGTCCCTGCTGATCTCCTCAAGGTATTTTGTGCTCTCTGTCTGCCAGATGCTGAGTACATTGGGCTGGTCCTTGTTGCTTTGCTTGGGAGTGGAGCTGGAGCAGCCCAGAGCAGAGGATGTGTCTCCCCTTTGCCACCCTCTGGTGAAAAATGTGCCCACATCTCCCTGTATTTTCTGTGTGTTGGCTTGACACACAAGCAGTTTTCTTTCTCTTTTTCTAATCGTGGAGAGGGCTCAACACATTGTCTGAAATAGCTTTTTTTTTGCCTCAACAGGGAGGTTCCTTGAGGCAGTAATTGACTCTTTCTTTCAAGTAATGGCATTTTACCTGGGAAAGCAGCCAGTTGGTATTTTCAGCACAGCAGAATTCTGCCTTGCTTTGAAAGGAGCTGGTTCCAGATCCTCCTTGGTTTTTTTTCCCCCTTAGGATGATGTCATTTTACTTTGTGCACTCTCTACCATGCTGTACACAGTCTCTCCAGCTCCTTCTTGGAAACTTCCATTAGACAGGCACTTTTATAGAAACAGCACCTGCAGGACCAACAGGTGAATAATCTGGAGTCCTCAGCTGCATCATGTTGGGCAACTGAAATGTCCTTTAAGTGACCCTGAAAGGAAGGCTGACTTGGTAGTGATGTTTTTTTCTTTTCCACGAAGAATCATAGAATGGAATGTGTGATAACACAATTGAAAGTGCAGAAGACGCTGGTTATGGGCAAGAAAACTAAAGAGAGCAGGAGAGAAAGATTTCCAAAGCAGAAACAAACTGTTCTTCATTCTTAGTTTTCATGCCAATTTAACGTGTTCATGAAAATTGCATCAATTTAACTTCAGGGGAGAAAAGAAGCTACAGGGTTGCTGTAGCTAAAAGGCTGCATCCTGTTTTAGTAAGTTTGCTATACTTTAGATTTTTATCTAGAGGGACTTTTTTTATGGTGCTTTCTACCAGCAGTTCTCCACACCTGTTTATTTTTAAAAAGCACTCTGACAGCTGCAGGAAAATGATGCTCAGCACAGTTATCCCTGTTCTGCAGGTAGAGGGAACTGGCAGAGATGAGCAGGAACTTTGGTCTCTGCCAGAGCCAGGAAAACAGATGAGCCTTTAGCTCCTGAATCCTGTACAACACCACACAGCCCTGCCTGGGAGTCATCCTGCAGCGTGTGACTGGAGCAGGAGGTGTTGGGCTGAGCTGGTCATCCTGCTCAGCTCAACCTTGTTTTATGTGCCTGCCCTTGAGTTACCCCTGTGTGACAAGAATGAAAGCAGTGGTGAATATTTGGGATTATGTACACCTTGTATAGCAGAGGCATGAAACCTTGGTAGACTTGGCTGCTTGTCTGGCCTCTCTTACCAGTTAAATAATCTGGGGCTGAATCTTCCCCCTGCTCTGGGCATTGGTTTTCCCCTCTAGTGTTTCCCTCCTCTTTCTTTCTGCATTGTTCATGTGCCCACACTCAGGTGGGATTTAAGAAGCACCTCATGGCTTTGCATGGTGGAACTGGCAAGTTCTGCTCAGCCCATCGAGGTACATAAAAATGCACTGTGAGCCTGCGATGCTGCTGCTCTTACTGCTTCCTTTGCAAGGTCTGTGCAGCCACACAGCAAAGCAGAGCTGGTCACTGCCCCCTCTCCAGGACAGCCTTGGGCCCACAGGGATGGGGCATCCTGGAGTGAGAGACTTTGCTAATACAGCAGCACCACCTCTGCCCAGCCAGCTCCAGCAGAAAGTGACCACAGAGGCACAAGCCTGATTTGTTTTCTAAGAGGTTTTGATGCATGAAATGCAGGGACAGTGTTTTCCCTCCTGGTACCTGGAAGAACATGATGCTCTGCAATAAATTAGCAATGCTGCCCTGCCTTCTGCTTAGGAAAGAGTTTTAAAGTGTTTTTTTTATTTTTTTTTTTTTTTTTGTGGTGTGCCTCTTGTGACAAGCTGGAGACTGTAGTTTCTGGGTGTGCTATATCCTCCTCAACATTTTAAAAAATACAAATCCTTAAGAAAAAGAATAATACACTTTCAAAATTTTGTAACTTCCTTTATGCAATGTGGCCTTGTTGGAGTGATCAAGGTACAGGCACAGATCCTGCAGCGTGCTTAGGCAGAGGCACCAAAGTTTGCAGAATATGGGTTGTAGATTTTTAAACTCTTTCAGTCCAAAGTTAGATCTTTTCCATCTTTGCAAGTATTTCTGATGCTGTCTTTGAGGTTTACCAGCAGCTAACATTATCACACACTTCCATTTAAAGCAAAATCAGAATGCCTCTTTCATATCTCTAAGAGAACTATGAAAGCCTTCTTTGCAGCATCGCAGACAAATGGAGATTGACAGTTATTAGTTGATGGTCTAACTGCTCTGACAGGGTTTGATGCAGAGGGATTTTCAGTGATTGACTCTG
Organism: Vidua chalybeata; assembly: GCF_026979565.1. Classification (NCBI taxonomy): domain Eukaryota; kingdom Metazoa; phylum Chordata; class Aves; order Passeriformes; family Viduidae; genus Vidua; species Vidua chalybeata. The sequence goes on along the minus strand of NC_071547.1, from coordinate 1,815,472 downwards.
AGGCATCCCTCGTGCCTGTTCCTCAGAGCTGCTGAATCCACTCTGTCCCTGCTGACCATTTATTTGGTCCCCACTGGGGATCTCTGGGTCCTGGGCACCGAAGGTTCTGATAACTGAGCAAAGTGGGCGAGTTGCCCAGCAGAAACCTCCTGTTTGCAGCAGGTGCTGAAAAGTGGACTGAGAAGCTGTTTTTTTTTCCTCCGTGGCCTTGTCTGGGGCTATTTGGAGGCAGTACAGAAAAGGAAGGATTCTGTCGTTCACGTTGCAGGTCACTTTTAGCAATTATCAGCAGGAATTTAGCACCTAATATGTGTCTAACAAATCCGAATTAAACCTTTAATTGAAGGACTTCATGTGAGGAGTAGCGAAAATATGAAACAACCTGTTCACTTGCAATTGCTCGGGTGTTCAGTGTCTCCTGTGTGAAGCAAGAGCTGCAGGTCACACAGCTCCCTTTATCCAAATACAAGCAGCATCTCTGGGTGAGGGCTTGGGCAGCAAGGCTGCCCCATCTGCAAGCACCGTGTGGCCACGGCTCACACCCCCGAGCACTGCTCCAGAGCCCTGAGCCCTGTCACTGCAGCCCTCCAACACGATGTTTTTCCTGTGTCACAGCTGTCAGGGACTCACGTCAATCTCTGCTGCTGTTAATCCATCCCGAGTGAATCCTGAGCAAACCTTTCTGGTCGCTGGGGGGAATTTCCTCTCTGCTGGTACCTAGCAGCAGAAAGAGAGGCAAACCCATTATTGATCACAAATGAGCGGGGCTGTGCCCAAGCCCTCTGATTCCCGGGCTGCTTTTTGGGTCTCTTTCTGGGCACGGTAAGCTTTGCATTGTAAGCTTTGCATCGAAGTCAACCAACACCACCCGCTGCTTCCTGCGATGCTCCGGAGAACCGGGAATTAAATTTCCTTAAGTCACATAGCAAAGGCAGAGCCCTTATTTACTTTGCATGCCGTTATTCCCGCTGCTCCCGGTCGGCAGCGCTGGGATCGCTGTTGGAATCTCGCTGCTCTGGGCGCAGGAGCAGCGCAGGGATGGGCACGCAGGGGTTATTGCTAAGCAACCCGGCGGGAGCGCTGTCCCTGTCACACACCCGTTGTCCTCACGGCTCCCGACCCCGCAGCCCCACCGATGCCATCGATTGCAGCGATGGTGAAGTTAAGGAGAAAATGGCATTGCCTGTTGCTGGTGGGAGGCGGTGGCACAGGGCTGCTCTTCCCGGGGAATTGATGCTCATGGCTATTGATTGGAAAGCACTTTGCGTTGTGCTGAATGTCAGTCTGGTTAGTTCATAAATTTATGGATGCCATTCTGCATTTGCCACAAACTGTCCTGCTTTCTGTCATTTTTTTTTTTCAGGAGAGTTTGAAAAAAAAATGGCAACGTGATCTGAACAAATGGAGATATGGGAGTAAGATCCTAGCTTTTTAATTTGCATTTATTCTGTGTCTTGAAGAGTAGTGTTCAGCTACCTCTGCTTTCTAATTTTGCCTTTTAACATGGTGTGAAGCTCAGGGAGACTCGTTAGATGTTGATATAATGATATTGGTAAAATATTGGTATTTGGAAATGATTGTCAGACAACTTTCATTTTCCATGCAGAAGTGCACAGTAAACACACACATTTATCTAATACTTTGGAGACAGCTTTAGTCTTTCAGATATACAGTGGGTAATTGAAAACAAATGTTAGCTTCTCTTTAATAGTGCTCCACACTAGTCACAGTGCAGTGTGACCGAGTTCTCATTTTAGTATTCTTCAGAGACATTTGAAGTATGCAGCTTCTTAAATCTGAGCTGACTTGGAGCTCTCTGTAAAATGCATTATTGCAGCTGTTGGAGGAGAGTCTGTCATGTTTGCCCCTCCAGGTAATACCTGACCTGTTCAAATTGGATGCCCTCCTTGCAGCCGACCAACTTTCTGGGCTGAAATTGGGTAAAAAACTTCAGAGGTTCTCGTGTGGCACCTCACAGCTGGGACGCAGCTTCTCCCCGTGGCCTTGGTGGCACCACGGGGTCTGGTTGTGCCAGCAGGGTGTCCGTGGTGCTCTGTGTCTGTGTTGTGCCAGCAGCAGAGAGGAGCTGACCTGCCCTGGGAGCCAGGCTGGAGCTGCTGTGCCAGCACTGATCCTGCACTCCGTGTCCCCAGGGGCTCCAGGTGGACGCTCAGCGGTTTTCTGCAAGGACAGGACCCCAGGGGCAGCTTGGCTCGGCTCTGCAGTGAAGATCCATCCCTGGGTCAGTGCCCCGTGGCTTTTCACAGGTAGCCAAAGACAGCAGCGCCTTTTGCTTCCCCTGGCATGTTGAATTTGGGCTGGTGGTGCTGAGGAGGAGCGTGCCACACGTGGGATGTATCTTGTCTGACAATTAGTCATCCGAAAAGGGTGCTTTGGTTCCCTGTTCAGTCGCTGCAGGGAGTGGGCTGCTTCAGAGGCAGTTTGTCCTGCTTTGACCCTGCTGTCTGTGCTGTCTGATCCCTGCTCCTGCTGGGTGCAGAGGGGCAGCCCTGGCGTTGGTCTGGACAGGGATTTCCACCCCATGTGTGCCCTCACCCAGCCCTGGAGCAGAGGAATATCCTCCTCCCCTGCCATGTCTTCATGGGCATTTTCTCAGGTGGGAAGGGACCCTCAAGCTCTGCTGTGGAAGAGTGGCCACCACACTCCTCTCCAAAGCACAACAGGTTTGCTCTTGGCAGAATAAACCACTGCTGAAGAATAGAACTAATGAAGAGATTTGAAGTGCATTTATTGTTTGAAAAGTGAGTCTAAATATAGTGCCGTGGAGTTCAATATCTCTCTTCAAGACATTTAGATCAAATGTACCCATTCTGAGACATCTACTTTTTTTTTTTTTTTTTTTTTTTTTGTCTGTAAACCCAACGGCCTACCCTGGGAATTTAAATTCCAATTGAGGTCTTTGGACTCATGAATCACTTCCAGTCACAAAGACACTGTAGTGCACTTGGGACGTGGTAATTATGTTAGTGTTCTGCAGGGCAAAGTAGAGCCCAGCTCACCTCCCTCCTATTGTATCAGCTTTTGGTGCTGTCTTGGGAATAGTTGTAATAGTAGTAGTAGTAATAATAAGAATAATAAAAGGGCTGCCACGAAAGCCAGGGAATCTGACTCAATGCACACAGGCAAGAGAGGCTGGGGAAGCAGCAGCCCTTCCCAAGTGCTCCCCTGCCAAGTCTTTACAGTCCTCAGCCTTTTTTTGGATGAGCTGGGGCCATGATCAAGCAGTGGCTTCTTTTGTGAGACAGCTATATTCAGAAAGGCCATTCTCATACACTGAATAAAAATGGAAATTCGTCCCCAAACATCCACTTTCATTTGTAAAACAGTTAAGAAATGAAAACTGTCAACACCTGAGACTGAGAGCCCATCTGGCCCCCTGAAAGAGCTCAATTTTCTTTTTGCTGATCTGGGCCAGGTATATAAATGTGATGGGCAAAACAGCAGCAGAGGTGCCTGGGCTCATTTCTGTTTGCATCCATCCACTAGAGACTTCTTTTTTAAGGATTTGCTAGGCTCCTGAATTGTCATCTTACCATAAAAAGGGAAATAAATCCTTCTGTTTTCCCCGTGCTGCTATTCTCCCCAGATCTGTGCCAGAATTGGGAAGTTCTCTGCCTGTCGTGGTGAAGTTTGGAAATCAACTTAACCTGTGCCTTGCCGTGCACCCTTCCGAAATGAAGTGCTGAAGATTGGTTCTGTTTGTTCATTTAATAAAACTAGTGGAGAAAAGATCACATTCAAACGCGTTATTTTCCAAGAGTGACATATGCTGTTGACTCACACAAATATGTCTCCTCTGGAGAGCCCCTCAAATGAGAAATCTCAGAGCACTTCATCTTCAGTCCTTAGTGAGAATTTTTTCTTATAGCAGAGCTATTCAAGACTCTCATCTTAATTCTCAAAAAAACCACAAAAGATGTCAAATTATACAAATCCAATATTTGATATGTTAATAACCAAAGAGGCTCTAAGAGGGGGAGTGAAAATATAACCTGAGGAAATTTATTGACTTCCTGGAGGTGTGCTTCCCCTGGCTGCTGTTTATTGCCACCGTGTTACCTTGGTAGCAGTTTCTGATGCATCCCTGGATAATAAGATGCACACACTAATATGACAAATGTGTGGTGTATCGAAGCACATACAGTGCATGCAGGTGAAATGAGATGTATTTCTTTTTTTTCCTTTTTCCTTCTGGTATTCTCGAGGCTGTAAACTCCTTAGAAGTAATTTGCTAACACATGTTGGGTGGTGTTTGTGTGGCACTGCCAGGAATTACCTCTGAGGGCTGTGTTCTGCTTCAGGGTGCAGCACTTGTGGTGTGGGAGTGGAAATGGCATTTTCCCTTTTATTTCAGTGGACAACTGGCAGATGTTGTGGCATGTGGCAATTGTATTTTTCTTCCTCTGTGTCAAGGAAAAAACCTCTCTGAGGTGATACGTGCTCAAGTCTTTGCTGTGCAGGGTGTGTAAGGAATGGATGACCTGGAAATCCCTAGTATTTTTTTTTTATAGTCTTTTGAAAGATGCTCTCACCTGCCACATCACATGGTTTTAATATTTTGTTTCAGCAAAAAATGCACAAGTGTTTCCTTGCATCAATATGTGGAGCCAGGCCCTGAATGGAGGAATGGGGGCTTGATAAGCTGGATTTATCTTGGTGGGTATGGGGACTAAATGAAGCTGAAAGGTTTAAAATCCTGACCCAAATAAATATTTTTTCCTGTCGAGGTAGTTCCCCTCTCCTAGCAGAGGCAATTGCCATGTCAGCTGGGCAATTTAGAGCTGTCTCAGGTGGTGCTGTCAGGCCCGTTCCACATGGGGCTGGTTCCGTGTCACAGTGATGGTTTTGCAGGTTCCAGTTGTATTTCTAGGGCTGTACTAAGTTCAACAAAAAGTGGTTACAGCACGGGCAAAGGGCAGCACGAAAGCAAAAACCCATTTCTAGTATGGATGTAATTCCACTTGGGTATTTATTTGTGCTCAGGTAGGAAATGCCACCACAGCGGTGACAACATCAGTGACAGTGCCTCCCCATTCCTCTGTACCCACCAGGAGCCATTCCCTCCTGGCAGGAGGTGCTTCCTGGATGTATCTTATATATCCTGCCTTATTTTGTGATGTCCCTCACGGGGACGGTGTCAAATAACGGAGTTGGTGCTTTTCCCACAGGCTGGATTTTCACAGCCTGATGTGGACTCCTCAGCTTGCAAATGTCTCTGGTCTGCCACCTGGAGATTTCTTGTGTTACCCAACTTATTCCCCAGTGAGCAGGAGTTTGAGTCAAGGAAAAATGCAGAATTGTGCCTCTCCAGTGCAGTTGAGCATTGGGTAGAGATTGCCTTCTGGGATGGGTTAGGGATTAGTGGCTGTATTGGGAGCTTTAAGAATTAGCTTCCCTTAAAAAAAAAAAAATGTATAAAAAAATTTGGATTTTCTGGTGGGAAACTTTATGGAAAGCAGAGAAAATAATAAATCTGCCAGGCTCTGCTCAGGGAAGTCTTCTTTCCTTGCACTCAAATATGGCAAAGTTTAGCTGCTGGCATTTCTTGGAATGAGTGCAAAGGGCTGGATCTTCAGAAGCTCGTGTAGCTCTGGGAGTCGGGCTCAGTCCTGCTGATTTTCTCTGCTTTGCTACCAGAGGATCCTTGCAATGTCTTCACGGACACTCAAAGTCTCCAACCAGAATTTTTCAGGCTGATATTTTTTTGCTCCCATTGTGGGAAGTGAGAGGCTGCTTGGAGCTGAGGGGTGAGGCAGAGCATACCCAGATTTTGGTTTTTTGGGGCGTTACTCCCTGCCTGAGGGCACAGCTGTGCTCTGGTGGATATTTAGGTGGAACCCAGCTGTTTGCTGTGGGTGGCAAAGGATGGGAAATCTTTGGGCATTTGATTTCAAGATGCTTTAGTTTGCTGCTCTTGTGGAGTTATGAAAGACTGTAGAAATGCTGACAAATTAATGACTTGGAAAACCAGCTTTCATAATGAAAATGTCAGAGTTTGGAGGCCTGCTTGGTGGCTTGGGAGAGTCTTGTGGTTTTTTCCATTGATTATGAAGGTGCTGGAATTTTGAGCTTTCCTCTGCAGTATTTTATGGCACTTTATATACTTGGCATAACAAATCAGGTCAGTGCCTTTACTATCTGCTTGTGCAATGTGTAACTCCTTGGAACTGGAGGGCAACATTTAAAATTTGCACAGAAATTGGAATTTAGCTGTGAGGATTTGAGACACTTATTTTGCTTGGATTATGCTCCTGTTTATCAGCATCGGAAGGTATTTGAGAGACCTAAAAATTGAATTCTAGGTTTTGCATTAAAAAAAAAAAAATCTGTTAGAATGAGTTTCTCTTTGGAGAAGTTGGATACTGAGTATAGATCTGACTCTCCTGTGTCTGTAGAAAGAGGATAAAGGATAAACCAAGCTTATTCTTAAAAGGCACATAATAAAAAAAGAAATAAGAGTTTTAAAAGTTTATTGGACTGCTTTGAATCAACAACACTGAGCTGGGAACTTCAGAAAGTTTTTAGAACAGGTTGTGCTTGTTTCTTTTTATCTCTGTAGAAACTAAAACTTAAAAAAAAAAAAAAAAGGAAAAAGTAACCAATAATGAAAACACTGAGTCAACTGTTAACTATCATTTTCGATTAAACCATTTAGAGAGGGGCCTGTTGGAGCTGGCTTGAAGAAGGATATTATTATTACATTGCTTTATAGCAATACCAATTTTTAACCACAGAATCTGTTCTTTAGCCATTAAATACTGAGGAAAGCAAAGAAAGTGAAGATTCTGAATTACATAAAGCTGCTGAAAATACGTTTGTGGTATGATCTTTCTCTGCTGGTGAGAGAGTAAATGCTAATTTACTCTTGCTGTCCAAACTGAGCTGGAGTAACAGGCACACCTACGGTGAATGTTATGACCTTTGTGTTGTGCTGCTGTGCTCACTTTCCATTTACATAAAGACTTTTCAACTCCTCTCTTGAATATGTGAGTCACTTTGGAGATGTGCAGTCGTGTAGCAGAGCAATGACTGTTGCACTTAAGTAATGCATTTGAGATCTTTGAGACTGGAAGATGCCATCAAACTCTATGATGTCTGTTACTTTAATTCTATGTTCTGCCCTATACACTCCTGGAGCCCAATATATCTTCTATTCTGCTAGAGTGAACTGGCTTCTTTTTAAGGTTTTGCAGGCTGTTTCTGTTGTGCAGTGGAATTCAAATGAGGAATTACTCCGTTCTATTCAGAAGAGAAAATCTTGTGTTAGGATGGAAAGCTAGGCAAGGCTCAGTGGCAGTAAAACCTTGAGGGAGCTGGGTCCATGGCACTTAGACACCTGCTGGAAGCTCCTGTGCATAGCTGGGATTCTCCTTCTGGCTCTCAGAGAACACAGGCCCCTTTCAGATAATTTGGTGTTCCTTCTAAACAAAAATGTTTCTTTCAGTCCTCCTTCTCTGCCACTCCTGGGGAACAAAGTGGTTCAAGCCTCGGCAATGGAATGGAAAATAAGGGATGGGGATGGTGCTGCTGTGTGCTCAGAGCCCCGTGCTTGGTGCCAGCCTTTAGGGTGATGGATACGTGCCCGACCGCCGGGCACTGATGAATATTGATCTCAGGAAAATGGTGAGGGACCCGGGCTTGGGTGCTCCGTGCACGTGCAATCAGCTGCAGCCTTACCTCGGTTTAATTGATTATCGAAGGTTTGTCTGGCTTGCAAGGCAGAACAAGTTCTTATTAGGTTTGGTCTTTAATGGCAGCAGTTGCCTGAGGGCAGAACTGCAGTGTCACAGCCTCTGGGTGTTTACTGGCTCCTCCCTTCCCTCCTGAATGCTGCTCAAGGTGACTGTCAAATCCACAGGCTTTCCTAATGAAATGTAGAAGCTGTAAATCTGTCTTTTTTTTTTTTTTTCCCCCCCTCTCTGTTCTTTTTATCTCTTAGTAATTATTCCCCTTAGGATTGGCTGCATGATATTAAAGAATCTTTTCTTGTTGTGCAATTAGTTTCAAAAAGGCACATTCATCCTGGGCATCAGTCTTGTGCTGGGGAGGCCAGCAAAGACCTTGGCACTGCTGCTGGGGAGGCTCTGTTTGAAGCATTGGTGGTGAGGATGTGCCATGTGCCTCCCACCCCATGTGAAAATTTGTGCCTGGCTGCTCACAGGGGATTTTTAACCTCTCATCTGCCCTGGGAAGTGCAGATGTGCTCGCATGGGATGAAGCAGCAGCATGGAAAATCTAAGCTCCAATAAGATATTTAAGCACCTAAGCCCTGTTATGATCTTTAGCAAGCCTGTTTTGGTGAAACCAAACTTACAGTATTTGACCAGAGTTGGACACGAGTCTGTTGATATCAAACTTGGGTTTTCAGCCCCAAAAAACAGTTCCTCACTGTTGCATCACTGGGTGTGCAGCAGGGTGGGTGCTGGGTGTGGGGTTTGCTCTTAATTTTCTCCTTAAAAATCGGAATTTGGGGTCTGTGACATTTGTACAAACCTTTCTGGGCCTCTGACTTACCTGGATTTAGTCTGGATGGACTGAACCCAGGAACAGCTGAGTGAATTTAACTGGATCAAATTTTCAAGGAGACTGACAACAAGAGGGATGTGCTTGAGTAAGGAAATCAGAGCTGTTCTACCATTTTTAATAGGTTCAGAATCTCTGCAAGCTCTGGACTTTTTTGCTATTGTTGAATATATCCTACCAGTTGTAAAGCAATCTAGCCTTGTTTTAACAAATGCTGCAGAACTCTGTGCTGTACCTCCACAGGAACAGAGAACTGGGCAAAACCATTTTGGCTTTCAGCAAGCCTGCAGGCTGACTGAGTTGCCATGGGTCTTCTTTTCCAAAGTTACAGCAGTGATAGGTAGAAAAGTTCTTTTCAACTTTTCCTGTGTTCCGTTCAGGAAAGTAAAGCTACTAATGTTGCTTTTTAAAGAGTTTTTACACTGGTGTTCAGCACTGACCTAAAGTTTGGACTGCCAGCCATGGGAAAGAATATTTATTTAATAAGCCACCACCGTCACGAAATCCCTTTGGACTTAAGGAAAAGATGTGCAGAATAAAAATTAAATGCAGCAGAGGTAAACAGAAGTTTAATAAGATTCTATAGGAATTCCTGCACAAACCTAAGGAGTTTAATAGAAAATGAGAAGTTATTTTTAATCATCCTCTGGAACTCTACAGCACGTTTTTAATTAAATTACATGGGATGGATAGGAAAAAACCTAAGGAAAGATGACTAATTTCCTATTAACCTTTATTCAACTTTTTCATAAAATGAATTAAGTTAATGCCTAATTTCTGTTTATGTCGTCTTGGTGAAAGCTCATATTTACAAAGTTTAAACTGTCTCCAATATTTCTGGTCAGTCCTGTCCTTCCACCCCTCGTTTGGTTATTCCCTGTCCCAACGTGGTCACTCAACAGGAAGATGAATCTGTGTAAAGCATGACACTGCAGGATACTAAGCCATGCTCAACCTTTGATTTATTGTGGAACCATGCGGGTTTTTAGCTTTTTTTCTTTATTCTGATTTCTGTGAGTCTCCTGGGGAAGAGGAGATTCCTGAATTCCAGGTTCATCCTGACTGGTTTGAAATGGCTGTCTAAAAGAATGACCTTGGTTCTGGCCATCAGCAACTCAAGAGTGGAGCCATATGGACCCTCTGGCTTTTTTTTTTTTTTTTTTTTTTAATTATTTTTTTACCTTTTGTGGCCTTGTTGGACTTGATTTGCTGTGCTGCTTTAATAGCTGTAAAACGCAGTAATTAAGGAAAACCTGAGAATGTCATCAACCTTTTGGACACTGATAATTTTTTGCTAGGCTGGGTAATGATTGCACTCACATGGGCCATTGGTCTCTTAAATGAAATTTCATCCTATGCTTTGAAAAAATGCTTTGACGTTTCCTTCAGTATTTGAGAAACCAAGTCCACAGATACCCCCTTGAAAACAGCTTTATTAATTAATCCCATGTGGCTCATCAATGTTGCTGGTATCTCCATTAGTTACATGCAGAAATAAAGACAAATGGCTCTTGTTAATAGCCCCAGGAATGCATAAATCTTGCTTGTTTATGGAAGAAGGCAACACAAGGAGACATTATGTTACAAGGCTTTTTGGATTTATGGCCTCGCTGCCTATGCTGGCACAGATTTAGGCCAGAAATGTGGGGATGGGTGCAGTGTCCTGGTTTTTCTTGCATCACCCAGAGATATTCCCTGCTGCTGCTGCAGCTTGGGGGTGGGAAATGCCTCTGCCATGGGATGGGGGCTGGAGGAGGCAGCTGGGGCATGGGAATCTCTCTGCTGGTTGTCCTTGTGGTGAGGGCTCCGTCCTCACAGGAGTGGGAAGGGATTCCTGTGCTGGCTCCCCCTTCCCTGTGGGTCTCGGCTTGTTGCCCTGCAAAAGATCAGACTGTTTCCACAGAAAAGCAGTTTTGGTAGAAAGGCATCTCGTCCCCTGGGCTTCCCACTTCTCCTCTTCCTCATGGCACATGCTTTCCTGCATCCTGCCCCTACTAAACGCAGCTCATCTAATCTCACACAGGCTGTGTCTCATGCCACTGTAGAGATGTCAGCTGGGAGGATCTTCTGGAGCTTTCCAGGCTCCTGCTTGGAGCAGGAAGGTTGCCCACGTGAGCAGTGGTTTTGCTGAACTGAGAGGGAAAGCCTCCTCCCCTGGGACTGGGATTCATCCCTCCCCTGGGGCCTGTTCCTGTGCTCTTTGAGGGAAGACCTTCCTGACCCCTAGATTAAATCTTCCAAACTGTAACCTGGGCTGTCGCTGCAGTTTTCCTGGCAGATCCCCTTTTGGGATCACTCCATCTGTTATTTATTGCACTCAAACTGAGCTGATTCTGCTCCCTCTGGTCCTTGCTGCCCTGTTACCACCTTCCCTCCTGCCTGCTGAGGCTCCCCAGTCCAACAGTGTCAACAGTACATAATTTCCTGAAAATACCTTGGGTTTTCAGCTGTCACAGCTCACGCCTCTCTTTGCCCTTCCATTGTAGCCCTGCTCATCTTTTATTGCCTGTCTTAGGAGAGCAGTGGTCCCCTGGCTGGGGAGGATCTGCCCGAGGGTGCTCACCATGGCTGTGTTCATCATCTTACCAGAAGGCTGGACTTTTCTAAAAGGGTGCAGATGGGTACTTCTGAAAACCCGTTTGACTGTCTGTCTAGGAAAATTTTGGTTTAATTTTTCACCATGGCTGAGCAGTGCTTTATGGAGTCAGACCTCCTGGAAATCCATCATGCACTGGGAGGGGACTGTGGCTGCTCGAACCATTGCTCGTTCCCAAACAGTGCAGGAAGGAATTTCCTCTTAATTTTGAAGTAGAGGAACAAGCACTTTGTGTGCCTTGTTTTAACAGTTGATGTAATTAATTCTGCTCTTTTAGCTGGGGTTTGCTATTTTTATCAGCCCTGGACTTGTGTACTGCTGTAGTAACAGCTCTGGGGCAGACCTCCTGTTCCTCCCAGTCCCGAGTGTGAGGTACAGCTCTAATTATATTTACAGTTAATTCACAGTTCAGCGAGCGGAGCTTGGGGCCAGTTTCACAAGTGCTTCACTCTGTTATCAAACTGCTAATAAATGTGGGGAGCCCTTGTGGGAGAGCACAGGCAGCAAAATCCTACCAAGAGTGAGAATTTGTGTGTTATAAACCCCATGCTCCAGCAGCTGATGACAAGCAGAGCCCCACAGAAGGAGCACACAGGATATGGCACAGCATCAATCACAAGGATGGTATTTTACTGAAACATGATTTACTTGGTGTGTAGGCTTTGCTGCTCCCTTTTGAAGGTTTAATGGTTACTGAGGTATTTGGGTGGAGGTGAGCAGGAGATATCCTTGTGTTTTAAGTTATTAGACTGTGATCAGGAGAGGTGTGTTAAGTTCTGCACAGTGGCTGGGCTTTGAATCTCAGCGGGCGCTTCCTCGCTGCGTGTCTCAATTCTCCAGTGGTAAAGCAGAGATAAGGTTTGCAAAGTCAGCCTGCCATCCTAAGTCCTGCCTGGCTGCCTCCAGGCCACACCGAGGTGACTCCAGCAGCTGATGGCTCCTGCTGCCTCCTCTGCTGCTGCCTGGCCCAGGGCACTCCAGCTGGCTGGGCCACCACGAGCCTGCTGGCTTCCCACGCCACACAGGCTGCACACGGGCAGTGCTGGCAGTAGCTGGGGTGGGCAGCAGGGCCAGGGGAAGCCACCAGTCCTCCCTCAAGGTAGCTTTGTTGAAGCATGCTTAGCCAGCTCCACAGTGGGAGCTCCCCTGCCCGGGTGAGCCCTGTGCTCTGTTTGCCTCTGGATCTGTGTCAGCTCCATCCCTGAGCTGGCCCTGCTGCCCCACGGGTTTCCCTGTGCTGGGCAGGGAAGCATCTCATAATTTCTCTCTGGGAGGGGAGCATCTCATAATTTCTCTCTTCTTTCCTGTAATTGCATCTAGGCATGGCAGCTCCCCACTTGGAACCTGACTTTGTGCAACTGTTTTCAAAGCAAACTGTAGGAGCAAGGAATAATGGGAGAAGGGGTGGTTTGGATGGTGGAAAACTTCTGTGCACATCTGCCTTCCCTATTGACTTAGCCAGCTTTTACTCCCACCTCTGAGGACTGAGGTTTCTTCCTTCTGGTGTCTCCCCAAAGCTCTTGGTGCATTTTTCCATTTGGTTTTCTCTTTTCCAGGCCTCAACAGTTGGAGCTGATGGGATTTCAGACCAAGCAATGCCAGTCTTACCCATCAGTGGGAGCTGCCTCAGAGGGGTGCCTTTATTCTGAGTCCCTGCTGTTGAAGCTGGGGTTAACTGGGAAATTTCATAGCAAACACCACAGCTGAGTCAGGTCACCAAAAACTGGTTCAGTTTGGCAGAAATATTTCCAGGCTAATTGAGAGACCTGTGCACCAGTAGGGAGGAAGGAGGTTGTGGTAGAGCCTGGCCTTTGGAAAAAATCATGAATTATTGATTTGTCTGACTGGGATAGTTGGTATATAACATGGCACTGTTTTGCCTTGCTTTCCTCCCAAGGATAGGCTGGGTATTGATTGGAAGATCATCTGTGTTTTCAAAAGTCTTAGCCAGGCTGTAGGTGTTGAAGAGTTTTTCAGTGAGTACGACAAAATGTCAAAGTTATTTTGTGCATTAAGCCCTCTCCCTCAACTGAAAATTCCCTCCTGCCTTGACACTGTGGTATAGATGTCGATGTTTATATTTAACTTTATTTTTAGACTACTGGACCAGATCAAAGGGAGAAATTGGACATAGGTAGTAGGCAAAAGCTGCCCATTAAGAGATATGGAAGTCGTGCAGCTTTTCTGCAGCAGAGCTATGCAGGAGGCTAAAGCCCTGTGGTAACTTATTTTCCCCCAAATCCACTCCTGGCTGTTTAGAGTGAGTACGTAATTTAGGTCAAATTGTGCAAAAAGTGAAGAAGAGCCCCCTCTGTCCCTGCTTTTTGCCTTCTCAGTTGAGTTTCATTTTTCTGCCCCTCCCAAGGCTGTTTGCCATTTCCTGGGAAGCTGAAGGTGGTGTGTCCATGTGCAGCGGGTCTGTGTGTCCTGTGGTGATGGCATGGGGTTATGCACTGTGCAGAACTGAACACCAGGCAGTTTTCCTGCATTTTAGAGTTATTTTTGTCCCTCACTAATATATTTTGCTTGATAAAATACCAAGATCTAGTGGCAGGGAGGCACAAAACACTGAATTCACCTTATACAGAATCGCTGCTCTGTGTCTGTATTTCCATGCTGGTTGCCAGCCTTGGGTTCCCTATGAGGTTTTATCCAATTATTATCTCTTGCACTTCCTTGGGGTTTGGATTGGAAGCAGGGTTTCAGTGCCTTTGCCCTGTATGTGCTGACAGAAGAAGGGTGGCTGCCCCAGGTGCTCTGCTGCCCCATTTCTGGAAGCACTGGCTGGTGGAGGTGTCCACCTGGGGGTCAGGGCAGGGGAGCAGAGGGCAGAGCTGGAGCAGCTGCTGTTGGAGTTCTCTGGCTGCAGGCAGCTGGTGGGGCTGGTCGACATGTGTTACTGCCCCATGGACCAGCTGAGCAGCTGTCAGAAGAAGGACTGACCTTTTTTCCTCTCTTTCCTTTTTTCTTTTTAAATAATATTTAATTTCTTTTTCTCCCCTAGCCTGCTCTAGAAGCAGGTCATTGTAAGTCTCCAAAAGGATGGGGCTGGTATCAAGTGTATCACTAACTACAATTAGCTGTTACAGCAGGAATTATATTGGGAAGGCAAGTCCTGAGCCATTGAGTCCTCACCATTATTTAAGCTCTTTAGGTGCTTATGTTGCTCTTGAGAGTCAGACTTGAGCTCTTAAATCACTTTGAATCCTTTTGGACAAAACAGTTATTGGAGCTGGGGCCTTTTTTACAAGACCTTGTGTACGTGAGGTTTCCCTGTGATGCACAGGGTATTTGTAGAGTTGTAGCTGATATGTTTTAGTGGAAGAGACACGGCAGTGATTAATAACCTGGTCAGCTCATGCTGGCCCTTCCACTTCTAAGGCAGCAGAGGATGGAAAATGCTGTGCAGAGGAACACATTTCCTCTGGAGATGCTGGGCAGGGAGTACCTGGCGAGGCTGGACAAACACCACATAAACGGTGTAATAATGCTGCCAAACGGAGGGGTTTGTGCAACTGCAAATAAAAATGGTGCAGTTCCATGAAAGCCTTTGTAAAACCCGAGACTGGGAGCTCGTCCCCGACTTCAAAGGTTTAAGCACAAAGCTGAGCTCTTCAAAAAGATGAAGTCCCTAATTAGGAAGCATCAGGACTGTCCTCAGGTTGCTCCAGGTCACATACAGTGACAGTGACCAGGTGTGAGTACAGGAGGTGACAGTGACCAGGTGTGAGTACAGGAGGTGACAGTGACCAGGTGTGTGAGTACAGGAGGTGACAGTGACCAGGTGTGTGAGTACAGGAGGTGACAGTGACCAGGTGTGAGTACAGGAGGTGACAGTGACCAGGTGTGTGAGTGCTGCAGGTGACAGTGACCAGGTGTGAGTACAGGAGGTGACAGTGACCAGGTGTGTGAGTCCAAGAGGTGACAGTGACCAGGTGTGTGAGTACAGGAGGTGACAGTGACCAGGTGTGAGTACAGGAGGTGACAGTGACCAGGTGTGTGAGTGCTGCAGGTGACAGTGACCAGGTGTGTGAGTACAGGAGGTGACAGTGACCAGGTGTGAGTACAGGAGGTGACAGTGACCAGGTGTGTGAGTGCTGCAGGTGACAGTGACCAGGTGTGAGTACAGGAGGTGACAGTGACCAGGTGTGTGAGTGCAGGAGGTGACAGTGACCAGGTGTGAGTACAGGAGGTGACAGTGACCAGGTGTGTGAGTGCTGCAGGTGACAGTGACCAGGTGTGAGTACAGGAGGTGACAGTGACCAGGTGTGTGAGTCCAAGAGGTGACAGTGACCAGGTGTGTGAGTACAGGAGGTGACAGTGACCAGGTGTGTGAGTACAGGAGGTGACAGTGACCAGGTGTGTGAGTGCTGCAGGTGGCAGTGACCAGGTGTGTGAGTACAGGAGGTGACAGTGACCAGGTGTGAGTACAGGAGGTGACAGTGACCAGGTGTGTGAGTGCTGCAGGTGGCAGTGACCAGGTGTGTGAGTACAGGAGGTGACAGTGACCAGGTGTGAGTACAGGAGGTGACAGTGACCAGGTGTGTGAGTGCTGCAGGTGGCAGTGACCAGGTGTGTGAGTGCTGCAGGTGACAGTGACCAGGTGTGTGAGTACAGGAGGTGACAGTGACCAGGTGTGTGAGTGCTGCAGGTGGCAGTGACCAGGTGTGTGAGTGCTGGAGGTGACAGTGACCAGGTGTGTGAGTCCAAGAGGTGACAGTGACCAGGTGTGTGAGTGCTGCAGGTGGCAGTGACCAGGTGTGTGAGTGCTGGAGGCCACGGGGCTCCTTGGCACAGGTGGAACTCAGCAGCCTCAGCTCCAGGAGCCGCTGGCCCCAGCCCTGCCCCTGTGAAACCCTGGCGGTGTTGTGGCAGAGGAGAGTTCTGAATCAGAATTCCAGAGAACACGGATAATATCAGGGATTGTGGCCTCTATCAGTGGGTAGCAATTAAGGGGTGTCAAGATCATTAATGCATAATTAATCTTAATCTTTCTGCTGCTGTATGTACTTAACAAACTAATACAGAGGCAGGGATCCGTGGCCTCGCTTTGACACTTCAGATAATAGAGGCCAGCAATGAACCTGTTCACTGCATACTTCTGATTTTCCCTGCAAGTAAATTCTGAGCTCAAACAATTAAAAATGACATAAAAATGATTCCCATTAGGAATCCCACCGAGACTGATGAGACCACAAAAGGAAATGCAGTGTTGTCTTTTGGGCTCTAGCCTGCAATAGCTGTTTTCCTTTGAGCTGCTGATTGAAATGCAAGGTAGATATTTGAAAGGAAATACAGAACTTTTAATTTCTTGCTCGAGTTTGTGAGCATTCCTGAGTTAGCAAATCACCAGGAAACTGGCTAAAAAGAAGTGATTTCTTAGCAAATGAATTGTTAATTATTGAGCTCCTGTAAATTCCTGTAATTTTAAAATCGTGTTGGCAACGGATCAAAAGAACATGTGGTGCCACAGTGTTAGAGTATTTTTATTTATATCTGATTCACAATTGTCTCCATGGCAATGCGAGAGATGAAGGCAGAGGAAAGAAATGAGTTATCACATTATTAAATGACCCAGTGGAAAAAAAATTAAGACATGTTAAGGATTAATTTTACATTACAGAGCTGCCTAGCAAGCCATTATCATTATAGTTAAGGATTTGTTAGCATTTCTATTATAAACATGTTTTGAAGTGTTTATTACTGTTTCAATTTGCATCAGGTTGCAACTTTGCATACAGGTTCTCTGAAAAAGGAAATCTAATTTTAAAATGCACCAAGTAGAGCAGTTTATTAATTTTAGAACATTTCAGTGCTCTGTGTCTTGTAGAGAGAGATTTCTCCACTCTAATAACTAAGTAATGGGTTTTTTTTCCCTTCAAAAAAGAAACCCCCTCAATTGGAGAAGCAGCCTTTATTGGTTTTTTTTTAGTGGAACTTGGGGCAAATCAGTGTATGGCTTTTATAGAGCCCAGCTCTTTGCAAATTGAGCTTCTTCTGCTCTGCTTTTGTCAGAAGTATTGTCAGCAGATGTATGACTCAAATTGAACAAAGAACTGGTAAAAGTCTCTTGGAGGACAGAGGTTTTGTTTGTTTTGTGTGGGTTGGGGGTTTTTTGCCCCTTGGCAGAGGGTTATGCAAAAATCCCCTGCTCTCACTGGATTATTGCATAATGCACGATAGCATTTTCAAGCTTGGCTAACTGTGATTAGGAAGCTAAATGGAGGGAAAAAAACAACAATTTTTGTTCTAAAGCCAAAGCTTATTTGTGTCTTTTACCAGCCAGGGTGCTGGTTGTTCCCTGGCAGGGAAAGGCCAGAGGTGCCAGCATCTCTCAGCCAGGGGAGAGCTCCCCATCCACTGGGATTTGAGGTATTTTCAGGGCTTTGGGGAGCTTTAGGTGCCCCAGAGATGCAGGTGCAGCGTGGCAGTGCTGAGGGACAGTGTGTCAGGTGTGTGTGCCAGGTGGGAGCTGCCTGGAGGACAGATAATGATGGAAGTGCTGCTGGGGTTGAAAACAGAGGGGAAGGGATGAGGGAGGGCTTTATGGAACAGCCCATTTATCTTGAATTCCCAGAAAAATCTGTGAGGCTCTGCAGGGCTGGCTTCTGTCCATCTCTGTTCAATATTTTCATTATCAATCTGGGTAATGGAATGGAGAGTAGGTTTGTTAAACTGACAGGTGATGTAGAGTCAGGAGAGACTGCAGATGCTTGGGGAAGAAGAACCAGAGTGCTTTCTTAAAATAATTCATTTCCATCTGGACAGATTGAAACGGTGATCTGGAACAAGGCATGAAAGGGCCAAGTGATAGCTTGGGGCAAAGATTGCAGCAGAGCAGGTGAGGCAGCACTTCAGGCAAAGGATGCGGGGTTTCAGTGGGCTCTCAGCAGCACAGACAGACACCAGCATGCCATGGAATGACAGCCAGCCAGTCTGCAGGGCTGCGTGCAGGGCAGACCCTGGGGAGGGCTCAGCGGGATGTGGGAGAGGCTGAGATCACTGACACCCTGGCTGGGAGGGGGAGAACACCTTCCCAGCAGATTTGGCATCTGACAGCACTTCAGGGAGTCTGGGTGGCAGGGGGTGAGAAGACACTGGGAGGAGCACTGCTGCTCCAAGGGGATGCACTGGATAGTCTGGGAAGGCAGGGCCACTAAACCTTGGCTGGTAATTCCTCCAGAAGCTCTGCTGTCTGGCTGAGGTGTTTATGCAGAAGAAAGAATCAGTAATGCACTTTTTTTTTTGGTGGCTCACCCATTTTTTTATGTTACTCTTCTGAGCACTGGCCTAACTTGATTCTTCTTAGCTTTCATTCAACTTTACTTTTAAAAGAAGTTATTAACAGGGTCACAGCACTGAGCAGGATGGAGGTAGCTGAATTCCCTCTATGAAATGCTACTTTACTTGATTAAGTCCAATGACATCTTTGCATTCAGCTAACTAGCTCTCTGCAGGTGATAGAATAACTAATCAGAGTAAAAACATCAGATGAAATGAAATATAGACTGTAAACACCATTCTAATTAGTAGCTTTATGGGACTCTGTCAGTGAATGATCATGGAAGAGATTTCTTGTTTTCCATCTTGAGAATATTTGGGTATTAGTCATGGCTGAATGCCAGTTTGTGTCTTCCTAGCTGGGATTTAGGGTATTTTAATCCTGGTTCTCTGTGCAGGCCCTGCCTGTTAGGAAGTGCCAAAAGCTGTCCTTGGCCTCACACTGACCTCTGGCTCTGTGTCAGTCAAATGGAGTTGAAGGAGGTGGCCTGGTTTGGTGGCCCCAGCCTCTCCTCACAGTGGCCCCCAGCTTCTGGGCATGGGTGCCCAGAGCAGCAGTTTCATGGGTTTTATTTTGGGCACAGTTGTTTCTTCCTTTCCCTTTGGAGGCAGCTCAGCCATGCTTCGCTTTTGGAGCCAGCAGCCTTTGTCTTGCAAGTTCATCAAAGGTGTAATTTTCAGTAATTAACTTCCCAGCCTGGAAAACCAGAATTTCTTGACTGCAGAATTTCTGCCTGTTATGTAAGCAGAAGCATTTTTATACAACATCCCCAAACACTTCCCATGTCTCTCTGTATATATAGACAGGGAACAGGTGGCTGTGGCTGCACCCTGCATTTCAGAGCTAATGGCTCCTGAGCTGGGAGGGGGCTGCACCTCTGAGAACCAAAGTGCTGTGGCAGATTTGGCAACCACCCTATGGGGGTCTGGAGAGGAGCCCTTGTGCTGGGGCCCAGATGCTCCCTAGGGTTGAGTGGGGCAGTGGGAGAGGGGCTTTCCTGGAGCTGGGGCGTGCTGGGAGAGGAGCTGGGGTGGCTGATTGCAGGAGAGGTGGAAGAGCAGGGGGCTGGTTTTTTTTAAAGCCTCTCAGAAAGATGGAGAGGAGGAATGATTTCCATGACAACAGTTCAGTTAGGGAGAGAAATGATGGCTCTTGGAGAGGGAATCTAAAGGGAAAGGTGTCGCTGCTGTGAACCTGGAGGGGGCTTAGGGGAGAGCAGGAGACTGAGTACAATCAAAACATTACAACACAAAGGCATGATTATTGCTTGAGAAACAGCACTTTCCCAAGGAAACAGTGATGTGAAGCAAGCCCTTGGTGAGGAAATGGAGGGCTGGCAGGGAAGCAGGAGGAGGAGGGCAGCGTCCTCCCAGCTGGTACCTGGCTGTGGGAGGGGAGCAGCTCTGGGGGAGACCACACATCCCCTGGAGCCTCTGACCTTCACTCCAGCGCTGCTTTTGTCGTGTGTGCAAGTGAAACCATCTTCTCTATTTCAGTGGACGTGGCTGGAGTCCATGTCTGAGTGTCCAGGCAGAACAGACGTGTGATCTCTGATTTTTTTTTTTTTTTTGGGCTTTCTCCTCTTGCCCTGAAATCCTGTAGTTGTGCCTTGCAGGTCCCAGCAGTCTGGTGTCCCTGCCTGCTGCCACAAAGTCAGTTTCTAACAATTTTCTTTTCTTTTGTCACTCTTCATTAGCTGATTTTCTTCCTATATCCTTGTGGCCAGCTCCCTTTAATGCTGACCAGAAATGGCCTATCATCTCAAAATTGCCTGGACCTTGATTATGATTATTCTTCTTTTCAGACTCTATAATTTTGGGTGATATGTAGACTGGAAACCCCGGTTCTGGCACTGACACTGTCAATTTTGAAAAGTTTATTTTGCCTTAAGGAGCTCATCCTAAGACAATGCTGATTAACAAAAAAAACCACCCTCCAAACAACCCAGAAGCAAAATGTGAATAATATCTAAACTAAACTTTGCAAAAACGACATTCATTGAGCTATTTGAATTCTATACAGCCACAGCAGGCTTGGAAGACACTTGGATACATTTTCCAGCCATAAAGCAAACAGGTTGTCAACTTGAAAGGTACTTGGTTATTGCTGATAAAAGACGTGGCCAGTAAAAGGTAGGAAGATACACTGGGAATAAATAACAGAGTCTATAAACAGTCAGTATTTGTTGTATGTCTTTGTAATGCAGTGTTTTTGCAGACAAGTGCACTGAAATTTCAACTTACCAGATAAAAAAACAAAACAACAACAACAAAAAAAAGGTAAATAAATTCTGCTTGGGATGGGAGAGATAGTGTTGTGCAGAGTAATCACTCTCCTCCAGCAGCACCGTGGGTGTGTGTGAGCGTGAAGTGCTGCCAAGCTCCCGGAGCTGCCAAGGGCTGAGCTGGCTCTGGCCAGGTCCCTGAGTGCAGCCTGTCCCTGGGGACCCTCCCAGAGCCCCCTGCCATGGGGGACACCCCAGCCAGGACGGGGACCAGGGCAGCAGCAGCTGCCTGGAGCTGGTGCTGGTGGGGTGTTGGCGCACTCGGCGCCTCCTTCCCGGGGCTGTGCTGGTGGCCCTGTGGCTGCTCCGGTGTGACCTGGGGGTGGACAGTGCCACTGATGGGGGAGAGAGTCCCCTTTGCCTTTGGGAAGCCCAGATATCATTATAAAGCTTATAACTGGCATTGCCTTCCCCACGCAGCTCCCCAGGACGCGGCTGTCAGCAGCGTTTAACGCTGCCGGTCAGTCATTGTTTGGGCTGCAGGGATCCATGGGCGTGGGGACTGCCACTGAATTATGGATTAGGAATCCTTCACGGCGGATTTGGTGCGTGCTGCCAAGGAACAGGGGCAGCCCACGCTGCCTCGGCCATCTCTGCTGCCTCTCCTTGCTCCCTGGGGTCCCACCTCGGCACTCCTGGCTGGCAGCAGAGCTGAGAGGCTCCCTTAGAAGTGAAATGCAGGGCTGTGATTTGAGCTCGTGCTGTTGCACAGTGCAAAGAAAAAGCTGAGCTTGAGGCACCCCAAATCCTGCCCCTGGGCTGGTGGGTGAATTTCGAGGCTTTTGCCTTGTCCCAGCTCTGGGGTTGAGCCCTGGTGCTCTCATCTCCAATGTGGCTGCACAGGGAACTCCAGTTCTTGAAATTTTTCGATTGCTGACTTACATAACTGTCAGGTTGTGGGGGTTTTTGGTGTGTTTGATTTTTAAATGTCACCTTATGTGAAATAATTATGCTGCCTTAACTGAGGAGCAAACATTGCCCTGTTGATAGAGTGAAAGCCCTGGATTGACGTCGGTTTTTCAGTGCAGACTCTGCACACGACGGTGGCTGCCTTTTATTTGCACTTTGGCACGATCCAGCAGCATCTGAAATGAATGCCAGAAGGAGAAGCCAGTACATGGCTCCCCTTTTTTATTTTTAACTGATATTTACACACGAGGAGGATTTCACAGACCCCTCTGTCGCAGCCTTGCACAAAATAATCTGCTCTGTAGCGGTTGTTTGTGGAGAGCTGCAGAAGAGCCATGAAGCCACACATCCATTTGGAGGGGCTGGTATGCCGAAAGGGATCTGAGCAGGTTCCTGCACGTGGGACATGAGTGTCTCCCTCGTTTCTAGTCCAGACCTTTTGGGGTAGAACAGAAAGGGAGGAGAGGAGAACCAGCTGAGTCATGTTCAAAAAGCTCTTCAGCATTGATGGGAAAAGCAAGATTATGTGCATGAGGCATTGGGAATTACTGATGGACACTGTATCCTGCTTTTTTTTTTTTTAACAGATGATCCAGCTTTGGCTTTCTGACCTCTTTGGGTATTAGGATCCATCCATCTCACTGGTTCCTACTCTGTTGCTGTTCTGAGTTTAGTCCCAGGTCAAAAAGTCCCAATAATCCTGGCAAGAGTGGAAGGCAGAAAGGCAGAATGCACTCTCACATTCCCAGTGTACAGCTCAGCCCAATGTTTTTCCAAGTGGTGGTGCTAAAAAGTGGGTATGCTTTAAAAGCATGCACAGTGCTGAAGCCCCAGTTTAATTGCTGGTTACAGATGCTGCTTTTGATCCAAGCTAAACTTCTGAGCCAAGCTGAAGTTCTTACAGACAAGAGTTCGTGAAATTCTAAAGAGGAGGAAATCAGCATTAAAATAGCATTTGTAGAGAATCTTAAGCAAAATGTGCACTTTTCAGTGAAGGCCTTTGCATCATAAATTAGCAACATCTGTCCTCCTATTCTATATGTCATTTCCTCTCCAAATCCCCTCCAGAATCTGCCATTTTTCAGAAGTATTCTTGGATACATTGAACTGAGGTTGAAGATGCTTCATAAAATATGCATAAGCACTTGTCACTTGGATAATGCTTCTTAGTACTTGCCATTTTGCTGTGTTTTAACAAATTAACCCTCCAAACATGACTGATGCCCATGGTGAGTATGGGCCAGTATCAGGATGAGACTGTCTTGGGCCCAGGAAATACTTGGGAATGAGTGTTCAGTTGTGAGAAGTGGCTGCTCTTTTTGTTCAATACGTAGTGGTGACTGAGAAATTCAGAGTATGGCTTACAGATAAGCTCTGAGATAGCTGGATTTTCCAGGGATGACATAAAGGAGGAAAACCTCTTTTCTTCCCCACTGCTGAGGTGCTGCTGCTGTCCCAAAGGGCAGGTGAACTCCCTTGGTTGTTTGAGGTTCAGAGTGTGCTTGAGTGTTGGTAGAGAAATAGGGCTGGGAGGGAACAAAGGATCATCTTGTGCGTGCCCCTGTCCCAAGGAGAGCTCAGCTCTGCCTGTGGAATTCCTTACAGACCGCCTGTCCTTGTGGCCAAGACCTTGTGGTGCTCCCAGGCAATCTGTTCCAGTGTTTCACTGCTCAGCAGATAATATTGAAGAATAAAGTCCAATCTGGGAAACCTTCTAAGTGTGAATGAAAACATGTAAAAATCAATACTGTGCTTTACAAGGAGAAAATAGGTGTGTGATGACACAGGAAGGAGATACCAGGCAGATTTAATGCCTGATCCAGGAGACCTCACTCAAGCAGAAATTTCATTTTATTCCTAAATTCTTTTACTTCTCTTTAAAGGATTTAATGGCCACTTGGTAGTGGTGCATCCTGGGCTTTGGGCAGTGCTGAGGCCAGCTTTGGGACGGACTGACTGACCTTTGGGCTGCTCGTTATGAAACCAGCGGGCTGGATGTGTGTGGGATGGAAGCTGGCATCATCCTGGGGCTGAGCAGGACAGAGACTGCACATCCTCAGTCCCTGCAGAGATGGGTTTTCTCCGTGCCCACTGAATCCCTGGCTTTCCCTGCACCCTCAGGTGTGCCCAGGCTTTGCTTGCATCTCTTCTGCAGGTGGAAGTGGCTTGGAGGTGTCTTTCTGCTTCCCTGCTCCTTGGGCCACGCAGGACTAGGCAGATGTGATCAGGAATTACATGGCAGGAGGGAGAAGCCAGTTCTGAGCTTCGCTGGAAGAAACAGGCTTTGCTTTTTGGAAAACGTGTTGCAACTACTGTAAATCACAGAAAAGAAGGCAGAAAACATGAAGTGTGTAATGAATGCGACGCCCGTCACTGAAAGGTCAGCGGCTTCCTGCACAGGAGTAACGTGCATAAAAAATTAATGAGGCTCTCTAATTAGTTTGTTGTGGTGGAATTTTATTAACGAGACACAATCGATTTCTGGTTTATGCTAAAAACATAATGAAGTGCAGTGAAAGCTGGTCTTCACAAATCCCTGGTTCTCATTGATAAAATGACAAGCGCTGAAGGCGGCGCGGGCTGCGCCGTGGGAGGCAGCGCAGGCACAGTCCCAGAGCTGGGAATTGCTGGGCTGTGGCAGGGCAGGGATTCCACCTCCAGTGCCCCCTTCCCACTGCTGCTGCCCTCGCTGCACCCCCGTGCTCCTCCTGGGCCCTGGTGCTGTCAGGAACCCAAACTCCTGGCACTCAGTTCCCTGCTGTTGTGGGATGTCTTTCTATCCAAGGCGAGGCTTGGCTCGTTTGCGTTGCAGGTTTTGCAACGTGTCTTGCTTAAGGAAAATTAATTTGTTTGGGTCTTTGCTGCTAGCTGTATATGCTGGAAACATTTTGATTAAAAACTGAGGAAAGAGTAAGATAAGACTGTTGATTAGTTAGAATTGAACTTTTTCCTTTTACTCCTACACTTAGAAAAAGCAGACATTTTTTGTTTTTATTGTGGTCTATGTAATTAACAGCATGAATAAACATATGGCATTTCTGAAAACTAATACTCCTGAAAAATCCTCAGACACGTTCTGTTTAAAATATTCTAATCTCTGGTGAATCCTGCACTTACTGATGTTCAGCCAATGGGCCTCTAAGGCAGGAGTGTTACAGTGAAAACCAGGTGAGCTCAAGGTCTGCACTGGTGTAAATAAACTGGCTGACACAAAACCTGCTTGCAGTCCATGTCAGGCGCCCAGGTCCACTTCTGCACTGCTCCTGGTATGAAGAGACAAACCCAAAAAAATTCAGCTATGAGCCAAGAAGAAGAGGAAGAAGGTTGCCTCCTCTGGGCCATCCTCCATTCCCACACAGACACCTCCAGTTTCTCTGGACATGTGCTGGGGAGCTCCCGGCGTGTGGACCTTGCCCTCCTGTGTGCAAGTGCTTTAAATTTGATGGTGAATGTGAGGAACACACGTGATCTCTTCGTGTGCGACCTCGCACCCCAGTCAGATGTGGTTATACGAGAAGTGCTGTAATTTTCCTGAGAAATTATGTGCCAGGAGCACAGGGGAGCTTTGTGGAGTCCTTATCTGTATGAATCCTTTATACTGCAGGTTTTTCTCCTCTGTAACTTCCTTGGAACTCGAGAATTCGTTTGGGTGCAGACTTTGGGAAGCCTTGCTGGCTGTCCAGCAGACAGGTGCATTTTTCCTTGCTGAGTTTCAGGAAGGCTTGTGCAGCATCCTTACTTTTGAAAGCCAGGTCACTGACAAGCAAAGTGCCACCCTGTGACAGGTGGTCACTGCTGAGGTTAAACCCAAGTTTTGCTGTGGTCTTGCATTAGTAATTTTGACTGACAAGTTTCCCCTCCTGAGCTAGTTCACCCTCCATCTTCATGTTTCTGTCTGCCCAGCCTCGCACTGAGGGCCAGGAGGGTGACATCAAAAGGGAGGGTTGTTGTTACAGTTGGCTGCCTATAAATATTTGGCTCTAAGTTTCATCCAAAATTCAGAAGAGACTGTGATGATCAAAGAGTATGTTTAAAAGGGAAGGGCTTTTCTGCTTGTTGTTAAGTAAGCCTTTATTTCTTATTTGTTTGGTTTTTCCAAGCTTGCAGTAGGCTTTTATAAGAATTCTTGAAAGTTGTGGCTCATGGCAGGGACTTTTGTCAGATGGGGTCTGATGATGGAATTTTCCACGTCAGGCAACAAAAGCATACTGGTCTGAGCCCCGCTGCACAGAGCAGTATTTTCTTGTATTTGCAGTTCTTACACATTTTCTGTATGAGTAGAAGAACATTCCTTGAAGAGTGGCCAGGAATAGATCTGGAATAGGCTGCCTTTGGGAGGCAGTGCTTCCTGTTGATTAATTTCACATCCCACCTTGGTGCTCCAAGTGTACTTGTTGTGTATGAGAGGATGGGTGAGTAAAGATGGCAAAATAGGCTTTTTTTGCCAGCAATTGATTTTGCAGTGCGAGATGCATCCGGGGCTATTATTCCATATCCATGCACAGAGAGGCAGAAAAGCCTGTGGCTCACGACATCAGCCTTGTTCCCATCCTCTCCCAACAGGACAACTCCTTACCCTGGGCTGGAATGTGGTGATGGGACAGTGTGGGGGAGCCTGAATGTCCTTGGTGCTTGGGGTGGCACTGCAGAAATGGGGATGGTGTGGGTTTCCCTACCTGGTGTGTTTGGGGTCTTTCTTCTTGTCCCAGATTGGGTCTCATCTCTTTACATCTGACTGACAGAGCAGTGCTGTTGTTCCTTAGGGCTGAACACAGCTTTGTCCCTGTGTCCTGATGGGACAAGGTGCCTTCTCCTCTTGTCCCATGCCTGATTTCCCACTCTGGCTGAGACCTGTGCTCGTTCCTCAAGGAGGAGGGAGGGAACACACTCAGGCTCCTTGCCACGAGACCCAAGTCTCCCAGAACGAGGGTGATGAGGTTGGCAGAGGACAGTCTCTACTTAGCTGGCATGACATTTGTCATCAGTCAGATGTTGACTTTTATGCTCAGGCAGATGTTGAGGCCAGCAGATAAATATGCTGCCTGAGAAGTTATCTAAATAAATTTTCCAGATCAAGGCACCGTGCAGAAGAGCCAAGAATAATTAATCTCAGAGTGGCTGGCAGAAGCAGCTGTTCTCCCAACCCAGGGGGAGAAGCAGGGGTAGAAGGGGAGGTGAGGAGGGTCCCAGGCAAACTGGTACAAATAGTGCAGCTCCTGGGGAGAATGCAGGGCTGGAGCAACCTTCGAGGCAGGAAAGCTTTTCTCCCTGATCCAGCTGGGTTAAGGGCAAGACACCCTCATCCCAGAGGAAAAAGAAAGGTTTCAAAGTGGCTTTTAGCTTTGTGGACCAGTCATTGATGGCTTGGGGTTTTTTAAATGGAAATAGTGAGTTGTCAGTCTGTGTACAGTCAAGACTCACTTCTGCTCCTGCCACCTCCTCTTTGCTCACTGCTTCTCCCATCGCTCTCTCCTGGACTCTTGCCTCCTGCTTTTCCTTGGGAGTGTTTTTCCTGCCTACTGCCGTCTCTTTTCTCCCTGTGCTGATTCACAAGGCCAAACCTGTCAGCCTTGAGGAGTATCTGAGCTCAGGCTGAGCGTGGTGCCTCTCTTGGCACGTTCCCCTGCGACGAGCATCCTGCTGCAGCTGGGCACTGTGGCCTCACAACCACCCGTGGGTGCCTCAAAGGAGTGGGTCCTTCCTTGGCATCCAAGCCAAGCCCACCTCAGTTAGCACAAGTGGGAAGCACCTGCATTGCCTTTAGTCTCCGTGGGAGCTGCAGGTGTTCAGGCCCTTTTGAGAACAAGCAACTTTTTAAGTGTGTGCAGAAGCGTTGGATTTGATGTGTCTTTTGAGCGCTGGCATTTGAGATTTCTGATCCTGCTGCTGGGTGTTTGTCAGTAGAAATAAGTATAGATGGAACTTGGATGGGACCAGTTTCCCACTGAGCCCGGGGGAGTCTGGCTTGATGGATCCCAGCTCCCTGTGTCACTCACTGAAGGCTTGTTAATGCTGAGAACCAGTCTGGAGCAAAGTCCTGGGCTCATATTTGTCTGCCTCCCTTTCAAGATTCAACACCTAGAGTCATGGTAGGAGATTCCTGGCAGTTGCTTCTGATAGATATTTGAAATGCTGATGTTCCAAAGAGTTCTGATCCAAAGTGCTCATCCTGCAGCTGGAAGTTTTACCTCATAAATTCAATAATTGTCAGATCATTATCAAAATCATTACTTTTTACAATTTTTCCCGTATTTATTTAACACTTGCTCTAGATTTGCACTTCTGATCCATTGTGGGTGTTTTTATTTTAAGTTCACATACTACAGTGCAGTTCCTATCTAACTACAATGCAGTTTCCTCTGAAGGAAAATATAGGAGCAATTTTAATGACAATGTACAATTGTACTGACATGTCCCAAAGCCTGGGGAAACCTGTCCATTAAAAAATAATGGAGTAGGAAGTCCTGGCATAAAGTAAAGCCTTGAGTGAAATTCCACAGCTTCATGGACTGTTAATTCTTTATTAGGTTTTCCTAAGACTGAGATAAAAGGCATTTTATCTTTTTTAAGGTTTGCATTAACATGTCATTGAGTTTTATAGATACATTGATCTTCATTTGGCTAATCGAGAAAGGGTAATAGAAATGTGTGTCAAGTGCCAGAGCAAAGATAACTCTGTAACACTTCAAATTTTTGTGTTATTTTTATTTATTAAGTTTTCTTCAGATACAGAACGGTGGTCAGTGTCAAGTTGTGAAACTCCTCTCACTGTACTTTTTTATTGGCCGTCCTGTCTAATTTTCTTTCTTTTCATTTTTTTTTTTAATCTGCCTTTGCTTTTCAGTTAATTTGGCAGTGAAGTTGATGTGTGATCACTAAAAACTAACAGAGACAATTGACAAGATTTTTAAAAAGACTGTTGTGTCTGATGGATTCTTGCCTCTCTTGGCTGAGAGTCTTTTTATACTGTGTTCCAATCTGAGATGGAGCAGTGAAGTGTATCTTTGGATTCAGAGACTAAAGCTGAATCTCACTGATGTCAATATTATTTTTTTGCTGCTGACCACGAACAAAGATTAATGTCTTTATCTCCTTCCCCTAACAGTGAAATCTGGGCTTGGTGGAAGTTGTAGGGACTTGGAATCCAGTCAGGGGCTTCTCTCTGCTCTTTTTTTTGGGTCAGCAGCCCTCGGTAATTGTCAGTGCCTCGCTTGGCTCGGGAGGCTGCGTCTTCTCCTGGGTGTTAAATTGTGCCTGTCTCCAGAGAAACACATCCCTCACACCAGACTCACTGTGTGCATTTAATAAGGAAGTCTCTATGGATAAAACTTTATTAACAGCTGTCATTATTAATGAAGATTGTGCAGTGGTTGGTGTATTAGATCTGCGTATGGAGGCACATGAGAGGGAAACGAAATGAAATGAAAACTTATTTTTGCCTTCTCTGTGTTGAAACTGTCCATCCTCCATCAGTTCTGCTTGGGCATAAGGGAGGGCTGGAGAAGCTTTGGGTTTTTGTGGTTCTCTGCAGCTGGAGAGAGCTCAGCCCCAGCTTGGGTGCTTGTTCCCAGCCTCGTCACATCTCAAGGCTCCTTGACAAGCAGGGAATGAGTGGAGCTCTGAATCAAATCCCCTGAGCAGCCCTGTGGGGTGATCACCTTCCCTGCTCGTCAGCTCTCAGAGGGGAAATCTTCCCCTCCTGCTGTTGGAAGGTCTGCAAGGACTTCACTGACAGGGAATGGCACAGGTTGGGTGGTCTCAGAGATGCTCCCCTTCGTGTCCAGGGTTTATTCCATCCTTTCCTTGCCAACCACTCTTGCCAAGCCGAAGCATCAGAGCAGCTCAGACCTTACATCTCATCCTCAGCTCCCAGTCCTGCAGCCTCCAGCAAATGCTTATTTTAGCACCAGCTGGCTCTGATCCCTTTGAACTCTCTGATATGAGATTAAATGTTAATTTATTACATATCATTATAGGATTATATGTTATCTCTAGGATAATGGAATCCAAATGTTAGAATAGCATGTTGGAGATTTAGTGCTTGTACACATTTCCTCCACTCAGGAAACAAGAATAGCTAAAGGCACAAGACTGCACAAGAGGTGAATTAATCTGTCTGATCACAGCTAGCCGAGAGCTCAGGCTCTGCAAGAGTAAAACCAGAGCTTCATAATCTTTTTGCAGAGTTCAGAAGCAGAGGAGCTGTTGACTGAATTTACTAAAAAATAAATAAGTATGAAGAAATTGTTATCTGCTTTGGCTGTTCCATGGGCAAAATCCCATGGATAAATTATGCAGTGTGAATTATGTGCTTGGCTCTAGATATAAATGCCAGACAAAGCAGAGTGCTGAAGTGACCTGGATGCTGAATTTCTGCAGAATTTCATTCTCTGGGCTGTGGGTAGGTGAGCAGTGCTGGATGTAATAAGATCTGACTTGAACTTGAATTGACTCAAACTTGAACTGCAGTAGTGGTGTTTCCACAGAGAGGTTTAGAGGTGATGCCACGAAGCAGAAGGTGAACATGGCTCTTTTGCTGTGCCTGTCACTGCCCACGATGGCATTTTCAAATGGGCAGATGCTGCTGCTGAGCTGTGATGAGCTGCATTCTCAGCACACCCAAATGTTGTGCCCAGGCACGCTGGGCTGTGATAGTGATGTCCTGTGACTCTTATTAAATTTTATAATTCCTCTGTCATTGAGAAAAGAACGAGATCCAGCCTTTTGCCTTCTCAGGCAATCTCAAATCTGGTCTAATTTACTCCTCTTGACTCTTGGAGAGTTTGGAAATGCTGTCAGCTAATGCTCATTATCTTTTATTGCATTAATACATTGACATGAGTGAACCACACAGCAAGTATGACCTCATCCAGATTTGGGTTTTGCTCAAGAGTTTTTGTTCTTTGCCTGTAAGTTAATAATTGTCTGTGAGCAAGGTAACTGTACTTGGTGCCTCGCAGCATGAAAGTCACAATAAGGTTTCACTCTCTTTACACACAAATATTTTGACAAGATCTCCTTGAACTGCCTCCTCCAGAGCTACTGGGAGTTTTCATTGTGCTTAGAAAATCAAACTCTAAATTGTGAATTGGCACCAGAGAGAGGAACAAACCCCCAAGAAGTCCTGGGTGAGGCCCCTTCTGCTGGCCCCGAGAGGAGCCGTTCTCCACGTGTGAATGACAAGCTGCAGCCTTTGATTGCTGTAGTAAGAGAAAAGCAGTACCAGGGGAGGGTTACTTTGTCCTTTCTGACAGCATCCGCCGTAAGTTTGTAAAATATGTCAAATGTGTATTCATAAAGTAAAATAATGCATTCAAGCATGAGAAATTAGGCTTTGTTCTGGTACCGGGATGTGCTCGAGCAGGGCTGTTTCAAGGAGCAGGGGAGCAGGTCAGCAGTCACACTTGGAATGCAAAGCTCTCTCACTCCGTAACAAATTAATGGAGTTGCTTGAGGCTGTTGTCATTCCGAAAAGAAAATGTTGAATTAAGTAAAGAAATCTGAGACAAAACAGAAACTTTTGTTCTGGGTATTTTGGGCAGGGGAAAAGAAACAGGCTGTCATTAGAAAGGAAGGATTTGGGTTTTCATGTGCTGTTCCTCGAGAGGCAGACGTGAATTGATAACTCGGTGATGTCTGAACTGCAGAACTAGGCCTGTGTGCTTGCTCCTGGGGGAGTCAGAGAGCAAATATTGCTCTGGGAGTCTGCTGTGCATAATATTGCTTACTGGTGAGAGCAATGCTAAGTGCAGGTCGAAGCCTGGGTTCAGAGAAAAACGGCCCAGACATCTCTGAACTAATAGTGGGGGATCTGTAAAGCCGTGGAGCTTTTATTTAAAGCAGCCAAAAGGCTGCATGGCCTCGCAGGTCTCTGTCCTGGAACTTTGTAGCTTGTGCTTCAGTTTCCCAGTGGGAAAACTCCCTGACAAAGCCAGGCTGCACACACTTGGAATGATCTCTGGGCTGTGGGTTTGCAGGATGGGGACACAAATCTTGCTGGAGGCAGCTGCCTGCACCTCTGGAGTTCAGCAGGGAGACCTAAGGGAAAGCTGACTTCTTTCCACACACCTGAACAGTGCAAAGGCTTAAGCAGGAATTTACACTGCTAACAGTGCCCAAAACCAGCGTGGGTCGTCAGAGATCCAGGAGAAATGGGGAGGGAGAGGAGAATTGCTCCCAGCTCAGAGCTGTGGGGCTGCTGCCCCACCTGGATTTTGCCCTGGGTGTCTCTGTTGTGTTTTTCCGTGGTCCCCAGCAGGGCCAGGCTTGGCACAGTCTGCTCCTGGGACTGCAGTCACAGAGGGATATGGACGTGTGCTGGTGAGACAGAGGATTTTCTCTGCGTTCAAGATGTATCTGTGTTCTTAATAACTTTCCAGGGGGTTTACTGTAAGCTGCTTTTGTGGTTTCACACAGCTCTTTGGGCCCATCAGTTCAACGGGATGGAGAATCCAGTGAAAGCCCATTGTTCTGGAGAAAGGCTTGGGGCCAACCTTCCTCCTTTCTGACAGTGCCTCTGGAGAATCAGCACTTTAATATCCTGGAATTTTCAGCTCATGCAAGGAATTTTCCAATACCTCCAAAGAGAGATGCCTACATGGGGACAATCACGAGTGCCCTGTGTGAGCCGTGGGTGCAGGAATGTTGGAAGTCTGCAGAATGTAGCACTTCTAGTTCCTTTCCTTCATTTTGGGTTTAGGTGTAATACTCAAGGCCACTGACTACAGTCACAAGCTGGGGTTTGTAAAGAGAAGCACAGCCAAAAATCTGTGTCCTCCAGAGGATGAGGGGGAGGGTTCAGCCCAAACCAGGTGAGAAATTATTGCTTAGAGGAAAAATGGAAAATGCCGAAGCAGATTTAGGGAAGGATCCCTTTGAAATAACATGTGCTCCTTAAGATGGAAATGCAGGAAATGCATTCAGCACTGTGTTTCTTTGCTTTGTTTTAATGCTGAACTCAATCTGGGAGTAATGGCAACCTGCCTTAGTGATCTGGGCAGCAAAATAGGCTTCCTGAAAATTTGGGAAGAGGAGTTGAGAGGGATTTTGTGGTTCCTGGGAGGCAGCTGTGCCATGGAGTTGTGGGATGCTGTTTATACCAGCACCCCTTGTTCCCTGCCCACCCTTTGGGGTGCCATTTGCTGGGGGGTGAGGGCATTTACCCCAGTTCTTTCCTGCTGTGCCAGGGAGGAACTTTGTGAGAAATGGGGACGCACTTTGCTGTCCAACTGTGGCTGCTTAGATCAATATCTGCAGCCAGAGAGTGATTTTAATAAAAGGACTCTCTCTCAGCTTTGCTATCTCCATGACAGATAGACCCCAGCTGACATAAATCCTGGCCTTCCTCCTGTCACTCTCTTGGCTTTGTGTGACGTGTAGGTGTTTTGACACAGAATACAAATATTTCACAGTTGGCTAATGGTTTAGAGCATATATTTAAAAGATTTACTTTTGCAATCACCTGGTGCCTTTAGTGAATGTGTTTGGCTTGTAAAGCCTCTCTGTTATTTGGAGAACATATCCACACACTCCCATACATGTATTCATTTTCTGTTGTTTATGAAATATCTCTGAGGGAAAATGAGTTTTGCTTTGGATAATGGTAGGGAGCCCTCTCCTAACCTTCGTTTTAGCAATGAGAACCTCCAGTGGCTGTGACAAACCTTATTTATCAGGTGCCAGGAGGGATGCACAGGGGTTGTCAATGCTGGCAGCTGCCTTAGCAGCTGTTTCTCCTCTCCAGGTGACCAAAACAAAACCCCTGCATGGTTAATCAGGTGTTTTTTAAACTTCAGGTTAACTTGCACTCCTAGCTCTGTCCTTCAGTTCTTTCAGCTGATGAATTTGTTACCTTTAGCCTCCAATTGTAAGTGGCAGGACAATTCCCTGTTGCTTTGCATAAGAGATGCAGAGAAAACTTGCCAAGAGCAGCCTGTGACTTTTAACCACTGTATTAACAGCCCTGATCGAAACTCAAATGGCAAGTTAGGCCAGTGATCAGCCCAGCAGAGCAACCTGAGCCATTGCCACAGCCACAATAAATGAGAAAACTCCTGGGGGGTTTCCTTTCTTCAGCATCCTCCCTGCTCTGAGGTGTGGGCAGCCAGAGCAGCTTTGTTGGTGTCTGCTCCGAGGTGGCCTGGGCTGTGCTGATGTGAAATGGAGAGAGAAATTCTGTTCCCCAGCTCGGGAATGGGCTCCAGGGAGGGCCGAGGAGGAGGAGGAGGAGGAAGCACACACTGCTGGGGCTGCACGTGTGCCCTGCTTTGGATAAATACATGCTCTGTTCTGATGAACAAGCTGGGCCTCCTCCTTCCCAGTAATAACAGTGTTAACAATCATCTTCCCAGACAACACAAATAATGAGGTAGTGCCTTAACAAGGCAGTTCCTCAACCCTTTATAAGTGGAGCCTTGCTTCCTTGGAAAAGGATAAATCTCTAATCTGCTGGGTGCAGCGCTGCTCTAAGGGGTTTTGTTTTCAGCCAAGTAAAAAGTCAGGGTAAAACTTACATATTTCTCTGATGCATTTACCTCACCCTATTTTGTTTGCTTGTTTAATGTTGTGGCCTCTTGTTTTGCAGTTGCTTTAGGCTCACCTGTGGCGTGTTGCAGGTGAGGGAAAGCAAATGAAGACCAGATCAGGGCCCAGCAGCCCCTTTCCAACAGCACCCAAAGGTGCTTGGTAGGAAAGAGCAAGGTCCAGCAATCACAGACAGTGCTTCCCCTAAATGTGCTCTCAGCAGCTCCTGCCTTTGCCCAAGCCTGATTTAGAAAGCAATATTCCCTCTGGAGTCCAACACTTCACGTTTTCCTTGCCAGCCTAATGGCAATTTTAAGCCTTTTTGTTTTTCTCCACTTTTCCAAACTTTTGCTGATAGAGAACCCTGAATTAATCTTCAGGCCTTTTGGGTATTGGATTACATTCTGTCCCAGTCCTTTCTGTGACAGCAGTGCTGGAACTGGCATGGGATGCTAATCCTTCTGTACCTATTCACTCAGTCGTAGAGGAAAATGCATGAAAGCAAATTGCTAGTCCAAGCTAAATTTAGATTTATTCAGTTGGAGTTAATTATAATCTTTATTTAGTCCCAAGCGATGCCTTCTTATCATACACTTATTATAGCTGAGAAAATTAATTTTTATTCTACCATAAAGGTGAATGTAATAATCTGGGTTCAGGGAAGGGATTACTTTAATAAGATTTATAGGCAGCCTTTCAGACAGCACGGTTTTATTACTATCTGTAGGTGGCCTTGCTGCACACATGTCTTTCAGTATGGGTGACTGTGCAAATTGCAGGCAAGCTAAAAACTCTAGAAAGCACCAGCTCAGAAACTTCACCATCCAACTTAATCTGCTGGCAGTGGCAAGCAGGCGAAGCACTTGCCTTGCTTTGGAACACAGTAACACAATTTATGGCTCAATGTGTGGCCTGATCAGGGCTCTCATTCATATGCATGGTTTAATTTTGCACTTAAAAATGTATTTTAGTAGACAAAAGATTTATGAGGCCGAAGATGTGCTTTAAAGCTTTTTTGGAAGCGGAGTGCTGGGTAAACATAGGCATGTGGTTTCTCTGTTACTCCAGCCCCTAAAACCAGGTGCCTTAGTTATGTTTCCCACTGTACAAGGTTCAGAGGGAGCAATAAAAGCCTCTAGAAGGTTTGGGAGGAGAAGCTTTAGTGAGGAGGGAGCCAGGAGCTCGGATGTGGCAGGACTGCTCTGCCCGTGGGCACTGAGCCTGCCACAGCCTGGGTGGAAATGGGCTCCTCCCAGGACTGACCTCTCACCCTGCAGGTGTCAGTGTCTAGGAGAGGGTGAGTGAATTCTGGACATTCCCTGATCTGCTGAAAGGGAGGTTGGAGCTTTGACACCCTTCTGGAATGAGAATGGGCCAGAACGTGCAGCTGCAGAGGAGTCTGGGCAGCAGAAGTTTGGCTCAGACGTTTGGAGATAAGGATGTGAGACACTGTCCCAAGCCAACAAAAGTTAATTAACCTCTCTTCAGTTTTAGATGTTTGGATTAAGTTGAATTTTTTTTTTTAAAATTGCATCTTTTTTCTTGTCTTTCCAAACAAGCTGCTGGTCCAGCAATGTTTTGCAAAGCAAATCTCTGTCTCCACAAATGTGTAATCAAGACTGAATGGAAGGACTGTGAATTGGCAAGTCCTACACCGAGTTCTATCCTTACATCAAATTAGGATAAGAAGAAGAGAGAATGAGAAAAGTTTTAAAAGGATTTTATCATCTTTTCTCACACTATTATTTTTTATATCTTGACAGCTTCTGGTCTGACTTTAATGTTAAAAATGTACTGGGAGCACTTCTTAACTCTTTCTTGCAGTATCACTGTACTTTCAAATTACTCTTACAGCTGGAAACACTACCTGGCATTGTGGCTCTTCTGTGCAGTGGGGTTCACTGGGTAACAAAGCCAAGCAGTAAAGGAGTGAGGCTTGTTTGGGAATGGAAGGAGGTGGAATTTTTCCTACTTTAGTTGGGTGATGGAATTTTACCCCTCAGGGTGACTGTGGAGGGTTCTCCTCGTTTTCCTTATGAATGTAAAACTGAGGAGATGAGTCACAGGATGGGCTCTGAATGTAGGAAGTAAACAGTGACATCCTCCTTTCCTGGCTACTTCATTGCATTTTGAGTGAGTCAGGGAGAGCACGAGGGGGGTGTTCATCCCCAAATCCTCACACAGCCCGGGCTTAGCCTACTCAGAGTGCTCAGATGATGAATAAACTCGTAGTAGACTTCCACACTGTAATCATCCTCCTCCTTTTCCTCCTGCCAGCCCCAGCAGAGTTTTCCCAGCTGTAGCCAGGCCAAATCACCTTGGGCAACCTCTCACGGCTGGGGTCTCTGAACAGCATCCCTTGGCAATATCAGAGAAAGTGACCTACACAGCTGGTCCAGAATTAATTGTTTTCCTATCATTTATGAGTTCCAGAAGAGCTTTCCTTCTGTAGACACCCTATTCTGGGGTACAGGGTGTTTTTATTCAAGGCCAATGCCTGCAATCCCAGAACAAAATAATTATTATGAACAGAGCCATTTTTATAGTGGAATAATGTACATGTGTAGTTTGATCTTTATGGTGTTTCAGAGAGGGCTGGTGGGAGGGGCTGGTGATTTTTCTCCTGTACAGACAAGCCATTGATTGCCTCTGTGAGTCATGGATAACATCATAGCACTTACTGGCACCACATTACTTGAAATGATTCCTCTCTTACAAAGAGGAGTGTCTGTATGAGCTCGCTCTACAGTTCTGATGATGCTGCAGGAAAGATGAATTTTAACATTTTCACAGTTTTTCCACAGGTGCAGGATTGGCTTCTTGTTTGTTTTCAAAGAGTTGCAATTTTAAACAGTTGTTGTTCCTTGCACCTTCAGCTTCAGAATTACTGATGGCTTATGGAAGACTTGGCTCCTGTTAAATAGTTTGCTAAAACAGAGAGAAGATTTAGATGTGAAATTTGGATTTATGTTCCATCAGGAGCTATTTTCCTTTTTAGCTACAAAATGATGGTTTTAAAAGACTTTCCTCTTACTACATCTTTAAAATAGCATTGTTTCTAACACTGACGTGCCACTGCCACCACTATCTTCCAGCAGGATACTTGTTTTATTTCTTATTAAAAAGTATGAAATCTAAGAAATTCAGTGAGAGATTCCATGAAATCTTGAGTTCCACGAATGGCAGATTTTTGTTGCACAGTCTGTCCTGCAGCTGTGGCTTTGCTTCTCTTTTAGTCCTGTGCTGCTTTTTGTGGTGGCAGTCCAGGGACAAGTGAGATTAAAACCAAAAATGGTGGATAATTTCATGGTTAGATAAAAAAAATGGTCAAGAGAACAGAACAGAACTTCTTTTGAGGTCTGAGCTGGGCAGGGTGTGGACCAGGAAGGGACATGTCTGATGCTCAGCACTGCGTGCTCTGTCTGTGCCTGCTGCTTTCCTCCCTCTCTGTGCCTCAGAAACATCACACAGGTATTTTCTTTCCAGCTGTACTCTGAGTTTGCAGGATGAGCTGGGCTGTGAGGATATTGCCCAACTCTGGAGGGAAGGATTTTAAGCATATAATTGCAGTGATGATGGTTTAAAAGCTGACCTGTTGCTGTAGGGGTCAGTAGTTCCTTAATCCAAATAAGCGTCTTAAAAGGGGCAAAGCATCTGTTACAAGGGAAAAGTTTTCCAAAATTCCAATTAAATATCTCAATTCACATCCAACAGTGTGTTATTTCCACACAAATCCCCTCAACACCCCCAGTGCCCCAGCAGTCTGAGCAAACCTGACTGCTCTGTCTGAGAAAGCACTGGGCTCTGGGGAAGCTCATTTGGTCCCCATTTAAGTTTCCTCAGCTCTTGCTCTCTTTTGGTACCTAATTAGAATTAACCCACGTTCTGGTCTAATGTTCTGCCCTCTTTCATCTTGCTGGAGTGCTTATTAAAGGAGCAGGTGATTTTTTCATGGCATTATTGCACACCAGAAAGCTCCAAATGTTTCTGGTTTCTGATTGTTGCTGCAAGGAGATTGATGCTGTGGTGCTGATGTGCTGAATTAAAAAGGTGGGGTGTTGGCCTGCCACTGTATGAAGTATTTCTTTTTAGATCTTCCTACAGCATCATAAAATGCTGCTAAATTCAGATATCATATTTTGTTTCAGGCTGGTTCTAGGACAAAGCCCAGCCCTGTCTAGTGATGTTTATGGCTTCCCATATAAGCCTTCAGACAAAATTTGTATCTCATTTTGTTTGAGTTACAGCGGGATGATATCCTAGTGCTCGTGCCAGCTCTGAGCAGAGGCACTGAAAAGTTGCTGCTGTAATGAAATGGAGGAAAGGGAAAAACATCCCTTTTAAACTTCCTGTAAATCACTGCTTGAGAGAGATAAAATATCTACATAAAGCGTGTGTGGGAGTCCTGTAATGTAAACACACATGCATTTAAGCCTTGTCTTGTTTTTGGTTTGTAACTACGTCAGTGTTTAAATCTCCTCTGCAACCTGGTGTGCCTTGGGAGGAGATTTTAGCTCTTGCTCCAGAAATCAGAGGGTACTCTCTGCTGCTCTGGCTCCTTGCTTGTCTGCTTGGCTGCTTATCTGTACAGCTGTAAAGTTTTTAGGTTAAATGCGACTCCTCAAAAGTATTGCTTTCAAATGTAGTTCAATTTATTTACAATTAATCCAGAAAGGGGCTCGTCCGCATCTGAATTTTAGCAAAGAAAAAATACCCTTCTGTCTCTTCTGCCTCAGCTTTCCCAGGATCAAAGTTCACTTTCTGCTCCTGAGTTGGGAAGCTGCACGACGGCAGAACGTGTCAAAGTGCCCAATAATAATGTGCTTAATAAACCACAGAGCAGAAATGGGGCTGCTAAAACGTCCCTTGGTGCCTTTCTGCCTGGGGAGGGAGAGCACCCGCTGCCCATCATCCACATGGGGATGGCAGATGTGCCAGGGAAGGACCAAGGTCAGTTTTCCTGACTAGAAAAGTGGATGTCCCATGTGTGATGCCACTGCCAGTTTCTCATCATCTGGGTTTCTGCATTTCACCGTGGGCTGTGCTGGTGTGTTCCAGAGCTGGGCTGATGTTTGTGATGGGAGCAAGGCAGGGGGCACCTGGCTGGGGCTGCATTTGCTGTGAAGCTGAGAGGAAACCCTGACCTGATCCCCAGGTGCAGTGGTGAGACAGGAGATCATTGGCAGAGTGTTTCCTGCTGAGAATTTTTTTTTTTTTTGGCTGCTTTTGTATATTTTTGCATGTTTATTCATTCCCACAAAGAATATTCCAATGGCTGAAAAAATCTCCGTGACACAAGTAAATACAAAGCAAAAGTAAAGGCAAAAGTGGTGAAATGAGAGGCTTTTAAACAAGTGTAGATAATATCAAACTATCAAAAAACAAATGACCAGAATTTCAACTGGGAACAAGAGTGGAGCAAAGTCAAATGGATGGGATTTGCCCTAGAATCTGTCTTTGATAAATGTAGGCTTTAAAAATACACAACCTGAAAAAAATGGCTTAAATATTAGAGCTTTTATCTCTGCTAAATCGTGGCTGCAAGTATCTGAGTCATCTGGCTTGAGCAGGTGTAATTGTTTGTGTGTTGTGTATCTGCTCTGCCCAGCCCTGACAAACAGTGAAATCACCACTCAGCTTCAGAGAGACAATGAGAGCTTTGACCTTAGGCTCTGTCATTGTGCCTTTGTTATCTCTGTGCATTGTGGCACTGCTGCATTTTAATTCCTTGGGTTTCTGTTTGTTTCCTCTGAGGCAGTCCCAGGAGCTCGGATTCACCGGCTTTTTTTGTTGGAGCCTAGGAATTGTTAGTTTGAAAGAGCCACTGTTTCTGGTAGGATCACAGCCCAGACTGAATATATCTCACTATTAATTAGAGATCAGCCCAAACCAAAGATATCTGTTTGATCCCTCCCTCCCTCTGGAATCTTTTCTTTCCTGGGAAAAATTGCTCAGTGCTGGCTGGAGGATTGACCATTGTGTTGTAGAGAAACTTTTGTGGTTTCCAAATGTGTTTTATTCTCCTCAGGAATTAAACCAAAAAATCCTACTAAGTGTCTGAGAATCTTCTGTGGGTAAAGGATTTCTCCTACTCTCAAGTTCACTCTTGCCTCTAAATCCATCCCACTGAGACCTCTATCAAACCCATATATTTTATTGTGAAAAGTTTTGGTTTCAAGAACATGAAGCTTTTATCAGGTTCTCACTAAATTCCAAGCTGCTGACCTGGCAGACTGGATTGGGAGTGATGCAGATGTTCAACCCCCATTGCTCTGCGTGCTAGTGATGGTAGATGAAAGGAAATGTTCAGTTTTTACTGCTTAAACTGTTCTGTTTTACTGCTACTAATATTCAATATGCCAGTTTCTTTGGCACATTGAAAGAAGGGTGAGGAGAAGCTGAAAGTTTGATCTGATGATAAAAGAAAAAAAAAAAAAATAGACTGCCAGTAAAAAGTTTGGGAAGTTAGTTTGGGATCTGGCCAATCAATCCTCTCCTGGTGGCACCCAGTACTTGATTAATGGCTTTCAAGCAGATAACAGCCTGGGGAAGGTGGAAAGGGAGCTGTACAGCTGCTGCACTGTTTCCAGCCTGAGCTTTGATCAAAAGTGTTATTCCACGGTACCTGGGTCAGATTGTTCCGTACTTGTGGCCAGCAGTATTGATCTCCTGTAATCCATTGCTTTTGTCAGCAGCTGAGGGCCATGCTAAGCAAACATTTGAGTTTCTTTCTGTTTCCTTTTCTCTTTGGCCCGCAGTGGTGGAGAGCCGAGGAGGGATCATGGACAGCATCCAGAGATTCTCAAACCTGCCAACGTATCTCCCTGCGAGCCCTCACGTCTCCAATGCTGACACTTTCTTCTTCCTCAAGGAGGCCAACCAGGACATCATGAGGAACTCCAGTTTGCAGTCCAGGGTGGATTCATTCTTTATATACAAAGCCAAACAACCACCTGTGCTAAATGCCACGTATGGACCCTTTTCTGTTGAACAGCCCGTTCCCTTGGACCTCATGCTGACTTCTGCATCTTTTGGTTTCACAAATAAATTCACTTTTAATTGGAAATTAAAATCCCACATAATCAACAGCTCCATCTATTCCAACAAACCTAAAATACAAACCTTGTTCTATATTGCGGGGAAGGACTGGGATGACTTCGACTCTGAGGAGATGCTGCCTTGTGTGAAGATGTTTGCTTTCCTGGAGTCTAGGGAAGTGGTGGCCAGCTGCAGACTGACAGGCCACCTCGGATTATGTGTTGTGGAGTTGGAATTGTCTCCCAGCTGGTTCAGCTCCCCTCCACCCCTGGTTTCAGAGGAAACAGCCTCCCTGGAAGGGATTACTGTGGAGCTCTTCTATAAGATTTATACAGTGGATGGGGAATGTTCTCCAGAGGATGCAAAATGGGAAAACAATATCCATGCAGGTGAAGAGAATGAACACCAAGCTTTGTCAGCTATGGAGAGGATTGGTAGCATCGTTGTTTACCCAAATCAAGACAAATTAAAGCAGTCTTCGCTGAGGGTGGATGAAAATATCATTATTCAATTACCACTCAGCCCGGTCAGAGAGGGTGACATTGTGACCTTCCATGTTTTCCTGGCTGATTACTCGCTTGCAGACCAGTTTGTATTAAGGTAAGA
This sequence comes from Vidua chalybeata, assembly GCF_026979565.1. Taxonomy (NCBI): domain Eukaryota; kingdom Metazoa; phylum Chordata; class Aves; order Passeriformes; family Viduidae; genus Vidua; species Vidua chalybeata. Next base: position 1,773,691 of record NC_071547.1, on the reverse strand, counting down.
GAGTTTTTTAAGTGTTGTATGCAAAACAAATAGGGGCAAATCAATGCTGGGTGTAAATCTTTGGTTATATTTAGTGTTTTCTTGAGAGAACTTCTGCATTTCCTCTTCAACAGGGGAAAACCATAGATAGTCTTGAATTATCTGTGTGGATGACACTTTTTGGACCATGGGCATTGATTTTAAAATATGGGCTATAAATTTTTGTTTGATTATTTTTTGTTTTAATTCTGTTTGCTTCTAGGCATAATTCTGCCTCTTAAATTCTGCCTCTGTAAGTCAGCCAGGGTAACTGCTGCGATATATTTTGCTAAAGAGTTTTCAGGAGGGTTTTCTGTTTCTTTGGTGAAGTTCCCTCTGTTTTTATTGACTTGATCATCATCATCTTTCCAAAATGCACGGGCTGCATCCTGCACAGGTCAAACGTGGTGAGAACTCTTGCTGCATTGTGTAGAGGTGAGAAAATGAGCTCAGCCTGTGGAGGAATCCTCTGGCAGAGCCAGGATTTGGGGCTAAACTTTGCAAGTTGTCTTCAGTTTTCCTATAAGATCATCCCATCCTGCCTCTTAAAGCTTTTGACTGCTAAGTTTCGTGGCCCATTTTTGTTTCCAGTTTGGGGACTCTCTGTTGACCTTTCCTCGTGAATCTGCCTGTAATAAGAGAATTCAGGCATTTCTAACCACCCCGAGGGTTAGTGCTGAGTATCTGTTATGTCCTTCGCTGTCAGACTCTGGGTTCAGAGCTGCACAGGGACCAAATTCAGAGAGAAATGTGAGCCAAACTGGGGGAATAGAAGGGCAAAAAGGTAATTGGAAAGTGTCATCTGCTGTAAGGATGCGAGAACGCTCGGGAAAGGAGGAGCTGCAGCCCGTGCAAGGAAACCTCAGGGCAGATTCGTGCCTTACTTCCAACTTCTTGATCCGAGGAGGATGGAGCAGAACGTGACACAAGTGCACTTTGGGGACAGATGTTGAGAAAACAGACAGCAAACCTTATGCAGCACTTTCAGATCATTCAGCATTTGTGAAGTAGCACATGAATATTAATAAACTTACAGATTGCTGCCTGAACAGGGACAAGGGATTCACAGCACAGCGCTGCTGACGGGGGGAAACGCGTGAGAAATATAATGGGGATTAACCAAACTTTAAAAGGTTTAGGTCAGGGAGGGGCTTCCTTTAAACACAACTTCTTCATGCTCTTCCGTGGATTTACTGTTTTTAATTTGTTAAATATGGATTTGGCCAGCATCCACCGTCAGGGGATGGCCTGGCCTCACGGAGCAGTCGGGTTTCAGCAGGCGTGTATTGATCCTCAGTGCTATAGCAGAGAGATTATAGAATTTGCCTAAGGCTCTGCAAGGATTTAACATCAGCTCTTAATTCTCAGGGTTTTGTTCTCTTCCCCACACTACAGATAAAATTCCCTAGGTATTAGAGACAACCTAAGACGAGGATGTTTTCTTTCCACTGGAATTTCTAAAATAGCATTTACCTCGTAACAAATGGTGCAAGGGTAGAGTTTTGATATTTCTGCTGGCCAGGAAATAACCAAAAACTTCTTGCGGAGACACTTTTGAAATGCTGTCTTTCAAAAGCAAAATAGGTCCTGGAAGCACTGAGCAAGTGGCTGGCCTGGGATTTCAGGGAAGCAGAAATTGAGGGAGCAGAAATCCTGGAGAGCCCCAGGATGACCCACAAGAGCCTGGCTACTGCTGAGACCTCACCTTGTCCCACAGCCCACGGGATTTGCATGGCCCCAGCTGCCAGGTGTTCTCCCAACATGTGGAATGTCCATCTCAGTGCTCCTGAGCTGCTGGGAAGGCAGGTTTCCATGGGGATTTCCTTCTCTGAAAAGTGTATGGAATCTGTTCATGTCCAGGAAATGTTGCTGGTACAATAAATCAGCATGTTTTACGTGCCCAGAAATATTTCCTTGGAAAATTCACTGTTGGCTCTCTGTAGTCTAGCCTGTCTGGGCTTTTATTTGGCTTTGCTTGCATTGTGCTTTTCATCAGAGAAACTGGAAGTATTTTTATTTACCCTTCAGTTGAATGCTGAGAGGCAGAGTGCAATTCTGATGGTGGTTCACCTGCCCTTCAGAATGGGAAGAGGACCTGCAACTGTTGCTATGATCATTTTGAATGATATCTGTTGGCTCCATGGAGAGATTTTCAGCTGAAGTTTACATGGAAGGCAGGGAATGATGCTGAGGGAAATACAAGCACTACAGTGCCTACATCTAATTTATGCAGTTTCCCTCCCCAGCTTTCCCTGTTTTTCTGCTCAATGTTAATGTCTGTGAAAACCCAGAAGGTTCTTATATACATAGAATTTCTGTGTGTTATAGCCAGAAAAAATACATTGAAGTGAATGTTTGCCTTGGGAAATATATTTTTTTCCTAATGTAACTGGTAGTTTTTAATCATATCTGTTGTAAGTGTAGGAGGGTCTGGCTCATATGGGAGGATAGATCAAACCCAAGTCATTCTCAGCACAGCCTTGAGCTCTGACAGGATGCAAAGGAGCAGATATGCTCAATTTTATGCACCTCTTTACTGTTTCATGCTGTGTTGCATAGCATTTTATTTTATGCTGGATTTTTCCTAGCAGAACTGACTTCAATTCTCATATGGGAGCTGATTCTTTTTTGTTTTGGTGAAATCTGTGATTCTTAACCAAGCTTGGGAACTGAAAAGGAGTTGGAAGCAGTGCCTTGATTCAGCAAGGTGCTGTGCTGAGAGACACCCCCTGGTTAGATCCAGTCCTGTCACTTACAGGGTGACACTGCAGCTTGTTTGTAAGCTCCAGCCATCACTTCCAGCCCCTTCCATCAGTCCAAACTGCTTTTGCTTGAGCTCACTCTTGGTTATTTTGGTTCAATGGCTTGCATTTCAGGTGGAGCTGGAGCTCTAGTGGTGCTGTGTTTGAAATAAAATCTGTTGTTTCTTGTCCTGCTGCAACGCAGCCAGCGTGGCCTGGTGTCAGTGGAGGACACAGATGTGTCAAGGGGCAGGATTTGGGGACAGAGTGTGCATTCAGTGCCTTTGCTGTGCCTGCCACTCACGTTGCTGCCTTTGTTGACAGGTGATCTATACGTGCGTGTGATGAAATGCTTGTGACACTGGAGATTAATTTGTGGCCTTGCTGGTCTGATCTGTACTGCAGAATTCGCCATCTGGGAAGATAAATTTTGCCCATTATGTTTGGTGGCTTGTCACTAAGCATAGTTTAACTGTAAAGGTAGGTGAAATGGGCTGTGTTGCCATGATTAAACTCTTTTATGGGCTACCTTGTTGAAAAAAAAAAAAAAAAAGGTAAAAATGAAGGACAGCTTTGAGATTCCAGCAGGACTCGTACATACTTCAGTGTCACAAATTTTCAGGCACTTTTTGTCCTTTGATGTGCTGGACCATGTCTGTTTCCTTCTTGACTGACAAACTTCCATGAAATGTAGTAAATGAGAAAAGAAAAGATGGAAATCGTGACTACAGAAGGGGCAACAGCAACTTTAGTGCTAATTGCTAAACAGAAGAAGTCTCCTGATACATGGAGGAGTTATAAAAGAGACAGGAGAAAACAATTCCTGCTTAACTGGAAGAACAGAAATCTCATCTAATAGCACTGGGAATGGCTTCTATTTCTTCTGTGGTGTTTGTTATTATTTAACTCCATCTTGAGACTCAGAGGATGTATTTAAAAGAAAAATGGGAGTCAATTTGTACAGCAGGAGAACGTTTAATGAAATAAATGGACAATTGCCCCTTGGTTATAGGAAAGAAATGAGAACACTCTCTTTAGGAGCAAACAATGGATTTTTGGCCTGTTTTCCAAGTCTCCCCATCTGAACTGTCAGTGAGGATGTGCTGCTCCTGAAAGCTGAGCATTAACAGCAAATTGTCACACACAAAACGTGGGTCTGTTGGCATTCTTCACACTCCCCAGCAGCAAGGAGCCATCCTTCTTTTGTGCCTGGTCAGAATGGAGCTGGAGATTGGAGAAATTCCAGGAACAACGGCGAGGGGCTGAGAGCAGGTACTGAATGCCTGGGAAGGGAAGTGGAAGCAGCAGGATGTGGAGCTGTGGCTGCAGGGGGATGGCAGGACCCTGCTCAGGGACCTCCCTGTCCCTCGATAATCCAGGAGAAGGATTATCCTCTGCTCCCTGCCCTGCTCCACGCAGAGCAGGACAAAGATTGCCTTTGGATTGGGGCATGAACCAGCACAAGGTGTAACACGTGCCAGGAGACCCTTCCTGATTATTCTCACTAGGCAAATGATATTAAGGATTTATATTAATAAACATATATCCATATGGAGGAGGTGATGTCTCCTGCTAAGGAATAAAAATTGCACAGACCATTAAAAGTGACTTACAAGGCTTCTGTGTTAATAATGAAAGATCTGGAGAAGTCTGAGCAGTCGTCTAGAAGGCCAGAAAAAGATCATTAAGAGGATGTCTCCTGCCAATAGCTGCCAAGAGCAAACAAGGGAAAGAAAACAGAAGGTTTTGGATCCGGAAATGCATAGAAAATGAGAGTACAGACTGTGGGGAATGCAGCCTGGCTGCCTGTGAGGAGGAGGCTCCACGTGGCCTCCATCGCTCCTAAGCAAGCTGCTGGGAATGGGAAAGCACTGCCACTGGGATTGTTACTGGGGAGAGAAAGAAATGATGCACCGAAACATCATTTTAGCATGAACATTCAGCAGAAATCAAAGTGTTGAGAAAGGAAAAAAAATACTCTTCTGAAAGCTGAAATGCTGGTTCAGATTTAGAAATAATCACAGAAATGAGCCATTACTGGTGGCTTGGGAATAATTTGGTTTTTAGTCCAAACTTTTAATAAATCCAGGAGGAAATGTTGAAATTTTTGGTTTGTCTTTCCTCTCTGAATGTGCATGGAACTAAATGTAAATATGAAATAGTGATACGTAATGTTAATAAAAATATCAAGCACTGCTAAGTCTGGAAATGCCAGATATGTCTGAGCAACCTTACTTCAGTCCCCGAGTACTTAAGCACTATTTCCTATTCCTCCAAGACAGATTCACACTATTTTTTTTTCCCCAGAGCTCCTCTGCTTCATTTGATGCCTATATTGCATATTCCTCCCACTATTTTCTTTTATTTTTGTTACTGAAAGGGAAAGGACACTCGTATGAGGTCTGGGGGAGCTGTCACCAGAATGGTTTTTTTGGCTTGAATGAACCATTTCTATAAATTCTCTTTCAGGAGAGGTTGAAAGATCCTTTTATTTTTCTTATTTCTGTTTGAGACCGGCTTGTGGCCCAGGAACATTGGCTGTGGCTGATGAAAACCTGACATGGTGATACAGAGTCACAAATTTCACAAGGATGCTGTATGAAGTACTTAGACCTGAATCTCTCTTGGCTGAAGGGAAAAAGGTTTTTTTTTCCCTGGGAGCTGCTGGCAGTCCATGGCTCTGCTGCATCCATACCCTTCATGATTTCCCAACCTGGAAATCATTGTGCCACTCTGGCAGCTTCTCCCTCCTCCTCACGTGCCTCAAGATAACCTCCTCTGCCCTAGCCACCCTGGAGAGGGAGAAGAAAAGAATCCACCCCCTCATACAGTCTTAAAACCAGTTCAAAATGACAAAAAATAATAACTTCTCCTTAGAGCTCGAGCAATTCTAAAAGCTTAGAAAGCGACGGATCTGCGACAGGGAATAAACGACCCAGTGAATCCTGAAAGAGCCTGCAAGACTGCAGTCAATAAAGCTTTTTAATGGAATTTTAGATAAAGGTCAACAATGTGCTGCAATAATCAGCTGTCCATGATCACTGCAAGGCAGAGCAGCAGCTCCAGTGGCAGAGAGAAGCCCTGGGAATTGTTGGATATTGGCTTGGAAAACGCTTCCAGATGGGATTGCAGCCTCGTGGTGATAAAGCAGGGTTTTAATTGAGATGTTTCCTGATGGAAATGTCTGTTGCCCTGCAAAAGGGGTCCTGGACGTGCTGCTTTGTGCACAAGCCAGGCTCCTGTGCTGTAGGAAGGGGAAGGAGGATGGGGCCAGGGTCCTGGTGGCTGTGGCAGGTGTTCCCACTGTCTGCTCCCTCCCTTGGCCTCCCCAGCCTGGGCTCAGGGATGTTCTCTTCAATCATGGGAGTGGGGAAATGTTTGTAAGAGTTGGAGGGGAGGGTGGATCAAAATGCAGAATTAGATGAATTACAAATATTTAGCCTGTGTGTGTATTCCACCAGTGTTTTTCACTGAGGAGGTGAAGAGCGTGCCAGTTCTTTTCCATTTTGGTGGTTTGGGAATATTTCATGTGTGTGTTAGAACACTGAGTACAGCTGGGATGAAACAAGGATCCACTTCCCACTGGAAAAGGTGTTTGGTTTGCCTTGAAAGCCTACTTCTCCTTCCATTCAAGCCCTGAATTCCAGCACCTCAGCTATCTCATTCATCTGCACCTGTGAGCAGTGGGGATGTGGCAATGTCATGCAAATTAATTTGCTGTATCTCATATCCGGAACCATACATTAGGAAAAAAGAGAGGTAGTTGTGTTTGTTCTGAGTTGTTTGGTGCACAAGCAGGTGTCTCATGGCTGCTCTGCAAGTGGTTTGTGCTGTGTTGCTGTTGAGGCAGGGATGGGAATGAAGAGATTCCATCCTCAGAAGGTAAAGAATGATCTTTATTCAGAAGTACTTCTCTGTTTTATGGAGAACATTGTGAACATTAATTTCATTGGTCTTAAAGTAAAACCATTCCACCTGATTGGCACACTGGGCTTAGGTCACTGTGGCAAAACAGATCTATAAACAATATGAACAGAAAGCAAGAGAATAGATTGTTTACATTCTTTTCAGACTTTTTCCCAGGCTTAGCCTGGCAAAAATCTTTCTCTTTTTCTCTCTGGCTGAACTGAGAATACCCACAGTGGTGCTGTGTGTCACTGGTGGCTCTGCATCTTGTTTGACACATCAGCTCCTTTGACAAATAAGGATTGTGAGAGGAGCCCTGGCAAGCTCCTGTCTGCCAATGTCAGCAGGCATTGCTGTGCTCTGCAAAGGGAGAGGATGTGAGCAGCACTTCCCATAGATCTGGAAGGTGCCAATGCACCACGTGACTTGACACAAACCCTGCCTTGTTGATGGTAATGGAAAGAGATTTTACATTTCTAAATGGTTCGGGTTCTACAAGCTTGTTGTAGGCTGAACCCCATCTCCAAAAGCTTTGACATGACAGCTCCTGCTAATGAACTGCAGGCAGCTCCTGCAGAGCTCGGTGCTTGCTGCAGGGCCTGGTGTGGATGTGCAGAGCACTGTCAGCACTGCCTGGCTGCACTGAGCGAGGGACAGGCTGTGCTTCACCTTCCCGTGGTGCTGAGCCTGCCTGGGACGGGGTTGGGGATCCCTTTGGATGAGGAGCTGCATCACAGGGCCCCAAAGGTTCAGCCTCTGCAGCCAGCCCAGGGCATTGCCACTGCTCTTCTGCAGAACTTGCTTTTGCTGGCGGCTATCCTGTCTTACCTTTGCTGTGATTAGTGTTGGTGCAGCTCTGAAATGGGAAGGGAAACCACAGAAGATGGAATTAGAAGCTGAACTTTGCCTGTGAGCAGCCAGCTCTGAGCTGAGTTACCTCCGTTAACGAACACAAAGCTGCCTTGGGGTGACAAAACTGCTTAAATTCACAGTATCACAAAGGGCAATTTAATGTTTGTCTTACAGCTGTCTACCTTTTCTTCATCCATTTCTTTCATTTTTTACCTTGTACTCAGGTTGGAAACACGGGTCAGCAAAGGTTCCTGTCTTTGATCACTTCAAGTTTGGGGCACACTGTGGCTCTCTGCAAACCGTGTGCCCTCATAAACAAGTCCCTGGCGGGGAGCTTGGGGGGAGCCTTTGTTTTGGACAATATGCTGAGTAGTCCCTGCTTTGTGCTGCCAGACAATGATGGCATTGATCAGCTTCTTGTACAGCTCTTCATTAGCTGCCAGTGCAGTAAATCACAGTCTTGTTTAAACAAGTCAGACACAACAGCGATTCGGTCGTTGATGCAGTTACTTCTCCTTCTATTCATTACATTCAGAGTAATGAATAGTATTAAAAGTAGAAAAATGCCACTACTTTGAAATTTCCCTTTTTCCTGAGATGTTTTAGGCCATGTATTGCTGTCATTTTATCCTGGTAAAAACCAGATTACTCTCCCGTGAAGCTGATGAAGTATTGCTTTGAGTGAGCACATTGATCTCAATTACTTCATGTTCCCCCTGATGCAACAGAGAGTTGCTTTTGTCCTTGTGTTTACCCATGAGTTTTTGCATGCTCTGATAGAAGAAGGCCACTGTGATAGTTTGCTGACAGCTTTGGGGAGAAAGGACTCTCAGAAAGAGCAGGAAACCAAATACTGCAAGAAAATTGTCAACATATCTTCTTGTTTTGGGTGCTGCTCCTGCTCCCCATGCAATTTATGTCAATAAAAGTCTCAAAAGAAATGGTTTTGGACAAGGCAGAGCAGGGAGCTGTGCTGTGTGAGGTATTTAATGCTTCAAATAGCTGCCACGTCTGCCTTGGATGCTGTACTCGGCCAGGTTATGAAAGAAATCATATTAACAAAGTTATTGGATCCCAGATGAATCTAAAGAGCTGCAGGAGAAGAAAACAGTGACAAATGAGCCTGCCATTCTGAGGCACAGCAAATGGTGCTTTCAGTTAAAGCTATTTCACTCCTTGCACCATTCCCTGGCAGCCCTGGAGCGCCGCGTGGGCAGCGGCAGCGCGGCCGTGCCAGGACGGGGGAGCCTCGGGCTGGCAGAGCCCCCAGAGCCCCTGCCACGGGGCCAGTGCTGAGTGACACAGGGCCACCACGGCAGGGGCTCTTCTGCTGTGTCCAGTTCTGGGCCCCTCAGTTTGGGAAGGACGTTGAGATGCTTGAGCGCGTCCAGAGGAGGCAACGAGGCTGGAGAGGGGCTGGGAACACAAACCCTGTGAGGAACGTTTGGAGGAGCTGGGGTTGTTTAGCCTGGAGAAGGGGAGGATCAGAGGTGAGCTCATTGCTCTCCACAACTCCCTGAAGGGAGGTGCAGACAGGTGGGGTCGGTCTCTTTCACCAGGCAGTAACTGACAGAACAAGGGGACACAGCCTCCAGCTATGGCAGGGAAGGCACAGGTTGGATATCAGGAAAAAAAAAATTCACTGAAAGAATAATAAAGTACTGGAATTGTCTTCCCAGGGAGGTGGTGGAGTCACCATCTCTGGGTGTGTTTAAAAAAAGACTGGAGGTGGCACTTGGTGCTACAGTCTAGCTGAGGGCATGGGTTGGACTGGATGATCTTAGAGGTCTCTTCCAGCCTCATGATTCTGTGATTCTGTGGTTCTTGAGCTTTCCAGAGCCCAGGGAGCTGCTCCTGAGTGCTCTGGCTCTCCTCTCCTCTCCCCCCAGCCTTCGGTCTGCCCCCCTGCCCCAAGCAGTGCTGGCTGTCAGTGCCCTGGGTGCAGCAGTGCTTCACCCTCTCTTGGGGGTTACAGGCAACCAAATAAAAGGGAAGTGTCTCTCAAGTCTGTTCTCATCAGGGTCCCCAGGGAGATGCTGTGGGTATTCCCAGCAGAGGGGGAATTGTTCTGAGCAGCAGTATTTCCAGGGGTATCCCCCCAGGAGGGTGCTCTTGGGGTAGCCATGCTCAAGCAGCCCCATGTTTGTGGGGCAAACCTGTCACCCTCCCTCTGCCCCACCATGATTTCCTTTAAATGGCTCACCAAGACCAAAATGTCCTTCCTGTCCCCGCACTACATCCTTCTAAAAAATCTCCTGCCAAGCAAACTTTCTCAGTTCCTTTTTTTTCCTCATTGTGTGGCCCAACCTTTTGTGGTATTAATGAAGGAGCCCTCAAATGCATTTGCACTAAATCCCCATCTCTAATTGTGCTGGGCCTAGAGGACAGCAAGTGGGAAAGGCAGAGAGGCAGAAGTGTGGGATAGGCAATGCCTTGTTCATGAGCTTTCTAAGCATCTGCTCAAGTTAATGAGGGTCTGGGCAAGAAATGTGCCAGGCAGCCACAGGGAGCACACAGATGAGCATTTTGATGCAGATCCCTGGTGGAGGATGGTGATAAAATGCACCAAGTGATGCTTGGGGACAGTGTGAGAAGTTTGTCCTGGGAGGTAGCAGAGGGTGAGGGAGAAGCAGTAGCAGACTGTGAGAATCTGGACCTGGATCCAAATGCATTGTGAGTTTTGGGTAGTTTTGGATCTGGGAATTTGGCTCTGGCCCATCTCTAATTTAATTTGCCTGGCCAGAGTCTTCTCAGTGTTACCCAGAAAAGAGGGGGGATTTAATTGACTTCCGTAGAGTTCCTTAGGACTCGTGCCAGTAAAACGATTTGAATTTGGTTGTGTGAAGGCACACGTGTATGTGCCAGTGTCCTGGCTTCATGTTTCTCTGGGAAATTTGTTGGGGACAGTGGCAACCCCGAGTGGGTGGGTGGGCAGGACACAGATGGAGAGGGAACGGTTGTGTTTGGAGCTCTGTTTTTAATGGCACACAGTAACACCAGTAGAACACTCTTAATTGTGGCATTTCCTGCTGTCATCTCCATAATGTGATGTAAGTACCTATGCTCCTCAGCTGAGATGACTTTTGACTCATTTGCCAAAGCTAATAACCCTTTAAAAATAATTTAAACCTTTTCAGAATTATTCCCCTGATGCTCTAGGGACCAGTAGTCCTTTATTTGCCATAGAGCAGCCACAGAATGAATAGCAGTACTGTGGACTCCCTCAAACAGCGACCTTATGTGAGATGTAGCGATTACAGCAATTAAATCCTCTTTGCCAAGGCAACCAGGGCTTTATTTCTAACTGAAGTTACATTTTTTTCCCCCCCAGATGAATCTCTTCTGCATGCATTATTCATTTTTCTTTGGAACATTTAGCCTGAGCAAATTCCACGAGCTCAAATTCAGTATTATTACTTATTAATTATTGTGTTGAGGTAATGTCTAGGACAGACTGCCTCAAGGGGTCAGAGGGCACCGGGTTCCCCGTGCAGCCAAAAGCAGAGTGAGGCCATAAACTTTGTCTCGGGGTGGGGGTTGAAAATTTAACAGCATTTGTAGAACAACTTGTGAGAGTTTGCCTTTGCATTTTGCTTGACTCCAAAACCCACGTCAAAGAAGGTTGGGGCATTTTGGTCCAGTGGATTCTTAGGCCAGTACAGTTTTGACCATACCCTTAAATTAAGTGTTTGAAGAAGGTTGGTCATGTCAGCTTAGGCATTTTAAGTCCAGCTGCATTCTCCTCATTGTGGCTCTTGCTTGGAGAAGGGAAGGTCAGTGATCAAAAATAATGGTTAAGGTGCAACATTTTCTTTAACAATTTTGGAAATTCCACCTTAGGATGGTCTTTGGAATCCTTTGTTTTTAAAGACATGTGCTACACTCTCCTTTTAAGATTACGTGAGTTCATTGTCTCTTTCTGGTATTACATAAATAGCCTCTTGATTGACAAGGAAACTGAAATGATTCTGTTTAAATCTGTACTGCTCTCCTAAGAAATCTACATTCATTATTCCTGGGATGACTGAAAGATTTACAATAGTTTATAATCTGGTATCATTTCATTCTTCTTCTTGGTATTATTAATCACCTTGTCATGAAACGTCAGGAGAACTTTGTTCAGCTTGCATGATTTGGGCTGAGAGAGCCATCCTTTAATATTAATGTCTCTTAGGAAATTGGGTAGATATCTTTGCATTCTGGGAACCATAAAATGGATGAATGATGTCCTTTGACTAGACATTAGATGCTTACAGGCTGCTGAAGCTGAAGAATGGTTGAAAAAGCCCTGCAGCTGTACCACTGTGGGAAGAAAAATGACCTTGCAGAGCAGATCTGGTTCAGGTCAATATTTGGTTGTAGGATCTGCAGTCAGGAGTGCCAGGCAGGACGGTGGTTGTGGCTCTCCTGGAACTCTACCCTGGCGTGGCCACATCAATGGCTGTGTCTCACTGGGGACACGAAACGCAGGTCCCAATTATTTGGTCATTTAAAGATTCTGGGTTGCAGTTCCCAAGCCTGGAGGCAGTCAACCAGGATCCTGGCTGGCTTTCAGCTGCAGTAATTACAACTTGCCAGCTCAGATTTTCTCTGCCTCTTAAATCACATCCGCTATTTTTCACTTCCTTTGCTAAACTGCTGCGTCCCCTGTGCTGTTGTTGGTGATAATAGTTCTAATGCTTTGCCTATTTATGTAATGTTACTTTATCTGTAATGTCTCACAGTGTTTGTACAAGAAACGTCTGTCATTGCTTTCATTTTACAAATCACTGTTTTTATTGCTCGTGTTCCAGTGATACACCTCAAAGAGCAGATGCTTTCCAAAAGGAGCAAGGCAATGCCTCTCCTACCCTCAAAGTGTTATTTTCCAGTGAGAAAAAAAAAAGCTCCCGCTTTGTCCCTTGGGTCTGTTACCAGGGCAGATGGTCCAGAGAGTTCCCAAGGGTGGGGAATTGTCGGTGGGCAGGGAGGTGCCATCCTGCGGGTGCCCCCCAAGGCGGGATGCCCGCCCCGGCTGTCGGCAGCCCCGCCGCGTCTCTCCATCCTTGGAGGCCAGGACTCAAAGGATGGGAGCTGGGATCCGAGCACAGGCCAGGAGAGGGCAGAGCGGGCTTGTGTCTGGAGCAGGGAGCCCGGGGAGGCGCCGCCGGCCGGGGAAGCGCTCCGGGAAGGACGCGCCTCGCTGGGGCTGCGGTGCCCGGCTGGGAGGCGAGCGTGGGCTGCGATCCCCGGAAAGGACTCAAAGCATCCCCTCCCCCAAAAAATGCCTCCATGGGGGCACGTTTAGGAGCTGTTCTGTGCGGGCAAGCCCCGCAAAGGGCAGAGAGCCGGCAGGGCTGCCCCGGGCATTGTCTCCGAGTGAGGAGGGCAGGGCTGGGCACACGCCCTGGGGCACACCCCGGCTCGGGGCTCACATCTGCAATCTCCTGCCCCAAACTGAAATGCTTCTACTGTGGTTTATTAATTTTTTTCCTCCCCTCCCTTCCCTAAGTGATTTCTGAGAGCTGTTGCATTTTCTCCTTATGAATGTACCTTGCCCCGTGTGAGCTGGATATTCTAAATGCGCTTCATAAAGCAAATTTCCCTACTGGTCTGAAGTGAGGTTGTCTCTTTGCAGAGCAACTTTCTTTTTTGGACTTGAAAAACAATGGAAATGTAGTTAATGTTCAGCCTGACAGAGTCCTAGCAAACATATTAAGGGTTTCATTTAATAAAATCGTATTTCACTTCCATAGACAAGAAGCAGAATAGACTTGAGTCTTTTTTAATGAATAAAGTCCTTAGTAAGGTACTTTAAATCTTTCTTTATGTAAGGCTCATTCTCAGTTTTTTTTTTTTTTTTTTTTTTTTTTTTTTTTTTTTTTTTTTTTTTTTTTTTTTTTTTTCTTCTAGGAGCCAGGAAGATTTAGTGCAGCATTTTCTAAATTGTGCCGTGCTTCCTTTGGAACAGAATGTAAAGGGAAATGTATCTTAATGTTAAACAGACGTGAAACAAAAATGTGGTTTTTCCCCAAAGAAAAGTTAAACATTTGCAAGAAAAATGTTCTTCACAGCAATTTCAGTTCTGTTAAAAACACATTTACTGTCAGAAAATAATGGTGCTGGATGAGCTCTAATAATAAACCAATTTGTGTGTACCAGGGGAGCGGACTTTTTCAGCCTTTTGTTGTAAGTCATGCTGGAAGGGCTGCCACTGGGCTACAAGAGCACAGATATTTTCACACTGGGATTTGTGTCTGCTTGAATTATGTGAATAACTCCATTGAAGTACAACTGGGAAACAATTCATCATGTGACTTCTTATTAAAACATTGCTTTTTTACTCCGTTCAATGATGTTTGAGCAGCAGCATGTATTTTTCTCTCAGATTTCTCTTTTTAATTCTTTTTTTTTTTTTTTTTTTTCTTAAACGCTCTGTGTGCACAGTGCCTCTATTGTACAACCCAGAGCACGTGGCAGCAAACTCCTGATTTCTGGGGAGCTGGCCTGCTGCAGCTCACAAATGCCATTACTGGGCTGCGTGTGAGCTGCATTCCGGGGTTGCACAGTGCTCCCCTTCCCTTCGTGATTTGTTGAGATCAGCAGGTGCACCAAAGCACGCAAATTTAAAATTTGCTTTGAGGAAAATGGAGTGGCGTTTTTTGCCCTGAAACGAGCTGTTTCTCTGAACATCGCTGCCAGCTCGCTTGCTTGGGAGGATATTTGCAGAGACGGAATGCAGAAGTGGTACAAACGCAGCCAAACTGAATACATTTACAGATGTAAAAGGCTCAGCTTTTGCAGGCTTGTAAATCTCTTTGGGGTGAGGACTGTCACTTGGTCAGATTGATGGAGTCTTGTGTAACAGGTCCCTAAACACACGGGCCCTCAGGTGCCACTGCAGCCCGGTGGGTTTAGTGCTGGTGACAGTGACAACGCCGGTCCCACCCAGCTCCGACACCTGCAGGGTTCTCCTCAGCACAGGTACCTTTCATCCTCTCTGGACCCCAGTCAGTCATGCTTGATAACAGTGTGGAAATTGGATTTGTCATCTAGTAATCCCTCAGTGATCGATAATTAGTTGTAATTACGCGCTGTTTAAGAGCTGAGGAGAGAAAATTGAAGTTTGTGGCCGGAGGAGGAAATGAAGAATGGCAGGTGCACCAAGGCGTTTGGCATAAGAGAAATGCAGCTAAAGAGGTGAATTTTCACAAAGAACAGTGAGGCAAACTGCCTTCTCCAGCCAGGCCAGGTCACAGGGCTGGAGGGGCAGGAGTGTTTAGGCTAAGCAGGATAACGGAGACCTTGGTGAGCTTGCTGCCCATGAAGCATCATGACTTGGACAACAAGGAAATTTGCTTTTGTTTGTAGTCTCCCAGAAATGCGCCCAGTGTGAAATGTCACAAGCTGTTATTTGTGGAGTAGTCTTTGAAACTTCTCCTGTGTTTGTAATCAGAGCTCCTTCCCCCACCTCAGTTTGAATTTTTCTCTAATATATAAGCTAGGAGAAGCTGAAATCCTTGAGTGTTCACTCATGGGACTGTGCCATCCTCTGCACTGTCTCCAAAAAGGTACAGCCTAGACACGTGGTTTGGTTTCAGATGGATGAGGAAAGGTCTTCCTTCTCTTCTGTTTGCTTTCTTCTCTGTTCCAAAGAGCACGACAGCTCAGGTCTCCAGATGGGCAGGAATGTTATTCCAGATGTCTCTGAAAATCTACTTGTGTCTGTCCTGGGATTTCTGTACCGGCTTTGCATTTAAATCTGCCACTGGTAATTCTTCTCAGTCACAGAGCCAGAGAGGGTCTGTGTTGCTTTGGAGTTATACCCATGGGTGATTGCCTCGTGTGGCTGATTGTCACTCTCTAAATAGACATGCAAAATGAAACTGTTTAACTGCAGGAGGTGGGAGTGAAGGAGCTGGAGCAGACCTATTACCCAGTGGTATGTGAGAAAGAGCCAGCAAAATTTATGGTTTCTGAAGGAGCAGTATATTTTTAAGCTTCTTGTATTCCTACACTTCACAGCCCAGATTAGCAGATTGTTGACAGCTCCGTGATATATTTGCTGTCACCTGGCTGGAGTCCGAAGCAAGTGATAAATTTTTAGTTTGAATGAGCTCGTGTGACATGCGGTGACAGATATATTTTTTGTTACTACAAGTATGTAGCGTGTCCTGTGCTTGGGGACTTTGGTGCTATTCTTGCTGTGGTCGTGAGTGGTTTGCTTGTTTTCCTTGTGCTTCTGCTTCACCATCCAAGAAAAGGTGGGGAAAATGACACATTCCTCATTTGCTGTGATGGCTCCTTCTTTTTCTGCCGTGTTGTAGCCTGACACAGGCTGGGATCATCTTCTTTGGGTTCAGCAGAGCCCATCTGCTGGCAGGAGGGAGCAGGCGCTCTGTGGAAGAGAATCCAGAATTTCCAGTTGCTCTTGCTGAATTTCACTTACCTTGGATACGTGTCAGGGGAATTTACATGCAAAAACTTGGGTGTTTTTGAAGTGATACTGCTATATTCTGGGAAGATACACCTCCCAAAATATACATTCAAGATAGGAGAAGGGGCAGCAGGAATCAGTTTTGCCTTCACGTGACTGAACACTTGGAGGAGCCGAATTTACAGATTCTGATTGTGAGTAAAACCTTGGTGCTGTATATTGGTGAGCTCTATTCTGACAAAGTTTCAGGCTAGAATAGCAAAGAAAAAAATGTGAATATACATAATTAAAATGCCTACTTTAAACTTCATGTCATATTTTTAACACTAAATTGGTGTTAAGGAGTTCAGCTTTCCTAGAGAGTTTTCATGAGATTTTAAACCCTGGATACTTCCAGAGAGCAAGAGATTCAGTACCAACAGTCCCTCAAATTATAGGGCCTGTGCCATTTTTACATACCTTGGGGTGAAGAGTAGGATAATTAATGGATCACAGGGATTAATATTGTTTCTTTTAAGTGTAAGTTAAATATTTTTGGAACAAAAGAATTATCGAGGTCCATAAACCGAGTTTACTTTGAAACAGATGGTAGAGACTGAGAGGGGTCAAGAGGCAGGGAAGCTGCATCTTTCCATATCAAGGAAATGTTTTGCTTTTGTGCTGGCAGAGCAAGGGATTAAGCCTAGGCAAGAAGTTCAAGGGTTGTGTCTACTCATCAATGCCTTGAGAGGGGTCACAGGTGGAGCTGACTTTGCCTGCTTCAGTGAGGCTGTGTTCCATGGGCAGGCAAGGATCCGTGTCCAGCCCAGAAGCATCTCTTGTCTGGCTCTGGGTCTGCCCCCGTGACAGTTCTCTGCTGCTTGCTTCTTGCTCAGCTCCTCCAGCGAGGGTGGAGACACTGCCTGAAACATCTCCAAAACTCTGATGTGCTTAGACATCAAAAATGGAAGGTGCACCTCTCTCCTGTGATTGCCTTAGGGGGGAGAGCATATGTACAGCAAATGGACACTTACATAACCCTATTAGCTTCTACTGGCTGATTTCAACTGTTGGTTTGCCACGGGGAGCTGGAGGAGAAGAATTAGGTAATATAAATAGAAAGATGACATCCTCCAAAAGAGCACCATTCAGCACATACTGCTGGCTGGCCTCATGGCTCAGAGCTGATAAGCAAATTTGGCCTGAATCCTGTTGCAGCATTTGAGGATGGCACCAGCAGAGCAGAATTGGCAATATCAGCAGAGGTGGACGCTGTGGATGTGAGCCCTGCCATCACTGCCCGCAGCGCTGACTGCAGGAGCTGCTCTCTGTGGCAGGAACCTAGGGCCAAATTAATTGTGATTAATTTTGATTACAGACCATTCTCTTTGAAGTGACTCTCCAGATGAATTTGTCCCATGCGTACTTTAAAGGGCAAGTTGCTCACAAGTGCTTCTGCTAATGCATCCTCCAGGTTTATTTCAGATATCCTTTTTTTTTCTTTCAGCAATTGGTTCCTGGTGCAAATGCAGACACTTTGCATTAATTCCCTGCAGGGCTTCTATGCCATATTTTTAGGCTTTTGAGTGGCATTGTGGAAAACATGAAAGCATTATGGTAATGATCAAGGCAAATTCTTGTGTTCTTTATTCAAAAATCAGGGAAAAAAAAAACCTGTGATGCTTAATCATGCAAAAATCCTCCTAAGAGCTCATTTAAGTGAGGGTTTGAGTGGGGACCTCAAAATTTGGCCCCTAGTGCATGATGGATTTTAACAACAGCGAGGTAATGATTAGGTGGAAGAATGTAAGTACAAGTGGTTGAAGTGCTGGCATGGAAAAAGAGTGAAGAGTATTGTCCGTTCAACACCACAAGGAGCTGTTGCATATTATTATATTTAATGAAAAGGAAAGTACAATGAATGCACTTTAAAGTGAATTCCTCCCCCTGTTCTTTTCATTTGTTTGGGAATATTCTGTGGGACTGACTGAAGGCTTTGTCTGGTCTGGCAGGAGCCTCTCAGCTGCCTAATAGCAGTGCAGAAAGTGTGGCACAGCACCTTTTCTTACTTATTTACTGATCAAAGGGAGTGTTTACAGAAAGCTGTGCTTTGCCCCCACTTCAAGAAAAGCCACCTGTGCTTCACTCCTTGTGGTCTTCTGAAAGCTCTTGTAATGGGAAGCATTTCTCACTACGAACAAACAGCCAAATGTATTTGAAATGGAAAATTTCTGATTGAAAGGGGCATCTCAGAGCTTCCAGCTGCTGGCAACAGTATGGCAAAACAATTGCAACGTTTGCAATCTCTTTGCAGAAGCTGCTTATCTAACAATCAGAAGAGCTTTAAATATTTTTTTGAAACTGGTTGGTTTCAAGTATTGATAAACACTATTTTCTCCCCCCTCTTTGCCTAATTAAAACAGGGTCATGAGTGCTCAAGGTAGGTCACTTCAGGGCCTTGCAGGTCTCTGCAAAGAGGGAGAGGAGTTTGGAAATGCTCGGGTTCCCTTGGAAGCTGCATTTTGAAGATCTTTCTAAACAAATGTGAAGATTTTGAGGAGGGATCTGGCGCAGAGCAAAACTCCCCAGAAGTTTTTCCATTCATAGGTAGAGACTGAGAGGGGCAGGAAGCTCTGAGGCTAAACTTGAATTGGCCAAACTGGCCATGGGCTAAACTTGAATTGAGTTGGTTTTCTGTGTCATCTTTCCCCATTTTCAGCCAAGGTAGATGCTGACCTCCAGCTCTGCTGCCTCCTGTGTTCTCTGCTCTGTGCTTGGGTAGTTTGTACTTGGGGGACATTTTGGTGGATTCTCCTCAACTGATCTCTCACTCCTCTCCCACAGCTCGTTCATGAGTCTCCAGCAAAGCTTTTCCTGACTCCACAACTCTGAGACTCAAGTGCAGGACTCTGGAAAAAAAAAGATTTTGTGCAGGCACTGGTGTGGCTGCAGCAGCTGCCATGCCATGGGCTGATGGAAACTGGGAAGAGAGGGGCTGTCCATCTCTGTGTGCCAGAAAGTTCTGTACATAGGTGCAGAAAGTGCACAAAGTCCTCTGCCAACTAGGAAATGTAATTTTGAAATTTATCCTTACCAGTCCTTCTGACAGCTGTTCCTATTAGGAACTCAATCAGTACAGCATTGTGAATTCAGTCAAGTTTTCCCTTGACATGCTATAAATGTATTAAGTGATGAAATGTCATAGAATCAAAGCAAATTTGCACTTATTCCAGAAAGAAAGCTGAATATGTAACTGTTGGAGCGGTGATGGGGTAAGCAGAGATTTGCATTCTTTTGCTTCACAATGGAAGTTCTGAGTAGTTGGGTTGACCTCCCAGTTAATCCTGCTGTAGAAAAATTGTTTATCATTTCTAACCATTTTTGATCAAGTTTGAATCCAAGTGTTTGTGTCTGGTTCTGGTTTGCAGCTGATTGATTGGCATTAGTGCTGGTTCTGATTCCACTGTCCTTTGCAGAATTCTCTTCCCGAGCCATAGGAAGTGATCAGGGATGGAAAGGGGGACCTCTGGCAAATCTCTTATTGTTTAAGCAAACTGCCTTTAGTCTTGAGTCACCTTGAAGAAACACTAAACAAAAGGGGAAATCTGCTTAGTACATTTTTGGTTTTGATTAAGACTGCAGCTTCCAGCCAGCTCTGCTGCTAATCTGCCTGATGTAGAAATGGGCACCTTTTAAGAAGCTGCAGCCCAAAATTAATTTCAGGAAATGCACCCGCTCCTTGAAGAAAGCCTGCTAAAGGGTTTGAAGTCTGGAGATGCTGCAGCTGTCGGGAAGCTTGTCAGGCTCAGCAGGAAGAGCTGAGCTGTGTGTTGGACGTGTGGTGGGGTCGGTAGCGGGTGGATGTGGCGGCTGAGCTGGCTCTGTGCCCCGTGGGACTCACACCTGCCTTCAGCCCTCCTCGAGTCCTTCCTGGGACAGAGCCATGATCCTCTCCAAGCCCTGAGGTCTGCAGGTGGCTGAGGCACCAATAATACACGCTGTCATCTCCCAGACAGAGCTTTCCCGTCCCCTGGTTTTTGTCACAGGCCCGCATTTGCCACCTCAGCTCAGTTGCTGGCTGTGGGAGCCTTTCACAGCACAGCGCTCTGCAGGGAGTGACAAAAAGCCACTCAAAGGCATTGAGGTCTCTCCTTGGTTTGTTTCAGGCCTGCTCATCTTGAGATTTTTCTTGTTCAGGCCAAAGAAAACGTCCATGCACGGGGTAATCCTAAGATTTGGCTTCGCAGCCGAAATGCAGCTGATTTTGTGACATCAGTGCAGGGTGGCTGGGCTGAGTGAGGGCTCAGTGGTGTCTCCTTTTAGGGGCTTTTCTTCTCCCTTGTTCTCCCTCCCCTTCCACAGTGTATAATGCATTTGGAGGCCATTCCCACAGTGTTGTGATTCATCAATAATGATAGTGCTTTAAATCCATTGTTTGTTTACTTTTCATAAAAGTCCCCAGCTTTAAAACCCACTTTTCAACTTTTATTTCATTCAGATTTATATTGGTCTTGGGGAAAAAAAAATCCTGTGCACTTTGCCTTTTAGCATCTGTTTCATTATCCATTATATTTCAAAACTTATTTATTCCAATGAAAGAATATAAATGTTGAAGCATTCTGCAGAAAGTCAAATGAACTGCCAGCAGTAAATAGCATTTTTGATCAATTTATTCATTTTTCTTTCTGTTTGCAAATTGCTTATAAATATGCCTCCATTTGTACAACTGTGGAATTATTCTGCAAACAGATTACTTGAGTTGTCTCATAGGCAGAATTTCATCTGATGAGCTGTAACTCAGTGTTATTTATTTTTAAGAGTAACCCTCCTGTTTATGCAGTGCTTTGGCAGCACTGTCCTGATGCATTGGCTTGCACACTTGCTCTAGATCAACTTTTAACTAATTTGTAGGAATTAAATAAACACCAATGACTGTGCTGTTTTATTCCTAGCTTTGATACATTTCCAGTCCTTTGTCCTTGGGTTTATTTTAGTATTCAAACTCTTGGTCTGCATTCAGGTTGCAATTAGTTTGCCCCCCCAGTATTTCCTAGCAGTTCTCAATGGGTTTGACCTGCCCTATCCATTTATTAGCCTGATCTTTATAAAAAGTCTTTATCCTTGCACTCTCTGGAACATCTACAACCCACAAAATCCGGAAAACTCCTCTGCTATGAATTTCCAATCAAATTTCTTTGCTCCACAGAGCAGAGCTGACTTGTGCACAAGTTCTTAAGGTGGGCATAGTTGTTCCCTGTGAGACATTTAATGAAAATGAAATCTAAAATCAATGGTCATCTGCTGAAACATCACCTTCCTAGAAGTTTAAGATTTGAGCTTACTGGTACTTCATGACTGGCATCTTTGCCTGATGCTCCTGGGGAATTCAAGTGGTCACAGAGTACTTTCTCCCCTTATGCAGTGCTCTACCTGGCTGTGTAAAAGTAGTCTTACATCAAGTGTCATGTTCAGCAGAAATTGAGAATGCGGAGGAGGCTGCACTTTTAAACCTGTGGCAGGAAATCACATTAAATTCAATGTAATTACATTGTTCTAGAAATGTGATTATGTGTTTCAACTACCAGCCTCCCACTAAATTACCTCAGATCAGTCTCAATCTGTGGAATGAAATCTGCCTGATTTAGATGTAAAAAATGCAATAAATATGAGGAAATGCATTTTGCATTTATATTTTATGTTCACCTGTGACTGCTTATTACATTCTCCAAATCTAGCCTCTCCTTCATCTCACCTGCTGCATGCAGGGAAATTAAACCCTGACTTTGCTTAATATCAAGGTTCAGTCTTTTGCAGCACCACGTGTATGACATTGGCTACTTGATTTCACATAAAGCTGCAGAGAGATCTAACTGCAGGAATATTCAGGAAAGAAAGGGGTTCCCCAAGTGAAATAAGATAAAATATTCCCAGGACTAAGCCCAAACTTGAATGCAATGATACTTCTGAGGTTTCACAGTTCCAAAAAGTAGAAAAGATGGATAATATTGGTATTTCTGATAGATGAGTTTGAGATTACAGCTTGCAGACCCACTTCTGAAACCCACTGCTAGTCTGGTGGGCAGAGTGTTAAAAGTGAGAGTAGTTGTGCCTGAAGTTAATTGAGGATGATGTCTTGACAGTGAAGATTCAAGCCAGGAAGGCAACACCACCAGGAAGGAACGGAGCGCTCTCAGCGCCACTGAAAATCAGAAGATGTCAGCCTTGTATTTAGTGATTTTTTGGAATGGTGCCTTTCTAATTTGAGCTCCTGATCAAATCAGATCATTTATAGCCCAGGTATCAGCTTAGAAAGCAATCTCAGCCCAGTGGCACGCTGTCTTCACTTTTAATATCCACAAGTTACTGACATTGGTAATTGAGAATAAGCCTTTGTATCAGCAATTACTTCCTGGGAGGACACTGTCCCTGAATGCCTCAGCACCTGACTCTAGGATGAGGTTTGATACAGTGACAGTAATTGCTGGAGGACAAAATTACAGCCACAATCAGGCAGGCATCATCAAACACCACCCGTGCAGGAAAGTGCTCTGAAAGGTGAGCTCCAACTCCGTTGTTGATGTTGCAACTGGAAAACAATTGTGACTTGTAGGTGCAAAACTGTGTCCATAAAAATACAGGGCAAATTGCTTTGCCTTTGTTTCTTCATCCCACGGATCTTCTGTAGGAACAACAGAATCATTGGATCAGGCTGCATTTCTCAACCTCTTAGTCCCAGCAGCATCTCCTGTGTGCAGAGCACCACAAGAACTGGTGACTTTTTGAAAGGGGAGAGCTTGATTTATGAATCAATCTTCTCCAGCTGTCTCTGGCTAGCTCAAGTAGAAGATAATTTTAAGCCTCCCACCCCACCTCCTTTCCACGTGAAGCCTCAGTGAATGGCTCTTCCCCTTTGGTTTAATGGGTCTTTGAATATCTCAGCAGTGCAGTCAAAATGACCATGGACACCAAGGTTTTGCAGCTCGAGAAACCACTCAGATGTTCTGTGAGGATGAAGTAGGGAGGAGCATAATTAATCTTTCTGTCTCTTTCAAGATGTTTTAAGATCAGAAAAGGTCATTTTCTGAGAAGAGGTGGGGAGGAGTTCAGGGGGAAAAGGGCTTGTCTTCAGGAATTAATCCCCTGGTCTCTGGGATTGGGCTCCTGAAACACATCTAAAAGTGCCTGACGTAGGAGAACAAGGAGCATTTCTTCCATCTTTGTGCATTTTATAAACCATTTCAAGAATAATTAAGGTCCCCCCCTCCACCCCCCAAATTGTTACAATTATTCATGGCCACGTGATGAGTGATACAATTTAATGAAGAATTCAATCTTTTTGTTTTACACTGCTATATCAGAATTTTCATGTCCTGAGAAATCCATTTTTATGTTAGAGTCGACAGGAAGGCTGGCCTGCTGAGGGCCTTGTCTAGCCCTGCTGTCAAGCCTGGGGAGCAGAGCTGTCCTGCCTGTCCCCATGTCCCCAGCTGTGGAGCAAATCTGCTCCTCTGGACACCCTGGGAGTTGAAGGCTCCCTAGAGACAGTTCTTCCCCTGCAGGCACAGGGAAGGAGAGCCAGGAAGACACTTGTTTTACACGTCCCCTTGAAGCAGCAGAGCTGCTGTTTTCCTGCTCAAGCATAACAAGCCATAATTAGTTTAGCCCTGGGTTATTGGTCCTTGCTGCACAAGCTCAGGAGATGTGTGTGTGCTCATGTTCCTCATAGTTAAGGATTCTGGTGTAAAACCACGCTGGCATCACCCTCGCTCCACTCACAGCCATTTTTTTTTTTTTTTTGACTGGCCCCAGATTTACAAGCAGATGTTAAACATCCTTAACGCATGAAGATGATTTTGCCCCCAGATGCCAAGCTGTGAGACCATCACATGGCACCACGGAGCTGCGAGCACAGCGTGCTGCCCCTTGTTAGCACGACTGAACAGCTGATTTCCTTTATTGGAGGTTTGGAATCCCCCCTAAGCACAGCAGATTCCCTCGCTGAATTAGATTGTCTTTCTGTGGTTAGAGCCTGTATATCAGAGCAATTTCAGTATTCACATCCCCTAAACAAGGCTCATTAATCAAGAACTCATGACTAACAGGGTTAGGGACTAGTGAAATTGGGAAAGCAGAACAGGAATGGGAAGTGCTTAATGCTCAGTTGGATACAGTGGCTCACTGTGAGTGTTTTTCTCTGAAAATCACTGAATTGTTATAATGGATTGTGGCTAGATTTTGAGATAGCAGATTCTGTGCCCCACAACCCCCCTCAGTGGGGAAAGCCTGGTTTTGGAGTGTTATTGCAAACACACTGTTTTCTTTGACATGCTGAAAATTTAAGAGGCTTCTTGGTATTTAGCACCTCGGCCTGGGTAGTCTTCATAAAACATGAATTGCTCCTCCTCTCCCTTTTCTGATTGTGACCTTTGGCAGAGATGGTTTTTCATCTGGTGTCTGAGGATGTGTAAGGAACTTGAATCATAAAGACTGGTCAAGAAAACAGGCTATCCAAAATCAAAGCTGTGAGAGTGGCTCGTTCATATCCTCAAAAGTTGGGCTTTCCTTTGCTTTTTGTCTCCCAGAAGCTCTCCAGGGCAGTGCTGAGTGTTGGAGCCACCTGTGGTTCTGCCTGTAAGAATCAGCTGCTGCTCAAGGACCTTTTTTAAGTCCTTCCCCCTTGGCAAGCTCCTGAATGAATGCTGTTTGCCCCCAAACTAGAGAAGTATCTCCTTTAACAAGGGTGTTGTGGCAGAGCTGTGGTGGAGGATCTGCTGTCCTTCCAGGGGGAGTGCTGGTTCTGCAGGTGAAGCCAAAACAGAGAAGTCCTGGTGGCTACAGCTGCAGTGGTAAAGGAAAAACGCTAAAACCTACAGGAGGTTTTAGGATGTTTTTAGGAAGGAAGGGGAAAGCTACAGGGGGAATGGTCCCATCCCTTTACTGATTCAGGAAGTGAATTTATCCCTAATCCTGGAATACTCTTCTGAACACAGAGACAAAACATGAGCACATTCCTCTGCCACTGAAGCCTCCAGTTTTTGGTTATGGCCTCTTTGTCCCGTTATGTCCCCAACTTTTTATTACATGCACGGGTCCAGGACTTAGGTCTTTGTTAGAGATTAACGATCTGGAAATGGGTTTGGCCTCCTGAAATCTGCAAATGTAAAAAGAAGTCAGAAGCACAGTGTGCAGCTGCCTGTCACCCTGCTACTGCTGTGCCAGACCTGTCTGTCCATGCTATATCATGCTGGAATCCATCCTGAAGCCAGCTGCTGTCTGTGACTGATCTTCAGCCCTATGAACACTTGAGTTTAATTTAAAAATTGCTGTAAGGATTAAAGAATCCTTCCCCAGTCCTGCTGGTCCAGGGTGAGTAATTTCTTCCGACAGGCAAGTAAAATGCCATTAGTTTCTTGCATTACCAATCAATCACTCTGGTAAACGACAAGTAATTTTTGTGTGGTGGCTGGTAAATTTTCCTGACAGTTCTGCAAGGGTGGATAAGCTTTCTAAGTTGTGGCAGCACTGTGAGCAACTCATTTTGGAGGGCTGAATCCTCCTGAACTCTTTGCCCATCTCTGGCTCTGGAGCTGCTGGGCTCTGTCTGTCAGGCATCAGCTTGCAGAATGATATTTTGGCCAGATCTGAAGAGCAAAAGCTGGGACTTGGAGCTTCAGGGTGTCCAGAGGCAAAAAACTGTCTGTTCATCTTCATGGCTGGAAACATTGCAGGCAAATCCAGACAGACAGGGTTTGGCACCATCCGTTTGTGGGGCTTTCTCTGGATTTCAGTGGATTATGGACCCAGCCAACCTCTCTTGCACAGCTGGGCTCAGACGGGAGACCAAGCTTGGGACTTGCAAAATCCTTGTCAAAACTGCAGAGTTCCAAAGGGGGATTCAAAGAGTCAATGGTGAAGGCTCAATCTACCTGCAGAGTGTGTTCAAAAAGCTCCTGAGAAGAATAACCTGAAGAAACCAAACTGGGCTCCCAGAGATAAAAGCTGTTGGCACCGTGGCCAAAGGGCTGACAGGAGCTACCTGAGCACCTGAGTGAAGTGCTGACTCCTGAGGAGGATCTTGGAAAATTGTCTGCAGATTAGGGAAATAAAAAAAAAAAAATCTCATAGTGAAGAAAGGAGAATGGAGGGAAAAAAAAAACAGGTGAAAAAAGTCTTTGATGTTTTATCCCAGCTGGAGGGCTGTTCTCATCAGAACTCGCTCGTTATTAGCCTGCTCGGTGGTCATTGGTGCCTGGAGTACAAACCACATAATCATAATGCTCACTAAAGTTTTCACTACCAGCAGAAAAATGCTTTTCTGCTGTAATATATGGTGCCACCTTTTCAAGAAAAGTACTGGCCTGAGCTATGCTGGAAATTGAATTCTATCTTGTGGAAAGGGAGATTATTTCCTAAGGTTCCCTTATTCACCGTCCTAGCACATAGTGCTCAAGGTAAAGGTGCACTCCAGGATGATTGATTGGCAAGCGTGAGAGGACTGCTGTTCCATGTGACAGGGATATAAAGAAGGATATTTTTATTTTTTGACAGTGAAGGGGAAATGGCATTACTAGCAATATTCAGCAATGTACTCTGCAGCCCCAGTTAGCTCTGCATATTTTATGGCATCCATTTTCTTTCTTCGATTAAGCAACATAAAACCCCATAAAATACTCCAATAAAAACAACAACTACTAGTTCAGGCAAACTTCTTGTGGCCTTTTTAATTCTGGGAGGATTTTCATTGCTGTGTTGTTTTTTTTTTTTTTTTTTTTCACTTCCCTCGTGCTCAGGTCAGTGTCTCCTTGCCACAGCCTGGCTGGAGGTCCTGGTGACAACCTGTTCTGTGCTGCTTTCGTATGCAGAGTGCTGAGCAAGCATGGGGTGATGCAGGATAGATCCCTTAAAGACCACTCCATGCTGTTGAGCAACTGCTTGGATGTGCCAAGGGCTGGGATGAGGTCAGTGGAATTAGAAGTGTATATAGTTTTCAAAGATCTGCTCTTTTGAATTACCATTTTTAGTTTATTCTTCTGCTGGTGCAGCTTGAAGCAGCCCAGGAAGGTTCTTTTGGCCCTATTGATGTCTGGTAAAGGAGAATTAATTATAATAATGTATTATTGGATTTAATAAACTTTTAAAAGGAAATGTCTGAGACTCCAGGATGGTGAGCAAATTCAGCTGCAGTGATGGAGTATTTTAAATGCTGTAAACCCTGCTCCAGTGTTGACCAGGACATGCCATGGAGCTCGTTATCTGCTTTTGCAAGGAGAGGGATGGAAAGTTTTTATTTTGTTGTTGTTTAGGCGCTTCCAGGATCTCTGACCTTCAGAGCTTTTTTTTTTATTTGTACAGGCAGAAAAATGACCCTTTGATAACAATTCTTTGTCTCCTAGGAGGCCTGAACTCTATTCAGGCTGCAAATGTTTTTTGCAGTGATGATCCCTGAAAGGAGCCTTTCAATAAAAAGAAACCTGTAAGTAGCTTTGTCTTTGCAGGAGAAAACTTCTGCCTTACTTTGATTTTTTCATTATGGTTTCCAAAGCTGTGTTTCTGCATGATTGCAAGAATTCCAAGTTCAAATACTTTGAACTCCTTCAGGCTGGTAATGCATATTCTCCCTTAAAACATCTGGGTTTTAAGGAAGAATTTAATTTCTTAGAGCATTGCATTGGTTTCAAGGTAAAGGGCATGGTCTGAGCCTTTGAGATCTTCCAGGGAAAGGCTGAAGAGACTGAAGAGGCTTTGATTTTTATTTTGTAGATGTGTTACAGAGAACCACTCCAGCTTTTCACCTCTCCTCTCTGCAGAGAAGGTTGAGCACAAATTGTTGTGTTGGAGGGAGGAGGGCACCCCGTTCAGTGCCGGAGGTGTCTGGGGGCACCATGCCAGCACCCCCAGCTCCTGGAATAGCAATCCACACATCCCAGCTCAGTTAATTCCACAGAGGCACTGGGATGAAGGAAAACATCCCTCTTCCTTCAGGAGCTGTGAGCTGCTTGTGCACCCTGAGGAGGGAGGGATGTTCGGAGCTGCTCGGTGCCACGAGGATCATTTAGGCTTGGGAACAGACCCCGTCTCCTTCTGATTAATAGCAGGAATGGTTAATTCATGCTAATTGGATACTTTGAATGTGTAAAGTGTCCAGTGAGTTCTAGGAGTTGTGTGTGTTTATTTGCAAGTTCTGGGCAATTTTTCCTGCCCTCCAGGCAGGCAAAGGACAGAGGATCTGCTCCCTTTCCATGCTGGTGTAGCAGGATTCTCTGGAGCTGGGCTAGTGAGATGCCAGGGTTGGCAACCCAAACATCAGGCTTGTCCCATGCTGTCACAAGTTTGCTGGAATTTAGGAGCTTTCAGCACAATCTAGACCCACACTTGCTTACATTTTGATTAAAGTAATTTCTATGTCAAAGGTGCAACAGTGTTTTCAGGTGGACTCCAACAAGTGGTGACGTTTAGTTTTATTAAGAACAAGCCAATTGTTACAGAACTTTTTGACCTGCAGTTTGAAGTACCACTGGAAAATTACAGGAATACATTGAAATTCAGTATCTGTACAATTTTTAGGAATACAAGTACATGGTGTCTCCATAGAAATAATAGGGTTCTTTCTCCTTGCATGAATTTCCAAGCGAAGGTGAATAAACATCCTTATTTTGAAGTTGCCCAGAGAGTTAAATGGTTAATAGCATGTCTTGAGTCAATAGATTTGGACCTGATGTCTCCTGTCTCAGTGCCTGGCAACCCTTTTTCTCCCAGAGGGACAAAATTCCACTGTTGACATATTTCAAAGAAAACAGTGCTCACTGTGGGAGACGGCGTTTTCATCTCGTGTTACATAAAGACTTCAGAACCTCTCAGGTTTCCATAGCAGTGTTGGAAATCCATATAAAACAGGTCTGGTTTGTGACAGGAATAAATAAGAATAAAAATTAATAGCTTTAATTTCAAGCCAATTAGGATGCCTTTCTGCTGTTTTTCTAGGCTGGATTTGCTTACCTGAGAGAGAGAGAGAGAGAGCAGTTTGAAAAATGGAGTTTCTGCTGAAATGTGAAGATGAAATCTTAAAATGTCTTCTCTCCTTTAAAAAAATGACAAAACTTGGGAGTTTTCATTTGGATATGGAAATACAACATGATGCTTGGCTGCTTTGAAGTTGATCACATCCTCTTTGCTGATTTTATGAGCATAGTCTTATGCCTAGAAAAATGTTTCTCAGACACCTTCCCTTTCAAAAAAATTCCTAAGGAGAGGTGACACATCTTTTTCTGACCTTGCTTCGCAGATGTCAAATTTAACATCTCAGTGTTAAACAAGCACTTTAAAATTCATCAATCTGGTCATCTAGAGCAGCTGAGGAGCTCTCCTAAAATGTTGAGTCATTCTTAGGAAAAATGGGGGGGCTCTTGAGAGATGCTGCTTCATTTTTTAAAGAGAAGTTATATGCACAGTTTGGTGAGAAGAAGGAGGAAGAATTTTTGGTAAAATACTCCCTCCATCATCATATCCTGTTTTTCATCCTGCCTTATTTTTATCATGCTTCTGTAAAAGCTCCCTCAGAATCATAAGCCATCATACTCAAGGGGTGGTTGTGTTAATTTGTCTTCCCTAATAGTTAATTTATCACATGGAAAGCGCCTTACTGTCAGAATCCAAATTAAAATCCTGTTTACTCTTTTCATTATTCAAAATCCAATATGCTAGTGAGCTCGATGTTTTACATAATTTGAAACATTTGATGGGCTGGGGAAAAAAAAAGGTTGATAGCTTCACCTTTTTGGGCAGAAGAGTGGTAATTGTATCATTCTAAATCTTCAGCATTGATCCCCTCAATAATTTCCAAGGGTTTTCTGTCCTCTGAGTCATTGGGGTTTTTTTTTCCTGTCAGCCACCACTTCTGTTGAGCAGATTTGTTCCTGCCTTGCCCTCTCTGAACCTGTTTTATCTGCTGTGTGTTGTAGATGTCGGCGAACCCGATGGGAAGAATGATGATGTCTAACTCCATTTCAGAAGGCTGAATGATTGCTTTATTATAATTATGTTATAACACATTAATATGCTATATAAAAGAGGATACTAAATACTACATGCTACTTTCTCTAACTATCATATCTAACTAACTCACAACTCGTGACCTTGTTCTCCAGAGCCCAGATTGGCTCTCAGGCCCAAACAATCCACCATGATCCAACCAAGCGCTCACTCTGGGTAAACAATTCTCCAAGCACATTCCACAAGAGAAAAACAAGGAGCAGAAATAGAAATTGTCTTCTCTTTCATTTCTCTCTGTGCACCTCAATAAAAAATCCTGAGAGAGAGAGAGAAATGTGCTTGCCACAGCTGTGTCCTGCCCGGAGCTTTGGCCTTGCTGCTCCTCCTTGGGTGTGTGTTGGACGGAGATTTTCTGCCGCGTGGCAGCAATCGCTGCTCTCGAGGCTTGGCAGCTACAAAAGGTTCTTTAAAAATAACTGGTGCAGGGAGGGAGTGAGGTATGCCAGAGGGAGGGAAAGGCACGTTTCCTGCAGGGTGTGAAGGTGGGAGAGTGCCGAGGAGGAGGAGGAGGCACAGGAGAGCTCTGACCCTGCAGCGGGGAGGCGAGCTAGGGCAAACGGGGCCAAGGCAGGCAGAGCACAGCACACCCAGCTCTGCTTTGGGAACGCATTTGAGCCAATTATGCACCGAGGGGTCAATCACTGGAGCAGTTTTTAGCATGGATGGAATTCAGGCGTCAAATCTTAAGTAAAACTCCCGGTGACTTTGGAAGTTGCTGCCTTTCTCTGGGTATTAAGCTGCCTTTAACCCCAAGGGCACCCTGGGGGTTTTGTCCCACCATTGTTTCACTGGCAACACCTACTGGCCCTGGCATTTTCCCAGCACCACGTGGAGCTTTTTGCCTGCTGGTACCTTCATCAAACCCTTTTACCTGGGGTTTGCTTCAGCTTGGTGCCTCGCAGTTGCTGTTTCCAAATTGCCATCTGCTCACCATCTAGTTACACCTCTCCATAGGGCTGTGTAGGCTGCTTGTTTTACTTTGCTATAAAGCAGAATATTCTTTGTGTTTCTGCTCTTGTGACCTCTTTGGAGAGGGCTCAGGTCTTTCTTTGCAGGATCTTTATGTATTTTGAAGTGTATTTTAGATACTTGGAAAAATAACTTTGCTTATAGTGACATTAATATGGAATTGCAGAAGCAAACACAGCTGGCCCAGTGCTGCTATTTTAAGGAGAATTTGATGGGGAAGTAATTTGAACATAAATCTGTGACAGGTCTTTTAAAAGATAAAAGAACAAAGAACTAAAGTTCCTGGGAAAATGTTTTGGAAAATAAACACTTGCTTAGCTTGTGAAGATTCAGGACCTGATCCCCTGAGCTGTTGTGAATTCTGTGTGAGGTGAGGCAGTGCAGGGCTCCTGATTCTCACACCCCAAGCCCACAGCAGCAGGAAGGGCATTTGCCAGGGACTGGTCTTTCGAGGCTGGCTGTTATCAGTGGCTCTGCAGCAGGAGAGCTGCCTGGGAGGAGGGTGAAGGTCCCAAAATATTCCTTGGCAGCTCTGGGTCTAGCTCCTGGTTCTGCCATTTGTTTTCTGGGTGACTTTGCATCACCTCATTTCCTCATATTTCTGGATTACCCATGAAGAATTTTGTGCAGGAGGCTCAGGAAGAGAGAAGAGAGGGATGGTGCCTCTCCTTGGGGGAGCTCCCCCTGCTCTAACTCTGCCCTCCCCCTGCTCTACCTGCACTTCCCAGGAGGTTTTGCTTTCACACCCTTGTAGGGATGAACTCCTGACTGTCTGTGCCTCCCTCCCAAATGCCACGGAGTGCACTGGATGTGGGAGCTGTGAATCACAGACCTGCTTCTATCTCCCAGCCAACTCCCTCTCCTTCCTCCACCTCTACAGGAATCCCTGTGTTCCTCCCCTTATAGAAACACTGCCCATCTCACCCACGCCCAGACGTCCCCAGATGTTACATCTGAGTTCAGTGATGATTTTAATTTCTAATGCCTCGTTTAATGTAGCCTAAACCACGTGTGTTTTAACTAGAAACTCCCCAGGGACCTTGTTCGGAACTAATTGCTTGCTGTTTGTGCAATTCTTCAAATATGTTAAATGCTCTGTGAGGGCTTGGAATTGCTCAGCTCTGCTCTGGTTTGGTCTTAAAGATGGGGAGGGGTGTCTAGCTGGGAACTGGGATGGATCAACCCTCATTCTGGCTCTGCAGAGACTATAATTTTGGGCAAGTTGACTAAACTGGTCACAGCTTGGATTTCCTGTAGGGAAAGGATAATGGCTTTATTTTTAATTGGGCTAAAAATGTGTGTGGAAGGGCTGACTACAGAAATGGTTGGAAATTACAAATGAAATTTATCATAACTGTTATTATCAGTACGTCATTGAGAGTGAATTTAGCTCAGATCATGCTTTCCCCCCCCAACGGAGTGGGGAGGGGATAAGAGGATTTCTAAAATAGCTCTGAAAAAGTCGTTTTTCTCATAATTTTGAGCATTTCCCATCTGCTGTGAGCACATCTCTGTTTTATTTCCTAAATATCTTTCCCTTCTGTTTCTATTTTAAAGTTCCTTTTGCCAAGACTTTACCTCCCCGTTCCCGCTGCCAGGCTTGGGGCTAGGGCTGTGTGACAAGCGAGGATTTACCTTTCAGATTTTGCACTTAATTGACTGGGAGGCTGTGGAATTCCCCACGCCAAGTGCTCGCTGCTTAAATCCCTCCTGCAGCTCTTAAGTTTCCTCCCAGCCCTGGCGATGACTTGTCCCTTCTTTCCTTGTGTTGGGAGGACTGAGAGAAGAGGTTTAGGCTGGCTCAATCCACGGGGTCACACACATTTCAGGCTGGGATTGCATTTTAAAAGAGTTTCTGGTTCCAGGTTGGCTGGCTGGGAATGCTGCTCCGTCCAGCCCATCACGTTTGTGTCTTTATATTCCGCAGGAAATGGGGGACGCATTGTTCAGGGGAGAGTCCTGCCAGGGCTTCCAAATGTGTTCCAAAATCTACATTGCAAGCAGCTCCTCGTGTGCCTTTGGAGCTGCAGGAGGGAGCTGTGCTCACTCTGAAGCAGCTCTGGCACTTCTCCCCAGCTGGAGATCGTACAGGGACAGTGGCACAAAGGCAGGGCTGGAGGGGCCACATTTCTGTGGCACCTCCCTCACCCCTATGGCAGAGATATCCCAAATTCACAGGCTCTGTTGCAGGGTAATTTCTGCC
The DNA here is from genome assembly GCF_026979565.1 of Vidua chalybeata. Taxonomy (NCBI): domain Eukaryota; kingdom Metazoa; phylum Chordata; class Aves; order Passeriformes; family Viduidae; genus Vidua; species Vidua chalybeata. The sequence continues at coordinate 1,740,558 of NC_071547.1, read as the reverse complement.
CAGCTCCCTCAGCTCCCTGTCTCACGTCCCTGCTAACTGCATTTTCAAATGCCATGGACACTGCAATGGTTTTAAGGTGGGTTTTCAGCAGGACACTTCTGTCTGACACTTCTGCTTTTCAGGCAATTCCATGGGAATGAAATGTTGCTTTTGCCAAACTTCCAATTGGCTGTCATGTTTTGTTCCTTTTTTTTCATTTTTTGCCCCTCTCATTTCAAAAATTATCTTTATAAAAAAAAAGTAATGAAGCCATCTTAGTGGTAACAGTTGCTTATTGGGTCACGGTTCTATGAAATACTTCAGCAGCCCCTTTCCACAGTTTCATGCACAGAGATGGCAGAATTCTTGTCAGCTGGAAAATTTAAAGGGCATCAGATTTTTTTCAGGCAATTCCATTTATCCTTACAGTTCCCTTTGAGTTGGCAGAGCAACTCAGTATTTTATATGTGGGGAAGGGAGGTACAAGAAAATGAAATGATCCACCCAAGCTTCTAATTGAAGCCTGGCACAGAGTAGGGCCCACACACGTGCCATTCACCATCCTTTCTCCAGCTCATGGCAGCTCTGCTAGGAATTTCTTACTCTTTTTTGAAGCCTCAGTCCCCAACACTTACAATAATTTTTGTGCCTGTGGAGTTTGGGGGAAGATTTAAAGACATGAATCACTTATCAGAGGAACAGTAGGCTCAAACTCCCATATGTAGGCTGGTTTCATTTGAATTTCTTGACTTTTCCTAAGTGAGAAGCTGAACGTAGTTTCTTCCTTCTTTCAACCTTCCTGGCTCTACTGATATCCAAAAATGCAAAATGACATCTTGTCTCAGCCCACCAGAGCAGATGCAATGCAAGGGATTAGACTGGAATTTTTCCTAAAATGCAGCGTTCTGAGACACTTTTGGAAAACGTGGCTGGGGAGCAGCGGGCGCTGTTCACTTGCTGCTCACCCAGCGAGGCAGGGGGGCACAGCCAGCAGGGCAGCACTGCCAAAAAACACAGGGCCTCCTCTGAAGGGTCACCCTGAAGGGAAGCCAGCCTTGGGTCAGCAGGAGAGTCTCACCTGATGCAAAAACCATCTCAGACACAAGAGGATGTGACAGGGTCAGCTTTGCTTGGAATGACCCCGAAATTGTAAAAGTCCTTTTTCCCTAACCTGGGCAGCCTAAGAAGAGGGCTGGAATGTGTGAGGTCGAGTTCTCAAGGTTGTTTATTTTCCCTGATCTAGAACATTCTCTCTCTGACCTGCCCAGGTCTGTCCAGTACAGAAGCCATGGCAGTCTGCCCCGAGCCTCGGGCAGCTCCCACATTTTGTACTCAAAACTACGTGTGTGTGTTTACAGATCTGTGCCAATGCCCATCACCTGTGTCAGACAGGGAATCTCTACCTGAAACCAACAGAAAAGTGTCACCAGCACAGCGAGACATGGAGGGCAAGGAGAAGGAGAAGAAGGCCAGGACACGCCCAAATCCCTCCATCTTGTACCCCTGAACCCCATCCTAAAAACCCCAAAATTCTACTTTTCCACCCTGTTGTCAATTCACCTATCACACTGCTCAGACCCTTGTGGCTTGTAATTCCTCACACAGAGTTGGCAGCTTTTCCCATGGGCTAAAATGGAAGCCACAGGTGTTTTTGACTTTGTGCCAAGGTCTCTCAGCCCCCTGCCAGGGTCTGGAGCCAGCCAGGGCAGCCAGAGGGATGTGCTGGGCTCCCACAAGGATGAACAGCAGAGCTCCCTGGCTGAGGGGATGCACCCAGCTGAGGGGTCGGGCCAAGAGGGCGGTTGGTGTTTTGGGGTGCAGGGTCCATGAAAGAGGCTGGGACAGCTGGATGTGCAGGAAGAGGGGGATGTTGGAGCTCCTGCATCCTTATGCTCTGTGTGAGGACCACTGATGGAGGCAAAAGGGGACAGCTTCAGGAGGAGCTGCACAGGGGTCCTGAATCCTGCCCAGGTGTGCAGGAACTGGGTCCTGTAGCTCTTCATCCTTGTCGTAGCTCTTTATCCTCATTGTAGCTCCTCATCCTCGTTGTAGCTCTTCATCCTCGTTGTAGCTCTTCATCCTCATTGTAGCTCCTCATCCTCGTTGTCGCTCCTCATCCTCGTTGTAGCTCCTCATCCTCGTTGTAGCTCTTCATCCTCATTGTAGCTCCTCATCCTCCTTCTAGCTCTTCATTCTCATTGTAGCTCCCCATCCTCATTGTAGCTCTTCATCCTCGTTGTCGCTCCTCATCCTCATTGTAGCTCTTCATTCTCATTGTAGCTCCTCATCCTCGTTGTCGCTCCTCATCCTCATTGTAGCTCCTCATCCTCATTGTAGCTCCTCATCCTCATTGTAGCTCTTCATCCTCATTGTAGCTCCTCATCTTCATTGTAGCTCTTCATTCTCATTGTAGCTCCTCATCCTCGTTGTCGCTCCTCATCCTCATTGTAGCTCTTCATCCTCATTGTAGCTCCTCATCCTCATTGTAGCTCTTCATCCTCATTGTAGCTCCTCATCCTCATTGTAGCTCTTCATCCTCATCGCTCTTCATCCTCGTTGCAGCTCCTCATCCTCTTCCTCCCTAGATTTGGTTCAGGATAGACAGAAGTAGCTGCTGCAGAGTGAAGCTATCTGCAGTGCAAAAGCTGTGTAGGAGGACACAACGAGCTTCTGGCAGATGGGAAAAGGCTGATGAATCCTGAAATTGTGAATCAGTGCCAACTGTCCTGGTGTGCTTGTCCCCCCAGCATCTCCTGCCCTTTAATTAACCTTTAATTAACCAGGATTTGACCTCGGTGAAAAGTCAGGTTAGAAGTTTTCAGACCCATTGTCAAGAAAAACATGGGAGCTTGAGAGAATGGTGATATGAATTTCTTAAAAAAATACAAATTTGGCTGGGGAAGAGAAAATTTAAAAACTGGTACTTTAATTTGTTTGGGTTTTTTTGGGTTTTGGGTTTTCTTTTTTTTGCCAGGCCCTAATGATTTTTTTTCAAAAGTGGTTGACTAATGAAAGAAAATATTGAATCCATTGCTGAGGGCCTAATTCTCTATCTCATGTGAATTACAAGTCGGTCTGAAATGAAGCCGTGCAGGTGTCTTGCAGGAATTATTTGGTCCAGTGTAATTACTACAGAATGAGTGAATGCCCCTCTGAAAAAAAGAAGAGGAGGTGAGAGGAGAGGGGGCACATCAGCTTTGAGGAGTGCTGTTTGGAGTTATGAATGCCTGTGGGAAAGCAGGAAGGAGACAATTACAAAAATATCAGGTGAAATCCTGTTACAGAGAACATTTTTCATCAGATTGGTTATGCCAGGCATGGATGTGACCCATCAAGTCAGGAAAGGCTTACAGGCAAAAATAAGGATATGATAAAAGCAGGATGAATTAATTCCTTCTCAGAGGAAAAGACCACCCATGGAGCCGTGAACTCACTTTGATCCAAGCACACAAAGCCAGCCAGAGCTCCAAGGAAGTTTTTAATGGTGTAACATGGGCACCAACTGGCCATGAGGCATGGGGCAAACCCGTCACAATTCACTGTTAAATAACACTCCGGGTCCCAGCAGTGCTGTTCCATTCCACCATATAACTAAAAGGTCCCTCTTGGCTCTGCTTTTAATTAATTAAGTCACAGTAGTGGCGAGCGTGGTGCTGCAGCAATTTCTCTCTGCCTAATTGTTCTCCAGGCATATTTGCAGCACTCCTGTTGTAATCCCAGGCTTGTTTCAGGAGTCAAGCTGCACAAATGAAGTCCCTGCTAATAAAAGCAGTTTGTTTCCTATTCCTTGGCAATCTGTTCCTAACGCTGAGCCTCGCTGGAGCATGGACTTTTTATTTTTGGCAAGTTTTATTTTTTCTGAGCCAAAAAACAGTGACATTTACCAGCTACCACACTGCTTTCAAACTCTAGCCATTCTCAGGAAATCAAAGTTTTCCATGTCAGCATCATATTATTTTCAGCAGCAGCAGTCTGATGTGCCCAGTTTGATAGATCCTGCTGCAATGACATAATTATTTTCCTCCCTCAGTCTAGGATAACTTACACCTCTTCTGTCCTTCCTGCACTGTGGTCTTTGAGCAGTGAAACTCATTTTTTTCCATGCAGACATCCCTAATATTAGAAGATACCTCACTCCCAAATGTTTGCAGGCAGAGGATGTATTTTATATCACATTGCTCTTATTCCCCATCTTAAACTGCAGGAAAGACAAAGCAAATTAAATCAACTTATGCTTCATCACATCTGTTTCATTTGTATCAGACTGGTGCCACAGAAGCAGAAACCATTCTTAACATCTCCACATTGCTCAAGCTAAAGTTGTCTGGCTTTGTAATGAAACTCATACCTCACCTCTTAAAATGATTGGGCCTGTTCATGTTTTTAAAGCAGAGTGACTCGTGGTTGCAGCCTGTTGTTGATGGGAGAGGGATTATTTCCTTTCAGCCCCGTTGTTCGCCTCTCTGGGCTCATCTGTAGATCTGTAGCTAAGGCAATCCTTGCTGTTCCCCAACAGGATCAGGACGGCCCCAGGAGTGAGGATCTCGGATATCAGGGTCAGTGATGCCGACCAGTGGGGGGTGCAGGAGGAGACGGACAGCGCCAGGACCACGGCCACCCTCACCTGTGTGCACAACGACCCCGGCGCCGAGGACAGGTGAGCCCCTCCCGCCTGAGCCCGTGCTAAATGCTGCCAGAGACACACACCAACTTCCTTAGTTGTAAAAAGTCCTCGCTTCCCAGCCCGTGCAGCCAAAAAAGAAGTCTGGAATGCGTAGGATCGAGTTCTCAAAGTTGTTTATTTTCCCTGATCTAGAACATTCTTTCTCTGCCCTGCTGAGCTCTGCCCAGCAGGTTGGCCATGGAATTCTGTCTGCCCTCTCGGGTGGCAATTACATTTTATATCAAAAGTTACATGTATTATATTTACAATAATGTGCCAATGTCCATCACCTGTGTCAGACAGCGTGCGTCTATCCTAAACCAACAGAAAAGTGTCACCAGCACAGCAAGACATGGAGGGCAAGGAGAAGGAGAAGAAGGTCAGGACACACCCAAATCCCTCCATCTTGTCCCCTGAACCCCAGTCTAAAAACCCCAAAATTCTACTTTTTCACCTTGTGTTAACTCAACTACCACACTACTCAAACCCTTGTGGTTTGTAATTCCTCACACAAAGTTGGCAGCTTTTTCCACGGGCTAAAATGGAAGCCACAGGTGTTTTTGACTTCGTGCCAAGGTCTCTCAGCCCCCTGCCAGGGTCTGGAGCCAGCCAGGGCAGCCAGAGGGATGTGCTGGGCTCCCACACTAAATGAGCTGCAATATTCCTCCTCTGCCTCCCTGCAAAAGCTGTAGGTGATCTGATGAGAGCTTTATTCCCTTTTGTTTCACTTCCGAGCTTTTGAATTAAACTGGAGGCTGCCCCTCAGGCCTAGCTCACATCTGCTTTTCATGACCCTTCAGGGCAGCAGAATTTCTGTTGCCAAAGAGCCAACAACAAAAAATAATGAACTGAAACAGAGAAATATGGAGAACAATCAAAAGCAATATGGGATGATGCAGACTTCTTTATTTGAAAGCTATGAAAGTAACAGCTATTCACTGTTATTTATTAATGCTGCAAAACACTCTGAGTGTCTCTGAACTCTTGGAATGCTCTGTACATTTGTGATGGGAATGCTCCCACCAGCTGGATCAGAAGTACTGAGAAATTTACAGTGTTAGTCAGATTGATGGATTTTACAAAACAAGCAATTTCTCCCCAGTATCCTGCAGTTACTCCACAGTTAAAGTACACCGCGCATAAATTTAGCTAGAAATTGTGTAATAATTAGGAAATCATGAAATTTTATGTCAAAATTGTTATTTGCAGAGTCTTTTGCATCCATGTTTTTTTTTTTTTTTTTTTGAAAACTCCTGTAAGGGAGGAAGATGGTTGCTGGTAATTGCTTAGACCTAGGAATGTTATTGTCAGAGATTTGGAGTACAAAGAGAGTTTCTGTTCTGTTTAGTTTCTGAAGCTGTATTTGAGGAGCAAACAAATCCCATCCAGCCCTGGGTACCTGCCATAGAAGTGTTGAGGGCTAAGATATTTGATGGGAAGATATTTGATGGGAAGATATTTAATGGGAAGATATTTGATGGGAAGAGATTTAATTACTTTTTAGCAATGGGCACTGCTGAGGAGAGTTCTCCTGGCTGCGGAACCACGAGGGAAAAGTGGGATATGAAGGTGTGAAGTGAAGGGAGGTGATTCCCCTCTCAGAGGCTCTGCAGAGGTGCTGTACAACCTCGAGGCATGAATTCCAATGAATTCCAGGCAAACCTTTCCCTTCATTAGCTGTTCCATGCACTTGTGCCCCAATTAAAGGAAAAAAAAAAAAAAAGGAGAAAGAAAGAAAGAAAGAAAGAAAGAAAGAAAGAAGAAAGAAAGAAAGAAAGAAGAAGAAAGAAAGAAAGAAGAAAGAAAGAAAGAAAGAAAGAAAGAAAGAAAGAAAGAAAGAAAGAAAGAAAGAAAGAAAGAAAGAAAGAAAGAAAGAAAGAAAGAAAGAAAGAAAGAAAGAAAGAAAGAAGAAAGAAAGAAAGAAAGAAAGAAAGAAAGAAGAAAGAAAGAAAGAAAGAAAGAAAGAAAGAAAGAAAGAAAGAAAGAAAGAAAGAAAGAAAGAAGAAGAAAGAAAGAAAGAAAGAAAGAAAGAAAAGGAAGGAAGGAAGGAAGGAAGGAAGGAAGGAAGGAAGGAAGGAAGGAAGGAAGGAAGGAAGGAAGGAAGGAAGGAAGGAAGGAAGGAAGGAAGGAAGGAAGGAAGGAAGGAAGGAAGGAAGGAAGGAAGGAAGGAAGGAAGGAAGGAAGGAAGGAAGGAAGGAAGGAAGGAAGGAAGGAAGGAAGGAAGGAAGGAAGGAAGGAAGGAAGGAAGGAAGGAAGGAAGGAAGGAAGGAAGGAAGGAAGGAAGGAAGGAAGGAAGGAAGGAAGGAAGGAAGGAAGGAAGGAAGGAAGGAAGGAAGGAAGGAAGGAAGGAAGGAAAGGAGAAAAGAGGAAAACAAAAGGAAAGAAAACAGAAAGAAGAAGAAGAAATGTTAAAAAAAAAAAGGAATTTTGGTGGGAGCAAACGTGGGGTAAACGACTTCATTACCTGGAGCTGTAATTGGAAGATCAACCCCCAATATGCAAATGGACCAAACTTATAAAAGTGTGAAAACCTGTGACCCATGGTCCATTTTGGGTGTAGCCCCTGGGGGCTTCATCTGCCCTAAATGTACCTGAAGGCCCTTCAATAAATGCAGCTGCTTTTTATTCCCTTAATATTGTTTGGCCCCTGTTTTTAGGTAGCCCCAAAAAGCAACAGGTGGCTGGGCAGGGTCTGCTCCCTGTGAACCCCATCAGGATCTTTCCTCTAACAACCATGACCTCTGATCCCTTTGGAGCAAGGTGGAAAAACGTCGGTTTGAAAGTGAAATACTGAGGTTAAAGGAAGATTGAGGTCATCTGATCTTACTGAAATCAAAATGAAGGGACTATTTTTAAAGTTGGACTAAAAAAAAAAAAAGTAGCCTGAACACTGGAACTTATTGCCTTGTATGTGGTTTCACTAATCCATGAAATTATACCTGTCACAGTAACTTACTTTTATTAAAACTGAGTTTTGCTTTGTGTTGAACTGTTAAATTGCACAAAAGCAATGCATCTCAAGTTAATTAATACTTTGACCCTTTCCTTTGTGAGATTAGTTTAATATTTTTGGATTAATTAAAGTATGCAAATAGAAACTGCTGAAAGATCACTTCCAGATTTGCAAATATTGTAGTGCTTAGAGTAAATATTTAACTTTGATCTTTCCTTTAATTTGTCTTTTTGGTCATAATGATGGCCCTCCTGTTTCTTTTGAAGAATGTCAAGTGTTTATGTAGAAGTTCTGCTGTTTCATTTAAATGATGGGAGACCTGAACGTGCTTCTATTGAGGTCAATGTGACAGAATTGTCACTAGACCTGGTTCATGTGTTCCATTTTAGCAATCCAAGGAGCTTCACTGAAGGCAGTTTGTGTCTGAGTGAGAGTGCAGGATCAACCTCTTTTGTGGCAGAGCAGAAGCTGTCAGTGAACACAATCGTATCCACCTCAGGGGAGATGCTTTTTTCTCTCTCAGAATTAATTTCACTTCTGCTGACTCGCCCAGCTGGTAGAGGAGCAGTGGGTAAGCCAGGACTGAGCCTCTGGGCTGAGCTTAGCTGATTTCCACCGAGTTCATGGTGGGTTTGATATGAGAACAAGGACAAACCCAAGCAGGGAAATGATGATCTCTGGCTCCAGATCAGAAGGCTTTGGAACGCTGAACACTTGTTTTATTAAAACTATCCTATATTACATTAATATACTGTTTAAAGAGAGACTATCCTGTTCTACATACTTACTTTCTAACTTACCATATCTAACCAACAAACTCTGCTGAGAGCCCAGCACAGCTGGATCCCACTGGGCACTGAGCCCAAACAACCTTCACCAGAATCCAGCCCAGCAATCCCTGCAGGTGAACAATCTCCTCACCACATTCCACATGGGCAAAACAAAGGGGCAGGGATAAAGATTGTTTTCTCTTCTTCTCCCTGTGCTTCTCCAACAAAAATCCTGAGAGGGAGAGAATGTGAATGCCCCAGGTTTGAGCCTCCCTCAGGCTTTGTGCAGGGTGGAAAGCCCCATCAGCCCCTGGCACAGCTCTGGGAGCTTTGGGGACACTGAGTCACAGCCACCCTGACTGAGATCTGTGCCCTTCACCCCAGTCAGGTCTGCTTTGCACTTGGGCTGTGCTTTGCCCAGTGCTCAGCTCTGATAAGAGCCCCTGACAGACAGAGCCTGCGAGGAGAGCAGTGACTCTGGGCTCTGACATGTTCTAACCCTGTCTGCATTCCTTTCAGCCCCTGTTATCAGCTGGAGCATTTTCAAATTTGCTTACTCTTCTAATCTTTCTCCCTCTCCCCTCTGCGGTGTTACTGCTATCAGGAGTTTTTGGTCTCCATTTCTCACATTTCCCTACGCAAATTGAGTGTCCATTAAAATGCTTTAAATTAAGACCTTTCCTCCTTTCATGCAGAGTGCATCGTTGCCTTTTTTGTGCATTACTTAAAAAAAAAAAATCCTTATCACAGTGTTTCAGGCAGTTTACATTATATTCTATTAAAAATCCATTTTGTCCAAGGTTGTCACAATTCATAGATTAAAGCCTTCAAGAGTGTGTTTTGTTAGGAATACATTCATAAATTCACCTCTTTAGTAGTCCCATAAGCTTGTATTTAAAACCTCTTTTTTGATAATACAGTTGAACAAAGAGCATAAAAAGAAGAGATTTATTTTTAATATACACACACCAGTGTATTTGCCCACATCTTTTCTCATCTGTGTGGAGCCTTGCTTTGCCCTTACTTTTGCTGTCTCAAGGGAGGTTTTTGTAACTCATTGAGTGAGGAGATTGGTTGTTGCCATCTGCATCTCTTCTCCCTCGAGCTCTCCTTGGGGCAGAACTCTGAGAAATCTCATTTTGGTGGGGATAGTTGAAGCAGCAGTGTTTTGGTTCAAAAAGACACAGTTTATTCTTCAAGCACAAATAGTTCTGCTCTATACCTGCAGCTGGGGCCCAGCACTTCCATTCCATGGGGAAGGATCCGTGTGGATTTCTGCTTTGAGTGCACACACGCCTTGCAAGGAAGTCAGGGCTGGTGGGCTTTGCTGCAATCAGGTGTTTTCAGCCCTCTGTGCAGAACAGCTGAGCTGCTGAAGGGCTGAGATCTTACCCAGCGCTGTCAGTGCTGAATCAGTGCAAAAAAATGCTTTTGAAGTACACAGCCAGAATTTGGGAGTCTACCAGACACTGCAAGCAGACCCCACTTTGTAAAGACCACGCATGGTCCATGGTTTTTTTTCCACTGCATTTGCCAGAAGATGGATGCAGCCTTGCGGTTCTTGTGTCCTTTGCTCCTGAGAGTTCTCTGGAAGCATTTCAGGAACATGCCACAAATTAGCCTGCAGTGAGACCAGGGCAAGAGGGCTTGAAAAAAACGCCCTGAGAGCCCAGTCTGTCTTGGCAAGCTGTGGTGCCCCATAACTCAGGGCTGATATCCTGAGGAGCAGGGCTGCAGGAGCTTTGCCAGAGTGATTTAGCATTTTATAGGATTAGGTTATTTCAAACCAGTGCTGAGCAGGAGCTGAGTTTCCATGGTCTCATTTGAAAGGCTCCAGAACAGAACATATTTCATGGTGCTCGGTGTTCTCCTTGCTGAAGAACAAACATTTTGTGTGACCCTCATCAGGACAGAGGAGGTGGCACCAGCACAAAAGCTTGGGCCAGAGAGTTTCAACAGCTCTGAAAGGGAATATTATACTGAGAGATGATTTTCCTTCCTCAGGAACAGCCATTAAATTGGATTGGATTATTACCAGGTAAGGAGAGACTGGTCCTTGGCAAACTAGTATTTTAATCAGGAAGGTTATAGTTATGCTAACTAGCAATGTTAATCAATTTGATTTAACCTGCAGTGCTGAGTGGAGCGTTATTGAGACCAAACTGGTTCTTCTCACCTGGGGATTATTTTATCTTCATGTCTTTAATACAGCCTCTGTCTCTCAGGATATCCATCACTGCATAAATTAAACTTGCATGAGGGGCACTCAGCATGCAGAAGTAGAAAGAGTGAAATCTTCAGAAGGATTTTTTTCAGGCGTCCTCAGAAGTATTTATTCTGTTACCTGGAAATTTATGTATTTTTTAAATTGATGCAGTCCAGCTCAGCTCTAACATTTGACATCCTCTGTCTTTAAACTTGACTGAAAAATGAAGATTCTCTTATGATCATTCAGTTTCTTTACTATTTTAAGAGGTGTTTACAGAATTCAAATTATTAACTTATTATATAAAATGGTAATTGTCATGTATCTTTAAAACAGGAAAAGCAGTTATTTTATGTATTTATAGGCGTGCAAATACATCCTCCTGTTTTAAAATAATTCACTGATTTTCCAGTGCTTGTGAATACCCCTTGAACCAGGAATATCAGCCAAAAGAAAGATGTAAAACTTGCTGCCAGTTAAGTTTTGTGCATAGATTTATTTAAAGTAAATATGTGTTGCTGGCATGGACGATCAGCTGAGCGAAGATGCATCATTTGGTTTTGTTTTCAGAGCTTTGGGGATGTCCTGAAAGCGAGAGCTGGGGTTCTCTGTGCTCACTTTGGCAGAGTTTGTGGCAGAGCTGGCACAGGTGACAGCTGTCCCTGCCCTGTGGGGAGCACCATTGCCCCCTGCACCTTCCAGGCCCCACTTCATGGGGCAAGAAGCAACCTGGGGCTACCCGGGGTGCTCAGCCCCCCTCTGCCAGATGCACATCCTCTCTCTGGAAGCGTTTCTGTGTTGAATTCCCCTCCACTCTGCTCCAGAATTGCAGCCTCGGGTCTGGTGCTGCCTCCAAGCCATCAAGAGTGGGGCTGTGGGGCAGAGATCCCCAATCACCCTCTCCCAGGCTGAGCCTGGGGTTTGCTGAGCTGATTTACTGCAGTGACTTGGCCTCCTGGAGGCTGAGCTGTGCTTGTACCCGGTGTCAGCTCGGCACAGGGCAGGCTGCAGCTGCACTGAGGAGTTTGGTGCTCCTGGAAGATGAATCAGCCCAGCAAGACGGGCTGCAGCCACTGTACACACAGCAGAGTGCTGCTCCCCACGCTGGGGAAGGCGTCAGGCCGTGCACTCAAACACTTCCTGATGTGTTTATTGCCACAGGAACCCTCTTGGCCCCAGGACACCGAGTGTGTAAAGTGCCACCAGCAGCAGCAGTTGTCTGACAGAAGATCAATTGCATGTGCTGCTGTGCACAAAAGAGCAGTAACTGGTGCAGACAGCCAGCCTTGCTCGCTCTTATTTTAGGCCATGCAAAGGCAGTGGGCTGGGTGCCATGGAGTTCACATGGTACTATAAAGTGAATGAGTAAGAGGAGCAGAGGGAGAAAGGAAACACAGGGAGGTGTGGAAAGCAGGCAGGAAAGAATAGAGAAGAGCTGAGGGAAAAAAGCCAGGGAGATGGGGAGGGAAAAAGCCAGGGAGATGGAGAGGGAAAAAGCCAGGGAGATGGAGAGGGAAAAAGCCAGGGAGATGGAGAGGGAAAAAGCCAGGGAGATGGAGAGGGAAAAAGCCAGGGAGATGGGGAGGAAAAAGCCAGGGAGATGGGGAGGAAAAAGCCAGGGAGATGGAGAGGGAAAAACCAGAGAGATGGGAAGGGAAAAAGCCAGGGAAATGGGGAGAGAAAAACCAGGGAGATGAGGAGGGGAAAAGCCAGGGAGATGGAGAGGGAAAAGCCAGGGAGATGGGAAGGGAAAAAGCCAGAGAGATGGGAAGGGAAAAAGCCAGGGAAATGGGGAGTGAAAAGCCAGGGAGATGGGAAGGGAAAAAGCCAGGGAGATGGAGAGGGAAAAACCAGAGAGATGGGAAGGGAAAAAGCCAGGGAAATGGGGAGAGAAAAACCAGGGAGATGGAGAGGGAAAAACCAGAGAGATGGGAAGGGAAAAAGCCAGGGAGATGGGAAGGGAAAAAGCCAGAGAGATGGGAAGGGAAAAAGCCAGGGAAATGGGGAGGGAAAAGCCAGGGAGATGGGGAGGAAAAAGCCAGGGAGATGGGGAGAGAAAAACCAGGGAGATGGGGAGAGAAAAACCAGGGAGATGGGGAGGGAAAAAGCCAGGGAGATGAGGAGGGGAAAAGCCAGGGAGATGGGGAGGGAAAACCACTGCTGTCACTCCCTGCCAGACTGATGTAGGTGAGACATTGGAGTTCCTCAGGAACTCTTCCCACCATGAAAGCCATATTTCCATGAAGCCGGACTTCAGCTGGTTTGGCAAGGAAAGTTTTGAATTAAAAATTAGGGGTGCTTTAGGTGTGAGAAGAAGCCGCAAATGCTGCGGTGCTGTTTACTTGGGTGTTTCCTTCCTCTTGTTAGGCACTTTCCTCAGGTCAGAGGTGTTATGGACAAAGAAATGTGCTGTGGCTGTAGGGTGCCCATGGCCTTTAGGTCCTGCAGGAGTTCATTTCCCAGCCTTTGGCCACCCCCAAGGCAGCTCTGTCTCCTGAGCCATTGACAAAGAGGATTTTGTCTTTAATGCACCAGTGTTCAGGCTGTGACCTCCATTGTGAGCCACGGAGTCTGTTCTTTGTGTGAGGAGTGTTCCAGTGAGAAGCATCTACACACATTTTCAAACGTCAGCGGCTCTACTGAGTCACAAAGAAAACCTGAGTTAGAAGGATTTTAACCAGCCTTTATTCTTTACACCTCGGCCTTTTTGTGTGAAAGAACCCAGGCCAGCTTGGCAATGTTCCTATTAGATGAAAGCACTGACTCCTCGCAGTAGCTTGGAGAGGACATAAAAATAATAGACAAATTAACAGCAGTAGGAGGGACACCTTATTGTAGAAAACTGTGGTGTGAGGATCAAATATAATTTCTGGAGGGCTTTCTCTTTTTTTTTCCTTTTTTCTTTTTTTTTCCATTCAAAAGAACAATGAAGTTGTCTCCATCTCCTGTAGGGAGCCTAATATCCTGGAAGCCACATGGGTTCCTTCCTGGCCAGCCAGCTCTTTTGGAAGGCTGTTTCTGCCTGTCTCTCAGCTGGGCTCAGTGCTGCTCTGGTGGAAGCTCCAGCAGAGCTGGGTCAGAGGGAACAGTGGCTGCTAGAGCAGATAATTGCTCCTGGCCCCCTTTCACCAGCCCAGGAAGGTGATGGCTTAGCCACTCTTCTTGTTCCATCTTACTCCATCCCGTATTATGACCCAAAAGAATCTTTTTGAACAAATGCACCTTTGGTAGCTGGAGCAGCCTGGTGTGCAGTGCAGGGAGCCCCAGCAAAGTCAATGTTCTGTTGTCTGGAAATTTTGGAAAATAAGGAACATTTTGTTGGAAGAACTCAATATAAACAGAGGCATGAAAATGACTTAGAAAAATCTCTGGACTTGCCAAACCAGTAGAAAGCTTTGTGCAAATCCAGAGAAAAATGCAGAAAATTTATTTTGGCAGCATTTGTTGAATGGGACTACAGTGAATTAAAAAAATACTAGGGAAAAAAAAAAAAGAGCAACAAAACCCAAACATTGGAACTCCAGATCCTTTGGTCTGCTCCTTGGTGCAGAGGTGAACATGCAAAGGAGTGGCTTAAATAAACTCTTCATGAGTGTAGTCCATAGAACCTGATCCAAACCCTATTCTGAGCAACAGAAAAGCGAACCAAATCATTCTGAAATTAGTCTTGTTTTTTAATTTGACCTAATTACCTCGGTTTCGGGTATATCATTCCTCGATGTCAAGCTTAATATTGATGTAACAGTTGGGAAAGTTTAATTTCAGGGTAGGGTGGTCTGTATAATTAGGACTGCAAGAACGTGGCAGGGAGGCTGGGAGCCAATTTCCAGTGCTTGCAGATGAGTGAGTGCCTGCTGAAATCCTCCTTCATCCACTGGAGCTTGCATGCTTTCTGCACGTTGGGTGCCAGGGGGAATGATGACATATTCACAGTCTCTGCTGCCTTCCTGCCTGCTCTTCCTCTGCAGGGTGCTTTAATGGCCATGGGGATGGTGGCACGTGGGCTGCCTCAGGAGGTCCATGACGAAAATCTGTCCAACTGTGGGGAATTTCTAGAGCTTTTCAGGGTTCTGTGGGCACTTTGCAGCCGTGCTAATTGATACCTGAAGTGTGAGTGATAAAGCCCAGGCAACCATGGCTGCTGAGCTCATCACCCTCAGAACAGATGTCCTGACTCCAGGAATAAAGTGGTTGTGTGTTGGATTTTGGGGTTTTTTCCCCCATAATTTCCATAATCCCATTTTCCCCTTGATGGGTTGAAGTAACCTTTCCCTTGGTGTTTGCTGGGGTGAATACCCAGGAAACACAATTCTTAGTACAAATCATCTTATAAATGTGGGGTCTGCACAAGTTTAGATATCTGTGCAGCACCTTGAGGTACCTCCCATCCCCTCATTGATGGGAAATCTTCATGGATCCTTATGGAAATCCCAGAGGGAGGGAGGAGACAGAAGCATGACCTGATTGTTCAGTAAATATTGTACTTTTGAATGTAGTCCCAGCTTGCAAGCCTGTTCCAGACTCAGGAGAGCCCCTTTATGTAGGGTGCCACTTAAGTACCCACTTGCTCTGAAGTACCTGGCTCGTTTCTGTGCGTGGCAGGTGTGATGATAAAGGAGGTGCTCAGAGCCTGCAATTAGAGACACCAATCTGCAGAAAATACAAGTCTTGATGGTGAGCCACAATGACAGGTGTTAGTGTGCCACACCTGATATACCGTGGAAATCAGAAACTGGAATTTTCTGCAGCGCAGGAACATTTCTGGGGATAGCTCAAGTGTTGCTAAGGGATTTATTTTTGGCAACTGTGCACAGGGATTTAAGCACCGTAATTGGATTGTTCTTTGATATAATAGACTGGAAAAGATTATTGAATGAATGTGAAATCGGGGAGCTGGTGTTTGTGGTGTGTTTACTTCCCTCTTTCACCAGTTTATGAGTTTGGCTTGTAGCAAAGCCTACTGCACACATTTGGATTCCACTTGTGATGTGCTGACTTGCTTACTTAATAGCCAGTGCATTAAAGTACAAAAGCTAACAACTCATTTATTAGGCATTTAGCCAAAACTTAAACTCATTTTATTGTTAGGAGGTGCTGTTGCTAGACAGGCAAATATTAAGTTTGTTACATTGATTTATTTGAATCATCTGTGCCAAATACATTATAAAACAGCCTAGCATTAACTTTGCATAAATTATTTTTGCTTTAGTTAGAATTTTTCACTCATTTTGCCATTAATATGCCTCACCTGTGTTTACAGCTTAAAAAGTTACACAGTTTTTATGTTTATGTTTTTATGGTTAACTTGAAAAGTTATAAACTCTTGTAAAATGAAAATTGGCTGATGCTTTTGTCAGTGTCAGCATGTGATTTTTGTTTGTTTCTTGTAAACCCCAGCGTTTATTTGAGAAGAGCATTAAATGGGAGTTAAGCACTTTGCACCAGGACTGTTCACCAGCTCATCTCACTGGGCCTGTAACAGGGGAATCTCCCCTTGGCACTTGGCTGAAAATACCATTTTATTATAAACTTGGACATCCTGTCTTTGGGAACTCACACTCAGAAGCTGTGTTTATTCTTTGAGTTGGTCTACATGGATTTTCCCAGGACGCTTGCTCAGGGGTTTGCTGTGAAATATTACATTCATTAAGGCAAATCCCTAAAGCTTTAGCAAAAAAAAAAAATCTTTCCTTAAAACCAACCGCCAATAACTTGATCTTGATCTTGCAAAAATTCCTTTCTTTTTTTTTCTTTTTTTTTTTCTGGTGTAATGAATGAACTGGTTTGATTCTTCTGGAGTTCTTCGGCTCACTGGGCTCAAAAGCTTGGCACGTACAAGTCCCAAGGAGAGCTCTTCTGCACGCGTGGTCTGGGTGCTGCATTTTTGGGCTCTTTGGTTGTGTTGGCTGGTGGGCAGCAGCAGGACTGAGAGTGCTCAGCCCTCCTGAGAAGTGATTTCACAGCCCTGCTGAGCTGCTGGCTGAGCTGGAGCCGAGCTTTCCCCAGGGAAATATCCCTGCTCCTGGCAGTGGGACAGTGGGGACCCTGCCTCCCCCGCTGGCTTCACCCACCTCAGCTCCCCAGCTCAGGCAGCAGCCCTGCACAAGCCAAAAGAATTATTTTGTCTTTTCTCTTGGGAGTTTTCAGTGCAGAGATTTAAATCTGGAGTATTGACCTTGGCAGTGAGGGGATAGTGGAGGTTTTTGGATGTATGAGCTCCTGTTTTCACTCTCCCTCTTGGACAATTTATGTCCATGCTGGTTTTCTAAGTCTGTGACTGGTGTATCTTTTTGTTAGACAGGCACTTCTTAATGGTGTACCAGTTAATTTCTCTAATAACAAGAGCAAGAAATAAGTTATTCCTCTTTTAAAAAGAGTCATTTAAGTAGTGAATAATGAATGCAAAATGCTGTCATTAAAAATTAGCAGATAAGCTGATGGATCATCTGTCATTCCCAAGCCTTGCCATGAAGGACAAGTAGATTTTTTTTTTTTTAATAAAAATGGTAATGATGTGTATGGGACATACTAACTATGAATGCCTTCATAATGAAAACTGTTATTTATTCAGTCAACAACACCTTGCAACTGCTGCTTAACAACACCTTGTAGGAGAAAATGACTTCTTTCATACCGAATGTTTTCATTTGATTGCCAATTTTGATCCTGTTATTGTTATGAGCTGTTTATTAGTCAATACCACAGGGCTCCAAAAAGCCATCTCTGGTGCCTGTGCTGGTGTGGAGACACATGCAGGACTCTGTCCCCAGGTCCCAGTGCTTGTTTCAGGGACAGACTTTTGGGGAGCTCGTTGCAGAGCCTCAGCTGATGCTCACGGAGCAGAGAGCAGCTGTCCTCTCTGCTTTGCATGCCTTTTTTTTAGGTTTTTCTTCAAATAAGAAGAAAACCCCCTCTGCAGTGTGGTCAGCAATGTGGACATCAGACTGAGAGCTCCCTGCAGTTCAGTAATGTTGAAAAGTTGACGCTTGCATGAAATAAGACCTGTCCCAGCCCAGCATCTGATTCAGGCAGAAACCAGAGCTCTGTTCCTCCCTGCACACCCTAGAACATTTATCTTCCCCATGCATTACAGGGACACAGGGAAAGAGAAGTTCAAGCCCTCATCTCGCTGTGTTCTCCATCCCAAAGAAGCATTTCCAGTGGCTGTGTCTGAAGATCTGAGCTCCCTTTGAGGAGCTGTTTGCTGCTCCACAATTAGCTCAGCTTTTCCAATTACTCATGTTCTACATATATGGCAACCCCAAGCCAGATGAACGTAGACATGTTCTGAAAAGACCGTGGTGGAGGGGAAAAAAGTGTCAAATGTTTTCTCAGAAGCTGAAAATACCAGCAGATGCCTGTTGGTTTGGAGCTATGCAGGCATTTGTACCTTTATTCTTTGCATGAGTGATGAAAGCCACTGTAGGGCTCCTTTCTTGGTGTTTTACAGAACAAACTCTCTGATCTTTTTACAAAAAAATATATATATATGTATATATAGCAATAGATAGCATAAAGAGCTGGAGAACTGGATGGGTGGGAGCAGGCATTGAATGGAACAAGAAGTTGATCACCTGCAGTGGGACAATTTGTGGTTTTGCCTCTTGTGATTCGGTGAATTGGTGAAGCTTTGGGGCTGGCACCAGTTAATCCTTTCGTTTCCCTTTTTTGATGAGGGGATGTCTGCTGGACTTCTTCCCTCCACCTCTTCCTCCACCCCGAAGCTCCAGCAGAGATCAACAGGAGTGCTGAGGTTCTGTGAGCTGTAATTCTGCTTCAGCCATGATTATATGTCAGTCTGCTGCACTCTGTACGTGCTACTCCTGGCTTCCTGCTGGGAGCAGTTGATTAGATTCTAGTACCTTTTATACTGTAGATAAGGATTTTTTTTTTAACAAAGCATAGTAACACACAAAAGCCCCCATTTATATTTGACTATTTTTCTTCCCCCTCGCTCATAACTCCTGCTTAAATACAAAATTAAAATGTTTTTGGCAAGCCTGACCTTCCTTAACCCAATCTACCCTCCCACTCCAAATAAAATTCAATTTCGAGGTCTATTCTGGCCCTAAATTGTAGGATAATCTTTGACCTAGGTAGAAATTTTCTACAAAATGTGAATCTTAAGCTGAATTTTGGACTCTCTCTGACAAAATGAATGCTAACTGCAAGTTTATTTGTAGTCCCACTTGTTACATTTTTCATTGTCAGCACAAGCTTTATTCCTCCAAATACATTATTGAATGAAAGAAAGCAGCTATTCTTTTATCTGTTACTGCTGATGCCTGTAATTCATCCTGTTCATTTTCTGTGCTGCTATTTTCTTTGTATGGTTCTTCTCCGGCTTATGTAGCACAGCAAATCTTAATTGCTTAAGTCTGATGTACTTTTCTATTCCTGGCAACAGTGTAGGTTGCTGAACCATTATGTGGGAGCTGCCTTCTGGAATATGAAGCGTGTGTTGCAGTTGGGATGTGGCAGGGTTAGGGCCCAGTCCAGGAGGAGCCTTTTAATTGCTTTTGGAATGTTTTCTCTAATGCAGCCACTTCTGCTGCTGTTTCCTGAGCACTTTTTGCACGTGGAAAGTTTTCTTCTCGGAGCTCTCATGCTGCAAGGCTTTCTTAAAAGTTTATGGGACCATTGGATTTTGGGAGAATTCTGAATTCATACCAGCAGCTGATGTTTGACAAAAACCAGGAAGCAACTCTTTGTCTGATGACATGGAAGACCATTACTCTTCATAGCTAATCTAGTTTGGTTTCCTGCTAATCAAAGCTTTATTTGGTTGTTATTCCAGCTTTGGTTCCACCTATTTACCATAAAACACCAGGACAGTGCTGGTACTCATGTACAGAGGGGTTTTATTAAGCAGTGATGATGACACATCTTGACAAATCCCATTTTTTATCATGTCTTTTCAAATATTTACATTCGAAATCCCAGACTTCTGGAGTCAAGTGATTTTGAAGAAGGATCGTTCTTGCATTTGAATGTAAAAAGTAAGTTTCTGCTTGTTTTGACTGATGAAAAGTCTTGAAAATTTCATGAGACGTGAAAGATGAGAGCAAAGGAAGAACAGTTAGAGCTGTAGGAATGCTTGGGATGGGCTCCTGAGTGTGCAGGGTGTGATTTGTGGTGTTTGTGTGCTGGTGATGCTCTTGGGGCCCTTGCTGAAGGACCACACCGTGGCAGGGAGGGCTTAAACTCCAGGCATAAATTATCTGGCTGCTGAAAGTGCTCATTGAATTTCCTGTCTTGGTGATTAATGATGGAGCAGAGAGTAATTTTAATATGAGCATGGTTAGCCTACCTGTTAATACCCCATGAACACAAACGGGGCAGGTTCCTAAGAGCCTGCCCTGCTAATTAGTATTTCTGTGCTTTCACTAATCACTTGAACTGGGAACTTGGCCAAGACCAACAGAAGAGACTTCCAGTACAATAAATTATTTTAATTTTGTGATCTGATCTTATGCATGGCTCAGTGTTTCTGAAGGCAAGGGCAGAATAAAATCTCATTTTGCATGATAACATATGCAAATCAGAACTTCTTGGTCCCAGATGAAGCTTTGCTTCTATTGACATGGTACTAGGAAAATGCTGCTAAGAATAAAAAGCCACTAAAACTTTATTTTGCTGATAATATTCCATTATTGCTTTGTAAGCTACTTTATCCATAGGGCAAAATCTGCCAGAGAGATAAGATCTCATAATTCCTGTTTGCTTGGATCATTCCCTTTATGATTTATAGACTGCTGTAGATGTTCGTGGCATTTTGCAGACATATAAAAGATTGACAGGTTCTTGCCTCAAAAGAACTTAAAAATTCTGCAGTTTAGCAGCACTCAGCACTTCCTCCTGTTTGAATTTTGCTTTTAATGGCACTGTATAAAATCACTATTGCACAGCCACCAAATGAAGTGGCATTTTATTTTTAGTTACAAATGCGATGTTTTTGACATATTTGCTGTAGGTCCTAGACTGTCTGTGGGATGGGCTGGAAGGTTCTGTTCCCAGTCCCCTCCTCAACTCTTGTATTTAAAACCTTTCCCCACCACTGACTGGAGAGAATGCCATTTTATTTATCAGTATTTGAGGTGTCACTTTGCTGCTTGACACGTCTTTACTTTCTGCATTATGTCCTTGCAGTAAAATGTGAGTGAAGTCCCACCTCTATACCTGCAACCTTAGGACTTCCAGGCAGTTGTGTAAAGCAAAATCCTTCTATATCCTGCCCAGGTAATTTTACAGAATTACACCTATAAACACAACATTAAAAGCAATTTTCTGAGCCTCATGATTACACTGATTTTGTTTGTCACACACCTGCATGTCCTGACTTGCCACGTTCTGCCACTCACAGTAAACTCTGTCTCGGGGT
The DNA here is from genome assembly GCF_026979565.1 of Vidua chalybeata. Taxonomy (NCBI): domain Eukaryota; kingdom Metazoa; phylum Chordata; class Aves; order Passeriformes; family Viduidae; genus Vidua; species Vidua chalybeata. The sequence continues at coordinate 1,719,606 of NC_071547.1, read as the reverse complement.
GTAATGTGGCAGATGCTAATGAAGATGATGCAAGACAAATTTTAAAGGCAGAGACACTTGGAAAGGTCTCACTTTCACCTTATTACATGCTTTGAAAAATTAATTCTGTTGAAAATAAAGTAAAATTCTGGGGGGTTTAAGGTGCTGTGCACTTGACCCTAAGCCTAAATTAAATTCACTGAAATTTTATGGCTTGCTTTGATGAATCCCAGCCAAAAAGATTTCTGAGCAGCAGACTGGTGGGAGGCAGGAATTATTCAGAGAGGTTTTGTTCCTAAGGAGGTGAGTGAAAAAACTCCTGCTAATTTCACTGGGAACTCGAGTAACCTGCAATGCTCTTGTCCAGTTACATTTTCTCAGTGCAAGGCAGCAGCAGGGGGGGGCTTTGTCTGGATTTGTGGCTGAAATAGGAGGCACCTGGAGGATTGTAAGGTCAGAAGTCCTGGAGTCTGACTGTCAGACACCCTGCCTTTCCCTCTGAGCAGAGGCTCAGCAGAGAGCAGGGCGGAACAGAATTTACAAAATGCACTTTCAAAGGCAGCAAACTTTGTTAAGGACTTTGAGCAAGGAATGCCACTGCTGGCTCTGCTGTCAGCCTTGACTGCAGCGTTACAGGGGTGAAGTGTGGATATTCTCAGCTCAGTCAGAGAGAAAGAGAAAGGTTTTCTAACCAGGCAAGAGCCTGGGAAGCATTTGGGAAAGAATGTAAATAATTCTCTAATCTATCTTGTTATTCACATTGTTTATAGATATGTTCTGCCACTGTGCATCATTCACTGCACACCAATGGTGTGGGATGTTTTCACTCTAAGACCAATGAAATCAGTCTGCACGATGTTCTCTATATCTAGAGCGGTGCATTTGAAATAAATCAGAGCTCATTTTCTTTGCCTTCTGAGCTGGAGTTCTCTGTTCCCGTCCTGCTCGACGGCGACAGTGAAGGATTCTCCCATGGAAGGGTGAGGGTAGAGATTGTACAAGAGCTGTCTTGTAATTCCCTGACAGGGCTTTTATCCCATGCTTGCTGTGGCAGATGAGTTGATGTGCTGGGTGAACTCTGGCTCCAATCTCCAGTTTCTTTTCTTGGTGTTCCTTTGCTGTTTGCCATCTCCAGTTGCCTGCAAGGTGGGATCATGCTCTGGGATGAACGTTTGATGCGTTGCTGGGGCAGCACCTTCCTTGTGGGCTGTTCTCTCCCTCAGCACTGTGGCTGATCTGATTGTTGCAGGTTTTTCATCCCATTGCTGCGCTGGTGAAAACACCTTTTGACTCCTGGTGGCAGATCAGGACTGCCCAGTTGTGTCTTTAATTGAGGAGGAAACCATTGAAAGGGATTTTAGCAAACCTCCTGTGGCTCATCACATGCTTTGACCAGCAGCGGGGCGAGGTGAGGAGGGCAGGGTGCAGGTGAGGGGAAGGCACAGAACGTTCAGGAAACAGGAGCCCTGCTCACACAGGTGCCCTAAAGCCTGCCATGGGTGGCAGTCCAGCCTGGGATTTGGGAAGAAGCGTCAGGAAGCCCAGAGCAGGCAGGGGAAGAGGTGAAGAGGTGAAGAGGTGGGCACTGCCACACTCCCTCTCATCCCAGAGCGCTGTCACCGCGGCGTGAACCGGGTCAGCGTGTCCCTGGTGTGCACAAATGTTCTATCAGCCACGCTTTAAACTGCAGGGATCGTCAGCATTTGTGTCACACGCCCTGCTGGGGGTGAGTTACTCTCCTCCCTGCCTCAGTGCTCTGCCTGCAGGGACTGCCTGGTGTGCAGCACCGCGCTGCGAGCGCGATCCCCGCCAGCGGGGCAAGAGACCGCTGTGCGCCCAGCTGAACGCTGTCTGGGGCTTTGCTGGGGCCCTATTCATAAAGCACAACCAAGTGGCAACAAGTACAAACCCTGTCAGCTAAAGGATCTGCTGGGAATACCAGGGAGTACTTAGTGGGTAAAACAAATCAAATTTTGAAATCCTCCCTTCCGAAGGGAAAGCACAGAGGGGATTTAACTGCAGTGAGCAAAGAGTATTCGCAGGGAAATGGCAGCGGGGAGGGCAAGAGGAGGCTCTGAGTGAGCTGGGCTGTGCTGGGACAGAGTTCTCTGGCAGGGCTGGTGGGTGGCCCCAGGCAAAGGGGAAAGCAGGGCTGCCTGGCAGGCGTGGGACCATCCTGAGCAGCAAACCAGGCCTGGTGTGGCTGTGCTCTCCGTGCTGTGGCACTGGCAGCAGGTGCTCTCCAAAGCCCTTGTGCTTTCCTGCTCAGTGCTGGAAGGGGTTAAATATACGTTGTGCACTGCTACCCTATTTGCGTATGGGAAGATTCCTTTTTAATTGTAATTAGGCTGTCCTTGTGTTTGTGGCATGTTTCCATATGGGAATTGTTCCTGACAGAAGCTGTTCCAGGAGTTTGGCTGCTCGCCTGGTGATGTGGAGCTGGGCTTCAGCTCTCTGCTAAACCAGATGCTCCCTCTGTGACTCTGGCCAAGGCATTTAGGCTCTCTGTGCCTCAGTTTCTAGTCATAAAACGGGAATATTGACATCTGCTTCTCTCACAAGGGACTTGGGAACACAGTGATCAGAGGGAGTTGAACGCTCAGAGAGCGTTGGGGGAATGGTCCATGTTCCTCAGGCAGGCAGAGAGCAGCACCCATGAGTCTGACTCAGGCTTGGACCATGTCCTCAGATGAGGGAATCTAAAGCACCAGATCCAAGGGCTGGCTTCAGTTCCCCAGCAAAGCTCCAGCTGAACCTGAAGTCTTTGATAGCCGCAGAAGGAGAGGCAACCAGGGGAACGCTGTGAAATGGACACTCTCTTCCTCTGCCTGAAAACGAACTTAAACTTCCTTGGGATTTTTAGAAATGCTTGGACCTAACTCTGGCTGAAGTTTGCAGCAGCATGACAGAAAGTTCTACCAGGCCCTCAGTAGTTCTGTCTTCTGGTCACTTAGGTAATTATTTTCATTTTTACTGAAGGGCTGTTTATTCCCTTGCAGTGTTGCCTCATTTGCACCACCATTAGTCACCCTTGGAGCTTGATTGGAGAACTTGACAGTCCTTCAGGGGCTGGTTTGTCCAGCACAGCCTGGCCATGGGCCACAGTGCTTTGTCTTTACTTGTACATCACTAAGTAGCCCAAAACGCCGGGCTGGAAGTTGATTTGTGTCTTGCTTTGATTTATATTTTTTTCTCTCTCTTTTTTTTTCTATGAACTATAGCATAGTTCCCCCTAAGGACAGGACAGGGCGTTTGCTCTATTACATGGAGCATTATTGAAAAGTTGTAGAAAATTCTGTTGCCTCTCACCATTCTCTACTATTGCATTAAGTTGTTGAGAGAGCTCCAGCAGGTAACTGAGTTTTCTCCAGCAGAGATTCTGCTGCCTCGAGCCTATCATGTTAATCTCCCCTTAATTAGATCCTTCATCCCATTCTCAGGAACAGATGGGAGGCTCAGGGCTGTGAAATACTTGGGATCTCCTGGGACACCTGAGGAGGAGTCCCCCAGCCCTTCCCTAAAGCAGTGATGCCCATCAAGGTTCCTGTGAGGCTGTGCCAGGGCAGTGTGTGCTCTCTGCTGCCTGGGGAGTGCTGCAGGCTCTCCCTGGCCCTGCAGTGCTCCCATCCCTGCACCTCAGCAGCCCTAGGGGAGTGCTGAGGTGACACTCCCGTCTTTCCTGCAAGGATTTTTAATTTAAAGTGGATTTTGGCTTAGCAGACACACGTCCTTCTGATGAAAACCTCAGAATTTCTGGCTGAGCACTCCAATGCTGTCCCAAAGAAGCACATGGAAAAGCTCAGCACATCCCATGGTAATCAGATTCCTCATCAACAGTGTGGGCTGTGCATTGCCATGCAGTGTTTCCAGGGAGACACTGCTTTTTGCCTGGCATCCACAGCCTTGGGAATATCCTCTTGTAGGACAAAGCAGAGGAGTCACGGTGTCCCTGTGTCCATAAACAGAGCTGCTGAAAAAGGGGATGCTGACAAGGAAAGGAAACCAAACCAAGAAATCTGAGCCCTTTTCTCCTGGCTGTTGTCAAAGGAGATGCACTGCTGTGTGCTGGTGGTGACAGTTATTTCTGGACATCATTGGAGCCTGTTTGCTTTCTGGGCTTGCCAGCCACAGGTGTGCTGGTGAGCAGACAGCCCTGTCTCTGGATCAGTGCCTGTTGGAGCTGTGGTTTCTCTGAGTGCTGTACAGTCCTCTTGGTTTATTCCTTCCTCCACTGCTCGAAGCCCTTGGTTCAGCTCTGCAGATTCCAAAGGTTTTGAGTGAAACTTCTGCGTGCTTGGATTTTAGTCCGGAGCAGAACATTGTGACCATCACTTGGAAACTCTGGGAGGTGGTGCAGACAGTGAGCTCAGCCTGGGAAGGCTGGGTACATGAAGATGAGGAAGAAGCTGTGAGTGAGAACCCTAAATGGAGAGGTTTGATCTGTTTTGTTTGCTGGGGTTTGGAATACAGACAAACCCATTAAAACGAGACCGTAAAACAAACCACTGCTTTTGGTCTATGGACACGTTTGGCAAGACTCAAAGCACCGAGCGACGAGATTTAAAGCAAGTATCCTTCTGAAATTATAGTTTGGAACAGGGAGCTCCACGCCAATCGATGGGAATCTGCTTTTGTTATGGTCACAAAAACTGCGAGGCTGACTCATGCTATTACAGTGATGCACTGTGTTGTCAAGGTAATGGATTTGGGCACTTGGCAAAGACTGGGAGGGTGTAAAAGGCAAGGAGGTATTCTGCCAGACTCCAGGGGGAAGCTTCTTATTAAGGATTTTTTTTTTTTTTTTAATGGCTGAGATGGAGAACACTCAATTTTTGTTGTAGAAGTGAGAATTTTATGCCCTGGCCTATTGCTGTTGTGGTGCACATCAGCCATGGGAATGCTGTTGTTTCCCAATGTAGCAGGGTGTGTGAACTTCTGCTGCCTTGCCTCCTGCTGCTGGTGCCTGAGAAGCTTCTGTCCACAGGGCTTAAATGGAAAATAGAAATGGGAACAAAGGAGGAGAAAGTAGGGATATTGTGCATGTTGCAGTTCCTTGGGGAAGGAACTTGGCTGTAAAGGAATTTTTGGGCTGAGTTCTGAAGAGATTGAGGTAAGGGATAAGCCTCCAAGGACCATGTCTGCAACCTATCAAGGCCTTTTTTCCTTTCTCTTTTTTTTTTTCCCCATAATAGCAACAACATTTAAAAGCACTGTTTAAGGACAAGCTTGAAAAGTTCAACCAAAAAAGCAAGAGAAGTGGGGCTTCTTTTAAAAAATCTTTGCAAGCCAGTCAACCTGCTTAATTGTACTTTGATAAAAAGAGAAACTGATAGGAGGAGGGGGGGAAGAAAAAGAAGAAAGCAACTACCTGTTAAAAGTCGTCAAGATGAGGGATTGCTGTCTGCAAAGCTTCTGAAGACAAGTCCTTCCTTATGTAACTCCTTGGCTTTCTTTCACTTTCTGAAACAAATCAGAAGCTGACGGGAAAAGTGAAATGTCTGCGCTAATGAGATAATCTGACTTACCAAGACCAGTAAGGCAAAGGATGCGTTAAGTGTTTGAATAATGGAGCTGGAGGCTGGTGTGGAGCAGGGAATGCTGTGTGGGAATGTGATGGGAGAGCTGCCAGGGCTCAGAGAACAGCAGTGCTGAGTGATCCTGTGTGTGCCAAGGTCACCTGGGGCCCGGGCTGGAGGGACAGCTGTCTAAACGACCCGTTCTGTCTACTCTGTAGCCTTTTTTTCTCCTAAAAGAGACAATGGCAAGGGATAGGAAACCCAGAGAAAGAGCAGAGGCTCCATCCCGAGGTTTGGAAAAGGAGTGTTGTGGTTTTTGGAGACTGGACATGAATTGCCAAGAGTAAGTGGCTCATTTATCCACACTCTGTGTGTTGGGACCTTCTTTTAGAGGTCCCAATCCAACCTCCAGCCAAGCTGGTGGGAAAGCTTCCCTGAATTCTTGTTTATTTTTGGATCAGGCTTTTGGTGGTAGAAATCTGGAGTCACACTTTGGTACAGGGCAGGAGCAGGTGAAAAGGAATTGTGAGGAAAACACCCACCCGTGTTTAACTGCAGGCTTGCAGTTACCGTGAGCATCAGGGCCGAGTGTTTATGGAGCTCCCTGAACAAAATCCAAGGCAATGTTTGTTGTTATGTGCTACCAACAGCATGCAGACAGGTTCTCTAATAGCCTCTGGTTTTGCCTGGGGTGAGAGATAGCTGGGGCTGGCATTTGTTGGAGATTTGTCTTGTGAGAGCTGCACTTTCTGCAGCTCAAAGCGAACGAATCCACTTGCAGTTTGAAATGTCAACCTTTTTCTTGAGTGTTTAGGATTCACAAGCAGTTTTGTACTGGAAAGCCATTTTGGGGGGAATTTTGTTATATTTTGGCAACAGAGCTGAAGCCACTTCAGTCCAGCAGCCTTGTGCCCGTTGGCAGCGAGGCTCTGGAACATTCCCTGCCCTGAAGAACGGGCACAGCACCACTGCTAAAACACAAATGCAGCATGGCAGCTCTGGCAGCAAATGGCCCAGATGATCCAGTGGGTGACCTCCAATCCTACTTTGTCCTTGCCTGTGCATGAGGAAATCTCTGAGTCAATTTAGAGTGTCCTAAACTATCCTAGAAGTGACAATATTTTACTTCTCCAGTGACAACACACAATGAAGTTGGATTGTACATGTGACAATTCACTGAGGCTAAATGAGCTGCTGCTTAAAAATAGTATGGTGGTAGACATTTAATCATCCCAATCTAAGTGGAAGATATGGTGATAATCCTTTCGTTTCAGTAAATTAAATGCCAACAGGGCATTTAAGCAAAAGAGAGTGAGGCTCTATGAGAAACATGGCACAGTACATTAAAAATAACTGTGGAGAAAGGTGATTCATTAAAGAAAATGCCAACCTTGAAAGAAGGACCCTAATAACCTATTACTATAAAACAAATAATAGCTTATATGTGGTCTTTTGCCATCCCACATTCTGTTTTTTTCTGTTTTCTTGGGGAACACAGAGGTTTGAGAGCAGTGAGGGAAAGCCCGTGAGTGATAAACTTTGGACTGATTGGACGTGACAGTATTTTTCAGCTTAAGTAAAGATATTAAAAGTCACCACCCTACCTGTAGAGGTAAACATTTGGTGTATAGGAATCACTGAGCTCAAAATTTAGCCAGACACACCACGTCTGGGATATGTTGCTAATTAGCTCTGCAGAGCTGCAGGGATCCACCAGGATTAACAGCAGTTGTAGAAAGGTAGAGATTTTTTTGTGATATCTTTGTCTTGTCAGTGTTATGTTGTGCAGGAAATCTATTTTTGTTTACTTTAAGATTTGAATTTTTGGGTGAAAATAGTTTATCCAGACAAAAAAAGAAAAAAAAAAAAAAAAGAATCTTTCAGCTCTTTACCTATGTTGGAATATCAACTTCAAAATGTGTTTCCTAAGAGAAATGATGGCACACCATAATGACCAGACAGAAATATCTTACAGTTGTGTCCTTTCTTTTGAAGGATCTCCAATGCTTTACAAATTCTGTTGGACATTTCCTGCTCTGAGCTGCACAGAGCCTTTTGCTGCTGTGGATTCAGCACGGAGGCTGGCAGGGCTGGGCTGGGTCTCTGGCAGTGTATGGATATATTCCAGCACATCTACATTTCTAACACCTCTCATTTCGCCGGAGCAGCGCAGAGGGATGGCAGCGTGAGCCTCCCATCCAGCAGGGGAGGTTACTCTGAGCAGTTTGGAAAGCAGCTGGTGTCAGTCAGGGCTGGGGAGCTCCGTGGGGACCCGGCTGTGCCTGGAACGCGGCGGATGCAGCCGGGCAGGGGCGGTGACTGTGGTCACTGGAGATGTCACGTTGGGCTTGATGCCCTAAGTTTGAGCTCCCATATTTCCCAGACTCTGCACTGCATTGCTGTGTAGCTCTGGACTCCATACGAAGTGCCAGCAGCTCTCCTCACAGCTCAGGCACACTGAACAATCCTTTTCCAGCCCCAGAACCAAGGACACTGTGACAGCTTCAGCCCCAAAAGTGCAAACAGCAGGGGATGGAGGAGAGCAACCTGGGAGGGTGGGACTGCACAACCTGGAGCTGGGATTGGGCAATTAACCCCAATACAGAAATGGACCAAAAATAATATATAATATATTATATATATTATATATTATATTAAATATTATTAAATATTATATTAAATATTATATAGCATATAATATTTAATATATAGAAATGGACCAAAACTTATAAAAGTGTGAAAACTCATGACATGCCATCCACCTTGGGTGGAGCCACGGCTGGGCCCTTGCACTGCCCAAGGTGCATCCTTTGAAGGCCTTTTAGTAAATCCCTGCTTTATTCCTTTAATTCTGTCCAGCCTCTGCTCTAGGGAGCCTCTCAAGGCATCAAGCTCATCAGCAGAACAACTCTGCTGGCCCCCAAACCTGCCTGGGCTGAAGGCAAGGTTTAAAAGCAGTGCTTTGTTCTTTATCTGTGTGTGTGCATCACCCCCAGCTTGGAACAGCTTCCCTGATGAATCTCTGTTGTGAGGGAGTGAAATGGAATCTCTTGTCCCACTCAAGCTGGTACAAATTGCTGATTTAGATGCTAGCAGCTATGAGGAGTCTCTCAGACAAAACTAATATCCTGTGGAAAGATTTTGTTTTTCTTTCTTGACTCTGTTTTCCCTGTCTTTGATGCCTTTATTTCATCAGCTCTGCTATTACTATATTTGACATGTAGTCACAGGCTTTTCAAGGCAATGGAGCATTAATTCTTGGTCATAGAAGAGCTTTTTCCTGATTCATCCTGGGCATGTGGAGCACCACAATGAGCCCTTCCTGGCTTTTGGCTAAAGGGGACTGTGGGAATGGCCAGTCAGAAGGGAAGAAAAGTCTGTGCTGTGCTGCCAGCAGACAGACCTTTCCTTTCTGCCACTGGGAGGAGCAGAAAAACAAGGGAAACCACATCTTCCTCCTCAGAGCAAACGCTGCAACTCCCACACTGGAAGGACTGAAGTTGACACCTGATTCATTTTCCTGCTGGTATGTGGGAATTACTGGTCTCATCTCTTGGGATGCTGGTGAATACAATTATTTTGTGTTGAATACTCCTGATTATCGGGGCATTGTGCTTTTCAACCTCACAAAGTGCATGAGGGTGTTGGGTGTTTGTCTAAGTGTGCCATTAAAAATGGACTGATTGTCACCTTGTGCAGAGCCAGCCCTTTCACAGCTGCTGGGCTGGGATGAAGCTGTAATCCTGCCAGCCCTGCTCTAGTTCTGAGGCTTCCAGAACAGACATGTGCCTAAAATCTTCAGGGATAGAGGGGGTGTTGAACAGAGAATTAATTTTTTTTAAACAATTATCATTACCCATCTCTCTCTTGTCCATCTTTAGTTGAATTAGGTATAAGCAGGTTGTAGAAAACTGGGTGTTCTCCAGTGGAGATGAGTCCTGCTGCCTGGGAGATGACAGGATTGCAGGAAGAGCCACACTTATCAGAGGAGGAGTGATGCTGGGAGTGACTCCAGTCCTGCTGTGGTGACATTTATGTTTCTGGACAAAAAAACCCAAAAATTAAATTTCAGTAAGTGAGCGAAGCCAGACCCTTTCTGGTGCTTAGGGGTAGCACTGCCTTTCCCTGTGCAATAAACCCACACAGAGTATTTCAGAGCTGCCTGAAAGGCTGAGGTGGTGGTGGCTGCCTTGGGCACGGGGGCACACGTGTGTGAGGCAGGGCAGGGCTGGAGGAACCAGCAGGGAATGTCAAGAGATGCCCAGAAATGCCTCTGATGTCCAGCAGGGACACGGCCCCGTGGAATGGAGGTTCAGGAACCACTGCAACGGCTTCTGCCTGATGCTACCAATTACCAATAAAGCTCAGGGGCACGGTGTAATTATTTACTTTGCTAAATAACACAGAGGAGCTGTGGTTTAATTACACCAGTTCAGCTGTGCCATGGAATGGCAGAGACTGAGGCCTCAGTGCACTGCATCAATGAGCCCTGCTATCCGTTACTTCCAATACTGGATAATGTTTCTTTTGTTTTAAATCGTCCTTTTAAAATGAGCCCCATGCAGATGAGAAGGAACCTTTCCAAAGTATCACAATGGATTGTTTTTGTTTCTAAAAGGCACAACCCAACAAGGCACTTGATACTACAATTATACTCAGTAAAGCCAGATGCATTTGGCTCTGCTCTTGTGTCACTGACACCCCTTTTGTGCTAGCTTTTGATGAAATTTAAGCAAAAAGGATGTAACAGAGCATCTTCAGATGGCAAGAGGCTGTATTTCTCAATCCTATCATCATTTCAATCAACTTTCATTTAAAGAAGATTGGAGAGGGGAATAATGCACTTTAAATAACAGCCTTTTCTGAACATTTAGGGCATGCTAATTAATAAACAGTTCATTGCAACTTTAAGGCCAAATTTTATTTTTATTGAAGTCAATGTCCCAGCTCCTTCAACTGAACAAGGATAGGGTTGGTCATAGCTGTGTAATGCCCCAGCAAAAATATTCCTTCTCCATTGTTACTGACCCCTCCTCTTTTCCAGCCTCTCCAGCTCGTCTGTCCTGCCTCCTTTAGGATGATCTTTCTCTCCACCATTCCAAGCCTGAAGGCACTTCCTGAGGTGCTGGCATCCCACTGACAGCCTAAGAGAGTCCCATTTCAGATAATGACATTTTGTGCTCCATGCTGGAAGATGCCACACAACCCTTTGTCCTGCTGTCACCGTCTGACTGTTCAAGGCATTTGTGTCTTTTTTTCCCATTCTGCAATAATTTGCAGCTCTGTGGTTTTACTTTTACACTGAGAGCTCTGCTTGTCTCTTGTTCTCTGCTTTTAAGTCTCTTGCAGATTGCTCTGCACCAGTTCACCACCCTCTAATAGATTTCTGAAAAAGATGGTTGGTCTGGTTTTCTTTGCCCTCTTCACTTAAGCTATTATTTTCATTATTATCAAATACTTCTTACCATCTCAGAGCCTCCCTGCCCTGCTGCAGCCTTGACCAATTGTTGAACATAATCTTTGCTGAGAAGCTGCATTTCTGAGGAGATCTGGGTCGAGCTGGGAGCTGATTGCTGTGTTTGGTGCTGTTCCTCAGTTTCTGTAGCCGTGTGCCATTCTCTCTTTTTCCCCACCCTCAGTGAACTTTGAGGCAATGCCAGTGTGGGGTGGGAATGGTATAGTAAAAAACGTGTCAAACCCTGGATGCAGGGCAGAAATGCTGGTGTCTGCTCCAGACCAGAAGGCTGAAGGACAGCTTTATTAAAACTGCACTATATTACATTAATATACTATTTAAAGAGAGACTGTGCTATTCTACACACTCACTGCTCACTCACCCATCTAACTCAAACTGTGACTCTGCTGAGAGCCCAACACAGCTGGATCCCACTGGGCACTGACCCCACACAACCTTCACCAGAATCCAGCCCAGCAATCCCTGCAGGTGAACAATCTCCACACCACATTCCACATGGGCAAAGCAAAGGGGCAGAGATAAAGATTGTTTTCTCCTCTTCTCTCTGGGCTTCTCCTGAGAGACAGAATGATGTCTGTCTGTCCAGAGGATGTCACAGGAATGGTGTGTGCAGTTCCCACTCGGGCAGGACGTGGCAGTGATGGATGTCTGCATTTCCCCGTTGGAGATGGGGAGCCTGGGGGAGTGACAAGTGAAGGCTGCTCCTTGTTCTCAGATTTGCAGATTTTTGTATTTATTGTTGTAGGCTTTTCAACGGCTCTCAGAGGAACATTCTGCATTTCTCCCAGGTGTTACAGTGAGTGGGCTGGACTCTCATTTGGAGAGAGAAGGGAGTGTGCTCAGTGCCTGCAATCCACACCTGACAGGCTCGTTTCATTTTAGTTGATGCTGTGCATCTCAGCGATGCGTGGGAAATCCACAGTGAGGCAAAACGGGCTTCCCTTCTCCTGCTTTATGCCTCTGAAAAGATTGAATGCTTTTCACAGACAAACTGATAAAACACCTCAAGTGCTTTGTGTCGAGCAGGGTCGTATTAACATGGAAATCTGGGTTGTTCACTGATTCAGCTGTCCAGGCTTAGTTAAGTTTCATGTATCAGAAGCTGATATTTTTCAAACTGTCAATTTTGAGGGTGGATGAATGACTAAAACAGATGTATTAATGTCTGGCAGTTGAAGTACTGTAGCCTGTGGTTATACAGACTAGATTAGTGTCTCGCCAAGATTCAGAAAATCAATGGAATAAGTGCTAAAAAGGGAAATGCTGTGTACACCAGGAAAAGCTCTGGCATTTCCTCTTGGGAAGAAAAGGAAATAAAACATTGGTTTAGTGCTAATTTTTGCTGTCAGAGGTAAAAGTAAGACTGTAATACTTAGAGATACAAGAGAGGTTGTTGTCATTTTCTTCTCAGAAATGTGGCTGGAAGTCCTCAGCTCCTGGCCCAGTTGTGGTTTGGGGAATCACATTTTGGAGATCAACATTTCCATTGTTGTTTCAATTATCTGAAGCTGTTGATGAAGGCTATGAAGTTAATTTTCATTTCAAAATGCAAGTGAATGACACTAAATATCTTTGTGTTCTTGCTATTGTGGTTGCAAAATTTGGCATGGAGAGAGCATGGCAGGAGTTGGGAACTGCTGTGGTGGAGTGGGAGCTGGAGAGAAGACAGAAGTTCAGTCTCATTTCCTTGCTTTTTTTGGTTTGCTTGCTTTGTTTTGAAACAGTCTCATCAGTTCTCAGTTGTCTGTAGTTATTTGTGGAACTGCAGAAAAATTTATTTATTCACTGAAAAAAGTGAATTACTGTGTCAAGCAGAAGTCGTTATATATTTAGACCATTTAGGTTATAAATAAGGAAAAACTTTTGACCCGTGTTTTCTCTAGACCATGGAAAAATAGATGATTGGGTTTTTGTTTTGTTCATTTATTTTCTTTTTAATATCCTTGTTTGAAGCTGTTATTTTCTTTTAAAATATTTTTACTGTGGCTTTTTAAAATGTACGAGTTCTGACCTTGAAAGAGTGACACAAAATTTTTAATTTTGGCTGGTCTGATCTGAAGAAGTATTGCAACTTTTCTCTTTTTTCAGATTCAATCACATTAAAAAAAATTCTTTGCACAGCTCTCTGTAGTTGGGACATTTATGGGTCTGTCTTCAGAGAGCTGACCTTAGGAACCATCTAGGGAAGAAAACAAGGGCACAACAAGAAATTGAGCACTGGTATTTCTGTCAGGTTTGCCCAAAGAAATGCTGAGAGCCTGTGTGCAAGGAAACCTTGCACAGGCAGGCAGGAAGGGCACCTGAATCCACTCTGGCTCAGGAGCAAACACAAGCACCAGCAGGACTGAAAATGCAAATAAACTTTCAGGCAAGCCTAAAGAAAAGTGCAGCAGCAGCAGAGGAGCCATCCTGTGTTTCCCCAGGCCCCCTGGACACCCCACACGGCTCCAGTTCCTGTGGCCAGCACGCTGGAGCTGCAGAGCTGCAGAAGTGATGCTCCAGAAAATGGATAAATGTAATAACCTCAGACAGCAGCAGCAGGGCCAGAGGAGCCTCGTGCCACAATCTCCTGCTCCCCACTGCTCAGGACGTGTCGGCAGAGCCTTGTTGATCTGCCTGGGACAGTCAGAGATGTTTGCATGCTGCACTGAACATATGCTCCAGGTTCTCCCCACGGGGGCTGGCAGATTGCTGCCTCTGTGCAATCGTTCCTGACGCTGCTGTCTCCTGCCCAAGTGCAGGCTGGAGCCACCGTTTGCAGCCCTGCTTCAAGTGGTCCTGATGCTGGGGCTCTCAGAGGACTGCACGTTAAACTGGGGGCATTTTGGGGATTCAGAGAACTCAGAAAGGTTTGGGTTTTTTTGTTGTTTTTTTTTTTTCTTCATTATTTTGGGCTAGAATTTCAAGGGTGTATCTTAGCAGCTATTTGAGTAAAAATTCAACCTAGCTCTGGTTTAGCTTAAACCCCGAGTTCTCCCCTAAAACTGATCTTGATGCTGAAGACAACCCTCTTTATTTAGCAGCACTGTGTGTGATATCTGAGCAGTGTGCCCTTTGATGGCAGCTTGATGAAAAATTCTGCCTTACATAAATAGTGCCACGAGCCCAGGTGCCCTTGTGCCTTTAGGAGCTGTCTGGGGGCTGCTCACACCTGTCAGGTGCACTCTGTGATCCCAGCAGGGCTCCCAGGTCCCTCCCTGTGCCCAGAGAGGGAAGGAGTGAGAGGAAATTGCTGTGCAGCTCCTCTCCTCTGCAGTGTGCAGCAGAAGGACACACTCTGTGTTTACACTGCTGAGGTGTTAACCCACTTTCTGTATTGACAACTCCCCTTTCCTTCCTGCAGAAACAACTCAATATTTTACTCTCCTTGGGTTCTTTTTTTTTTTTTTTTCTTTCCCACTTCTTTTATTTTTTTTTCCAGTGGCCATATGGGCATTTTGGCTTTGAGTTGAAGCACAGGACACAACGGTGCAAATAAATAAACTTTGCATATGGGCTGCTGCTTTGTTTCGGCAGCTAATGTCTGTTCAACTGTGAGCAGAAATCTGTCTGGAGAGGATATGAGGCAGCAATAGAGCTAGGTAGACAAAAGTTTCCACCTCAGAAAATTCTTTAGAAGAATGGGGTAGGTGCCAGAAGAACAAAAGAAGTGGAGTAGGTGCCAGAAGAACAGAAGAATGAGCCTAAGTGGGATTGTGTTATTGGGATAAAATCACCCTCTGTGCACAGGTGGTGAGGGATGGGAAGTGTGCAGGGCATTGATCTGCACACTGCGCTGCCCTGGCCTGCCTGTTCCCTACCCAGGCTGCATTCCTGGGCAGGTTCTGCTTTACCTGTGAGAGGCACAAATCCCCCCTGCACCAGGACCCTTTCCCAGCCCTTTGGCTTTGTGCAAGGGCTCAGAACCAGCCCCAAGATCTCTGCTAAGCTGCTTTGCCTTTCCTGTCCAGCATCAAGCCAAAATCAGGGGATGTTATTCCTCCCATTGTCAGGTGTCAGTATCTGCTGGACCTGGGGTGAGTCTCCAAGCCCTGATGAGTGGGAATGGAAGGGGATCTTCAAAGGCACAGAGCCATTGGGCAGCCAGGCATGGCAGGGACACTGTCCCCTGCCTGAAACAGGTGAGCAGCAGCTGAAAGCAGCTGAAACAGCAAGAGGTCAAAACCTTGGGCTCTCTCTGGTGTTCTGAAAGTTGAGGGTTTTTTTTCAGGTAGGGAATTTTTTTGTCTCTTGGAAAAATTAAATGTATTTTTCTGTTGCTTTTGGAGGCCTAACCAGTAATGATCCCAGAAATCATCAGAGATTGTTTCTGCTGGAAGCAGGAGCCAGCTCTCCCAATACAGAGTGTTCAGAGGTTGATTTTCTAGGCTACGGATCAGTTCCTTTTCAAACAGACTCTTCTGTGTCTTCCAGGAGTGGCTGCAGGGGGCTAAAGGATATAATTTAATTGGTACCATTTGGATATATTGTAAATATGATAGGAAGTTAAGGGCAAATTCATGGGTACTTTGCTGAGCACCACAGGAAGGGAATGTGGAACACATCCAGAACGTGCCCAATCTGAATTCTTTGTCACATTTCTGCCTTGGCCAGCTCCAGGCAAAGCACTGCCAGTCATCACATGAGACCGAAAGAATCTGCTGAATTTTAAACAAATCCAGGCCTTCAGATTGAGGCTCTTGTCCAAGTGAAAAGCACAATTATCTCCTCTATTAAATATGCTAATGAAGCTAAAATGGGGGCAGGGGGCAAAGCCATTGTTTAATTTTAATGAAACGTATTTTATTTTAATGAGAGATGTCCTATTAAGCTTAATACAGTCAAACTTCTGATAAAGGCCCTTATCAAAAACCATGCCATAGGAAAGTAAATTAATTTAATTGTGGCAGCCAAACAAAATGAACCATTTTCTTGGGTTGGAAGCAAAAGAGAATGTGATCTAATAACACCACACTTATTAGTATTTCTGATATGTAAATTAAAAGCATTAAGTGAATAGCAAGATGATCCATAGCTTCTCTAGATAGAGTAATAAGTGTGAGCCAGTTTTTTTAACACAGAAAACAGATATAATTAGAAGACTGTTAACAATTTTTTTTTTTAGCTGCGTGAAATGAACAAGCCACAGGAGACCAGTTTGTCATAATAATTAAAGTTCAGAAATAGTTTTATATTACCATAAGTGAGATTTGATAGTTATCTTTTTAATTTACTGTAAATAGCAGCTTCTTTTTTTGTTTGGGTTTTTTTTTTTTTAGAAACTTAAAAAATAAAAACAGAAATATGTCTCATCTTTGGGTGATGTTTCTGTTTATTTCAGATGCTCCATAGTCTATTTGCCAAGGGCATACATTAAATATTTTCCTAATATGAGATACATATGGGTTGCCACTTCACCACAGCATCTCCCTCACGCAGGACACACAGCGAGCGGGATGCTGGATATTGCTGAACTTCAGAATTCCTCCACATTCCCAGTCCTTCACAATGGAAGTCTGTGATGTGCTGGGGACCAGTTAATGACAGCAGGGCCAGGCAGGGTTGTGCTCTTCGGGCTGGAATGCCACGCCCTGGTGACAGGACTGGCACAGAGCAGGGGCAGATGTCACCCCTGTGCCCCCTGGGGCTTGGAGGTGACTTTGAGCAGTGCCCAGGGGAGCTCTGCAGGCAAGATTGCTCCTCCATCCTAAAAGACCTGGCTTGCTTCCCCCCTGGCTCTCAAACCTATCTTCCCTGGTGTTCTTCGGGCTCTTCATTCCTGTCTTGCCCTATTCAGTCCTAAATCCTTTCTTGATATATTTGCAGGCTTTTGTTAGTTGTTCCTGCATGGATGGTTTAAGGCCAGCAAATAACTTTTTCCCAGAGCATGCAAGTGTCTTCTCCAATAAATAAAAACCACATCTCCCATCAGTGGGCACCTTGGGACTTGTGTAACAATTCCAGTCCTGTTTAGCTGAGATGGGATGGAAACAGAGTCCAATTGTGCTGCATGATGCAGAGGCTGCTGTTTCAATGCAGGGCTGATTTTCCACTTTATTTGTAATGGACAATAGGCCATCACTGTGTAGGTAGGGAAAAAAACAAGGAGCCACTGTAATCTGCTTTAGCTTGGGGCTCTCCTGCTCTTTATAGGTCTCCAGCAGAGTTTAAGTAACTTCAGTTATGTGGTGCAAGAGGCCAAACCTGGAGTTAAAAGGATTCCTGCCCAGTGAATCAGAACTGCCGTGGGTGCTGGGAACCCATAGCTATTCCCTGTTCCTAAACACTGACATTCCATTTATTTTGGCTTTCAATCTTCATTGAAGAAATAGATCTGTGTGTCAAGAATCCTGTTCTGTCAGTGATGCCCGGGGCTGCAGCTCTGGCCCCGAGGGTTGCAGGGAACTTGTGCAAACCTTCCTGGTGGCACTGCCAACCCTGAATTCTCCAGCAGCCCTGAATCAGTGGGGAAACCTTCCTGGTGGCACTGCCAACCCTGAATTCTCCAGCAGCCCTGTCTTAGTGAGCCCTGCTGGGAGAGGGAGAGCAAAAAAATGGCAGAGAGGGATCATAAATAAGAGGGGCGAGTTATTACTTCTGGAGAAAAGGGTAAATTCAGGAGTCAAAGAAAATATTACTGGCAATCAGAACCTTTATCTGAATGTATTGATTTATCTGTAGAACATAAATAAGCTGGCAGTTTGGAGCTCATGAAGCACTTCAAACTTGTTACCCTCGCTTTTTCCTAATTCCCAGAAGAGGAGTTCAGAATTGCTCTGGGCTAAAACTGTAGAGAAAAATTGAAATGATCTGGATTAAATTCCTGGGTCTGCTGTGATCTTTAATGCTGTGCTGAGTCCTGCTGCACAGGCCCAGGGTTTCTGAGGCGATTCAGGGGAAACAGGCTCCGATTTCAGAGGAAATTGAGAGCCACCACGCTGGATGATTTGTTTGAAAGCCCAGCTCAGGCTCAGTTTCCTGTGCACCCACTATTACTGTTAATGCTGCTGCTCCCTGATTCAGGGAATGATGGTGAGACTGAACATTTTCTTGTCATAAAGATTTGGAAGTTTGGGGATAACAGGTGCACTCCGATCACAGTTGATGGGATTAAGAAGATGCTTGATTGATAAGGATGTGTTTGAAGGGTAACAATTTGCTTCTGAGCTCCCATACACACCAGCCTTAATTTTCATCTGCCATCTTGAGGTGTGCTAGGGTGGAGAGTAAATTCCTGCAGTCAGACTGGGAAAAGCATTCCTATAATTCTTATTTAGCACCACTTCCTATTAGTCCCAGCCTCTCATCAGCTACACTCAGATGGTAATTTATGTTTTAATGGGCAGAGCACTTTACTGCCCGCAGGCTTCTAAACCAAGCCTGAATTTATGTCCCGTGCCTCTAAAATACCATATATTTATTTCCCTGGCACTCAGGGCTGGTGGAGTTGAATCTTTAAAGAGCCCAGCTCTGTCCCTGTGCTTGGCTAGGAGGGGACCTCAAATCTGGTTTTTGTTTGAAAGCAGGTGCCAAAGGAAGCAGTTTAGTCCTGGGATGAGGGTGGAGGAGCAAGCCTGGAAGGAAGCACTGCCATGGGGTGTTTCTGCTGATTTAGGCACTGATTTCTCTTTCCACCCATTTTTTTGGGCTCAGCACATCCCAATTCCTGAGCTCAGGGAAAGCAAAACATGTGCCTTGCCTTGGTCTTTGACCTGCCAGTTTGCTTCCCTCTGTCCTGAGTGAACAGAAAAATTGATTTATTGACTATCCTAAAAGGCAGGTTTCCCTTTCCCTTTAGCAAAGAGGTTTTTGGGGTGTTGCCATTTTTAATCCTGCAGTTTCCAGCGCTGCTCAGAGCTTTGTGCAGGTGGATCAGGAAGGGTGGGACAGTGGCTGCAGTGACACCAGTCCCTGACAGCTGTGACGTGTGCCAGTCAGAACCTGCAGCTCTGAGGTTAAAATTGTTTCTAAATTATCCACAGGCCTCCGTTTCCTGAATCTCCAATTCTAATGTGTCTCAATTCAAAGCTGCCACTCAGGCTGTCTGACCATTCCTGCTTTCAGTGAATCTGCTGCTGCTTTGCAGTTAGAAAGCTCCACTGGGCATTTAATTTAAATATGTGGCAGCCAAATTTCTTGGTCTGAATGTGGGATGGGATTCTTTTATTAAACTTATAAAGATAAGTTATATAGAATCAACTGTGGCGGGTTTTTTTCATTTATTAAATGCAAAAACTTCTCCCAGCATTTGAAATGCTGTCAGGTACTTGCTGACAGGAAATATGTGTGTGCTGGTGTGTGTATTACATGAAATAATTACTGTTTGTAGTGCAGAAGACTGGCTTAATCTGAAAGAATATACAGATTTTTTTCTTGAAAACATTCTACAGCTAAAAAAATAAATAAAATTTAAGAGGTTGGAAATTAAAAAAAAAAGCAAAAGTCAGAGAGGAGAAGGAGAACTGTAATGGTAACAAAAAATAAACATTATTGGAATTGGTATTTACCAATTCCAATGCAAATAGTGTTTCCAAACCCTTGGAGAGGTGAGGAATTATAAACGACAAGTGCTGTAGAAACAAGAATATTACCCCTGCTGCTGCTTGGTGAACTTGGTGTGAGGCAGAAGGCGAGGAGGGGCCGGGGCAGGCAGGTGGGAGAGGAAAGGTGCTGGAAGGCAGAAATCCCAGCTGGGGCTGGGGTGCACTCCTGGAACCCCTGGGCAGCTCTGCAGGAAGGATGAGCTTCTGTGGCTGCTCAGGAGGAGCTGCTGCTGCCGGGGTGTTGCCCTGATTGTTAAAAGTGTTTTCTTTTATAGTTCTTTTGAAAAGTTTTGAAGTTCTCATGAAACTTCTTCAGCCTTCTGATAATGTTCATATATTTGAGAGTCATTCCCACACAATTTCATATACAAATAGAATAGTTTCCATATTTCCCTGTGGGTGGAGAGAAATGACTGATTGATCTTTGGACCAGTGTGGTTGGAGAGGTGGTAATTCCATCCTCCAACCCACGGTCACCTCTGGAATTGTATAAATACTAAATGTTTGGATAAAACTGGCTCTTTTTCTCCTTTGAACTTCCCAAGCTCTGTGTCCCCCAGTGACATCAGGTGAGGTGCTGAAGTGCTGCCCTGGGCCAGCACTGGTCAAACCAACAGCCCATCCATTCTCTCCTCCCACAAAAAAGAATGCAAATCAATCATTATTTACATGAACAGCGCGTGAGAACTCCAGCAGAAACATGTAAACATTATCAGAAGGCTGAAGAAGTTTTATGAGAACTTTAAAACTTTCAAAAGATCTATAAAAGAAAACGTCACACTTTTAAAAATCAGGGCAGCACATCCCCACTCCTCCCGGGCTGCTGCCAGGCTGCAGTCACACAGCGTGGCTTTGTTTTGTTTGTTTTATCCTCTGCCCTGTCCCTGTCCCCAAGGCCCGTTGTTCTGTCTCACACACAGGTGTCCTGAGAGGTGCTTGGGTGTGACACCAGGGCTCTTTGGCTTTGTTACAGCCCCTGAACATCTCCTCACAGTTTGCAGCTCCTGAAATGATCTGTTTAAAACCCAGTTGTTCTGTAGATAATACCTGTAACACGTGCAGACGTTTCTGCCTTTGCCCAGGGTTACATCCCCAGGGTTTGCTTTGTTTTTCGCCTTTGAGTGAAATGAGTGGCAAGGGTTACATAAGGAATATTAATATTAATTTGGTTCGAATGGAAAAAGGGGAAATTTAGGTTGGATATACAGAAGTTCCTCCCTGGCAGGGTGGGCAGGGCCTGGCACAGGGTGCCCAGAGCAGCTGGGGCTGCCCCTGGATCCCTGGCAGTGCCCAAGGCCAGCTTGGACATTGGGGCTTGGAGCACCTGGGACAGTGGGAGGTGTCCCTGCCATCCTGATCCTGAGACACCTTAATGCTCTTTTTAACCTGAGAGCATTTTATGTTTATTTAACCACTGTTGCCTGAAGGAATTTCTCTAAGCATTTAATACCCATTATTGTTCAGGAGTTGTTAGAGAGGTTTAAGCCATGTATATTCATTTATGTTATATCACAACAGAACATCCACTTCCCTCTAAAATGACATTGTGCTGAGCACTGGAATTCCTGTCTTGTAATGCTTGGTTGAAGGATTTCTCAGAATCAACAACTTGACAGAAAGTATCATTTTTAACAATTTGATTTCCAACTAACGTAATTTCAATTTACCTTAATGGATATTTTTCTAATAATTATTATTTAAATAAATTGACCAACTTTCTTTGACTGAACTTCTGCAAGCTGCACTATAATCAACATATGGGACATTTAGTGATAAGATTAGGGATGCAGAAGGTAATTTCAATTAAGAGAAAAGATAAAAATTAGCAGCTAGAAGGCAACATCTGTGTTCTTGTGCAGGAAAGGGAATATATCCACTGGCATGAAGATGCCCATCTCAGTGAGAATGAGCCAGGTCTGGAGAAATTACCAGTGTGGCAGGTGAATAGGGAAATGACTGTCTTTTCCAAAAAAGAGTTGGTGATATCACTTGAAACTGGCAGCTGGCAGATTCAAAATGAAAGGAGGTGCTGCTTCACCAGCTGCAGCCCTGGGGGAGGCCGTGCCAGAGGATGTTGTGGATTATAAAAGTTTATGTGGGTTTGGAAAGGAAAGGGGCATCTCTGCAAGAGAAAAATCTATTCAGTAACAGTCAAATTCCCTTTTTTTTTTATTTTACATTTCTCTCTTTTCCCTCTAAGTCCCTGCACTGTGGGCTGCTGCTGGCTGGCCAGGGGTGTCACTGCTTGCTTTCCCTGGCACTGTCCCTCAGGCATCATCCCCTGGGGATCTTTGGGATCACAGCAGGGCAGGGATGCCTGACTGGACTCCCAGCCAGAGCAGTCACAGCAGCAAAAACCTGGAGTAAGGCAAAAGGAAGAGTCCCTATCCCTTCCTCTGCTCAGCACGGCCTTTGCTTCATTTATTCTGAGGTGCTGGAATGAGCTGGGGCTGTGACCTGCCAAATCCAGAGTTTCTCCTTTTCAGTGTCTCCAGAAGGAAGGAGCAGCTCAGCAGTCAGGAGATTCTGCTCCATGTGGGATGTTTCCTGCTCTCCCTTCCCTTTGCTTGGCTGGGTACTGGTTATTTATATTTATATATTAATATATTAAAATATTTATATTTATATTTATATTTATATATTTTATACATATCTATATGTATATTTTTTATACATATCTATATGTATATATTTTATATATTTCTATATTTCTACATTTCTACATTTCTATATTTCTATATTTCTATATTCACACACATTTAATATAACTTCTCTATATTTCTATTTCTATTTATGTTGACGGTGTGCAGGTCACTGGCCTGCAGTGGCTGCAGACTCAGGTGTTGTCCTGGACTGTGTCCCTTAGCTTGAAGCCCCCTGATGAACTGCTGACCCAGGATTTGAATTTCCCTGAGGCAAAGCTCTAATCCTAAGCAGAAGCAGGGTGATGTAGGCCTGCCTGCGTTCATGGAAATCCCTGGCAGGAAATCCTTGGTGTCATCTGGATCTGCTGGTTTGGTTTTGCCTGCTTTCCCCCAGAGCTCTGTGTGCTGTTTTCATCCCAATTTGTCCGAGCTAGAGTTTTCCAAGATGCCCGGCTCCCTTTCCTGAATTTCCCTTGCCTTTCCTGAAATACAAATGTTACAGAGGGAGGAATGTCTGGGTTAAAAACCCTGCAGACAGAGAAGCCCCAGCATCATCCCTGTGCTGGCTGGACACCAAGGAGAGCCCAGCTTTGAAATGTCTCACCCAGACCTTGCTAGATCCCATCCTGAAGCTCATTTCCATTTGTTCTGCTGCTCCCTGGACCTCTTGACTTTATTGTAGCAGAGATGCCCCACCTTTATTTCTGTTTTTCCACGTGATTATATGTGTGCATTATCTCTCTAGGTGCTTTTTTCTGATTTCTGATTCTTTGCCCTGGCTAATGCTTGCTTTCCCTTCCAATTTAATACTGTACATTTAATATTAGACATTTTTACAGTAGAAAAGAAAAAGCCACGCTAAAATATATTACTGATCTAACAGCAGTCCTGGCTTGTTTTTCCCCAGAAATGGAGCTGGTCTTTAAATACTGAGTTTATAAACTGGGGTTGAGTATCCAGTTTATTAAAGGTCTTCTACTTAAGTAATTACATACTAAATATCCTTACAGCTCATGTTTTTTTATAATTTCAATTTCTTTTTCCTTTTACAGTCTTCAGCAGCATCTCTATTTCAACTAAGTAACAAGCAAATGTCCATTTTCTCTCTTCCAAACACAAACTAGAAGGAAGAGGCAGTTTCCCAGCCGGTGCCTGTTTCACAAGACAGTTTAGAGAGATCTGTATTTCACACAAAAGGGATCATGGTCTATATCTCACCCGTGACCTGCACCTGCAAACAACAGAAAATCATTGCTGAAAGGAGCAATGTAACCAGGTTACATTCATTGCTCACAAGGGCTTCTGCTCGGTGCTGCATTATTCGAGGTGACAAACCAAAACACAGCAGTTACTCACAAAACTCACCAGAGTTACTCACCCTGGTTTCTTGATGCACAGTTTGTAGCAAAAAGCTTTGCTTTGTTCTCAGGCTGGGTGGGGTTTGACCACGTTGGTGTAATTTGAGATTATTTGCCAAGTGACTTTCGCAGGTTCCTTCACTCCTGAGATTTGTGGGTGAGTAAGATACTCGGAGTTCTCTTGCTGCGTGGAATCACAGAATGCTTTGGGTTGAAAGGGACCTTAAAGATGATTTTGTCCAACCCCCTGCCATGGGCAGGGACACCTTCCACTATCCCAGGTTGCTCCAGGCCCCGTCCAACCTGACCTTGAATTCTACAACATGGCATAGAGATATTAAACGTGGCATAAAATATAAAAACCATGATGAGTTAAAGAGAAAAATGCCATGGGAATGTGTGATTTGTAATGTGTGCAGATAAATTTACTCTGGCAAAGCTGTCCTAAATTTTTAATTCATGAGTTTGTCAAAATAGAGAAAGGTAATTATCCTTTTAATTATAACAAAACAGTTTCCTGATTGCCATGGCAATAGTTAAATGTATTTCCTATAAATTTATTATGGTGATTGCAACGACTGTTAGCTTTAAATTATTTTTTCCTTTTCTTTTTAATTATAATGCACATAATTTTTCCCCCCTAAGGTTAAAGACCAAAAGTGAAGGTACAGGAAGGAAGGACCCACCTCAGTAACATTCCCAGGGTACCTTGAGCTGCTCAACAAAAGGATTTCCAAGAGGAAATCCCGGATACCTCAGCTTTCCTGCAAGTGTTTAGTGTTCAGCCAGGATGATATTAATGGTATTAATTTCAGAGAAATTTGCTCTGAATTGGAGTATTTCATTTTCTTGGACTGGAACAGTTGAAATGCAGTCCATGAACCCATCAAACATTGCCATGTGAACAGGGTCTCCGAGGGTTTAGCTGAACAGGGACTTAATAAAAAATATATAAAAATAGAAAAAATATAAATGTATGAAATATTAATGTATAAGTATATAAAAATAGAAATATAAACATTCTGCACAAGTTCAGAAATGAGAGTAGCACGGGGCCTTCTCTGCTGGCCCTGTTTGGTGGCACACCTCTGTCTGTGCAGCCAGGGATGTGAGTGCCTCCATGACCAGAGCCCAGGGATGCATCTGAAGAGATTCTTGATGCCTTTACCTTCATCAAAAGCAAAACCACTTCGCTGAGCACCCAGGGAATGCGAAAGCGAGGAGGGAAGGTGGTTTTCTTGATGAGATAAACACAGTAGCAGTTACTCATTATACATAAAATAATAGCGCGTGCCACGTGTCCCGGGGGCTCAGGCTGCAGGATGTGTCACCACTGCCATGTTCCTCTCATTTCCTGTGTGTTCATCTGAAAGGTACTGATTCAGCCTCTAATTGGCTTGTTAGACACTTAAAAAAACAAAAAAAAAAAACCAAAAAAAAAAAAAAAAAAAAAGCCCCCAAAATCTTCGACAAAACCCTTCAAACTTCTGAGCTGAAAGCTGTGCTGTGCTTGTGTGTGTTTCAATTTGAATTTGAATCGGAAGGATTCGATGGGAGCTTGAATTTTCAGTGCTCTGAGGGGGAGATGAATAGGTGAGTGAAGAGAGAAAGAAGAGTAAATAAGAAGCTCTAAGTAAAAGAAAAGGCTTGTAATAAACCTCAGTTTTGTGCACCTCTCTGGAAGCACAACCATCTGTCCTTTTGCTTCAGACACCTTCCCTTTTATTCACACGCTCCTCTCATTTTTAAATTAAAATTTTAAAAAAGAGAAGAGTTTTGAGGGATACCTCATTATCTGTATTTAGTTTATGGAAACAACTCCCAGAGTAACTTGATGTTTAGTTTATTGCTTGATGTCTGTGCAGGGCTGGGTGGGCAGGAAAACCTTTTGGATACCTTTTGCAGTTTGCTGTTTTAATTAGAGCATTATCATCTCTTGGCTGCTTGCAGATCTCCAAAGCAGCGTTGTGGCCTGCTGGGTTATTACTGGACCTTTCTATGACTGATCTTCTTGCAGCTTTTTCCTGTCATGATTCTTTCATTTCAGGAAGCAGATTTGTGATCCTTTCATTTCTGGGAGCAGATTTCCAGTTGGGCTTTGCATGCTTGGTAAATAATGGAATGAAAGAATAATGAAATAATAATGAAATAAGAATGAAATGGAGGGGAGGAACACACAGGCCTGTTAGCCACGGGAATAATGAAGATGAGAAAGTAAGGTGCTAAAGATAACCAAAATCAGATCACAGAATGAAGGAATGGCCTGGGTTGGAAGGGACCCTAAAGATCATCCAGTTCAAAGCCCAGCTGGGGCAGGGACACCTTCCACTAGACCAGGCTGCTCTGAGGGATTGCCCCACTTTCTCCCAGTACTCGTTGGAATCCCTGTCAAAGTAGTTCATCAACTGATCTCATTCCCAATTAGAACCTGCAGAAGCGTTCACATAATTAGCTGTGCTGCGGGAATCCCCTGGAAAACAAAATATGGGCATGGAGCAGTGGATAAAGTGATGTAGTAGGGAATGACTAATTTATGTTTTAATATGCAATAAGTTTAAATTGTGTATCTAATGAATTCTAATTGGTATCTTTTTTTTTTTCCCTTAAATTTATCTTCTAAAGGCAGAAGTAAACTTTGAGCTTGATATTCTAGCCAGAATTTGTTTATATTTTGATTGTCACTTTTTTAAATTGATGGTTGTCCTCAGAAGAAGGGATTAGACTGCAAACAGATTTTCAATGTGTGCCCACTGAAAGCAGCTTGTAAAGCTCAAAGGACTTCAGAGAGTTTAGCTTCTCACGTGGTCCTGCAGCGAGCATCTGCTTGGGAGAGGGATCTCCAGGTAATTCTGGATCAGATAACTGCTAGGTCGTCACTGTGGGCACTGTTCTGATGGCAAGGGACTGTAGCAAAATGGTGAACTGGGAGGCCAAAATCATCATTCAGTAAGGGGGCTCAGAATGGTGAGCTGGCCCTGAGACTTGAGCATGAAGTGCAGGAAACCTGCCAGGGAGGGGGAATGTGGAAGTGTAGGGGAGCCATGGGAGCTGGTTGGGAGCAGGGATGGACAGGGATGGACAGGGATGGACAGGAGCAGGGTTGGACAGGGATGGACAGGGATGGACAGGAAACAGGGATGGACAGGAGACAGGGATGGACAGGGATGGACAGGGATGGACAGGGATGGACAGGAAACAGGGATGGACAGGAGACAGGGATGGACAGGGATGGACAGGGATGGACAGGAAACAGGGATGGACAGGAGACAGGGATGGACAGGGATGGACAGGGAGCAGGGATGGACAGGGATGGACAGGGAGGGACAGGGATGGATGGGGATGGACAGGGAGCAGGGATGGGCAGGGATGGACAGGGATGGATGGGGATGGACAGGGATGGACAGGGATGGACAGGAGACAGGGATGGACAGGGAGCAGGGATGGACAGGGAGCAGGGATGGACAGGGATGGACAGGGATGGACAGGGAGTAGGGATGGACAGGGATGGACAGGGAGCAGGGATGGACAGAGATGGACAGGGATGGACAGGGAGTAGGGATGGACAGGGATGGACAGGAGACAGGGATGGACAGGGAGCAGGGATGGACAGGGATGGACAGGGAGCAGGGATGGACAGGGATGGACACGGATGGACAGGAGACAGGGATGGACAGGGTTGGACAGGGATGGACAGGGAGCAGGGATGGACAGGGATGGACACGGATGGACAGGAGACAGGGATGGACAGGGATGGATGGGGATGGACAGGGAGCAGGGATGGACAGGGATGTACAGGAGACAGGGATGGACAGGGATGGACAGGGATGGACAGGGATGAGCAGGGATGAGCAGGGATGCACAGGGAGCAGGAGCAGTGGCTGTGGAGACCTCAGGGATCTCCCTGGGGACCACCAGATGAGGGCAGGCTCTGCTGCAGCCCAGGGACTCTCCAGGTTAGCTGGGAAGGAGTGTGGAGGGCTTGCCTGCAGTGACACCAGTCTGGAGGAGGGCTGTGTACATGGCTTTATATTTCCCTTCTGTTTGATCCAGTTGCTTGGAGTTTTCCCTGTTTAATGTTACATATTCGAGGCTTATTGTGATGAAATCTGCCTTTATTTGAGCTACAAAGGCTTTTGGTCTTCTTTAGGGAGCTCATTATGAAGAAAAATCTTAGGCAGCAGATGTCAAAGCTCTGGCTGACCCGGGAGCTTATTATACCTGGTTTCAAAAAGAGTAAAAAAGTGGTCACAGCACGAGCTCTCCCTCCTCCTTTTGCAGGGCTTGCACAGGTACTGGAATCCCCCCCAGCACAGAGAATGATCCTGTCTCGTTGGGCATTTGCAGCCTGAGCCCTTTGTCCATGGTGGCTTTCTGTCCCCTCTCTCCAGTGGTTTCCTTCCAGTGGGAAGAGCTGAACAGAGCTCCTTGAGGAACCTCGCAGTAAACCCTTCAGCAAATCAATCCCCAGCAAACATCAACACCTAATTTCCCTTCTGTGGGTGGAATGTGAGAACAGGAGCGATGAAAGCTGAGAAACAAATAAATGGATTTCATTCTTCCAGCAGCATTATGTGCAGGGCCATGGGGGGTTGTGCACTCTGTCTCCCTGCCTGGTGCAGATTATCTGGGAATCACAAGCTGGCTGGTTGAGGAGCATGCAGGAGGATGCCAGATCTGCACAGCCACTGCTGTGGTGCAATCTCAGGGTCTGCTAATTCCCATCACCCTTTTTTATCCAGCAGGAAGTGCTGGATGCTCAGCCAGGTTTGCTTTAGAGTGGGTTTGTTACTCAAGTGTTTTCTATCCCCTTCTACAATCAGGCTGCCCTTTGGATTATTTTTTCCCCTCTTAATCTACATTCAATAGAAAATTTCAAGTTGCTCTGTCCTGGTATTTAGCAAAGATAAATGGTTTTGGAAACGGAATTCTCCCAGTTCAGAATAAAATTATAAACACGTGATATAAGATTAATAAAAGCCCCAAGCTGCTGGGTGGATATTCCCATTTCTGTGTGCAAGCCAGACAACATCCTCCTCCACCAGTTTCCTGGTTTGATAAATGCCTTGAGCTGATGTAAAAATGTGTAGGTTATTTTTAACCGTGGTAGCAGAGCCATCTGTATTGTATCTGATGAAGTTCTGTGATAGAGCAAATTGATTTATTCTATCTCCTTACAAGTTATACGAAGCTTTATGTTATAAATAAGTTGGTTTGAAGTACATGATGTCATTGAGCTTGAAAGTCTCTAGATAAATTTGTACTTAAAGGGTTTGTGCCTTCTGTATGAATTTAAATTGGTGCAGATTGTTAAATCTCTTTTCTCTCTCTGTCTTGTGGACTGCAAACTCTCTGGGGTCATGACTGTCTCTGTAGCTGTGTTTGTATGAAATGCACAGGGGCCCAAAACAAGGCTGGTGCTCTTATACATTACAGAGATAAAAATAAGAGCAATCAAAAAAGGCAGAGCCGTGCATTGCACGGCAGGATTTTCACTGCAAGGAGCTGGGTGCCCAAATCCTACCCTTTGTTGGGATAAAATAGAGGGAATTAATGAGGAGCTCATTTCACTTGAAGCAGGAGCAGCCCTGGCTGTAGCAGGGATGAGCCTCATGCTGTGGCCAGCGTGAAGTGAGGAGGATTTGAGATTTGTGATTGAGTTCCAGGAGCTGAGCAGGGACAGACCCTGCACTTCTTCCCTTTGCCTCGCTCTGAGGGCACTGGGGCTTCTGAGAGTCCATGGAAAGGTGCCTGAAGCTGTGAGAAGGGGAATGGATCAAATCCTGGGGAGAATACACCGGATCTCATCTTAGTCATCTGCTTACAGAACCAGCAAAAATAAGGCAGAACTTTGGGAAGAGAAGGACTGAAATCACTGTCCCTGTGTTTAAGGGCAGGTTTGGAGAGGTCAGTATTGAAAATGGGATGATGCCTGATGAGAGCCATGTACGGTGCAGATTTTGGTGCAATTAACAAGAAAATGAGCAATGTAATTGAGATCTGAAGACTGAAAGTTGGGAGCTCAGTATCCTCTGTTCCTTACTGTCAGATAGGAATTTACGGTGCACATGTGTAACAAGCCACCGCATTTTAAAAATGGAACCATAAAAAAGTTGCTGTAATTTAAAAGCAGCCAATTTACAGGGAGTACAGTTTGCAGCTCTGTCACTTGCTAATCAGTCTGTTAAACATAATAGCCATTCTTGTCTGGAGGCAGTTAATCATGTTGTGAATGCACTTATCAGCACATATTAGAAATACAATACAAGACTTTCCAGCAGAGGAATGGATGCAATTACTGCAATCAGTATACATTTAGCTACGCTCTTACGTTTTTTCTTTCCATTCCTTTTTTTCCTCTTTTTTTTTTTTTTTTTAAATAGTCCAGCAGTGACAGATTTTCCTCTTAGAAAATATAAAGGACGCACTTGAAAGTGTTGTTAAACTCCACAGCCGTGCTCGAAGGTGACCTGTCCCACTCCACGGGAGAAGGCTGCTGGCTGCTGAACCTTCCCTGGACCCAGCAGTGCTGGAAGCTGCTGCCTTTGAGTGTTGTGGTGATGCTTTTCACGGCCTTTGAGCATCTCCCCTGGCGGGCTGGGAACGTGGCTGTGGTGGCATTCATTAGGTGGTGGGGAGCTCAAGTTGCTGCATTTGAATGAGACTAAAGGAGCTCAGCATATGGATGAACTCTCTTTTTTTCTTTTTTTTTTTTTTTTCTTTTTTCCTGTGCTTCTCTACATCTAAATCGATAGAGATGAGGGATCTCAAAGTTTTTGAAAGGCAATATTGAAAAAGCATGAAAGCTAATTGCTTCCAGCATGACTACCCAGCAGCCAGGGGTGTAAATACAGCTGTCCAAAGAATGCCAGGCCTCGACAAAAATCTAAGGATTTCAGCTAAACAATTTTCCAGGGCTGAGCATCTTCTTGTTTGGGGAGGAAGGGAGTTGGGAGGGGGGCGGGAGAAGGGAAGAGATGATGAAATCCTGAAGAGATTCAGAAAAGAGAGGAATAGAAGGAGAATGATTCTGTACATTCTACTTTGCATTAACCCGTGATGTTGGGGATATTTTATGTAGCTTAGCATGATTTGCAGCGTTTACAGGAGCCTGCCTTCTTTTTCCAGAAATCCTTTTATCTGTCTCTTTGTTCTTTGTGACAGCTGGTATTTTTTGCTTGGGTGAAATTTTTGATAGTAGCATGGAAAATGAAAAAGCAAAACCATGCCCAAATTGTGTGACTGCCACAGTGGGTGAAAGGGGAACACCACATCCACCACAGCAGGATTTCTGTCATTTCTGTTGAGTTTGGGTCATTTGCTGTTTTGGGTCAATTCTCCCTGGGAAGAGAAGGGATGGAATGTCCTTGGTGTGATGTCCTTGGTGTGATTGCTCTGCTCAGCTGGGACACTCAGCCCACCCCACCTCAGGTTGTTAAAGGCTTCATTGCTGAGGAAGTTCCTTTAAATGAAGTTTTGGGATCATGTTTTGGCTTTTACCATACAATGGATGGAACACCAATTCTCCCCTTTCCTTTCTAATTATTCCTTTCCAGAGGCTGAATGAATGATCCTCACTTATTCCTCACTTGTGCCTGCACTCATTTGCTCGGGGTGTGACCTTGGCTTTGAGCAATGTCCCAGCAGCTCCCCTTGAGCTGTCACTGTGTTGGGAAATTGTTGTCTTGTGAGTGTGCCAAGGTCGTGGCTGCCCTTTGGAAAGGTGACCTGGAGATGTTACGGGGTGCCTGTGGTGCTGACCTTACTTTTGTGCCATTAAAAACTAATTGTGGAATGATTTTTAAAAGGAGAAATATGAAATCCACCCCTCTGCGTTTTGTTATTTGGAGCTATCTTTGCATGTCTAGGAAAATTCAGATTCATTTTTAGGACACAAATAACCTTTTACTGGCGTGACTTACATTGGAACTTTTTGCTTATCTCTTGCTTTTAGTTCTGGTGTGAAGATCAGGACTTTAAGCTCAAAGGGTGGAGGTTCAGAGACTTACTGCAGATGCTCTTTCTGTTCATGCACTGAATGCAGACCCTGAGCCACCCTGTGTTCACTCAGCTGGATAAATTAATCTTGCTTATTAATTAAAACATGGGAAACGGATGTTTCTGTGCCAGTTTCACTTTCGTTTTTACTGTCTGTTCAGTGGGTACCAACAGCGAGAGGAAGAGCTTAACTCTTTTGTAAAACATAATTATCAGCCTTTAAAATAAACCAATTTTGTGTACACCATGTGTCTGTCAGGGAAGTGGGGAGAGAGGAGGTCCCGTTTGTGTTGATGTTAATGGGCTGCCCTGCTCCCTGCCCTCCCTGCTTTGAGGATGTTGCCATGGACATTTGTTTCTTAGCCATGGACATTTGTTTCTTAGCCATGGACTTGTATTTCTTAGCCATGGACTTGCATTTCTTAGCCATGGACATTTATTTCTTAGCCATGGACTTGTATTTCTTAGCCATGGACTTGTATTTCTTAGTCATGGACATTTATTTCTTAGCCATGGACATTTATTTCTTAGCCATGGACTTGTATTTCTTAGCCACAGGACACCCTGCACATTCCCTCTCCATCTAAGAGTGCACTGGATTCAAGGAGAGCCAAGTCTTGTTCATTAGGTGCTTAAACTTGTTTGGAGCTGAAGAGAATGTAGGGGGAATAAAATAATTCTTGCCATGCCCCTATTTTGATTTTTTTTTCTTTAATTATTTAATGCAGATGGCATCACAGCAGCTTCTACAGCAGACCTATGAGTTCTGTGCAGCTTTAGCAAGCTGTAGAGAATAAAATATGGACTGGTTTTTAGCTTCCCATTGTCTTGGGCATTCTGTTATTTAGTCATTTACACAGTCTGCCCATTGAGCAAAGGATTAAGTTCGAAATTTTTTAAATTTTTCAGTTAAGTGTTGAATAAGACTTTTTGAATGCTGATGGGGAGAGCCCCATTTGTTCCTGCATCCTGCAGCAGTTCAGGTGTGCTCATGTCACAGGCTGCAGCTTGGCTCCCTCCTGCTTTCATTCAGAAATTCCCTGCGTGGGGAATTTGCATCCCTAGATCCCCTCTGGCTGATTTTTCTCCCCAGGGAGATTCAGCTGTCAGCCTCAGTTGTAACTCTGAAATCAAGCCAGCAACTGGAT
This sequence comes from Vidua chalybeata, assembly GCF_026979565.1. NCBI lineage: Eukaryota > Metazoa > Chordata > Aves > Passeriformes > Viduidae > Vidua > Vidua chalybeata. The sequence goes on along the minus strand of NC_071547.1, from coordinate 1,686,967 downwards.
TGCAAGGAGCTGCCTCCTGGTTCTCGCAGGGCTTTTCTTTTCTCGTGGGATTGGTGCATACAGAAAGGTCTGATCACCTGGTGCTAATACCACATTAAAATAGCAGTGTTTAAAATGGCAAGGACTCCTGCTGGACGCGGGGTCTGAGCTGTTAGGGAGTCTCCAGGTCACCTGCCCCAGGTGTCATCTCTGCCTGGGAAGGTGAGGAGTTGTGAGCTTTGGTAAATACAGCACTCCAGAGCCCCAGTGACTGCACATGCAGGAGCTGCCATGCAGAATCACTCCTCCCGAGGCTCACAATCCATCTGGAAGAGGCACAGAGAAATGAAACTGGTGCCTGCCTCCCATTTCATGGCTGACAGGGGAAGGGCAAGGCTCTGAATGAAGCTGTGCTGAGCTGCTGCCTGGTCTGGGGACCATGGAGGGGCTGGGTTAAGAGTGGACAGGAAACTCCGGTGTTTGCCTGTGTGGTGGCAATATGGAGAGCCCAGTGTCACCAGGGATTCCCAGGGAATATTTCCTATCTCATGGAGCCTCTGGACGCCCCTGTGCCTCCCCTGTGTTTTCCCTGAGGTGAAATGTTGTCAGCTTGGCTGAAGTTCCCCATGCCTTGGGTCATCCAGGCTCCCTGAGCTGCTCTCTGGTTCTTTTAAAGACCTTTGTGGAGTCTGCAGAGATCTTTGTGTGTGAGTTCCTGCACTGCAAAGAGCTTCTTATGTCACTGAGTTTATTATCTTTAATTTTCAGTCACTGGTTATTTAAAAATTCATCTCTGCTTTTTGATATATTTCAGCTGCTTTCACAGCAATGTTGAAAATAGACCATGTGATTATGGCATGTAGAAATGTAAGGATTCTCAATAGTTCAAGAAAAATTATAAGCACCATTTGGGCTGTTGATATTTATTGACTGGATAGGTTTCAGCATAAGTCTTTCATCATAAAATCATTCTTATTTTTTAAACAACAATAGCTCCCTCTATATTTGCCTCCAACATCAGCCAAAGCCTGGCCCCAGTTTCTCACTGGATGTGTTTGTTATGTTTCCCAACAAGACGCTTCCTCCTGACAGAGAATCTTTATTTTAAGAAACACACAACACAGCAATAAAGAAGTTCTAAATAGTAATCAGAAAAATATTCCAGCGCAATCAAAATGCTTTTTTAAGCCCCAAAAGATTGCATGCTGTTCCAAGAGGGGAGAGTAATGACAAAGGTACAAATGGGCTCCCAGTGCCCAGCAACGTTACCAGTGGAGCTCACCAATTACCCCATCCCGAGTTCAGCCCTAAAAGTTGTTTTGTTAAAGGTTGACTTAAAGAGTATCTAAGGACTCTTTTACCAGAAGCATTTCTGTGCACTGTCACAAGGGTGCAAGCAAATAAAAATAATTGAAGCAATTGTCTCAGTTGTCTCCAGGGTTGTCATGATGATGTTGATAAAATCAAATAAAGTGGGAGTTATTGCACATTGTTAGTGAGCAGCACAGTTGTGAATTGGCAGTGGAGAAGCTGAAGAGCTTAAAAGGTTTGCTCATTATCTAGATTTATTGTTTTCAGTTGTGGGAAAATGTTGGCTAAGCAAAATAACATCATAATACCTGGTCTTGGTGGTGTGTTTTGAACAAAAATATTTTCTTGTTGTTTTTATGGCTTTTACTGGATTATTAGAACATGCTATGTCAATCCATACATTCTTAATGGATTTAGAAGCTTGGGTTTGTCCTCTGTAGCCATTTTCTTTGCCTGTACATCTGTGGAGAGCATGAATTTTTATGGCAGTGAAAGAAAACCAAGATCAGGCACCAAAAAATGTTTGGGAAAATATTGACAACAAAGCAAGTTCTCTGTCAGACAGCAGCTTTGTGTCCTTACAGCCTCATCAGAATTATTCAAGCTGGGAGAAAAGGATTTAGGCTCTGATATCCTTTATCAAGTCAAAGCTGGTGTGTGACAGCAGGTGCTTCCCCTTATAGTAAAAATGCAGAGAACCCTGACTCAGGGCAGAAATGCTGGTGTCTGCTCCAGACCAGGAGGCTGAAGGACAGCTTTATTAAAACTGTACTATATTACATTAATATACTATTTAAAGAGATACTGTGCTATTCTACACACTCACTGCTTACTCACCCATCTAACTCAAACTGTGACTCTGCTGAGAGCCCAACACAGCTGGATCCCACTGGGCACTGAGCCCAAACAACCTTCACCAGAATCCAGCCCAGCAATCCCTGCAGGTGAACAATCTCCTCACCACATTCCACATGGGCAAAACAAAGGGGCAGAGAGAAAGATTGTTTTCTCCTCTTCTCTCTGTGCTGCTCCTGAGAGACAGAATTGTCTCTGTGTCCAGAGAATGGGAATGTCACATCTCCTCAGAGGATGCTGTGGCTGGGGGGACACACTCAGGTGTTGGAGGTGCCCTGGGCAGGAAGGCAGCACTCAGCAAGGCAGAAGGGCTGAAATATGCAAATCTTCATCATTCAGCAACTGCATGCTGCCCTTGGTAGGTATTTGCTTTCATTTCCTTCATCGCAGGCTGCTCGGATCCTAATTTCCTCAGGGGGAGAAGGTCAGGACCTTTAGTCTGGATCTTTTCCCTGAGAGATCCTGGCCATCTGCTGCTTCATTTGACTTCAGCAGGAAATGAGGGTCTTGAGCACTTCCAAAAGCCTCCTCTTGTAAGTGTTTGCTCTTCAGTAAACCATACTTACAGAATTAATCCTCTTGAGATCAAAGGAGCGAGACCTTTTTTACTGAAGTATTTTACAGATAATAATGTACCTTGGTAATGTAAGGTCAATGAATTCTTGTAGAATTTGGTTACAGTTTGTCAGAGTAAGAATTGGCCATTATCAACCTGGAAAAGGTATCAAGCAACATGATACCCCACATGTATTATTTTCCAATTTTTCCAATGCCTCGTGTCCGCTCCATCTTTGAGGGTATTATTTACACTGCTGTGGGCCTCATAAACAAATTGCCATTTACTGAAAGCATTATTTTATGAGTGAATGGAACTCGTGATTTCCTGTAATAGCCAAGTGCAGTAATAGAGGGCTCTGACTTTTATCAGCTCAGTTGTTGCTGACCCGTGAGTGGGAGCCAGCAGAGCCTTGGTGTGGCACTGCAGAGTGCCCAGAAATGCCACCCTGCATCTCTCATTCTCTCCCCAGACACACAGGGCAGGCCCTTCAGCTTGGTTAGCAATGCCAATCTTTATTAATAGTGACTAATTTTGTTTCTTTAAAGTAAATACAGACCAGTTGTGCTGCTGCCATAATGTTAGTCAGATTATAATTCCATTAATTCAGTAATTCATGTTGGGCTCAGACAAATTCAATTCATTGTTATTTCAGTGCCAGGTGATTTCGTGGTGCTGGTTAAAACCTCTCTCACATCAGAGCTGTGCTGGACCCTCACAGAGACCTGTCATTTTGTAAAAATAAACTGCATTTCCTTTACGTGGATGTGTCTATTGGGAAGGCTCTGGGACTCAGCAGCACTTTCCTGTGCTGATAACTCCTTTATTCTGGAGCTGGTTGGAGCTAAAGTTGGCTTTCCTTGGAATGGATCTGCCATTCTGTGCTCAGACTCCACTCCAGACTGGGATGACAACCACAGCTCCCAGCTGCTGGGTGTGGGATGGGGACTGGGGTGTGACAAAGCTTGGCTGGGCTGCTTGGGACCTGCTGTAAATGCTTCAGACAGGTATGAGGGCACACAACAGGAGACTGTGCAGAAATCTCAAGGATTTGGGCGTTCTTCCAGCCCCTAGCAGAGACAGGAGTGTGAAGGTACGCAAATAGGATTATAAATCACCATTTGAAGAAGAGGACCTACTTACAGGAGTTTGTGAGAGGAAATAAATCCAAAAAGACCCATGGTTTTTCTTTCTTTTTTTTTTTTTTCCTCTCACCAGAGAGAAAAATGTGTAATGAATGTCTCATGTCTGAAACACTGGGCTGGATTCATCAAAGGGAGTTAGTAATTACCAAATTGAGAGAATCATGAAGCGCTTTTCTAAATTTGAAAGGCTCATCAAGAATAGATCAGGAGCAGGCAAAATTAATAGTTATGAACTCATTTCCATAGAAATGGACTTATTAGCAAGCATGCCAGCTGCCTAAAATTATAAGGTCTTTTCCTTGTGCTTGCAGGAAATAATCTTTTTTTATAAAAGTAATTTTGACTTTTTATTTTTTATTGCTTCTCTAAACTAGAGTTTGGCAAAATCCTAAACTGGGAGAAAACTTCACTGGACAATAGAAATATTTAACCAAAAAGAGAGAAAAGATTTGCAAGGGAGAAGTGATTTATAGTCCTTGGATTCCATCAGACTCTCCCCAAGAGTGCAAACTTATTTAAGAGAAAAATGAAATAAGTCCCCAGGAAAAGCTGAAAAATCTTGATAGGATAAAGTTTGGTTTAACAGGATTTAATGGCTGATAACAGCATGAGTTACAGTCCTTGTCTTCTCTGCTTGTGGATTTTCCCACTGGTGGCATTTTGTCTTCACCAGGCAGCTGCAGGTGGACAGTGGGCACCAAGAGCAAGGTTCTGCCCCCCAGTTACAAATCAGACCCAAAGCTGAAGGTTTGCCCTGGCAGGGAGGAACACTGCCTTTAAAAACCTTACCGTGATAATGCTGCACAGCCAGGAGAGGCATTGAAATGCAGGTGTTGGGATGGGAATTTATCAGCTAATGGAGCTGACATAAGTAAATGCTGACATTTGAGGTCTTGATTATGGTTTAATTTATCTCTGGTTTTACTTTAGCAACCTCCATCAATTTCAGTAGAAAAAGGCAGTGGTCTCCCACACGGTATTACAGAGGATGGTTAATAAATTGCAAGAATTATGGATGTAATACCAGCCTTTCTACCAGGAAACCTCTGTAGGATAAGAGATGCAGCAGCCAGTAGGCGAGCACCAGTCTGAACATGAAAGAAATTCACTTTTCAGGTTTTATCATGAATTTGTTAGAGCTGTAAGCTGGGAAGAAGCTTAGAACAAAGAGGGTGAATTCATCCGTGGGGTACTCGGTGTCCCAGATACCACAGCAGCTGGCACTGCTCCAAGGCTCAGTCTCTAAAAGAGGACAAAAGAAGACCATAATTTTAGAGAAAATTCATTCACCTGCTGGGGAATACGAGTGCAGAAAGCTGAATCCTGGTTTGCCAGAGCTGTGCACTCAGGGGAGGTTCTGCAGGTGAAGATGGTTCAAGGCCATCTCTTGCAGCAGAAGCCCAAGAGAGAAGTGGAGCCTTCTTTAATCAATATTCATGTGTCTGTCATGCTACATAATTGGCTACTGAGACAAAGCAGAAAACCTCTGACAAGCATTTGGAGTTGTTTTTCCAAGTGGTGCTAAGGATTCTCTTTGGAACCAGGATTGAGACCTGGGAGAACAGCTTTTTTTTTTTTTTAATTTAGCTGTTAATGCAGTTTTGTTTTGATTCACCTTTTAATGCAGCTTTGTTTGAATTCACCTGTAAATTCAGCCTTGTTTTAATTCAGCTGTTAATGCAGCTTTGTTTTAATTCAGCTGTTAATGCAGTTTTGTTTTGATTCACCTGTAAATGCAGCTTTGTTTGAATTCACCTGTTCATGCAGCTTTGTTTTAATTCAGCTGTTCATGCAGCTTTATTTGAATTCACCTGTTAATGTAGTTTTGTTTTAATTCAGATGTTCATGCATCTTTGTTTGAATTCACCTGCTAATGTAGCTGCACCTGAGGAAGGTTTCTCTATAAGATACAAACCCTTGTTGTGGTTTCTTTCTGGATGTGTAAAAGGAAAACCAGGAAAGGAATAATTGAAGGTGTGGTGGGCTGACCTGAAAGAAGTGCCAGTCAGTGGGACCCATGGAATGGATCTGTCACTGCAGACTAACCTGAGCTGGTATTTAATTGGTGTCTCTGCACCAGATCCTCCACTCAATTTTGTTCTCAATTTGGAACCACTCCTGGGTGGTTTTGTGAGTGGCAACTATTGGCCTGAACAGACTGAAGTGAAACTGCAGACTTAAACACACCTTGACAGGCCCAATATCTAAATCCATAGTTAGTGTAAAGCTCATATCTGAATTCTAGTTCTGTGTTGTGAGCATATTAATTTTATGCAGTTTAGAGAAAACAAACTGCTGGAGGTGATACACAAAAAACAATGAAGTTCAGTTTATGCTTTTAACAGAAATGGTTTAATTACATCCCTATTATTATGTAATAAAATTTATCTTAAGAGGTTTTTGCTGGTTGTCTGGTTGGCCACACAAAAGATGCCTTAATAGCTTCTAGTTTTGCCTGGAGGTGGATATTATCTTATGTCAGCATGGAAAATATTTATCCTCCAGGCATTGAAGCATATGTTTAGGTTGTTTGTTGTCAGAAAGAAAACACGAAAATCAATAATTCCTGCTCAGATTTCCTCCCCCCCCCTTTACAATTCTCCTTCAGAAACATATGGCAAACCCAGATTCTGCCTCAGTGCATTTGGGAAGAGGAAAAGGATGTTTTAAGTCTCTGTTGTCTGCAGCAGCAGCTAAAACTTCTGTGGGCACAGCTCCTGGAATGGCTGCTTTGGGGAGGGACACACAGACAGGGAATGCACCACTGGCCTGACATACAGCAAATTCAGATTTTACCTCAAAACTTGAGCAGTATTGATAAAATCAGGTGATTTTCCTTCAGAAGAAGCAGCTGGCTCTGCAGTCAGAGCCTTTCCATCCCCTCTCCATGCTTGTGACTTCCATCAGGCCTCCACACTGCAGGGTCTGTCTGGGAGTCTGGGCTAGGAACTTGTATTCTTTGTAAATATTTGTGTGTAAACTTTGATTTGTAAAACAACTCACTCCAAGTTTACAAACCAACTCAGCTTGTGGGGAAGTTTGGATGAGCAAAGGTCTGTTTTGTAAACAGACCCCTGCTGTGGATGCACCCAGTGCTGTTGGTTAAATCTTGGTGTCTGTTTGCTTCTCTGTAACACAAAAACAAGATCTGTTTTTCTAACCTGAGGATTAATTATTTATATTTACATAGCTTTGGACTTGAAGAAAGTGATAAGAGTTGTTGTTGAGAAAGGAAGCAGAAATAATTCTTAAATTCATTTCTGAATGCTGTGCCTTTACATCCATTTCTTTATTTTTAAACTTTTATTTCCAGATGAGAAATATACGATTGCCATATAATTACAAGTCTGCACCACTGACGAGGAGAATGTTGTCATGAATTGAAAATAGGGATAATCTACCCCTCATTTATTGTCATGTATAATTTCTGCAAATCCATTTTTTCACTGAGATAAAGACCAGTTTGGGTTTGAAGGACTTTTTTTTTTCCCTCCACAAGAGCTCATTTCTGGTAGAACATGAGGAATGGCCAAGTATTCTGCTGTTGTGCAGCATCAAAATTATAATAATGGTATATTAAATAATTTAGCAACTTCTGTGCAATGCTTTTTCCAAGGGTTTGTGGCTTATTCTGTAAGTTCATTGTGATTATGGAGAATGAATGCCTGAGTTTAATGGGAAAAATGCCTCCATTTGAGGAAAACTAAAAGATGAACTTTCACCTTACTTAGAAAGTTCTGCAGTTGCCCATGTGCAGTTTTATTTGGGCTTCTGTCAGTGTCTCAAGCCTGCACGTGGAATTTCATGGCAAATCTCCTGATGAGTAGGAAAGAGAGATGAAAATCCATTTTGCTATCGGCATCCCGGTGACGCTGCGGGGAATTCTGCCTTGCTTTCCAGAGCAAACATGACCTCCTACGAGATCCTGCAGATGGATTTTGAGATCGACAACGCCAGCAGCCTGGCAGGGGCCCAGCAGATCACCTGGCAGGTGGAATACCCGCGGGACGACTCCGTCAGCGAGCTCGTGGTGTCCGAGATCTTCGTCAGCCGCACCATGTTCGTGGGGATCGTCCCTCTTGCCATGGTAAGGACCTGTTCCTGCTCCCTTTTCTGAATGTTTTTATGGAATTGTTCCTCTTGCCATGCTTAGAACCTGCTGCTGCTCCCTTCTCTTGAATGTTTTTATGGAATTGTTCCTTTTGCCATGGTAAGAACCTGCTGCTGCTCCCTTTTCTGAATGTTTTTATGGAATTGTTCCTCTTGCCATGGTAAGGACCTGTTCCTGCTCCTTTTGCTGAATGTTTTTATGGAATTGTCCCTCTTGCCATGGTAGGAAACTGCTGCTGGTCCTTTCTCCAAATGATTTTGTGGGAATTGTTCCTCTTGCCATGGTAAGGACCTGTTCCTGCTCCTTTTGCTGAATGTTTTTGTGGAATTGTTCCTCTTGCCATGGTAAGGACCTGTTCCTGCTCCCTTTTCTGAATGTTTTTATGGAATTGTTCCTCTTGCCATGGTAAGAATCTGCTGCTGGTCCTTTCTCCAAATGTTTTTATGGAATTGTTCCTCTTGCCATGGTAAGGACCTGTTCTTGCTCCCTTTTCTGAATGTTTTTGTGGAATTGTTCCTCTTGCCATGGTAAGGACCTGTTCTTGCTCCCTTTTCTGAATGTTTTTGTGGAATTGTTCCTTTTGCCATGGTAAGGACCTGTTCCTGCTCCCTTTTCTGAATGTTTTTATGGAATTGTTCCTCTTGCCATGCTAAGAACCTGCTGCTGGTCCTTTCTCCAAATGTTTTTTGTGGGAATTATTCCTCTTGCCATGGTAAGGACCTGTTCCTGCTCCTTTTTCCTGAATGTTTTTATGGAATTGTCCCTCTTGCCATGGTAAGAACCTGCTCCTGCTCCCTTTTCTGAATGTTTTTATGGGAATTGTTCCTCTTGCCATGGTAGGAACCTGCTGCTGCTCCCTTTTTGGAATGTTTTTATGGAACTGTTACTTTTGCCATTGTCAGAACCTGCCGCTGCTCCCTTTCCTGAATGTTTTTATGGAATTGTTCCCTTTGCCATTGCAAGAACTTGCTCCTGCTCCCTTTTGCTGAATGTTTCCGTTGATCCTCGTTAGTATTCCAGGAATGGGAGCCTTTTTATTATAAGCTGCTTCCTATGCACCTGCTGCAAGTGATTTAAATGCAAAAAATACATTTCAATAATATTTTATTTACCTGATGTGCCGTAATGGCTCCTTGGAAGCCATTTGGGGCTTTTGTGAAAATCCTTTCCCGTTTGTGGGTTATTGGCCTGGTAGATGGAAATAGCTCCTCTGGAGCCATTGTCTTTTCTCTGTGAAAGGGACTGCCATGCCTGTGCTCTGAGTGCCATTAGTGGGGACATTTTCAATGAAATAAATTAGCATTGCATGTGTGGGGAACTTCATTGCTAAACCAAACAACTGGGCTGTTTGCTGCTCTGCTTTTCCCCAAAAGAGCCAAATAGCCCAGCGAGCTGCAAAGTGGCAATCTAATAAAAGGTCTGGTTTGAGTTGCACAGAAAGGATAAAATACTTCCTGAAGTTGGAGGTGTCCAGCAGTTGAAGGTGTACGTGTGCAGAAAGCTTGAAGCTGATGATTTATTTCAAAAATGCAAATATCTCCTGGTAAAATCAGAGGCACCTTGTCCAGGAGGAGCCTTTGACCTGTGTTTGGGCCTGATGGACTTTTTAGTAGCAGAACTTTACACGTGAACAATGATTTCAGTGGGGAAATTGGGATGTAAAACCAGAGAAGCAGCCAGAGTCTGGATGTTACAGCACTTTCCTCAGAAACAGCCACCCTTTTTTACTTGCTTTCTCATGAACATTTGCCCTTCCTTTCTGAGTTGGTCTGTGCTGATTTTCTTGCTATTACACCACATAAACATCAAATATCGGTGATTTCCTCTGCATGACCAGAAAAGGAAAGATGCTTGTAATGGAAACAAGGCCCCAAATAATTTTAATTTCCACTTCCCACTGCCAAAGGCTACACTTGGCAGCCCAGTGATGGGGAAGAAATTATGTGCAGAAAAGTCAACAGAGAATTTTCTTCTATTCTATTCCTTTCTTTTTTTTTTTTTTTTAAGCATGTAGGAGATGAAACAAAACTCTGCTTGTGTGGATGGAATATTATCAAGCAGTAATGGTGAATCAGATATAAAAAATGACAGAATGTGGTGCAGGAAGATCTTGCACGTGGCATCGTGGTTTCAGGTGCAGAGCACAGAGCTTGGGAGGTGCAGAGCACCATGGATAGAAGGGAAAAGCAAATCCAGAGCAAAAGCCCACTGTGAATGTTGGTTCAGAGCTTTGCTGCTGTCTCTGCCAGGGTCTTGCAGGGTTTTTCTTCATCTCTTTGCAGCTGTGGCAGCTGTTGGCCACTTCAGCTCTCTCTGAATGTTCTTGGACAAAATGTGAGGCTGAACCTGAATTCAGGGCTGATCTAATCTCTGATACCTTGTCATTGTAAACTGAGGGGTACGGGAAGAAGGTTTCATTTTGGTGGATTTATGACCTTAATCCTTAAATGGGGTCTCACGTGGGCTGTCCCTTTGTGGTTGCATGTGCACATCCCTGACTGGCTTGGCCCAAGGCCAGTTGGTGAATTGATGACAGCAGTGGCAGGGACAACAGCTTGGATTTGCATTTCTGTCCCTTGTATTTGGCACTTTCAGTGCTGCTTCATTTAACAGTCACTAATTGGTGCAGGTTCTGGCACCGCATTGCCTGGTCAGGAGCAAAAAATAATCACTGTGCACATCATCCTTTGGTGTTCAGAGAAGCACATTCCTGGGGACCAGCGTGCCTGGCTGAATTAAATGTGTTTTAATGCTCATTCCCCTCAAGATCTGCCTGGTTTGTTGCCTCACTCTGAGAGCACCTGGTATCTGTGGAGGAGAGTTTGGGGTTCCTGGACCTTGGCCCCTCAAAAAGCCCCCAGGAGGGTTCCCAGGGCAGTTTCCATGCCTCTGTCACTGCCCTGGGCAGAAATTACTCGCTGTTCCTTTGCTGTGCATCCACCCTTTCATTGGGAGCATTGAGTATTTATAGATGAAAACACAGATTTCCTCTGAGAGTTTCAGGTCTGAGCACAGTGCTGAGTGCCTGACTTGCAGGAGGGAATGTTTTGATGGGATTCCCAATTCCTGGTGTTTCAGGGGAATGGCACCAGCACTGGCACGAAAAAGTGCAGCACAGTGGCATGAAGAAGGAAAATTTCTTTCCAGCAGGAAAGAAATAGTGGAGAAAAAATAGCTGGGAAATCCTGCAAAACAAAAATTATCTTTAATTCCCAAATCATCCGTTTCAATTCGAATGATCCCCCTCTAATAAATCTCAGTTTTATTTATGGCCATATTCAGTGAATTCTGCATATGTAAATAAATAAAACTTTTGCAATAATGAGAGAAACTAAACCAGAATTTCATATTGAAGGAGAACCTGATTTCTGCAGGTTCTCCCCAGCTCCTTGAGCTCCCAGTAATTGAAACATCCAGTCTCAGCAATTTTCTGTGAGCTGGAACACACAAAATACATGAAGATCCATTGTCCTGTAGCTGCCAAAGCATTTTCTACTAAAAAAGCTAAAAGGGATTGGATGGGCCTGCTTGCACAGGGGAAATAAATAAATAAATAAATAAATAAATAAATGCTAATTCCTAAAACCCCATGCAAATTAACAAATGAGCTTTTCCTTCAGTACTCGATTATTACTTAGTATTTATGTAGTGTTTCATATTTTTGGAACTCTTTGTAGACATTAATTAATCAGACCTGAACAAACTAAGCTTGATGAGTATAGAAAATTAAATGGAAATGAAGACACTCTTACTTAGTTTTACCTGTTTCTGAATGACTTCTAAGTCCCTTTTTATATTCTTAAAGGTACATTTAAAAACACTTAATCTTGCAAAGCTCTTGCTTATTATCTCTAAAAAACTATTTTGGTTAGAAAAGAGGTAGAATTTATACCTTCAAGAACAAGTGGCACCAGGGATGAGTGGCTTTGAAGAATGTAAATGCTGTTTTGTCACCTAAACTCTTGTTTTGTTTAGGTTTTAATTCAGCTAAAAAAGCAGGGATGGGAGGATTACTTAGAAGCTGGAATATTTGACTGCTGGAGGTTTCTTTGGAGGGGAGTGGAAGGAATATTTAGTTTTATCTCAATTTTTTTTGTCATAACCTCTTGAGATGAAAAGCAGTTGAGAGATTTTTAGCTGTAGAAATGGCTCTGAAAGCTGCTGAGGAGGGAAGTTTGGGATCCAGGCAGGTTTCTGGCTGCACCATCCTCCTGTGGGGCACAGACGTGGCCCTGAGCTCCTCTGAGGACCTGCTCAGTTTGACACTCCAGGATCCACTGCCAGGGGCAATCAGCCCCTCTGCTCCTGGGAGCTTCTCTCCTCTTGCTGGTGCTAAACCAGGGCAACGAGGGGCTGGGAACACAAACCCTGTGAGGAACCACTGGGGGAGCTGGGGGTGCTCAGCCTGGAGAAGAGGAGGCTCAGGGGTGACCTCAGCACTCTCCCAGCTCCTGAGAGGTGGCTGTGCTCAGCTGGGCTTGGGCTCTTTCTCCAGGAACTGACAGAACCAGAGGACACAGCCTCAAGTTGCACCAAGGGGAATTTAGGTTGGATATCAGGAAAAGGTTTTTCATGGAAAGAGTGATAAAAGTTCTGCAATGGGAGGCGGGGGAGTCACCACCCCTGGGTGTGTTTAACAAAGCCTGGATGTGGCACTGGGTGCCAGGGTTGAGTTGAGGTGTTGGGTTGGTGATCTTGAAGGTTCCTTCCAACCCAGTGATTCTGTGAATTCAGTGAAGACATCTCTGCTCACTGATTCTTCCCACATCTGGTGCCCAGATTAACACGTGGAACTCACGTCCCCCAAAGTAAAGGTGATCCATTCCCACCAAACACAGCAGAACAACAGAGCAAGGTGAGGGAAGCACAGCCAGAGCTCTTTTTGGTGCCTCTGTTTGTTGTGCTGCTGAATATCAGGGAGAAAATCTGCTATTCTGTCTTCTGCTGTCACCAGTGCTGACTCTACACACAGCAGGTGATTATTTTAAAATGTTTATGGCATTGACATAGGATGGGAGTTGTGAACGTGGTTGATGTCTGATGCAGCAGAAGGTGTGTTTGAGGCATCCAGAAGGTCCAGCAGAACATTCTAAAGCTGGATCTAAACTAGACAGCTTTATTTATTTTAATATAAAAATGTGATATAGTAATCCTGCAAAGTGGAAGTGCATGTCGTGCTAATTACAGAAACTGATAGCACAGATAAATCTGTTCTGTCCAGCGATGATATAATTCTATAATTCTCAGTTATTGCTCTTGATCTAAGCAGACATCATCTGCAATTTCCATAGTTGTGGAAAGTTGCTGGTAGCAAGGTCGTCAGTGGAGTCTGACACTCCTGGGATGCAAGAAACAAACACTGCCCCAGCTTTGAGTCTGTCATCCAGGTTTCTGTCACAAACACCTGTGAGTTAATTAATCTGTTATCTAACTAACAGTTGGCAAAAATATAAAAAAAAAAAAAAGAGAAAAAATTAAAATCCAGGTCTTGTAGAGAGTTTCTAGGCAACCAGGAACTTAGTGAAAGTAAAGAATAAGACATTGAAGAGATGTATCTTAACTGGTTTATACAAGAAGGCTCCAGCTGGGGCTGAAGGCTTGAGGAACAATAGGTTTAATAACAGAAAAATACCTGGCACTGTCTTCTTACCTGGGAAAATGATGGCTTGGCCTGTGGCTGGCAGCCCTGCTCTTTCAGATGTCCATGCTGCAAATCCTCTCTCGTGTAGGAGTGGAATTGCAAGTCCCAGACCGTCATTGTTCCACAGCGTTTTTCAAATGCAACAATCAATATTTCCCCAGGACTCGGCGCCCCTCAGCCTCAAACATTTCTCTATTTCCTGCAAGTATTTGAACGATGTCCTCAGGAAGTTTTGTTTCCTCCCCCCAGAACGGGAGCTGTTGGTGGAGTAATGGTTTCCTGAGGTTGTGAGTCACTTGCACAGATGGCTGTGCTCGCTCTGGTGAGGTTTCCTTTAAATGGGAGCTTGGATAATTGCATTTCTGGTTGCTGCCACACAAGAACACCCAGAAAAATTGTCCTTAAAGGTGCCCATTCCTGTAACTCAGGCTGAAACGGGATTGCTGAGCGCAACACTTGGCTGATTTGTTTGAGGAAAAAAACTTTAAAGAATTTATTTTTTTGCTACAGAAATCATGGTTTGCTAATGGAATTTACATTCAGACACCAGTTAAAGGAGCACACTCAGTCCAAGGTGGGAGGTGACCCAGACTTAGAAAGCAGCTTACCTGCACCTTAAACTAAACCAGAAAATGTCAGTCTTTACCAGCTTTTCCTTTGCTTGCTCTGGGGTTGGGCATAAAAACCAAACCCACTTAATTCTGAAGTATAAAAAAGCCAGGATCAGTCATTTCTAGCAAACCCAGATGATCTACATATCTTTCAGAAGTTGGTTAAATGCATTTATGTGCAAAATTGTCCCCTATGCGTTTATCCATTGCACTTAATGCACATTTTTCACTTGAAATCACTTTGGCCTTTGGCTTTGCAGTTCCTTTTTAACAGTGCCTTTCTGTTGTACTTTGCATGCAAAGGAACCTGCCCAGAATGGGATTTTGTCCTTTCCAACATTCACCATTTCATTAAAGGAAAAGAAAAAAAAAAAAAGTAAATTCAATCTAGAGTGGATCTTCATCCCCAGAAATATTAGGGATTATCAACATTGTTTTTAAATCAAACTGGAATCTGTGGCTCCCAGATCTCAGATTTCAGTGTGAATTTTAACACTAATTAATGGAAGCAGGATTGAAGCCTTGAGCTTTCCTAAAACCCCACATTGGAAGGATTGATTTTATACTCAGAGCAAATTAACTACTGTGGAGAGAGTACAGAATAGGAAAAAAGAGATTCTTCTTTTGTATTACTTTATTTCCCATGCCCATAGCGAGTGTTTTATGTCTCTGTAGCAGAGATAAGATCTTGTGCAATTATTACCATCTCCAAATTAATTGTCATAGAGAATTAAATGGTTTTGTTTTGTCAGGCTGCTCCTAAAACCACAGGGTGAATTTTATGGAGAAAGATGAAAATTTAAAAGATTTCTTGGAACACATCAACCAAAACACAAAGCAATGGAGGTTTATTAAGTTTGATCAGGGGAAGGCTTTGACTCTGAAACATGCTGGGAGAGAAATGTGTGGGGAGCAGATGTGAGCAATGTCCTCATGGGCTTGCATTGTCATCAGACACCCTGAAAAGCCATTTTAGTGATCACAGCTGCTTTACAGCAGAAAAACTTATTTCTGTGTAGAACTGAGGTGCTTGATTCAGTTTGATTAAGTCATAGAATCAGAGAACAGACTGAGCTGGAGGGGACCCTAAAGATCATCCAGGGCCACCCTGCCATGGCAGGGACACCTCCCACTGTCCCAGGCTGCTCCAGCCTGGCCCTGGGCACTGCCAGGGATCCAGGGGCAGCCACAGCTGCTCTGGGCACCTGTGCCAGGGCTGCCCACCCTGCCAGGGAACAATTCCTGCCCAATATCCCATCCATCCCTGCCCTCTGGCACTGGGAGCCATTCCCTGTGTCCTGTCCCTCCATCCCTTGTCCCTCTGCAGCTCTCCTAGAGCCCCTTCAGGCCCTGGCAGGGCTCTGAGCTCTGCCTGGAGCTTTCTCCTCTCCAGGTGAGCCCCCCCAGGTGTCCCAGCCTGGCTCCAGCCCTGCAGCAGCTCCAGGTACAGTAAAAAACACAGTGATCCCCAGATGTGGGGAGAAATGCAGGTGTCTGCTCCAGACCAGAAGGCTGAAGGACAGCTTTATTAAAACTGCACTATATTACATTAATATACTATTTAAAGAGATACTGTGCTGTTCTACACACTCACTGCTTACTCACCCATCTAACTCAAACTGTGGCTCTGCTGAGAGCCCAACACAGCTGGATCCCACTGGGCACTGAGCCCAAACAACCTTCACCAGAATCCAGCCCTGCAATCCCTGCAGGTGAACAATCTCCACACCACATTCCACATGGGCAAAACAAAGGGGCAGGGATAAAGATTGTTCTCTCTTCTTCTCTCTGTGCTGCTCCTGAGAGACAGAATGATGTCTCTGTGTCCAGAGAATGGGAATCTCACACTCCAGGTCCTTGTGCCGTTGGTCCCAGAGCTGGATGCAGCTCTCCATGTGGGATCTCACCAGAGCAGAGAGGCAGAATTATCTCCCTTGACCTGCTGCCCACACTGCTCTGGATGCAGCCCAGGATAGACACAATAATGTACAAATATTCTATTTTTGAGAGAAAAAAGTGCGCTTTTTTTCTGAAGTGAAAAACGTGATGTCGGCATTCTTCCTCAGTGTTTCTCCAAAAATGAAATTCCAGACAAATCTCTTCAATTTCATCAAGTGTTTCACTTTTAACTGGACTGTGTTTTCTGAAGGATATCACATTTTTTTCCTCTTTCAGTCTAATTCTGGGCATCTGAAGTGGGTTTTGGAATGGCTCGATGTGAACCATTATCCCTTTTTTCC
Source organism: Vidua chalybeata (assembly GCF_026979565.1). Lineage (NCBI taxonomy): Eukaryota > Metazoa > Chordata > Aves > Passeriformes > Viduidae > Vidua > Vidua chalybeata. The sequence goes on along the minus strand of NC_071547.1, from coordinate 1,670,518 downwards.
CTCTGCTCTGTTAAACATCCTCTACCATTTAATTTTGAGAGTGAAAAAGAAAAAAAACTAAAGGAAAATTTGCTATTGGTGGGACAAAAATAATGGCATTTTGAGTGTTTCCATGAAAGCAATGTGACATGACCAATTTTAAGAAGCTCTGTGAATACTATTAATATTTATGATGCACTCAAGAAAACAGCTATTGTGTGCCACATCCATCAAAGATAAGAATTGTATTCTACTGTGTTGGATGATAAACACTGAATGACAATAGCTGGAGATTATATGAGGTTTTCATCCTCATGCTTGAGTGAAGCACCATGTTATTCCACTGTGAACCAATAATTTGCTTTCATGAAATCTGATACACTTGCTGATACTCGTTACAATCAGAGTCCAAAATATTAATGAACATTAATTCTGAGAACATTCATGAACATTCATTCATGAACATTCCCAGCAGAGAAGGCTGATGCCAAATGCTCCAGATCCTTTAGGTTCCAGTCCTCCAGGCAGCATTTCCCACTAATCCACCTCTTGGAAGTCACTCTGAATCTCCCCAGGTTACAGAGATTTGCCCACATATTGTCAGCTGTTTGCAGTTTGGATGGATGCAAGGGATTGCCCTGTGGAATGAAGCATTGCAGCATTGCAGGCTGGCTTTTTCTGTCCCATGTTTGTCCTTAGAGCATTCCCCAGCACAGGAATGGGGCAGGATTGTCTGTGCCGTGGGGAACGCCGTGCTGGTCCCACAAACCACGTCCTAAGTGTGGCTGGGGTGTCCTAAGGCCTTGCTGTAAAAAGCAGTTTTGGAGCTGATTTATGATCACCTGGGCAAGCCACAGTGGGGGCAGACAAAGGGGATTTCTCCTCCTGCTCCCAGCACTGCATTCTCCTGTCCCCCTGCTTCTACCCAGTGCTGCAGCTGCTCCTGGGGTCAATCCCCTTGGCACAGGCACTGCTCTACTGCCCTGCCTCCTTCCTCAAAGTGCAGTGAGCGCTCTGGGGAGAGCTCCTCCTGAAGATCACACTGGTGGTGCCTCAGTTCTGCACCTCAGAACTGGTTTTTTTGGAAAGAAGCTGTGATCTGGAATTGATTGATGAGTATCTGGAGCAGCTTTGGGCAGGGGTTTCTAAATAAAGCTGGCTTTGGAAGAGGTGACGTGCTGCCCGTATATCAGGGGTAGGAGGACATCAGCCATTCCTGCAGCCAGAATGATCTCAGGCCTCTCTGATCCATGTGGGCACTTACTATTCTTAGAAAAATCCTTTCCAGGGGTGCTCAGGCACTAAATTCCTGTTAGGAGTAAGTGTTTCCAATAATAAATGTGCAGGGGAAATGCTGAGAGGTGCCTTCTGCTGAGCTGGGGACACCTCTGCTCCATCAGGTTTGCTTCCTTTTATGACAGATTTTCTGATGGGGGTTCAAGCCGAGGGAGAGGCTCCTGGACAGAGCATCGGGAGGGGTGGGAGCTCCTGCAGGGCAGGAGTGGGGGCACAGGGACCCTCCTGACGGGGTGGTGGCCAGGGGAATGAGCTGAGCCTGCCTCAGGGGCTCTGAGCAGTGCAGAGCATTACCAGGACCCTCCACTGTGCTGGAGGGAGCTGCAAAGCTTTTGCTTCGTCTGCCTAAAAAACTCTCCGTGTTCCTTAACAATTCCCCCAGAATCTGGCTCATCTGTAAGTCTTTCCAGCGTGCTCACTCTGGTTTCATTGCCAATTAGCATTCTAGACTTGATGCACAGCTGATTGGCCAGTAATTCGAACCAAAGCCCTCAGCAAAAGGGCATCATTTGTAAAACGGAGAAGAAATCTCCAAGATACTGAAATTACTGTTAATTAAATCAGCACATGAATATAATGGACACACATGAACAAAATGATGTTTGTTTTTGAGCTGTTCTGCTAGCTGGAGAGGAAGGATTATTAGGAATATTTAGCAGTCAGCCTGCTTTTATTAGATGTACAGCAAGATGAGTCCTTTCTGCATAAATTAACTTTGTATTGTGTGTATATATAATACAATATTTCTTATGTACAGGCTGCAGTGAAAGCTCTCCTTTTTAAACAGTCATTTACGTTCTGCACAACTCCTGTTCAAAGCTGTCACTGACCTCAGTGTAGTTATTTCTGATTTACATGGTCCCAATACAGTCAGGCTCAGGAATTACTTTTCATGTAATTTCTATTTTTTAAATTAAATTTAAATAGCAGCACAAAGATGGAGCAGAGAGCAATCCAAGAGCTTTGGAAGTTGTAACACAGCCTATAAGGGGCTATTGTGTGTGAAGAAATTTCTTGCAAAGGTGCCTCAGCTTTACAGAAAATGCTAAGCTGCAGCTTTATTAATATGATGAGGATACTCCAACCCAGAGCTTTGGGACAGCTTTGGAATATTCTGCATTGCTCAGTTCTGAAGTTTGGGAATTAGCACTTCCCAGCTCTGCCTCCTGTGGGGCTGGGAGGTGCATTTCGTGCTGGTTGGCACTTTTTGGTGAGCTCTTTCAAAATCCATCAGAGGCAGAAGAGAGCGCTCACTGGTGGGGGTGGGAGGGAGGCAGCAGCACTGGGGAGGGCAGGGAGAGCAGGCACTGCAAATTCCAGGTGCTCAGAGGGAATAAATGCAGGCACTGGAAATTCCAGGTGCTCAGAGGGAATAAATGCAGGCACTGCAAATTCCAGGTGCTCAGGGGGAATAAATGCAGGCACTGCAAATTCCAGGTGCTCAGAGGGAATAAATGCAGTCCCTGCTGTGGCTGGAGGGGAAGGAACAGATCCAGAGAGTGTCAAGGGGTGAAATGTTGGCATCACACGGATGTGGGAGGGAGGGCAGGGAGGAGTTAACAGAGTTTTGCATCATCTCTGGGACCTTGGGCTTCTGGGCTGGTAAATGCACTGGAATGGCAACAACTCTGATCATTCCAGCTGCTTTCCACAGCTGGGAATGTCACTGCCCAAAACCTCAGTGCCATGAGAGCAGTGTTGGTGAGGCTGCTGTGCTTGGGAGAGAACCCAAAGCTGCCCTCCTTAATTCCTGCTCTCCTCACTCCTGCCCTCCTCAATTCCTGCCCCCCTTAATTCCTGCTCTCCCCAATTCCTGCTCTCCCCAGTTGCTGCCCCCCTTAATTCCTGCCCCCCACCCTTAATTCCTGCTTTCCTAACACCTGCTCTCCTCAATTCTTGCTCTCCTCAACTCCCACCCTCCTCAATTCCTGCTCTCCTCAATTCCTGCCCCCCTTAATTCCTACTCTCCTCAATTCCTGCTCTCCCCAATTCCTGCTCTCCTCAATTCCTGCTCTCCCCAATTCCTGCTCTCCTCAATTCCTACTCTGCTCAATTCCTGTCCCCCTTAATTCCTGCTCTCCCCAACTCCTGCCCTCCTCAGTTCCTTGCCCTGACACGCTGATCACAGTCAGTGTTTGCTGTTGCCTCTGTGTTCTGTGTCCCTGTAAGGTTGTTGTAAATAGTGGGAGGAAAAGGGTAGAAATTATAACCCCACAATCAAACTTCATTCATCCCCATTCCTTCACGTACCCTTCCTCCTCCTCTTGTTTCCTTGTGGGCAGGAGCAAGATCATTCCCATGGCGTTGGCTTGGCCCTGCAAAAGGGGAGCAGCCATGAGAATTAAGTGTGATGGAAAGAAAATGTGAGGCCATTTGGACCCTGCAGCATCCTGGAGTGCCAGGAATGGGTTAACAGCCTTGATGTGCCTCACATTGCTGGGGATTGAAGTGGCAAACAGAGCATTTGATCTCTGTGTCTCATTAGGGTGTCATTTATTCCTGAGTGTGTGGATGTCAGCATGCATTTGATCTGTGCAGAGTCAAAGCCCCTCATTGTTTCAGCCTCCATTCTGAAGCTCACCTAATGAAGAGCAAATTTCAAAGGGAAAAATGCACTATTAAATTCCATGTCAGACCAAGGAGCTGGAATGGTTGTTGGGTCTCTTGCCTCTGGATTGGCAGCTCAGATCCAGCTCTGCCCATAGAAATCAGCAATATTTACCTGTAGCATCATCTGGACCTGCCAGTCCTTCCTCCAGTGCTCCCCCAGCTCAGATATTTCTTATTTTCCCTCTTTCCTGGTGGGCTTTTAAACCCTAAGTAAAGATGATGGGCTTCCCACTTCACCTGTAGTTTTAAATCAAGTATTAGCTATTGCTTATCAGTTGCATAGGTTCTCTTTGTTATGTAACTTATGCAACAAAATGAGCATCAAACTGTCTGGGTTCTCTTTTTGTAAAAGCACTTTAGCATTGCTGCTATTTCCCTGATGATCTGCTTGAGCAAAAGGGAACAACAACCCCAGTGGTCTCCATAGTTTCTATCCCATAATGTGAATTTCAGTCCACAAGTAAGAATAGTTTGTTTTGTGAAAAAATGTTCAGACTAAGAATTATTCCCAGAAAATAACTCTGATAAATGAGTACATTTTCAAGTTTTCCATGGTCATGATCAATTGACAAAGAGGAAAAGGAATGCAAAATTAATCAAATAAATTATTCATTATATTCACTCAACTATAGCTAACAGTGAATTGTCTAGACAGTAATTACTAATTCTTAACCTATGCATGTTCACATAACACTGCTGTGTGAATAGGTTCAGTATACAGTGGCTTGAGATAATAGTAATGGATGTAAGTCAACTAGCAGGTGATTTTAATTGGGAAATTATATTGGATTTTTCTATTGAACTTCCATAAAATATTACATAAATATTGAATCTTCTCAATGTTTTCTTTTTTTCCAGTTGAAAATACAGGCACACAGAGTTCTCTGCCAGTTTGATCGGTGCATAAGCAAACATCACATTTTTATTATTATTATTTTAATTCTGCTGTAAAACTCTCCAGAAAACCATTAAGTTCAGAACACAGCAAGACTCTACAAGGGGCCTGCTGCAGGAACATTTTGCATTTCAGTGATGATTTCCCAGCAGCAGGTTTGGATCCTTGAGGAGGGCTGGGGTTGCACTGTGCTCCCGGGGTGCAGGGAGCAGACCTGAGTCCTCCCACTCCATTCCTGTGGCAAAAAAGCAACATTTTGGGGCATCCCCTGCGTTTCCCAGGCAATGCAGGACCTCTGCAGGGAGGGATCTGCCCCTGCTGGGATTTGCTGGGTGGAGCTGCTGCTCCCTTCTGTGGTTGTGACAGTGCAGAAAACAGGGATTTAGGTTCCCTTGGCTTCTATTTTATTTTTTTTCCTCAGAAATCTCTATTACTGTTACAGTTAATTAGAAAAGAGATTGAAAAGAAAGTAGAAGAATCATAATTTCAGGTGGATTTGTTATTGCAGCTTGTGCCCTGTGGACTAATTGGGAGTTGGGAATGTTGTGGTTCTCAGCTGCTCTGAGTTGATCAGAAGCTGTCATTTCTAAAGCTCTTCCCTCTCACTTCAGGTGACTTGCCTGAAGAGGAAAATAGCAGGAAACCCACACAAACAATTGGAAATGGTGCAAAAACTGGGACATTGTGAAAGAGTATTTGCATAAAGTGTTGGTTTTGTGTGTGTCAGCTGCATCCTTTGGGATGTGGCTTATGGACAGGGCATTAAAAACTATCCACGTACAGCTCCCATTAACCCTAATACTAGCTCTGATTCTGGCTTCCTGTGTGCTTAATGTCATCTTAATGCAATTTGATTTGATGTTTAATTGCAGTAATTTAATTAATGGTTCTGTAAATAAAAAGGCTAAGTTGTGGCCTCCTACACGCACAGATACGCACAGCAAGCAGCTCTAGGCTCCTGTGAGATTTGGATTTATGTGTCTTAAAGCAGAGTTTAACCCTAAGGATGTATGATAAGATGCCCAAATCCCAAAATAACACTGCAATGGTGTTTGCATTGGAATGTTACAGTGTTAGTTCAGGCTTATGGGAGAAGGGTGGCATTTAAACCCTAACCCACGGATTTCTCCCTAATGCTTGTCATGGAACAGGTCACCTCACACACAGGAATTGCTTCCTCGTGGAATTGCATTATTTTAAACTACATTTAAAATAATTTACGAAGACTCGGTTATTAATGAAGCTGTTACTAATTGGATAATTGCTGTTAATATTGTTACAGAATCCTGTTGGCCCAGGGGGTTATTTGCAAGTCAGAGCTCACAGGTGTTTCTAACCCTGCTATTGATGTGCCTTTGACCTTCTCTAACACATGCTGCTCGTGTCTGCTGCACACTAAAATGTCTATTAAATATTGATTAGTCTCCCTTATAAACCATTTATAAATAGAAGCATGTAGTATAAATGTAACCTCAAATCATTAAGGCTACACGGTGTGCAAGTTAATAGGAGCAATGGTGAAAAGTTGGGGGGAGCATGGATTAAGGAACTGGGTTCATAAACTGTTTTCTTAGTACAGGATGGTGGGGTTCCCATGGAGGTCAGGGATTTCTCATAACATCCACTAAAGATATTCCTCTTTTTAAAAATTTATTTACAAACAAGAGGTGACATAAAACCCAGATCTTTTTTCCAGAGCAGAGCTGCATAAAGCACAGCTTCAAATACTTATGCAAAGGAGGAGGAACATCCTGTATTTACGTATGGAAAAGAGGTCCAGGTTCCCCAGTGAAATGCAAAGGTGTTCTGCTGATGTTAATGGAATTCTACTGCATTCCCTACACCATAAATCACAGCCAGCTGTTTCTAAATCAACCCCAAGCTGAACTGAATTCAGTATAAGCAGCGTCCCATTTCAGCACAATTGCTGGCTGTTAAGCTTGGAGGTAAATCACATTTATGTCCCTTCAAATCCATACCTGGTATAAGGAGATCTGAGTAAGACCCTTTGCCTGAGCTTGCCTTGCCCTGAGCTTGCATTGCCATGGGATTTGGTATTACTGCAAATTCCCCGAGGTGAACTGTGCCCGTGGGTTTTATTTTGGACGTGGCACTTGACCCCTAAGGACAGACCAGATTCTGTTGTCATTAATGGGGTACTGAGATAGGCAAGAGCCAACTCTGGTTCAAAGCCTGATGTGCTCTGAAAACCCTACAAAGCAGTGTGAGAGTGACAAGTCCAGCCTCCCAGGGAGTGACAGAAATCATCAGGCCTTTCATATGCCAGGGGGGAAATCAGACAGACAGAAACAACAATCAACCAACAACGGTTCAAAGGGCTCTCTTTGAAAGCATCTCGTGCCATTTCCAGCTGCCTCCCTTCTCTGTGACATCTCCCTTCTCAGATAGGCAGCAGAACCAGCCAGGCACAGACTGTGCAGTCCTCACTCAGCACTCAGTGCCTGTACCTGACCCCCAGCTCTTAAAAGCAGAACAATTAAGCCAATCCCAAAGAGGATTACAATTGAGAATTAGAGGGTATAAATGTGATTTAGCACGGAGTGCTGAGCATGACAAATCGTTTATGTGCCCAGACCTCACTAGCTCTGAAATGAGTTTCATTTGGAAGCGTGGAGCAGGTTCAGCCCTGGTGCAGTGTCAGGAGCAGCTCCTGCAGCTGGGCTCTGGCCAGGCTGCAGAACCTCTCCTGAGGCACCAAGGGCCACCATTTTTTGTCAGCTTCTTATTCATGGGAGGCAATCCAGGGACATGAATGTGCCAACCAAGCTCCTGGGTTATTTCCCTCCCTTTGGAAGAGCTTGACTGAAAGCTTGATTGCAGCACAAGGACACGGCAAGGTGGACTCAGGGTTCTGTGCTTATGTGGCTGGAGGAGATCTTGATGCAAAAGCTTTCCAAAACATGTGGTCTAAGCATACTATCAAAGGGAAGAGCTTCTTGAATGTTTCCCTGCTGTGAATTCCTCTGTGAGAAGTTTGTCTGAGTCTTTCACTCCTACAGAAGCTGTTGAGCGTTTCATTGATAAATGAAGATTATTTCCCCATCCAGAAGGAATATTAATAGCACGCACGTGTGTTTGCATGTGTCTGTGTATTGAGTTGCCTTGGAAACAAGGAGAGAAAGCTCCGTGGACCAGGACATGCTTTCCATTTAAGGAACACTTGTGCTATTGTAAAACCACATGCAAAAATAATCAAACTCATTCATGCACTCTGCGAGGATCTTGCTGCAGGGAGCAGCCTGAGAGCGTAGATCCCGTGTGAAGATGACAGAAAGCCACTTGACTCTGGTTTTGAGCACATTGCTGAGCAAACGAGTTGACACTGGTGAAGCTGCTAATAAGGTGGAAAAAAGGGAATGTATGCAAGTTATCCAGAGGCCTGGCAACGCTCCAGGTGTGCGTTAAAGCCACGAAGACACGAAACAGCCCTTGAGTGTTCACACTGCAAAACAAAGCGGGCAGTTTTACCTTGTGTGTAAGAGCAGCTGGTTCAGCATATTGCCCTCAAAGACAGCATGTTGAAACAGCTGTCCAAGTGTTCTGGAGGTTAATCTACTCAATTAATCATTGTGGGTTTATTTTCAATGTATAATCATGTTTGTACTGTTCCTTGCGGGCACGTGAACAAAATATTGAATGTAAAGTTTTAGTCATCGGTGAAACACCTGTCAGAACACTTTGAGTGAAAAAGTCTCTTTAAAGTGACTCTGGCTCTTGGAGAGATAAATGGGGGCTTCCTTTGGAGCAGCTGAAGTCATGCATTGCCCCCCTTCCCGTGGTGCTGCAGAGGTGAGGACACCTAAAGTGTAAAATTAAGAGGTGTGATTGTTGTAATACTCAATCTGCAGTGAGCCTCTGCCCTGGAGAGAGGTGTCTTGTGCTCTGAAAATCACACTCGCAAAAAGGCTACAGCTCCCACCTCAGCTGAATTCATTTTGCAGCATTTTCTGAATGAAGTCCCAGGACCTCGCACATTTTTCTGCATATTATTCACTGCCATGGAATTGTAAACAGCCACTGTCAGAAAAATCCTCTGGCAATCCATTTGACCAGAAATAAATAAGATCTAAACATCATTCCCAACCTTTCTAAATATCACTGCACATGTAAAAATAGCAAAATCTTTATATATCATATCCCAGTGCACCTTTCATGTCAATGTTTTTTCAGTGCAGGGTTTCTGGCTTTGTTTACCCCAAGAGACCATGCAGAATAAGTGGGAAGAGCTATCACAAAAGTTGGTGAAATAGAAACTACAGCAGCTACATACAGCTGTGTTTAATAGAGTCTGCAGTCCTCTCCTCTGCCTTGATTTTCCCAGATTATAAGTTTATTCCCCTCTGGACTGAATTGCAGTGCATGCTGGAGTGAGGCTTTTCAGATTGAAACTCTGGTTTTAAGATTCTTGTCCAGGAAAGGAGAAAAACCAAAGGAAAGCAAAGCAGAAATGCTGCTGCAGAGGAGGGAGCTGCTGCCAGCCCTGGCTGCCTCAGAGATGCTCAGCGTGTCCCAGGCTGGCTCTGTCCCTCAGCCCCACGTTACCTGGCCAGGAACCCTCCTCTTCTCTTCCACTCCTGTCACCACTCGTCTTCAGGAAGAAATGCAGTTGCAGTTTTATTCCAGGTTGTTCTCCATAATAGCTTTTGTCAGATTGCATTGGGTCTGTGTACCAGCATTAATTGCCACGCTGCTGGGAGAAAAATCCCAAACTAAATCAACAGCAATTGCATAACTGCCTTCATTAACCAAGAGGAAGGAAAACAGCATTGAAGTGCCACATTTGAGAGAGTGTAGCTGGTGGCCAGGTAGCTGAATGGCAGTGTCATTTGACAAAAACATTAAAACCAAATTAAAACCATGTGTTTGATGAAGTTGCTGTGACTTCAGGAGCTTGGCCCTGGTTGACCACTTTGTATCATACTGGCCATGAAAACAAACTTGCAATAACACAAGAGGGAAATGTTTGATTACCTGGTTTTGCTTTTTGTTAGAGGAGCCTTCTGGCAGTGATTTTTTTTGGCTTTTGGAAAATTCTTGCATCGCAACAAAGGAACAAAGATATACAGAAACATGATTTTTGTTTCAAGGTCCAGTTGATCCATTGCCAGCTCATTCCTGTTGCCTGGAAAAGTTGGAAATGCAGTAGTTTAAATGACATACTTGAAGCACCGTGTTGAATTTGATTTAGGCAAGAGCCTCCCTTTTTGGAGGAACTCTTTGAAAACAATCTTCAGGAATTACTGCCCCACATCTGTGCCCAGCGTGTTTCAGCACCGAGGGGTGAAATATCACCAGGAGGGGAGGACGTGCCTAAATATTCCAAGGTGGGGAAAAAAAGGAAAGAAACCAAAGTGCTGAGAAGTGGAAGGTGAGGAGAGCTTGCTCTTTTCTGCCTGGCAATCGTGCAGGGGTGCTTCCAAGTGAAAGCACTTTGCAGCTGGAATTTTGTGTCAGCTTTATGGAGGCCTTTAAGTGCAGCACTTTTTCCACCTTTGTCAATTCTTCGCTAAAATGATGTGTCAAAATGCCAGAGAACCACACGTTTTCTCCAGCTGTGCTTTTCTCCAAAAAGCTGCTTCTCCTGTGCTCATCTGTCCATTTAGCAGGAGCCACGTGCAGTGAGGGCACCCCATCAGCTGCAGGACAGACAGGACGTGGCCTCACACCTGGCCTTCCTCCCACCCTTGCAGCAGCCAACAGTTTGAAATTGGTAGTGCAAAAGAAGAAATAAATGTATTATCATTTGAAAACCTGCCGATTTTTAGAGGGAAAGTAGAGAAGGAATGGTTAGCACAGACAATTTTAAGGGAGATAAATTTCCTTAATGGAGGCGAATAGCAAATATTCCTTTTATTTGAACAGGCCAGCAGGGCTGACCTGATTTCTTTCTGCAGCTCAGGGTGTGTATTTTTGTGTCTCAAATTAGGGAAATGGCAGAAAATGGGAGAGGCTTTCCTTCACTTAGACAGTTCTTGGAGATGAGTCCTTCAACACAAACTGGGTAATTCTCTTTTACCTCTCTTGCTGTACCCAGTTGATCTTCCTGGAAAATCAGTACTTTTCCCTTTCCTCATAATGAAACAGGTTCTGAAGAAACAGATGGGGAGGTTTGAATTTAAATCATGTCTTAATGACTTCTAAAGGCTAATTATGAAGACAATACTTTGGAAGCAAAGATAGAAGTCTTTTTTCACTTGCCTTCTGTCCTTCAGTGTCTGTTGTTGGAAAACCAAGTCAGCCACTCTTTCACATAGTTTACAAACAGCTTAAAATGGAAAAAATTAAAGCTACTGTGGAACCCCAGCCTGGTCTGAGTTTGGTGCTGAGGTGTAAGACCAAGGGACCAGTTAAAATCCTTTATCAAGGAAATGTGCTGTGATTTTGGTATTTACTTGCCTTTAGAGAATAATAAATGGAAGACCTTTGTCTGTTTACAGAATACTTCTATTGAATACTGTCACTTTCTATTCCTGAGAAACACTGATGTCATCCCCCTTGCCCCATTTCAAGCCACCTGTGTGATGACACTGGAAGCCCCCTGGAAGTGGAACATTTTGCAATAGTTTCATATTAAGAGATATTCTGTGATTTTCCCCTTGAACCCCTGCAGCTGCCAGTGGCATTATAAACTCCTGTGCCATTATAAACATTAGATATGCCATTATCATTTCCCACTTAGGAAGGATGGCAAGTAATTCTGTATTTCTTCCTTTCCTTTCATCTGTTGCTGCATTTGGAGCTCTCTGTATTTCCTTGCAGCCACTGATATTTGTTTTGCTGCACAGCTGAATTTCAGGGAACCTGCCAATAGAATCCCCATTTTCTTGTTATGCAAAAAGGCCACTTAGTAGGAAAGGTGTGGAAATTGGTGTTTAAATTGGTCAGAACCAACAGCAAGTTTGAGTGCACCCACAGAACAGGCGTGGACCTGGGACTGGGGAATGTGGAATTGTTTTCCTCATCTGTCCCTGGCCTGGTGGGATTTCCTCTGCCTCAGTTATTTTAGATGTATAATGAAAATAACTAAAATAACCGCCCTGTTGTCTTTGCAGAGCTGAGAACTGGCTTGGAAGTATTGTAGAAAGACTAGATACTAGAAGCAGTGGTTTAAATAAATCATTGTATATCTAATTCATAGAACAGATGAAATAGAGATGGGAAAAGGTGAAAAATTCAGTAGTTTGATGCTGAATTCACAGCAGTTTTACATTTCTGTGGATACTTGCTCTTTTTTATAGTTAATACCTCCAGTCAGTCTCCTTTTTTTTTTTTTTTATTACTACCTTCTCCCAGATTCTTAACACATTCTTTCATTTGAGGGACTGTGTTTCCCAAAAGCTGATGGACTCTGGAAAAATATTGATGTTCTGACAGCAGCAGCTCAGCTTTTGAAACACAGATGATATTGTCCTGGTCTGCGGGAAATAAATACACTGCACAAGAGTTCGCTGAGAAATTCAATCATGAAAACAAAAAAGGGATTTGGTTCTGAACTTGAATAAAAAAGAGGTTGTTCTTTGTAAAAGTTGAGCAGGAAAAGAAATAATCAGACACAGGGGCATGTCAGAACAAGGTGGAACGTCACACAAGGTGAGCAGACTGACAAATTAAAGTCAAGAACAAAACTCAAGCCAAGAAGAGGCAGAGAAAGGAAGTAAAAATCCTCCAATAGTTCTTAGATCAGTCAGAAAATCCTCAAAAACTCACCTCAAATACATAAATGTTCTGATTTGAGAAAAAAAAAAAATTTTAGGGGTTTTTGGGAAAAACCCAATTGTAGGTTTTTTTTCCAAAAGAAAATATTCTCAGAGTTGTCTTCTTTACGCTTGATTTTCGTCAAGAAGCTAATTAGTTTTCTCCAAACCAAAAGCATTCCCAGGCAGTGCCAACCACAGCCAGGTGAGATCTCCTTCAGTGTTTGTTTAACAGGAGCTCAGTGTTGAAGAGGTGAAAGGCAGCACTTCACTGGAGTGGGGTGGCAGTGCAGGGATGCTCCCAAAATCAGGGAACCCAGCAGCAGGGAGCTCTGAGCGTGGAAGGATAGAAAGGGCTGATGCTGCAGTGGCTACAGATGTGTTGTTTTTGTTTTCCCTGCATCCCATATCTCAGGCTCTGGGTGTGAGGTGACCCCAGAGTGTAAAAGTCCCTGTTCTCCCAGCCCTGCAGCCACAGGAGGAGTCTGAATGTGCAGGGTCGGCTTCTCAAGGCTGTTTATTTTCCCTGATCTAGAACATTCTCTCTCTGCCCTGCTGAGCTCTGTCCAGCAGCTCGGCCATGGCATTCTGTCTGCCCTCAGGGCAGTGTTCACATTTTATACCCAAAACTCCGTGTGCTGTGTTTGCAATAACGTGCCAATGTCTGTCATTGGTGTTGGGCAGTGTGTCTGTGCCTTAAACCAACAGAAAAGTGTCACCAGCACAGCAAGACATGGAGGGCAAGGAGAAGGAGAAGAAGGTCAGGACATACCCAAATCCCTCCATCTTGTACCCCTGAACCCCATTCTAAAAACCCCAAAATTCCACTTTTCCACCCTGTGTTAGTTCAACTACCACACTGCTCAAACCCTTGTGGTTTGTAATTCCTCACACAGAGTTGGCAGTTTTTTCCACAGGCTAAAATGGAAGCCACAGGTGTTTTTGACTTCGTGCCAAGGTCTCTGAGCCCCCTGCCAGGGTCTGGAGCCAGCCAGGGCAGCCAGAGGGATGTGCTGGGCTCCCACACCCATACAGCAGTAGGAAACTTTTTATTAAGTGAAGCAGACAAAAGGTGCATCAAATGTGAGTCTGTGTCACTGTGTGGGTCATGCAGGGGTGTAAATTTTAACTCCCAGGGGTGAAGGAACCAACAGCTGTGTGTGGGTACTGACTGTTTCTAGTTTTGAAAGCATGGAGGGGTAGAGATTCTCTCCCCTAATTCTTGACTTCAAGTATAAAGAGACATCTGAGCCCTTTAATAGGCAATGGAGAGAGATAAATCTTCCAGAGTGTCTCTGGTGCTGTCCTGGCCGTGGAGTGGCAGGGAGTGAATCACTCACTGCAGGCACTCTGGGGGACAGGAGAGGCTGAGCACAGCCAGTGTGCACTCCCCAGTGCAGCTGTGAAATTACCTGAACAGGTGAAATCAGGAAGTACAGCAGTCTGCTCCTGACAGATAAGACAGCCCGTCTTCAAAAATAAAAAAATAGTAATTCTTTGGGTAAGACACAGGCCTTTCCTGCCAGATCCATGTTCTTCAGAAAATGAAATCCTCCTTTTGCAGGACAGTGAATGAGAGCATCTGACAGAGCTCTGTTTAAACTCCACAATGCACTTCTCAAATCCAGTTAATGTGCATCCTGCTCTGGCCAGTGTTTGGACTGTGCTGAGGGGGAAGACATAAAACCCACTTCTTCTGCCCCCCTGCCTCGTGACTGCTGGGCAGCTGTCTCCTACCAGGAGATTTTTGCTCAGTGTTGTGGTTGCTTTCCCGTGGATCTTTTCCTGCCCATAAATAGGTTTTCCTGAGCCACAGGCACTGGGAAGGGCTGAAGGGAGCGAGGCCCCGTGTCCAAAGCAGGGGGAGAAGCACGCTCCCTCCGTGCTGATGCTCCTGCAGCATGTTGGGATGTGGTGTCGACATGCTGTAATTAATTTGTGCATCCTTCTATAGCATTAAGCAGCTGTTCTTACAGAAGGACGTGGATTTCTGCCCAGGTAGTGCTGGTGGAAGAAGATGAGCACACAGATTGCGGCGCTGAACTCACGTGATCCACAACCTTATGTTTCAGTGTCTGCAGTTCTGCACTCGTGAAACTGAAGCCTTTTCAAGCCACTGAGTTGCCAGCTCTCCCATTGCACCAGTGGCAGAGAATTCCCTCTAGAAAACCCTCCCTCCAACCCAGACTGAAAGAAATTGTCAAGAGTAGGAAAAGAGTTAGAGAAGTGTCTGAAGGAAACTTTTCCAAATGGCCCTCCCTGAGGTCGTTAAATATTATTAAGTCTGTGGGACAAACATACAGAGCCAGAAAATTGTATCTTTGACTGCTGATGGCACTCAAGTGGATCTGATAATTATGTTCCATGGCAAGGCATTTCTCCTTAGACTTCTCTGTGGAGAAAACAATGCCTTTGAGGAATGTTCAGATTAATTATTTCATGGCCATTTGAAAACAATCATTAGTGTATCTGTTTGTACACTCACTGCTCTCGAGTAGAGAACTCTGCCCATTTTGTGTCCACTTGCAGGGGGATATTGTTTGATTTCAGTCAGAGGGGAGCCACAATTTTATTAAGTCAGAACATGATTTTGTTTCTCTGGAACAAGCAGGGAGAAAACAATATCTTTAAATGAACTGCGAAACTCTAAATATGCTTTAAAATGGTTCCCAGTCACCCGCTGTTGAGAAGGCCTGGCTTGAGTGTGTCAGGAGAACGTTCAGGTCCTGCACAGATCTCTGAATACAGCATAAATTCCAGTGTGAATGGCTGGCAGAGTTTACCAGACTTTTAGGCTGACTTTAGGCCCTGTGTTTCTTGGCTAGAAGGGCCTGAAACACGAGTCAGGAGCTCTTGCTGCCTGTCCTCTCTGCAGACATTTGAAATCAGGTACACAATAGTTGCTCCTCCAGCCTCAGGTGTGCACTTGAGAGCGATGGTGTCACAAAGCAGGTTTGGATATGGTGTGCTGAGGAGAAATAGCCTGAGCCCCGGCTCAGGAAAAGGCTTTTGCTCGTGCAGAAGGCACAGTGGAATCTGCCTGACAGGTTGCAATTACTTCTGCCAAGTGCACCAGGCTGTCTTCTGAACCTTTGCTTAATGGGGGCAGATCTGTTCTGAGTTATGAAAAAAAAAAAAAAAAAAACCAAAAC
Source organism: Vidua chalybeata (assembly GCF_026979565.1). NCBI lineage: Eukaryota > Metazoa > Chordata > Aves > Passeriformes > Viduidae > Vidua > Vidua chalybeata. The sequence goes on along the minus strand of NC_071547.1, from coordinate 1,654,871 downwards.
CCAAACTGCCTCAGGTCACAGAAATGACAGTCTCTGTGTGTCTAATCAGGTTTCACCTTCAGCAGCAGGTTTTTCTTGTTCATCCTACATCAACCTCAAAATGAGCTGAATTTCCTTTGTAAAAAAACCATGAAATGGAGTAAATCTCAGCTTTAGTTTCCATGAGCTCCAAGACAGAGTTACCCCTCCCGCTGGCTCTGTGTGTGCCAGGTACACTCTGCTAAGATCAGAGCTTCCTTCAGTGTCTCCATGGCAAAAAGACAAGTTCTGAAATGAGACTCTGCTTCGGAGTCTCTGGATCGTGCCTTTTTGCGCTAAAGCAAATTGTTTCTGCAGCACTGATACACATCTAGAATAATATTCAATTAGGCTAATGGCTGCTGCTTCCACTGCTCAGTGAGAAGCAGTGATTAGGAACCTCTGAGCAGGGTTCAGGCTGCAGGAATTCCTGCTGCAGAACACCTGCACCCTCCTGTCCTTCCTCGGCCGTCCCCAAACCCCTGTGCAGGTGAACGAGGAGGGACAGGATGACCTTGAGCTTGGCTTTGTGCCTGTCCATCTGGCAGGACTGACCCCTCCAGCAGGGATACTCCAGGCTGGGATGAGGGAACAGCCAGGGCAGGGGAATGAATGTTGGAGGGAGTGGGAATAGCTGAGAACTTGGGAAATGGGTGATTCCACCAGGGGCTGCACTGAAATGAGGTTTGCAGAGTAAGGAATTCCCTTTAGTAGGAGGGAGGAAGGAAAGGAAAGGAGGAAGGAAAAAAGGTCAAAGAATATAATCTCATTGCAAGATTGTTTACATTTTCTAATCTTTCATAAACACATAATCCCAGTTGTTTGTTCTTGCCTTTGGGTGACTGAATGGTATATCTTACCTGATAGAATGGTGGAAAATGGAGTTTCTTCACACCCAGGCTTCATTAATATGTATTGGAAACCTAAAACGGTATTCAGCCACGAGGGGGGAAACTACAGAATTGCTGTGGATTATAATAATTTCAGCAAAGCATCTAATTTATATATTAAGCTTGCTTAATGGATTTATATTGCCTTGCTCTTTGATCTGAAGCAAAAGGTGGTGAATAATTTATCAAATAAAAAACCCTCCCCTAGCCCAGCCCACACGTCACAATCTGCCCTGTAATTTCCATTTTTTAAGAGGTGCCGTTTCCAGGCAGAAGAACTGGTTCCTAAAAGACTCCTTCTAATATTACAAATGTATTTTCGTGAGCTACACTCTGGGGAAAGAAATAATAATGAAGGAATGCAATTCTACAGACAAATGTTCCAGCTCTCTGCCTTCCTCACTAAAGACAGTCATTTCAGCTAAATGCCAAAAGGCATTTAACTGTAGCATTTGTCAGTGGAATAGGGTTGGCTTTAGGTTTCCCTCCTGATTTACAATTGAGTGTTTATTGGGTTTAGTGTACTGTAGCATGTTTTGTTAACCTCTAGAAAAACGCAGGCAGCTCGTGCATTAATCACAGGGATGATACCTGTCAGGGGAGCCTGGGCTGCAGGGCCTGCCAGGCTCTGGGGAGGGATTCTGGCTGCTCCCACGGGGCAGCAATCAGCAGTGGGGTGACCTGAGTGCAGCTCCTGAGGTGCTTTCTTGTGAGACCTACAATGGATTTCTCCACGTCTTCATTTTTCAACCGAAAGAGGGTGAAAGTGCTGCGTGGTGGCAGCTGCAGGGAGCTGGCTGGGCTGCCCTAGAGTCACCTGCCTAAGGAGCATGTAGGTCACTCTTTAGGTGTTGTCTGAAGCACAGTTATTGGGAACTCTGTGCCTGGAGTTCCTCAGCTGGTTTGTGCCTACTCCTCAGCAATCCCAGCTCCTGGTTCCATCCCCAGCTGACAGCAGTGTTTGCAGCCAAAGCTCTCTCATGGCTCCTGACACTTCTCCCATTCACTTTTCCTCCACCTTTGTCCAAACCCAACACTTGTCAAACATTTACTACGGCTGTGTGCAGCGTTTATTCATATTTAAATAAAGCCATTATCCCGGCCTTGAGTTCCAGTAGTTTTCAGCTCTTCCTCTTGAGTATTTCTCTCAGTAGTGCCATCTAATCAGCTTTAGGTTTTAATTAAACAGCTGTCATTTGCTTCCTAGTTCTGTTGCGACCTGATGTTGTATTAAATTTTAATTTAGCCTGGGCTGCATAAGAAGTAGATTCCTTCAGACAACAAAGAAATGCTATTAGCAGGTTACAGTTGTAATTAAGAAGAGCTCTGCTGAAGTGCTAATGCATTCAGGTACAGATAGCTCTAGATAAACACACACAATAATAATTATTATTATTCAGGGATGGAGCCTGGGATGTGAATGTGCAGCTTCCACCCAGGCTGCTGAGCTGAAGGAGTTGGTCAAGATCTGACCTCAACAAAAGAAATGGGAAAGGATTCCCCGTTTTTCAGCAGGGGCCTTGCAGAGCCCACAGTTCGAGGATGGTGCTGGTGGTCCCTGGGTGTTGGTGCTGATGTTTCACTGTGCAAATCCAGATGCTGTCAGAAATCACCAGCACAGGGAGCTGAAGTTCAGCAGCTCCTTTCCTGCAGGAAACTCTACCATGGACATGCAAACCAAGCTTTGCAGAATTTACATGAAATGTTATGACTTGTTGAAGAAGCACTAAAAAGTCTGTTTCTAAATCTACTGGACAGTCAATTAGTTCATATTTCTTCCTCAGGGGAAATATATTTTTGCAGTCTATAAATAGCCAGCTCTTAAGGCCTTTACACAGCCTATTATATTTGTGTAACACTCACTGCAGGCATCAGGCATCATTGATTTCTCTGGTGGAAGTGCTTACAGTGAAGTGCAGGGCTTGTGGGGCTGCACCAGCTAATTAGCACGGTGGGCTCCTGTGTGTGCTGGGGAGCAGGGGAAGTTCAGGACAGCTCTGGTGCTCGTGCTTGTCTCATGCTCATCTTTTCTGGAAGGAATGCAAATGCCTTTATAAACTTCACCTTGTCCTTCAGTGCATCGAAGTGTGAGTGCAGCTTTGGCAGCTAAAGAGCACCGAGGCTCCAAAGGGGGCTGGAGGCTTGTGCTTTGCCACAGGATGGTCAGCAGCCAGGTGATGGAACAAACAGCACAAAAAGCAAACGAGAAACGGATCAGGCCTGCTGAGGAGCTGGTTCCAGTCCCCCAGGTGCAGAGAGCCCTTTAATCCTGACCCAGTGGTGTTTAATCCTGACTCCTGGTGCTTTGCATCAGGCTGTGATGGACACAGCACTGCCAGCCTGACCTGGAGCAGTTCACAGCCGTGCTAACGGAGAGTTGGGAAGTGGAATTTGTTGTGTGTGCTCATTGTTTGTGACCTTGGCCAAAATAGATTTCCCCCAGATGTGTTGAAGGAGATCATCTGTTGTTGGAGAGTGTTGGAGAATTGCTCTTCACGAGCAGGGCCACCAGGTCTTCATCAAATATCTGCTATTTGAGGGCTTAGGATAGATGGGATGTTTGCAGTGGTGAAATCTAACTACCTCTTCTCTGACTTGTGGATGAATTACCTTCAGTTTCTCTTTGCTGTCTTATAAAATCTTTTTCCACCTGAGGTGCACCTAAGTGCTTCCTTTCACCTGGCAGTGCATTTTCTCCTCAGCCTTGTTGAAATCTCAGTCTTTGTCAAGGATTTTCAGTTGTTTTTTTCACACTTCCACTTCTGTCACATACTTCTCTCTTTGCCGGTGTCCCTCTCTCCTGGCTGGCAGCTGGTTATAAATGAGCCTGTTCAGCACAAACAAAAACTAGAGAGTCACTTACCGTGTAAAACATCTGGTTTGTGCCTCACAGAGAACAGGACAAAGCCTGTACTTATTTCCTGAGGTGTTATTCCAAAAAGCCTCTCTGCTCAGGATGACTCTTAAATCACATTGAGGTCTGGGTGTGGAGCTGAGCACGTCCTTTCAGTGCTGTTCTGATCAGAAATGGACTCCAGTGTGTGCTGGATGCTGTTCTGGCTGCCCATAAACCTCTTGTAGGCTCTCAGAGGTGGCTGGCACTGCTGTGATTAGTGCTGCAGCTCATTTAATTCAGGGCGCTTTTTGCAGAAGGTTCCGAATATTGATTAATAATACATCTTAGTTGCAAGTATTTATTGGTCTTCTCCAGCTGTCCTTAGCTTGTGGTCAATGCCCATTATTCTCTATCAATCTAGCCAGCAGCCAGAGCAAATGATAGTGAATATATCTCCCTATGCAAGCTGCCATCAAATTTTTCACTAAAATCCATTCCTTCTTCCACCAATTCTAATAATGGAATTTAAAGTTAGATTAGTTTGAAGCAACTTTTTTATTTTTTTCCCCCCACAACTGGCAAGCAATTAGTTTTATGGAAGTTGAAAAATGAAAAGGGGATTGATTCAGAGCAGTATTTCCTATCTCAGGCTTTTTGAGGGGGCCGGAATGAATCCCTGTGAAATCCCAGATCACTCCTTGCCCCACTTGTGCGTCAACTTTTGGGCTGGCAGTCAGCACTGCTTCTGCAGAGCTGTTCCACTCCAGCCTGGACCTGCTTATGCCAGGCAGGGGCCTCTGTAGCAACTCATTTGGAGTAATTAATCAAACTGAGACAGAGAGGGAGGCTGGGTAATGGAGTCATTAGAGTGCCAGCACTGTGAATTCATCAGGATTGCAGATAAACGTGGTTAAGCGTCTCTAGGTGGGATTTTGATGGGGGAAGACTAAAAAAAAAAAAATTGTGTATGGATGCATAGTTTTCCTCCTAATGTATTTATGGAAATAAATGGTCAACTCACAGCAGAGTTAGCTGGAACAGGAAGGAAGAAATGCTGTTGTGGTGGTGGAGAATCACCTCCCAGACCACTGGCAAAGGGGTGGGAGGAGCTGCTGATGCCCTGGAGATCCTACTGAGCAGTGCTGTGCTCACAGATGCCATTGCCCTCAGCCACACCTGTAAACGGGCTCAAAAGCAGTAAACCCATGTTTGCCACAACCAGGGCTTGGTGGTCCTGATGCAGCTTTTGGCTCAGAAAGTTGCTAAAACATTGCAGGGAGCTGGAAGGGAGTGTGCAAGGGAGGGTCCCATCCCCGTGCCTGGCACCGCCGTGACCCCTGTGACATTCCCGTGGCGTTGTGCTCCTCTAACACTCGTCCTGCCTTTGTGTGTGTGCACCCAGGACACGGAGATCCTCAACACAGCCATCCTCACGGGCAGAATGGTGGCTGTGCCAGTCAAGGTGGTTGCTGTGCAGGAGGACGGGTCCGTGGTCGACGTCTCGGACGCCGCCGAGTGCAGATCCGCCGACGAAGACGTCGTAAAGGTGAGGCACCCACACGAGCTTGTATCTTTTCATTCCTCCTCCAGCGCCTCCACGCTGGGATTTTCCATCAGCCAGCCGTTCCCCAGTGCTGCTCTGGTGGTGAGGGGGGAGCTCCCAGAGGTGCTGCGGGGTCCCAGTGCTGCTCGGAGCTGCCCAGTGGCTGCTGTATCCCATGGAGGGAGATCAGCTCCTCCCAGAGGGGTCTCTGCTCCCCCGGGGCTGTTCCCTGTCCACATTTCACAGCAATCATGCAGAATATTGGCACAGGGGGCAGGAAGTTTCCTTCATGCTCTGGCTGCATCGCCAGTCAAGAGTTTCTTATAATGAACTTCTATTCTTATGATCCTGAACTGTGCCACATCTGGAGGAGAGTGACAGGAATAGAAAATAGCAACCATATTGCAAAATGTCTTAAAATGAGAGCTGTGAGCTTTTAAACAATGTTGTGCTCTGTTTAATGGTTTTTTAAAAAATATTATGTTCAAGTGGTTCAGTCTCCCTGACATTGTGATGAAAATTGTGTTGTTGTGACTTTATCACAGCTCTGCCTGCCTGACTTCTGACACCATTGCATGGCTTTCAGCTTTTAGCTCATTATTATTATTATTATTATTACTTTTAGACATAAAAGAGGTGCTTTTGAATATCTTAAATAGATTAGTTTGTTTTATTATGTGGTTTGGGGATGTTCTTGTTTCAAATTAACTTTAAAATGGACTACGTAGATCTGTATGAGGTGGGGTTTTTTTGGTATTATTTATGGGTTCCATATTTTCCCTTAGGTATCAGATAGGGAAAGAAAAAGATCCCATTTTCTTTTTCTGGAAACCAAATTTCTTTGAAGGTCCTTACCAGAGGAACATGGATGAATATCTTTGTTTATGACTAAATTTATTGCCAAAGGAAAAGACTTCCTTGATAAATGTTTGCTATTCTTTATATTTTTCTCTGCCTAGCATGCAGCTATTATCTGATTAGTGACTATTATTTATCAGTTGATAAACATGAGCAATGAATTGTGTATTATAAACTCAAGCATCGAGTTGTATATCATCAATATGTTGCTGGGACTGTCTTGGTTTTGCACTCCAGAAAACCAGATCCCAAAGATGCTGTGTGGGGACTTTTATTTTTATTAATTGCATTTCTAGGACTTGCTGTGCTTTGAGAATACTGGACTGAACCAGGCAGGATTTACAATGTTTTTTGGTTTTTTTTTTTTTTTTTTTTTTTTGGTAGTGACTTGATATAAATCAGGTCTTAATTTGCCTGTTTTAGGAAATTATTTGAGTCTCAAATCACTGACAGTAGGCAATGCTCCTGGGACCCTCTCCCAGACCTGGCACCTGTCTCTCAAATATTTGGACATAGTGAACAAACCCAAGAGGTCTGAATGTGGTCTTTGTTGAGTTGATATTGCCTCATGCTGGTGGTAGACACGGGGAGTAATGTTATTTTTGTGAAAATTGCAGCATACTTGCATGATTTCACTCACAAATTACTGAGAACAAATGCTGTTCAGGCATAATTTTTTAACTGCAAATATATGTATTGGTTGCAAGATTGAATCCATAACAATTAATTAGCTGAGTTAAAATTTAGTAGGATGTTTATGTACCTCTATTTTTTCAGAAAAATGCATATTCCGTTCACAAGCCCCTTTGGTAAAGTCAATATTGACTTTGCTTCTGAATTTCTGTTGCCTTTTCCATATAGGTTGTAGTGCTAAACCCTCTAATGAGAGTTGCCAGGCATTTTGGATCTAATTGCCTTATCTTAAGCTTCTTTTCACTGTTAATTCTGCCTTTATTGTTTCTTTGATGCTGGAGACATATTCCTATTCTTTTGGGCAGAATAGAGTGTTGCATTCTTAACCTTTTATTTCTGTTTAATAGCTAATGATTTAATAGCCAATTAATGAGACAATTCTTTGATCGCTGCTCTAACATCATTATTTTCAGTTAAGACATTTAATTGAAGCTAGATTAAATAAAAACAGGCTTCCTACCCAGGCTCTTATGTATTTATACAAAATGTGTTTCTCTGGGCAGTGACCTGATGCTGCAGAGATGAGCAAAGAGATAAGAGATGAACAAGAGATTTATTTGTGTGCCAGAGCTGGGAATCTTCCCTGTTCTCAGCCATTTAAGCAGTTTAACAGCTTCCCAACCAGAGAATATTTCAGCCCCTTTTTCCAAAGCCTACCTAATTAGTGGTAAATATAATAAAACACACCCGGGGTTTTTTGACCTTGCATTTTTAGCATATGATCCTCAAAGGAATCTGACAGCTGAACTTGCTTTAGTTCATCCCAATCCCTGTTTCCTAGATTTGGACATAAGTCTTAATACTGACCAACCCTTCTGGCTGCCCTCTAAAATTGTTGGATGGAAACATTCCTGTAAGTCAGTGAAAGTCTTCTGCTTATTCCATTATTTAAAAGGAACGTTTAATACTGTTGGCATTTGAGGGAAAAGATTGGCTTTATGATTAAGGCACTGAAATGCTTCTCAGCATTAATTTCCATATCTCTTGCTGATTTCCTGTGTGACTGTGGGTAAATCACTCATTCCCCTTGGAATATCGCTTCTTTATCTGCTAACAAGGAGAGAAATTCATCCTTCTCCCCTCCTCCACCTGCATTATATGGTTTCTGAAGCTTCTATTGACTCTGAATGGCCAAAATCCTCATCTTCATCTCATTCACCTCAGTGGTCTTCTGCCATGGACTCCTCTCTTCCAGACCTTTGTCCCTGTGTCCTGCTTTTCTTGCAAAGCCTAAATAAATAATCGGGTTCTGAGGCTGAAAAGAAAGAAATGGTGGAGACTTGGCAGAAGTTGATTACAGAAGGTTTATTGCAGGAGGAAATGGACCCTGAGGGGCTTTGGCATGGCCAGCCTTTAGTTAGAAGCTGCAGGCAAGGTTCATGCCCTCCATTGTAAATGAGCCTTTACAAGCCTGAGCTGCAGCAACTCCACATGAAGGGAAATTCTGAAGACCCTGGAGTCTCATGGTAGTTGTAAACATCGCCATCAGCATCAAATGAAGAAATTCTGATGAGGGCACCTTCTTAGTCCAAATGTTTATCTCAGTAGTGCTCAACTGAAAGTGAGACAGCTGCCCAATTAATTCATCCTTCCATTAGTCATAACTCCATGTCCTTTGCAAGTTACACAGAAAGTGACTGATTGTTCCAATTAATCTCTGCAGTCACTCAATGCCTTACTCCATTAGGTCTAATTTAGCCTAATTTTTTTTTTTTTTTTTTTTTTTTTTTTTTTTTTTTGGTAGGAGAAAAGGCCCTCAGTAGAACAGCAGGCAGTCAGGGGCCTCCCCCTGCCCATTGCTGCCCACACATGAATCAGTAGGAACAGGCTCCCCGTGGCCAGCACAGGCACACAGAGAACAATGATGTTCAATAACACCCCGTGAACTCCATCTGTGCCAGAATGTGCCTTCCCTGTTATCTTGCTAGAGGAAAGCTCTTCAATGAATTATTTTCCACCTTTTCATAATTTCCTGTCTAATTATAATGAAAGTAAAATTCAAACCGTTCCTGCCCTCTACTTTTCGAACACAAACCTTATCTTGAACTCTCCATAATTAACGGTAAAACAATAGAAAACCTAATTTTCCTGGCATCAGCCAGCCAGGCTTTATCTAATATGCAGAAAAAAACCAGTGTAACAAAGGCAGGAGAGGTAATAGCTGAAATAGATTAAATCTGAGGAGAGTTCTTCCCTCTTCCAGACAAAGCAGATGAATGACTGAGGACCTTATCCGACAGCCCTGGGCACAGAGATCTCCAACCCCAGCACAAAAACTGCAACAAGGATCCGTGGGCAAAAAACAAACAGGGAAATGCTCAGGGACACTGAGCTTCTCCAATGTAGATGACACTGAATTTTTGAGAACAATTCCTTGCTGCAGACTCAGGGCACATTCTTGGGACAATTTACGGAAAGAAGCGCCAGCCTGGAGTTGTTAACTACAGCTATTTATGCAGCAGCTCTGAAAACAAAGCCAGAGCTTGTAATTTGCAACTTCTGCAGCTGCTTTGCCATTAAAGTATGTGATCAGGAATGTGATGGACTTGCACATAAAGCAGAGCTAATCTTGTTCCTCCATCTATCATATTTTTGAGTACCTATCACTGTATTACCTAACAGCTTTATTTTGTGGTCACTCGTGCAGAAATTACCTTCCTCCAGGAGGCCAAACTCTTCCTGGAAGCAGTGAAAATCCTCTCTGCTTGTTTATATGATGGATTTACTTTGGTGCCACTTGGCTTGTTGCACTGTGAATTTTGAACTAGATCTTATTTTCTAAGTGATCTTCAGTTGGAATGAATGGTTGAGGGTTGGCAGCCCTGCAGGCGTGACTGCCCCAGAGCAGGGCCCAGGCTGGGGCTGTGTGCTGAAAAAGCTTTTGAGGTGTGAGTGCTCAGTTTGGTGAGTCCTTCTCCCTGTCCATCGTGTCCTTTCAATCTCACCTCTCAGTGCCAGCGAGTCAGTGCCATCAGCTCCATGAGCTCAGCTGTGAGCAGCCACAGGTCAGTGCCAGCTCCGTGCCCAGCTGTCCCCAGGAGCTGGCAGGGACGGGCTCTGCAGGGCATGGCTCAGCTCCTGAAATAATGACACCCCTGGTGTTTACGGCAGGGAACATTCCTCAGCTGAGCAGGAGGAGCTTTTTGGGACTGAGGAGTTCTGGTTTAGCTGCTGTCTCTGTCTCAGCAGTGCCATGGCGATGACAGGGACACTCCTGTCCCAGGAGGATTTATTGGCCAGAAAGAGTTGTCTTGTTAAACATCTTGCCTTTTGTATCTGTAGACAGATATGCCTAAGTGAGGGCAATAATGAATTATCATCGAGCTGTTTGCAATTTATCAAACTTCTAAATTAGAGCTCCTTACAATTTCTGGTTATTTTGGGCAGAAAGCCCATTCTCTTTGTCCCCATACAGAGTTCATCTTTATGAGTCATTAGGGGTGGGCAGGAGAGCACATCAGATCTCTCTACAATATGTCTGCTGTTGAATTAAGGATTTTGCTCTTTGTTGAAATATCAGAGGTTCTGACACCCAGGTCACCAGATTCTGCTAATTAGTTTTCTAGCTTGACAAAGTATGATCAGAAGAGAGGACCACAGCCACTTACTGCATATTAAAGATTTAGATTCAAACACTCTTGTTACAACAGGTGGGAATCTATATTGTTTTAGGATTGTGCCAAGCTGAAACTTTGTGTTTGGAGTTCTATTTGCACACAAACCAGCTCCATGTATAGCAATAACGATGCCAGCGAGGCAGTCGCACAAAATCACATATTGAGGCATTAATATTCTGTATACAGCACACATTGTACACAGTTTATAGCAAAATATATGTGTGTGCCTTCCTGAAGCTATATTTGAACACACGCAGTCTTCAAAGCCAGCTTGAGAAAACAGTGTTTTGTCTGGGAGAAGGATTCGTTCAGAGCAGACCACACCGACATGTGCAATTACACAGATTTCGGCAGAGATGCTTATGGTGTCTTCCAAGGCACCAGCTGCTACTTCAGAGGAAGAAAACAATTCTATGGCTTAGCATTTGGCTGCTCTGAGAGCAGAAATGCAAAGGGCACAGATCCCAGTCCTGGGAAACAATCATTACCCAAACCATGGCATTGCTTAGGATAAACTCTGAATATTTTATACTAAGAAATGCACGAGTAAATAAATAACTAAGTCCACGCTCAACAAAGGCAGCAATAGGTAGCTGTTGTTGGGAGAAAATGACAAACTTTTACGGGCTTTTTCTCCAGATTCTGTAGGACATAAGCTCTACTTTGTAAACTTTATCCTAGCTGGCCATTTCAATATTCTAATTGCAGCTATGTGAACCTCATGATTCCGAGGCTTTTGCACCTCTTGAACTATCATTCTGGCTGGGCAAATTAATTCAGATTCCCGTTGTCATCAAAACCCCTGGGGCCAAGCTGTGCTCCCAGCTGAAGTCATGCCAGTGTGTGACAGGCAGGGAGTGACAGGGGCGCTGCAGAGGGCACGGTTTGCTGGTGTGAGAGTTAAAGCAGCCATTAGCTGCCAGCTCTGGATGAGAGCAGAGCCTTTCTCTGCCTTTCTCTGCTGCCCTCGCTGATGTGGGAACTGCGGGAAGTGGGGCTGGGCAGCACAGGGGTGCAGAGCATCCCACCCTGACCCAGAGCAGGGCTCGGGCAGCACCCACGTGTGTGAAAATGCATCCACCCCCAGGTGCCTTCATTTCCAGAGACCCTGGTGCTGAGGTGTCGCAATAGAAACAGACAGGACTCAGTTTCTTCATGCAGAAAAGCCAATTCTTTATTCACAAAGCTCTTATTTATAGGAAATATCAGAAGGCACCGTGTTAAATCTAATTGGCTAACAATACACTGAAACTCAGTTTACTCGCCGGTAAAGGGCCCGTGTGAATATCCATCAAATCTCTCTATTTTTGGTTAGTTTACATATTTTCTTCACAGATTCTTGTGGGACAGATCTTTTGTTATTACAGGTGCAACCTGTTTTTCTCTACAAGAGTAGATTTTTATGCAAACTGATTGTCATTCCTCTGATTTTTTCACATGGGGACTTACAAGCTAGCTGCTAGCTTAGCCAGAGTAGCAGAGCCTGAACCCAATTTTCTAAAGCCTTTCTTTTATGCTATCTCTGCCTGTCTGCAACACTGAGGCAGCTCAGCAGTGATTTGCACTGGCAGCAGCCAAAGCTTTGCGTTCCCCCTGCTCCGTGGGTCGCAGTTGGGTTCTGAAGGCAGCCTGGGTATTTATTTTTGTGCTTTAGCTCACACACACCTGTGCTTTAGTAACGTGTTCTGAGATGCTCTCCCTGGAGATATGGAATCAGAGTTGGAGATGGAGATGAGGAGGCTGACACGGCACCATCAGTTTGAAGTACAGTTAATTTATTTGACAGAGGAAGCACCTACTGTTGACAGTAACCAGCTCCCTGTCTCCTCTGTGGGCAAAGGCAGGCTTTTTCTCGTTAGGTTCTTAGTTATTTCTGGTTTTGCATTCTCATTATATGGAACTGGAATTCAGAGTGAAAACTAGTTTGGTGTTTTTCATAGGATCAGGAACAGGAGGAGAATTAACATGTAGGTTGGATTGGGATTCTGAGGGGAATGGGGAAAACCCAGCCTTAAAGAATAGTACTTAATGCTGGGTTACTGAGTCAGACAACTCACTAAATGAGGATGCAAGAACAAAATGAATTTATAAATGGATTTCTTTTTCCATTTGCCTGAGGTATGGTAGAGTTGCACTGGGGTGTGATTTTTCTCTTCCAATTAATTACACACTCTGGGAGAGGATCCCTCAGCTTCAGTTTGAGCAGTGGCTTCAATGGTTAACTAAATGTCAGGATTTAGCATTTTGTTTCGTGTTGTCAATTATTAAGGTCTGATTTATACTCATGGCACTGTACCAAGACATTTACTCCCACATCTAAGACTTCTTGAATTGCTAGAGTTGTTTTTGTGAGTCGAGCCAGGTTATTGGAGTATGCTCCAGGTATATCTTTTAAAATATCAGAAGTGTTAAGTGGCGATTAAACTTTAAAGTTTGCATGTGTTCAACAAGAAGTCGAGGGGCAGATTTGGAACTTTGTGACACTTGGCTGGGGAATTAAGCAGCTTTCCACCGAATTCACTGTGAAAATGAATCACTTTTTGTTAATATTAAGTCGTTGAGTTTTACTCCTTTGATGAATTTCTCCTGAGGAAAAGCACTGGAAGTGCTCCATGGTTCTAGAACAAATAGGCATTGTGCTTGTGTTGAGGGGGAGCAGTCAGCTCCCAGGCCTGGCTCTGGCAGGGCCATCCCCTGCAGCCCAGCCCCTGGAACAGCAGCAGCCTCGCTCACCCTGGTGTTCCAGGCAGCTGATCAGCACTCTGGTTTGACATCTGCTACAGCTCCGCTCACAACGCAATGGCTAAAACTTGGTTTCATTAAAAAATATGGAAGTTTAGATCCAAACCCAAACATACCAAACACAAGCCCTATGAGGAATGTTTGAAGGAGCTGGGGTTGTTTAGCCTGGAGAAGGGGAGGCTCAGAGGTGAGCTCATTGCTCTCCACAACTCCCTGAAGGGAGGTGCAGACAGGTGGGGTCGGTCTCTTTCACCAGGCAGTAACTGACAGAACAAGAGGACACAGCCTCCAGCTATGGCAGGGAAGGCACAGGTTGGATATTAGGAAAAAAAAAAAAATCACTGAAAGAATAATAAAGCACGGGAATTGTCTTCCCAGGGAGGTGTTGAATCACCATCTCTGGGTGTGTTTAAAAAAAGACTGGACGTGGCACTTGGTGCTACAGTCTAGTTGAGGTGTCGGGGCATGGGTTGGACTGGATGATCTTAGAGGTCTCTTCCAACCTCATTATTCTGTGATTCTGGGATTCTGTGATTCTGTGATTCTGTGATTCTGTGATTCTGGGATTCTGTGATTCTGTGATTCTGTGATTCTGTGATATGGTACAAAACCAGAGTCTGGCAGCAAAGGGGGAGGCAAAAAGTGCTGGTGCATCCAAGGCCATAGGTGTGGCTATGGAGCCTGCTGGGCTGCAGGATGAGATCTGCAGAATCTCTGTGAGCCAGAGGGGATAATGAGCAGAGAGACCTGGACTGGTGCAAGTGTCATCAAGAGGCTGTGAAATGAACATTTCCCTTCTTGGCACGGCTCTGGGCGTTTACTCCGATGGATTATTCACAGAGTGCCTGCAGTGTGCTCAGCCCTGCCAGGGTGCCAGTGCTGTGCCCACGCTGCAGCTCTGCCCTGCAGCTGCACGGGAGCCCCACGGGGCTGGCTGCAGCACAGACGTGAGGGAGCTCATCCTGGACTGAGCTCCTTGTGCAAGCACCCAGGGCAGCTCAGCCAGGGAACGGGCATGGGTGAGATTGCAGGGCTGCCAGCGAGGGGACTCCTTTGTGTGAGAGGCATTGTCACAGAGGAGGAGTTCCTAGCAGGAAATGCTAGCTCCTGTTTATATTGTTTATTTATTTGCTCTTTTCCAATTGCTGCTTCTGAGATTATTGTTAGGATTTAATTTGCGGTCCCTCTCTGGTGGCTCTCAGGTTTCCTTCTGGAAACATAAGAGGAAATCCTTAAGACACACAGTTCTTCCTTAGCTCTCTTACAATCACCATTATGCACTGCACAGCCAAATTAATGTATGCCCTTCATTATTGTTTCCCTTCTTAATTCATTTCTTTCCATAAAGGCTCAGCAAGCACCAATTTTCCAAGTGAGTTTTTAATTGCCTGAGCTCAGCATGATTACTGTCTCACAATCTAGTTGCCATTTGATGCAATCAGTATTTCAGAATACAATAATATATTTTTTTTCCCCCCAAAACTGAATATTACACGGCCAGCTGATAACACCTGGCTTCAAAGAAACATGGAACACTTGCAGTTGCTGTGTGAGAGAATACAACCTGTGATTGCAAGGTGTTCCCCAGCCAAGTGCATGGAGGTGACGTGAAACACTTTTGTAAGATGGGGCACAAAGAAATTTATTCTTCCAATGCAATGAGCACAGGCTGGGGAGGTGGAGAGGGAAGGAAGGGGAAGATGGGAACGCGGCGTGCTGGAGTATTTCTTACTGCTGGGATGTTTGCTTTGAAAGGGCCTTTCAAGAGTACATGTTGCCAGGGGAGATTTTCTCTCCACATCTTTTATTGCCACCCCACAAATAAAAGATTTCAAAACACCCGTACTGGAAATCTGCGGATTTAAATAGTTCCTGCCACACAGAAGCTGGAGACTTTCAGATTTCCCCAACCTGCAGTGAGTTTAGCATGAGAGATTATGAGAGTGAAATGAGGAAATCCTTCCTTGGAGTAAATGCTTCACTGCTGTGTTTTTAAGCACATTTTGTGCACTATAAATGCCAAGGAAATGCTTTCAAAATTGCTAAGTGGAGATCAGGATCTGAGGACAAAAAGCAAAGTGACACTGAAGGAGAAAGAAAGGGCAGGAGGGAAACAGCAGCTGCAAATCCTGACTCCTTAGGGCAGGGTTGTGTCTCCTCCTCACAGCCCATCCTGCAGCACCCCAGAGTCACCCTGCTCCTGCAGAGCACCAGGGATGGCTTTTGGTCTCCTCATGGAAGGTGACAGGGGTACAGCTGGATCCTGACTGCATTAGCGTGGGGAGGATCCAGCAGTGCTGCCGAGGAGAGCAGACACCTGAGAGGCTTCTCCTTGGTGCTGCCACTGAACAGACTAGAAGCCCACAGAGTGTGGATGTTGCCCAGCTCTGCTGTGGCTACCACACCACTGGAATTGATGAAGTCCCAGCTCGTTTGCTGTTTGCAGTGGGTTTGAAATCTCGCAGACAGACATTTGCTAGGGCCTTCTGTTCCTCACAAACTTGACAGCGTGGCTTGTTTCATTGCCTTATGTTATTATTGATATTTTCATCTTGTGTAACCAGTTCTGCCGAGGAAAAATCTATTATTGCCAACTTTGATCCCCTTAATTCTTGCAAGAAGATGCCTCCAAGCTTTGGCCCATTTGAGGAATGCACAGATGGTTTTGTACAGGAGTGTGGCTCCTCAGAGAAGGCTGCTGACCTTGTGTGAGTCAGGGATCCTGTTCAGTCAGAGATCCTGAAGGGGGCTGCTGCTGCTGTATTTCAAAGAATTCTTTTTCTGTCTGTCACTGGGAGCTCAGGAAGAGCTGCAGCAAGCTCAGGGAAAAGCCTGCGGTACCTGAAAATGAAGGTGATTCTAAATAAAGAAGGCTGGGATGAGACTGACAGGCAAGAAGAGAAATAAGGAAAAGAAATAGAAGATATCCTGAGAAGCAGGGATTTTGCTGGAGCAGCTCATCCCTTCCTTGAATGCTGGTGCAGCCTTTCCTAAGCCCTGGGCTGTAGCTGCAGGCACCGTGCATGTGCTGCTCCCCAAGGAGCAGGAGATGCCCATGGGTACAATCTGTCACAACTGGGGTGGCTTTTCACCTCATAAGAAATGGACCCTTTGCACCAAATGGCCCTTGGAAGCTCCTTTCAGGGCCTGCCAGGTGTGTGAGGGGCACCCTCAAAGTGCCAGTGTGTTTTCCAGCCAGCAGCACGGGAGCACAGAAGTGACTTTTGGTTATTCTGGTCTGAGTAAAATATTTTCTGCATAATCCCCTTGAACTGCAGCGTGTAGCCAGAGATGAAGGGCAGCATGGATGGGCACTGGAAGGCAGAACCCATCTGCATGAGAATGGCCCCAAATGCTGAATCAGTAAGTGCAGGTGCCCTGCACTGAGCACGAGTTCACTGAGGACTGGAGGCCTTCAGCAGCTGCAGGGGCTGCAGTGAAGGCAACAGCAAAGGCAGCAGCGTGGTGAAAAACAAACTTCTCACTGCCACGAAGAAGGGTCCTCTCTCAAGTGAAATCAACAGGGCTGCATCTCTGACCTGCATAAAACGTGAGATTTTAAGAAAGTTATTTCTGAGAGCTGATAGCTTTGGTCACCTCAAACTGACTCCAGAACCCCCTGCTGCCTTATGGTGTCGTGCCATAAGGATGAGACTACTGGCAGCAGAGAGAATTTCCTTAAAACTCAGCAGCCCTCTTTGAAATCCTGGCAAGAATATGAAATTATCTCAGAATAAGGTGAATGGACAGAAAAAAAAAATGTATGGGTTTTGGCAGCAAGCATGGTTAAAATCCCAAACAGAACTTCATCAAACCCTCCTTTGCCACAGGAGTGGGAGATCAAGGCAAGAAACTATTTGAAGATTTCAGGATGAAATAGGAAGTGAAGCTGCAGAGGAGGAGGTGACAGCTGTCCCACCACAGCCTCCAAAGTGCACCTGCAGCACAAACATTGGGGAAAAAAAATCCATGTGATGTCAGCTGAGAAGCCACTATTAAGAACAACTTAAAAGAAGACAGGGAGCATGAGCCTCTTATAGAAAATAAAGGCAAAATCTATTCAGCCTTCACTGCTGATTGCACAGAGTGTAAAAGCACAGTGCAGCACCTGCAGCAGGGATGCCTGGGATGCAAATGTTGCACAGGACTTGTGTTCTGCTTGGGCAGAAATGTGACAGTCACAGCACTGCTTTGCAGTGCCTCTGCTTGGTTAGTGTGGATGGGGGAGGAAGTGTCTCCAGAGAACAGCAGCACAAAGAAAAATTGTGCATTCATTAAGAAATTGAACCTGTTCTTCACATTCACTTGCTCTTTTGTAGCTCTAGCAAGTAGGAGATGAAAAGTAAGAGAGGGACCTGGGGTTTCATGGGAAAGTAATTTCTGCATCTGTGCATGGAATGTTCACATCTGGATTGCACCTCTGTGGTTGCTCTCTGATCATGTCCCTCTGAGCAAACCCCCCTGGGCCTGGCAACGTGACTAAAATTCAGATAAAATCTCTGCTACCTGAACCAGTCTGGGTGGCAGCCACAGCAAAGAATTCCCCTCGGGCTAAAGGGCCTGAGCCTGCAGCACATGGAAAATTGCAGTCCATTTCTGCCCAAAGCCAGCCTGACCAATGCCCAGCTCAGTCAGGTGCACTCACTGCTGCTCTCTGCCTGCTTGCTTACCTGCCTGCTTTGTTTTCATTGTGCTTTCCCTGCCTCTTCTTCCAGGCATTTTTAACACTGGCTTTTCCCATCTGTTTTTCTAGGCATCTTTAACAAAGCACCATTTTTAATGACATCATTTCCTTTCCAGACACAATCTGGGAGCATTTTCTGTTTGTGTGGCACCTGTAAATTTTCTGGTTAGGAAAGAGAACTCATAATTTCTAGTAAAAGAGCCAGATTTATAGGTTTTCTGTGATTCTGGGGATATATTTTTATGTTTCACATAGCTTTTACATAAACTTCTCTTGTGATGAAGGTAGAAACCTTTTCCCACTCTTCCCATGTTTTTCTCTTTCACTGTGGCATGTTCTTCTGTATCTACACAGCCCTAAGGGAAGCTGTTGGAAAACAAATGAAAAGAGAAAAATCCTAAAGTACAACAGCAAACTTATGGCAGCACTCTGCAGTTTGTCACTTACCTCTCATGCCTGAGTTGGAACAGTTGTTTTTGCCCAGATTCGAGGGGGAAGCTGAAGAACTTTACTGATCTGCCTTGGCATTTAGACAGGGTTCATACAAGTCCATGGCAGAAAAGACTGACAGATAGGAAGGCCAACTCATTTGTAAATGGATTTTTACAGGGTGTTATTGGATGAGAGAGGAGCTCAGTCCACGTGTGTCAGACAGGCTTTGGATCAAAAACGATCCAGTGAAGAGCACAGGGGAGGAGTCAGGTAGCTCTGCACTGGTTTTTCTGATAATTCAATCTCTGCCTTTAAGTGGAAGTCAATAGCCAAGTATTGATTTCGATAAGTCATGGTTTCTGAAGAGCTCTGTGAAAAAAAGGCAAATTTTGTGTCACCCAGAATGTGGCATTTTGACATTTGTTCTCACTGGGATTAGGTTTTTTAAAAGTTCTCCTCAAAAGAGGGGAATTCTGTGGTTTGTTTTATTTTCTGCAGACCCTCATAGCCATGAGGTCTGCAGATTCTTTTTGCTGTGATTTTGGGAGTTTTGGACCTGCCACCCCTGTGCTGCCAGGGCCACACGTGTCCCTTGGAGCCACCCACGATGTGTCCTCAGGGCTTCTCTCCTGCTTGAGGGGTTTGACAGGCTGTGCTCCCTTCTTGGGAAAAAGAAGGGTTGTGCCAGTTAATTCTTTTATAAAATACACTGGGATGGCTCACAGAGAACCTCCAGAGAAACATAAACACCCCTCAGTGGCTCGTTGACACTGCTGAGCCAGGGACAGGAGAAATTACTCGAACTATTTCAGAGGGCAAAATGAGTGTTTATTCAAAAGCACTTCTCTCTTTTATAGAGAACATCGTGAACATTCATTCCATTGGATTCAAAGTAAAACCATTCCACCTGATTGGCACACTGGGCTCAGGTCAGTGTGGTAGAACAGATCTATAAACAATATGAACAAAAGCAAGAGAACAGATTGCTTACATTCCTCTCTGACTTTTTCCCAGGCTTAGCCTGGCAGAAATCTTTCTCCTTTTCTCTCTGACTGAACTGAGGATACCCACAGCTCGTGGCAGGTGTGTGGGGCTGGATGGATGGATTTGGACAGCAACGTGCAGGGAAAGGTGTCACCCTTGGCAAGGCCATTTCCCCAACGCTGGGCAGGACACCTCAAGGTCAACAGAGCATCTCCAGCCTGTCACTGCAAGAGGAAATAGAGGTGGGAGGTGTTAGGAGATGTCAGAGTCCCCTCAACCCTGCAGGCCTTTGGGGTGGAGACACAGCATCAGTGCACAGCAGTGACAGAAATTCAGTGCAGCTTGTTCACTGCTAGCACTGCAGCAGCCAGGCATTTGCATTACAGTTGCACCAGGCATTTGTAATTACGTCTGTATAATTGCATTTGTAATTATAAATGTACGTAATTATAAATAATTGTTGGTAATGATTAAGCTACTCTGCTCTGCAGAGGCCGGGATGTGCTCCCTTCACCCCTGCTGGAGTTTGGATTTAGTGGCACAATGGAAGTGGGAGAACAGAGAGAGCAGAGCAGAGGTCACCCTGAGCTTTCTCCCTAAACAGGGCTCTTCCTGCAGCATTTGTTCTCTTCCATTCTCTGCTCCTTCCTGCACCAGAGGGACAATTCTCTCCTGCTCCAGGTGCAGAACACAAAGGCAGCTGCTGGTGTGAGCAGCAGATTTTCCATAATTTTGATACACAGGGACTTTTCCTTTCCAGTCTCTCACCCAAAGGAGCTGCCTGTGTTCCCCTGAGGAATTTCCCTGTGGGTGCTGTCCTTGGAGCACAGCTCGGGGCAGGCACTGAGGACATGGCACAGTCAGAGGGAAATTCCAGAGCCCTTTTCTGACCAGGGAGCCTCTCCTAATGCTGATCCTCTGTGCCATCCTGGGTTAGGTGAACAAGGCAGTCCAGTATAGTCCAGTCTCAGACGACCAGAGGAGAAAAGTAATTTTTTAGGTAAAGACTCTTGACATTCTCTCCAAATAATTCTGTTGAAGCACTTAGCTGAATGAATGCAGTTTAAGGGCTGCTTTTCTTGGCTGTGTTGTCTGTCTTAAAGTCCCTTTTTTATTAGTTAATGAATTATTTGTTGCTAAAAACTAACTGGGAAGACTTATGAATGTTGATGCAGCACTGTCTAGGCATAGGACCAGAGTTATCTTTACAAAACAAAAGTGTGCTGTTGTGTATTTAAGAGCTTTCTGGGGATTTTTGCTGGTTTTCTGTTGATCCTTTGGGATAAGGATGGTGTATCCTTGTGTTACTGGGAGAAGATTAAAGGCTAGATTAGTGTGGCAAATATTCATGACTTAAGACATCCCTCTTAATACTGTTAAGCTCCCAAGCTTTACAGCCTGTCTGTCTGCTCTTGGGGGCTTTGCAGTGTTCTTGTTGCCACAGTCCTGTGGCATCCCTGGGGAAGGGCTGCTCTGTCCCATGGCAGGAGGAGCAGCACGTGGGGCTCCTTTTCCTTGAGTGATGCCTGGAGAGGCTCCCTGGAACAGAGGCTGGACAGAGTTAAAGGAATAAAGCAGGGATTTACTAAAAGGCCTTCAAAGGATGCACCTGGGGCAGTGCAAGAGCCCAGCCGTGGCTCCACCCAAGGTGGATGGCATGTCATGAGTTTTCACACTTTTATAAGTTCTGGTCCATTTCTGTTAATTGGGGTTAATTGCCCAATCCCAGCTCCAGGTTGTGCAGTCCCACCCTCCCAGGTTGCTCTCCTCCATCCCCTGCTGTTTGCACTTTTTGGGCTGAAACTGTCACAGTGTCCTTGGTTCTGGGGCTGGAAAAGGATTGTTGTGTGTGCCTGAGCTGTGAGGAGAGCTGCTGGCACTTCGTATGGAGCTCAGAGTCACACACTAAGGTGTTGTAGATGTCGGCGAACCCAATGGGAAGAATGATGATGTCTAACTCCATTTCAGAAGGCTGAATGATTGCTTTATTATAATTATGTTATAATACATTAATATGCTATATAAAAGAGGATACTAAATACTACATGCTACTTTCTGTAACTATCATATCTAACTAACTCACAACTCGTGACCCTGTTCTCCAGAGCCCAGACACAGGTGGGCTGGATTGGCCATCAGGCCCAAACAATCCACCATGGTCCAACCAAGCGCTCGCCCCAGGTAAACAATTCTCCAAACACATTCCACAAGAGAAAAACAAGGAGCAGAAATAGAAATTGTTTTCTCTTTCATTTCTCTCTGTGCACCTCAATAAAAAATCCTGAGAGAGAGAGGAAATGTGCTTGCCACACTAAGGCAGTGCAGAATATAAAAAATATGAGAGCTCAAACTGAAGGCATCATGAGGGTTCCTGCAGGAGCAGCACAGGGATTGCTGGGCACCTCCTCTGCTCCTCTTTGCCCCCCTGCAGCTGGGGAAGGCTGAGCGGCCGCTGCCGTGCACGAGGGCTCTGCACACTCAGTGCTTTGGGCTTTGTGCACTCTGTGCTGTCACAGCTGTGGAATATCTGCATTCCCCAGGAATGCTGAGAAGCCAGCAGGCACAGAAGGGTGGTTGGCTTCAGCAGTCACAGCTGATCTGCTGGGTTTTCCCAAACACGGTCTTCAGAAACCTCTGTTCCCCCCTGTTAAAATTTAGTTGGAAAACTTGAAGGGCGTGCAATACATGAAATTGAATGAATATGCATGTAATTGTTTCTTTTTCCTTAATTTCATGGAGCCTTAGATCTTAAATTTCAGTCACAGGGATTAGAGCCATGAATCATGAACACTAAGTTTACTTAGTTCTCAGAAAATTACTTTTAAAGCCCATTACTTTGCAAAGAACGTTACATCTGATGCTGCCTGAGTATTTTCCCCCCTTACTTTTCTTGCCCATCTGCAAATTATTCTGTCAGTTTATAACCCCATTTGTGTGAGCAATTCAACTGGGGGAAAACAGAGGGGGGGGGGAGGAAAACCCACCTTAGCTTATAGCTCAAACATATGTGTTATTTTCACCTAATTAACAGCTTTTACAGAGCAGGTTCCGTGTTTGCAGTTAGATGGGTGCAAGAAGGAGCTGGTACCATCTGCTGGGGTTTCACCACAGAAACAGCTCTTAAGCCCTTCTGGGATAGCAGCTGATGAATATGAAAAAATGTGGATGTTTACATAAACTAACAAGTGCTGGTAATGCCTTATCTGCACAAGTGGAAGGATCAAATATTTGAGCAAATCCACCTCAGACGAGAGCGTGTGCTTGGAATTTGTGCTGGTGAAATCCTTTATCTCAGTGCTGAGAAGGAAGGTGTCTGTCTGGAGATGAGCAGGCCTGGCTGGGAAGGATGCTGGCCCAGGAGAGGCACTGCATCGTGGTGACAAGGCCAGCAGGAGCCAGGCTGGCTTGCACGTGAGATTGCTCTAAAGAAACAGAAACTCACGGAGCTAGAATGGGACTGACAGGATTTTGATCACAAGTGGATAAGGAAGAAAGGAGACCCTGCTCCATGTGTTCTCATTATCAGCAAAAGTAGTGATTAAATGAGGGGGAAAAGTATTCCTGAAGCTTTCCCTAAACACAAACTGTGCTGAGATTGAAATCAGCTTGAACTTGCTTCGTGTGCACCTGCTCTGCTGCATGCTGGCAGTGGAACTGCTGCTCCATCAAGGGATAATTGCAGTTGGTCCAAACAACTCGAAGTGTGACATACCAGAGAGCTCGAGCCTCCAGAACCGCACTGCCTACAAGTCTTTGTTCCAAGCTTGTGTCACAGTTGGCTGTCACTGCTTTACAATAGACAGTGAAGTCCTCACAGCCTTGAAAACTCCTGGTCTGGGGCCAGTAAAGCAGGAGAAAGTCTCTCATTTACTTCAACAAGGGCTGGATCAATTTCAGAGGCAGGCTGTGTCCCCTCCCTGTGCCATCCCGTTCTCTTTCACACACTGGGTCCCGTCTGGTTCCCCACCCCACTGCAGAAATGCTGTGCTCAGACCAGCAGCAACACTGACACCTCCAGCATTTCGTTCTTGGTATTCAGCAGCATTTCTTTTCCTGCAGGGGAGGTGACATTCCTGAGTTCCAACCACCTCCTGTCCCATTCTCTTCTCTTCCAAAGGCACCAGCATCTTGGCATGGCCATGGAGCTCACCTAATGCAGATGAGCTCTCTTTCTCAGTCTGCACATGGTGCTGGGAAATCACTGGGCAGAGCAGAAACAGTAACTTTGAATTCCGACAGAATTCCTCAGCTTGATTTTTTTTTTTTTTTTTTTTTTTGTTAATTAAGATCTCAGCTGATGGGTAGAGGATCTCATTTCGTGAAGCAGAGAACATTTTGGCAGCCCCATGTACTGCTTTAGCTGCTCCCCATTTGCTTTCAGTATTCCCTCTCCATAATCAGTAAGGAGGAAACGCTGGAGCATCTGCCCTTGCTGTGCTGCCGTGGGTGCTCAGGGGCTGTTGCTGAACTGGAATTCAGCAACTGGAAAACAGCAGCAGGCTGGAGTGTGAGCGCACACCCACCTTCCCCTCTGGAGCTGTGCCCCTGCCAAACTTCTCCTCTCCAGCAGGAACGCCCCTGCACGGTGCTGGGGAGAGAACGGGAGCAGCTGCTCTGCACCTGGGACTGCAATCCTGGCACATCTCAAGTGTTGTTTAATAATTTTGCACAGATCAACAGTTTTTGAATAGTGCACACTCCGTTCCGTTCAGCAGGTTTTTAAACTCTCATCGTGCATTCATGGATCAGTGCACCTTTTCTAAGCCTCGGCAATTGTCTGCATTGTTAAACCCAAATGTTAATGCCTGCCATGCTGTCCTTCCCTCTAGTTCAGTGCGTTTCAATGGGGGTTAAATGCTAAAACCACTCTAAAACTTCAAACACCCATTCACATCATCACAGGCTATACCTGGGCTCATCTCCCTCCTCCCTCAATTTCCTGCTTCTCTTCCTCAGCAGCGTTAAACCCTGATCCTCAGGAAAACGAGCAGAGGCTTCTTCACTGAAACACGAGGTGTCTGTGGTCCCATGGGTGCTCACACCGTCCCTCGGTGTCCACACGAGCTCTGTGTAAGTGCTGCTCCCCCTCCACAAACCCATTGCTCAGACCATCGAGCTTTTCTGGTCTCTTGGACACACAGCACTCCAGTAAATTATCTGCTTTTCCAGCTCTGTGCTTTCCTGGATGAAGGATTTCCCTTTCATCCTTGTTTCTAGCTCCTTGCAGTCAGGCCTGGGTGTAAATCAGAGGTTGCACTGTAACCCCTGCCAGAAGTGCTCTGCCACTGGCAAACACAGGGCTGGTGTTCCTGCCTGTGTCTGTGATGTTCTTGCAGCTCACTGCAGCCCTGGGCATTCTTCTGGGGGCTTTAAGTGGGTCTGTGGCAGGCTGTGTGCTCCTCCAACTCCAAGCAGTTGCCAGGCCGTGCTTCTGTCTCTCATTAGAGACACTCCAAGTCCAGATATGAGTTTTGGATCTCCTGCTTTGCTCTTTTAGAACAATAAAACTGGGAAGAAAGACTATTGCAAAGTGATAATTTCAAAATGGCCTGGACTTCCCAATGGATTTGGTTGTGTAGTTTTGGAAATGTCTGATAACCAGTGAAACTCTGATGCTGGATCATCCTCCTCTTGATTCATTTGGATTGACTTCAGCAGTTTTAAGATCAAGCCTTTGGGTGATTAAAGAAAGAGCAGATGTATCTGAAAATAAGCAACCCAAACACAGCCCTGTTCCTGCTGACAGATGATGTGACCAGCCTGTTTTTACAGGATACCACAGTGCTGAGGGGGCTGGACAAACTTCCCTGCCTCAATCCCAATTCCCCCAAACAGCAAGATTAGGGACACCTCTTGTTTCAGTGTGAAGTGTGGGATTTAATTCTTGGTGGATGCTGCAGTTAAAGACTACTTAGGATGAAGAGCAGTGGAACTGCTTCAGGCTCACCTTGACATATCTCATTTTTTACCTTTTCTCCAGTGAAAGCTGGTGGTAGGGAGGGGGAAATCCTTCTAATCCTGTTTGTAAGTGTAGCTGTTGGACTGCTGTGAGCCAGGCAGTTTGTATCCTGTTCCTGTGGAACATTATTATTCAATGATAAGATGAAAAACAAACACATATCGAACACATGGGATGGGGAATACTCGACTTAAACTCCAGCTATCATTTCTAAGTAGGAAAGAAAGCTTATAATATATCTCAGGGGATTCCTAAAGACAACACTTCTGTCTGAAACTACAGCAGCTATTTCAGAGAACAATACTTGGACAACTGATTTGCCAATAAAAACAAATTAACGGGAAAAGAATGTTTCAAAAATGACACTTCCAAGACTATTCCGCACATGTGGAAGATTAAAAGGGAATAAAACCTCTTGTTTTATTAGTTTAAATTCCAGCATCATGTCATTTGCCATCCTTTTCTCTGTGTATTCTTAATCTACCATTTGCCTCAAATTGCTTGCAGGCAATATCTGCAGACCCCAGTGCACAAGATGAGCTGGGGCAGGGCGAGGCAGAACTATTGTGAGAATTATCCACATGGAAAAATCCATGCTTGTGGAAGAGAAAGAGATCCTTGTGAGGCCTGGCACCTCGTCCAGGGCTGGGACCCAGGGTGGTTTGTGAGGGGCACGGGCAGAGGTGCCAGGGCAAGGACAATGCCCCCTCAGCACACGGTGCCCCTCACCTGGCTGGGTCCTGGTGGGCTCTGGGAGCCCCACACGCCCTGTGCCACCTGTGCAGGTGGGACAGGAGCCTCAGGGATCAGCCCAAGGAGCCCCAGCAGGTGACAACAGCACAGGGTGGCACAGTGCACTGGCACTGCCACACACACCTGGAACGGGAACGGGACAGTGTTTGTCATCCAAACAGGACAGGCTGTTTGTCATCCAAACAGGACAGGGTGTTTGTCACCTTTTGGGCAGAACTGGGATTCAAACAGAACAGTGTTTTTGTCACCTTTGGGCAGAACTGGAATTCAAACAGGACAATGTGTTTGTCACCTTTGGGCAGTACTGGAATTCAAACAGGACAGGGTGTTTGTCATCCAAACAGGACAGGGTGTTTGTCACCTCTGGGCAGAACTGGGATTCAAGCAGGACAATGTGTTTGTCACCTTTTGGGCAGAACTGGGATTCAAACAGGACAATGTGTTTGTCACCTTTGGGCAGAACTGGAATTCAAACAGGACAGGGTGTTTGTCATCCAAACAGGACAGGGTGTTTGTCACCTTTTGGGCAGAACTGGGATTCAAACAGGACAGTGTTTTTGTCACCTTTGGGCAGAACTGGAATTCAAACAGGACAGTGTGTTTGTCATTCAAACAGGACAGTGTGTTTGTCACCTTTTGGGCAGAACTGGAATTCAAACAGGACAATGAGTTTGTCATTCAAACAGGACAGTGTGTTTGTCACCTCTGGGCAGAACTGGGATTCAAGCAGGACAATGTGTTTGTCACCTTTTGGGCAGAACTGGGATTCAAACAGGACAATGTGTTTGTCACCTTTGGGCAGAACTGGAATTCAAACAGGACAGGGTGTTTGTCATCCAAACAGGACAGGGTGTTTGTCACCTTTTGGGCAGAACTGGGATTCAAACAGGACAATGTGTTTGTCACCTTTGGGCAGAACTGGGATTCAAACAGGACAGGCTGTTTGTCACCTTTCACCAGAACTGTGATCCAGTCGTGGCCAATTCGTTTTAATTTTAAAAGAGTAACAAAATCTAATGAAAAATTTTGATTTTATCACTCGACACACGAATGTGGGCGAGTCCTGTGAGCTTGGATAATTGTCACGTCATGACATAACACAGCTGCAGCCAAAACAAGAAGCCTGACATTTATTAGACTGACTGCTGTCAGGCACAATTCTGAATTTAAATACACCCAGCATTTCTTATCTAAAGAGGGTTTGGGAGTATATTTTGTTTTGTCTCAAGACATGAGGCACATCTTTCTGCCCCTTGCTATTTAGGGGAGACTGCAGCAATGTCTTCAGGTGCAGAAGAGGACAGGAAGGTGTGGGGGTAAGCAGCTGTTTGGTAGAGGGAGAAAGGATGGGAAGAATAATCCTTCTTTTTGTCTTCAACCATCACTCAAACACCAGGCCAAATTCCTCAGGCTGAGGCAGTGATTTCAGAGATTTCTGTGATTTCTGAAGCAAACATATCAAAAATAAAGTAGAAAATTATCCAAACCAGAAAAGAAGTATGATCCAGCCATGCTGCAGCCATTTAAAAAGGTGTAAGAGGCAGAAGGTAAACACACAGTGAAAGGGTTTGAAGGAGCAAACAAGCAGCTCAGCAAATCCTTCCTAATGTGGTAACAACATCAGGAACAATGCCACGGGAAAGGTGGAAAAGGCAGCGTCCAGGAAATACCACAAAATCACAATGGGTGAGATTATTATGAGAATGAGCCATTCACTCTCAGCACCATTCTCTATAATCTTGTTACAATTGTTCTCTTTAGAGCCTCAGGGGCAATAACGAGCCTTTGTATCCCCCACACTTCGCCGCGGAGCATCCCTGTGCTCTGCTTCTGTGCCCTGAGCACGCACAGCTCCAGGGCAGGCGCTCCTGCCCTGCTTCCCCAGTGCCCCGCTGGGCTGGGCGCTGGGCAGGGGATGGAGGTGGGCATCAGGAATGGCTCTGTCAGGCAGGCAAGGAATGAGAAACGAATGAGAAAAACCAGGGTTACAACACTGAAGTCTGCACGCCCGTCCCATTGAACTCAGGTGTTTTTAAAGACAAGTAGATCTTGACTCCAAGCAAAAGCCTCCTCTTGTAAATCCAGCGTTTCTGAAGCACTGGTGAAGGCTCTTTTGGTAGCAAGCACCTCTTTTCAAGGGTGAATTTGAACTGCAAATTTAAATTATCTGGGGACCTGACTGGAAAACCAAATGGCTGAGTTTTTCAGCTGAAAAGACTCTGTGTTAGACCAAATTCTGATACACATGGTATCTGCCTCAGTTTTCTTTAAATGGGCTGTAAAATTAGCACCATCCCTTTGGGGTTTGTGTCAAAAACTCACAGGTGGAAAGGTGCCACAGGACAGCTTTGCACTGTGCTTGGTCTCACACTTCCATCCACTTAGTGTTGCTTTGCAGTGAATTAGCTAGAATTCATTGCTTTGGGTAGGAGTTTCTCCTTTATAATTCATTACCCATGTCCATACCCAGCTGTATGTAAATATCAGTGAGAAGTGTTTGCCTGGAGGTGAAAATGATGACTTTGTGGATGAGGTGTGGGCTGGGCACCCTGAGGTGCTGCAGACAGGAGATGGGTGTCCCTGCTGAAGCAGATCTTGCTCTCCCCTCCCACGCTTGAGAGTGTGGACAAAAATGGTTGTGCCCAGCAGGGTTTCAGCAGGACCAAAAAAACTCCTGAATAATAAAGAGCCACGAGGACTGTGACTGTCTTGTCTCCTGTGAGGGCTCCTTCCAGGATGACCTGGAAGCTGAGGGTGAGGAACGAGCCTGGGAGCAGACCCTGCATGCAGAGATGAGCCACAAGCAGCCATCAGTTGTTTTCCTGTCAGTTCACGTTCCCTCTGTTTTACCTGCTCCCCCAAAGGGTGCAGAAACCTTTGTGACCTGAGCATCAATTGGTTTCCCAATTACTCCTCCTGAACTGCTATCTTCTTCTGGATTAGCCCAAAATGAGGAGGCTGTCACAGACTGTACAGGGCAATTTGAACTTTTTTTACAATTACTTGTGGGGATCGGAGCCAACCACCTGCTTCAAAGCCCTGAGAGGTTAATTGCAGCTCTCTTTCCCTTGACCTGCATACGGGAGCACATGGTGGCTGCCCTGCTCCCCTGCAAACCGTCTCAAGCAGCACTTTCTGGTGCTGTCAGGCAGCTGACAATGGATGGTGACAGACTGCTTTCAACAGTGCATTTTACACGAGAGGGTGGCATTCTGAGCTTTTGCTGATTCTTCTCACTGGTAGTGTTTGCAGGAGAGGTTTAAGAGCCTTTTTCCCTCTTTGTTCCCTCAGAAGCAGCAGCTACAAAGGAATGCAGTGTGGAAGTTGAAATGAACAGGGCTAATGCCTTTATTAGATGTTCAGCTCTTTATTAAAAAGGTTATTTATGGCCGGGTGCACCTTGGCACTCAGCCAGGAGCACCCTGTTACCTTCGGGGACACCCCTTAAATACCTTTTCCCTTACATCAGCCTGTTGCCTATTCACAGCCCCTTATGCATATCCATAAACCAGTTTGCATTTTCCAGGAACTATTTTACAAGGCCCCTCCTCGGGTCTGCCTTTTTAGAGCGTGCGTGTTTCTTGGCTGTGGTTTTGGCTCCTTCTCCTCATCACTTCCAGTTTGGGCCTTGGTCCTCACTGTCTTCAGATGGTGAGTGCTGATAGCTGGCAGATCTATATGTATATATCTACATGCATCTCTATATGTATATGTTGGCACATCTTATGTAGCAGGTGTCCTCATCCTGTTCATTGGATGTTATCCCATCCAAGCAAGCATTTTAACACAAGCATAGCTATTTCACTACTATGTCTAAGCTTAATTAACAGTAGAAATACTAAATACTATGCTATATTTCGACTACAACAGTAGAAAACGGTATCTTTAGAACGAAGTTATTTTAACATCACACATATAAAATCCATTTTAATATTTGCGAAAAGCCAATATTATAATACGTATCTATAACCTATCTATAATTGATATATAGATTATATATCAACTATATAATTTCATCAACTATATAATTATCAAATATATAATCTATCTATAATTGATATATAGATTATATATCAACTATAGATAGATTTGGTTATGATATCTGTCAATTCTTTCCGTATGAGGAATTGGTGTTTTTATTTGTTGTACATCGTTAGAATTGGAGGGTGCAATAATAGAAGCGGCCAGAGGTGGCGCTGCAGCCGGAGGCTGAGCGTCTTGTTGGTCACAAAATGGCGTCAGCAGAAGTACGAGGCATAATCCACGGACGTGCACAGGGCGCCGCCATTTTTCCGTACGGAGGAGGTGTGCAGGGCGCCGCCATTATGTGGGAAGGCCATAGGCGCTAATGAGGTTGTGGGCACTCAGGCCGTGGCAAGTGATTAACGGGCCGAGAGGCGGAGCCGAAAGGGCTGGGGGCGGCCACGGGCTCGGGAAAATTGCCGCCGGGCTTGGGTGGTCTGCCCGGGAAGGGACGCCCCCCGAGCCGCGGCTTTGGGCATCGGAGAGCCACTGTTAGTGATCTCTGGGTCTGTGCTTGCAACACAGGCCGCATTCACCTTCCCGTTCGCCCGTCCCGAGGGGCCCCCGTCCTCCCGCCACCTCCGTGTGGCCCTGGCCCGTCCCCGCCGCGCTCTGCGAGCTGCCTGAAGCCAAAGAAGCCAAAGCCACGTTTGTTATTTTAAAACGCGCGGCGGGGCCCGCTCCGCTCCCTCACGGCAGCGCCGCTCCCGCCCGGGCCCGCCCGCTCCGCGCTGCTCCCCGGGAGTTGAGGGGCTGCCCTGGCTGTGGGGAGCGCCTCGGCAGGGCCGGGCTGTCCGCTGTGCCCCGGGGCAGCCGCGCTGAGCGATGTCTGGGGCACTGCGGGAGCAGGGATCTGTCCCTCCGGCCCCTGCAGGGCACTGATTTATCTATCTCCTCAGCCGCTTGGGCCGGCTTTTTGCATGGCATCTGCTGGCTGTCACCTCACTGAGCCACCCTACGTGCTGGAAGAAGTTTTCCTGCTGCTGCGTTCTTAAGTGTAGCAGCATTGTACGGTCTTAGATTCACTGAGTCCCGGAGAAACGGATCAAAAAAAAAAAAAAAGCCCCTGGATCGGTATTCAGAAACTGTTCTTGCACCCAGCGTAAAAGATCTCTTAGTTGGTCCTTTGGGACAGCCATGGGATGTCCCTGACCATTGAGTCTAGGAGATCTAAGGCATCTCTTTGCTATCTGGACATTAGGTTCCCACATCTCTCTGTGTGATTAACCCTGAAGAATGTAAAGCGTACCTGACTGCTCGCTGTCAGTTTCTCCTCCTCGGTTCGCATCTCGTGGGTGTCAGCATCCACGTTCTGCTTCAAACCAGTGTGAAACCTAGGGATTTCCGAGTTCTCTTCCTTTTTTCTCTCTTCTTTCTTTGCCCTGGGGATTTTTCCTTGCCAGCTCACAGTTGCAGTTGTCTCTGTTTCTTCAGAGAGGTCCCAACCTCAACAGGTGTCCTCACACGGGGGCACCACTAACTGCTGGTTCTTGGCTTCTTTTCTGCCTCTGTCAAGGTCGGGATTGAAGCGTTCGAGACGCTATTTCATGTTCAGACTCAGATGTTTATTATTGCTTATCTAGATCACAAGTCGTGAGTCCTACAGCATTCTGCCAACGAGCTACAAAACGGCTAACTATCGTTCTCTACAAGGTCTTCTAAGGCTAAACTATCCAATTAAGAAATGACACCTAAATTATTTTTACTTTCAACCCAATAGCTAATCCCTCGTGTCCTGCACTGCAGACTTTTCTGTCCAATTACACAAAACCACCCAAACCCGTAAAGAAGAAGGAGGAAGAAGGTGAAGAAGAAGGACCAGCCTCTGCCCTAAAACCTCCATCTTGCTCTACATATATTGCTATATTCTAAAACCTTAAACTCTTTAAGTTTTCCACCACATGATATTACACATTTCTAATGAAACTACACACCCACAATCCCAGTGCTGTTAATCAATTTTGGAGGCTTTCTCCATGGCCTCAGGTCAAATGCAGTGTTCTCTTGTGGGTCTGTGCCTTTCAGCACAGAAAGTTTAAAATTCTCAGCTTCCAGCATTCCAACACCTAGACTGATATTTTTATAGCTACAATTAATGTCCATCTTTCAGTTCCCTAATTTAGCACCTTTCTTGCCTGCTGACAAGAACATTTGATGCAGCAAGAAGAGAATCTGAAAAATTAGCTGCTGTCTTGTCAGATATTAGTTATTCCCCTGATCCGGCCTTGATGTTTATCCCTCCCTCTTTGAGTTTTCTTAATTATTTCTGTCTTGTATTAATTTTCACATAACTCCCTAGATGTAAGCTTTATGGTTTAGAATCTCAACTGCTCATTCAATTAATGGGCTTGCTTAATGTGCTTAAACTTTCCAGAGATGCTCGTGACACATTATGAGGGAGGGAAAAAAAGATTCCAAGTATGCTCCATCTCATTTGTGGTACTCCTGAGCCTGAAGTCCATTTTAAGCTCTTTATCAGATTATCTAGATTTATTATTTTTATATTCTCATGTTCATTAAGCATTTATGTGGAGGAGTATTCTCTCCAGAAGAGTGACTTTGTTTCCTTTGCCCATCCCTCATCACCTGGCTTAGCCCCTCTGTAAATGAGCAATTGTATTTTCAGTGCATTGAGAAGGATCTGAGAAGCTGACTTGAATATGGCAAATATGGAAGGACAGATCTTTTACTTCATATCTGAAAACTCTGTATGTTTTGAGCAAAACAAAGGATCTGACAGAGATTTTCTCTAATTTTTCTTGGCTCAGTAACCCCTAATCCCTGTTAATATCTGAAAAGATTTGAGGTAGGTTTGCAGAGGGAACCCAACCTGTGTTTCAGCCTATTCCCCACTGAAGCCTACATGAGTTATCTCAGTAATTCCAGGAAACCTGAATTTAAACACGGGCTCAGGCAGGATCCCTCCGGATCTGGGTGCCAGAGCCTTGGACAGGTGACACAGAGCAGTCCTGACAGGAGAGCAAAGTGCATTCCAGGAACACAACCACATGTGGGTTTAAAAGATTAAAACCACACTACATGGACCCCATGGGAAATGATCTCCTCTCTCTCTCCAAGGCAGAATGCAAACCAGATAAAGATAAAATACATGTACCCATGCAGGTATATAACTCATGTTATGCATGTGTATAAACATGAGTATTGTACATGAATAATATACACATGAATGTTATACATGGCTGTGTGTTTGTGTATCTAAAACTATACTGTTTGTATATCTAAAACTACACACGCACATCTGTATAAATATATTAGAAACCCCTTCCTGACAAAGGACTCCTGTCTTTCAGGATGCTCATTGAATTAGTTGCTACATCATGGTTTTATACAAATAAAATCCGTGCTCAGGACCTTGATTTTGTGCCAGAAGATCCCTGGAACCAAGAGGGCAGATGAGTTGTAGTACACAGCCCACAGGCTCGTTTTAGCAGTGATTTCATAGAATGCCACGAAGCAACTATGAATACATTTTGTTAAAACAATTACTGAGAAGTTCTAAAAAATAATGCTTCTGCTGCACTTCTGCTCATGAGCCATAAGGGGATCTTTGTCTTTCAGCATTACAGTGCTCAAGGAAAAGGGAAAAGTTTCTGGTTTATGGTTCTGAGTCAGTCTTTTTCCTACTAACATATGGCCCCATTTTTTCTTGGTTCTTTAAGCAAGTTGTAAACATAAACGTTGATGCACATGGAGTTTGATTCATGAAGAGTTTAATTTGCCTAATATAAAAGATTCACACAGGTTATATAACATCAATAAATTATTTTTGTAGTTTGAGTAGTATCCTTTGAGGAAAGCACAACTCTTTCCCTGGGGTCCATTTATCACTGTTTGCTTCTAATTAGAAAACTGGAAATGCAATATGCATGACTTATATTTGCAGTGTTGTCTTAGGACTCATGTATCATCCTTGTTCTTCCTCGGGAACTTTTGTTCACTTCCTAATATTTTATATCTTTTTTTTAAGGTTTCTGACAGCTGTGACTCCATCTTCGTTAATGGCAAGGAGATGAAGAGCAAAGTGGACACCATTGTGAACTTCACCTACCAGCACTTCACCACCCAGCTGGAGGTGACGGTCTGGGTTCCGCGGCTCCCGCTGCAGATCGAGATCTCTGACACGGAGCTCAGCCAGGTCAAGGGCTGGAGGATCCCTGTCACCTCCAACAAAAGGTATGTTCTCAGCACTGCCCCACTCCTCACTCGTGCCTGGGGCTCTGCTGTTAGAGCACAGCCATTTTTAGAACACTCCTCAGAATCTAAACTCTCCTGTTTGCCGTCAGCTTTACAGCGTGCCTCAGCCTTCGTTCAAACACCCAGCAATCGCTGCATTTTATCCTGATCTGTGCAGTTTAAAAGTCACTGCTTTGCTTGGAGCATTCATCAATCCCACACAGTCTCAGGACAATGGATCACACATTCCTGAGGAAAAGGACCTGGGCCTCTCCTGTAGGTGTAACACAACCCTGTGGTGTGTGTGTGAGACATTCAGCACTGCCAGACCTCCGTTCCTGCCTGCTGAGACAAGTAACAGGGCCAAGGAAGGGTTCAGGTGTCACTGCCTTGGACTAGGTGACCAGCCCAGGTCTCTTCCAACCCAAACCCTCTGTGATTCCATGATTTTGGGTGATTGTTCAGTCTGTGCAGATGCACTGAACAGCACACCTGGCTGCTGCACTACTTAGCAGCTCTGAATTAAGTAAGAAACAATTCCTACTGAAGACCACGTTCCACCAGGAAAAAGTGGACAGGGAAGGAGGGCAAAGAGAGTGGGGATTTTGAGCTCTGATCCCATCATTCCTTACTGCAAATGCCCATTCTGTAAAAAACATCATTTGCAAGATTAAGAACTTCCAGGAACGCTGCTGTGTTGGTGGATTTCAGGCGAAATTGAAAAATATTAGTGGGGAAAAGGTGTGACACCAGCTCAGATTTATAACCCAGTGAAAAAGCCTTGCTGGCAGCAGCAAGTGGAGGGCTAAACACTGTGGCAGTTCCAGCTAAAGCTCTCCAGTGCCCAGGAGAACATCTCAGCTACTGAAGAGCCTGAAGAGCCCAGACAGCAGTGGAGGAGAGTTACCCAACACTTTCTAAGGGCACAAAACTAAGAGAATAGCACACAATTTGCAGGGTAGTCGGATCACAAGCTCCAGAGAAGGGCAATGACTGACCTCTTGATTAGGTGGCTATTTTTTTTGGGCTATGACAGAAGAGGTGATGAGAATCTGGCACAAGAGACATCGGAGTGTTCACTTCAGTGGCAGAGGCAGGAAGAGCTGTGCTGGGTGAGGAATGAATGGATTTAAGCTGACTGCTTAAATCTTCACTGAACTTCCCTTCTCCTGCCTGAGCTGTCCCAGCCCTGAGGCACAGATCCTGCTGAAAGCAGTGGGGATTTCTGCTGAGCACACAGCTGCAGGATTAGGCTGGTGTTTATTGCAGGAGCAGACATTCAGCCATGGCCATTCTCAAGTTAAACCCATTACAGGCAGCGCTGGAAATTTCCCCCCGGTGTCTCCTTCTGATTTATTTGGCCAGCTGAAATAAAGGGAATGGTCTGAGAGTCTGCTCTGCTTGCAAGCTGGCAAGCTTTGCAGAGTTTTGGTGCAAAGCATTTGCTGCTGCTTGGATTGCACTGGAGCTGCAGGCCCACCTCCTGCAGGCATTTTCCATGGAGGAGGAGAGGAAATGTGGACACTGTGCCATCCCCCTGGAAGGTCCATGCCCATGTGAGCAGCAAAGGTTCAACAGGAAATAAATGATCTCTCCTTTTATTGACCATTCATGTGGATTTTTTAACTTTGCAGGGCTATTCTGAATCAATAGTTCAGAGCCAGCATTAGTTGTGCTCACGCTGACATTTACTTTGCACATAAGGTTTTTACATTTCCTTTATTTTTAGATTTGGATGGTTTTTATCTGAGATTTAGTGGCTTTTCATTTTGGCTCTTTTTTATTATTATGACTTTTCTCTTTACTTTTTAATCTGCTTATACCTCCACCTCCTATGTTTTTCCCAAAATCCTAAACATGGGGGAGTTTTTATGAGTTTTTAAGTGATAAGCTGAAGCACTCAAGACATTTGGACTGCAGTCAGGAGCTGTAGGTTTGAGAGTGAGCAGAGTGCTTTTATCTTTGCAAAAACCCCCAAATCCAAGCATTTCCCAGCAGGTGAAGCCATAGCATTGTGTTGTTTCAACTTCACCTTCATGTGAGAGCCAATATTGGCAATCTGCATGAGGTTTTTGATATCTGTCCTTGAAGGAAACTCAAGGATTCTTTCCAAAGTCCCTGACAACAGGCTTAGGCAGCCTTAAACTTAGCCCCAAAATCAACTGAAACCCTGTCAGTATTCTGGTCATGGCAGGATTGCAGTTTGGCTTCTTCATAGCTCACAAACAAAACAATTTTCCACTTTGCTCCTGTCCTGCAGGGTTGGTATCCTCACACCACTCCTTGTCTTCTCAGCAGGAACTGAACATTGCTATAAAGTTATTCATCAATATACAGCAGGTAAAATGTCAGGAATATTTTTATAGGGATTGTGCAGAGACACTTGAGCAACCTCCAGACTTTCTTCCATCTCCTCTGGCTGCCCCAGGGCCTCATTCCCACCCCCACAGCGTGGCTGTCAGCACTGTCTGAGGGGCTGAGCCAGATGGCAAAGTAGAACTGGGTTTACAATAATCTTTTAAACGTGTTTATTGGTGCTGTTAACAAAAGAAACGTTTGTACATCAGCATGGCTGTTCTTCTTCTGAATACAGCTGCTCTCCTTCAGACCTGAGAGAGTTTATGTGCCCAGATCACATCTGTACTTTCCAGTGATGGCTCTTGAGCCCATAAATGTCTTGCTTCTCCCTATAAAGCCTGTCATGTTTGTAATTGTAAAATACATGTGATTACAGACATGTTTGCCTAGCTGACTTCTTGAATCATTTCCACAAAGCCATGGAGAAAGCAGGGTCTTTACAAAACTTTTACAAGCACCCCCTGCACAGTTTGAACTGTGTTGGTTTTTAGCTGGTCTGAAGTGCTGCAAGAGCAGGAACTTGTCAGAGAACAAAGAGGAAAAGACAGGCTGCTTTAATGCCAGAAACTGGAAAAAACCCCAATTCATCTCCCCTGTGTAAGAGCAGCAATACTTCACCAGATCGGGCTGCAAATATATGGCAAATCTTTAATATTATCAAGAGGAGAACTTGATCTCTGGTGAGTGCTGCTGCAGACAGGAAGAGCCTCCCTGGGCAGGTGAAATTCAGCTCCACCATCACCTCCTGAGTGGTGCAGGGAAAGTGGTGCCTGAGCCAGCACAGGCTGCACAAACCCCCAGCCTCAGCAAACAGTAGGTGTATATTTAAATTAAAGTCAAATATTAGAGTGTAGAAGAGGTCCGGGCAGACTCTGCTAGTCTAACAAGAACATTTATTTCTATTCCTCATGCATCTGCAAAATAATTACCTTCTTCTTGAGGTTCCTGCACCAGCTCTGTGCACACATATTTACATGGCATGAGTGGCTTCAGCTTGCATTAATAGGAGTTGCATGGCTAAAGTCTCACAGAACAAGCTGGAAATTTAATTTCAGTAAATATTTGCAGCTGGGATAGGACATTGTTTTCAGGAGGCTCCCAACACCACCAGCATGGGCTTCACTTCAGGCAGAGTTTATTGAGCTCTGCTTTGGTCCTGTCCAATTCTGGAGACAAAAGCAGGAAAGCTGGCCTGAGTTAAAAGCAGGACAAAATAAACTGCTTTATTTAAACCCTCAGTGAGTGCTGCCCCTCTGAAGTAAAGCTGTACTTTAAGGCAAATTAAGTGACACTGGATTCAAACCATTCCATTGGTGGGCAACAGCATCTGCACAAAGCTGGAACATGCTGTAAATTTGCTCCTTTAGTTAATTGATTTTAATGTCCTATGGAGATAAGGCCTTGGAGATTTTTGTTAATAGGTAGGCTGTATTTTCAAGATCTGTAAAAATACCAAATTACACTTATTCTTGAACTGTGAGTGGAGTTATGTGCAGCTTATTTCTGTAGCCTCCACTAAATCAGCTTCTAGTGGTTTGTAATTTGTATCTGAGAGGGATTTCTTTTTCAATTAGGGGTGTTGCAAATGTTTTTTAAATATACGGCTCTTTGTAATGAGTATTTCAAATCCAAACCCAGCAAAACTGATTCCTTTAGGGTTGGTTTTTTTTTTAACAGAAAATTAGCATCTGGCCCAAGAATGTGATGCCTGGTTTGAGAGGGGTGCAGATTAAAAGAGACACACTTCAACTGCTCAGAGACAAGGTCTGTACCGTGGAGTTGACAGATCACTGATTAGATCAGTGCTCGCAGGCACCCTTGGAACAGGCTGCTGCTTTAACTCAGCTCCCTGGCAAAGCCTTTCTCTCTGTGAAATGTAAATTAAATGTAATTCTGGCAACCTTGGCTCGCTCCAGAAAAGCAAAAAACCTTCCAAGCAAGCAGCAAGAAATAGGCTAAGAAGCACTGTGAGAGATTTTCAGAGATGACCAAGAGGAAAAAAGCACAATATGCAGCAATAGCTTATATTCATCAGGACTTCCTTGAGCAGAAAATGAGCTCCCTGCTTAATGAAGGATTTTAAGCTTACTGAAAACACTTTAATGAGGAGTTTAAAGGGAACTGTGCAATTCACTGGATCTCCAACATTTTGTTGCACACATGGAGACAAAGCACTGACTTACTGCCTAAATCTCGATTTTGTGGTTTTAAAGTGGAAAAATTACATCCTTTATTCAAAAAAAAAAAACCCAGAAAAGAACTTGAGTTGAGACCTGGCAAAGCAGACTTGCAAAGCTTGTACTGAAAATTCAGACAACTCCCTCTTGTCTGCACTGACAAAGAGCGTGCCTTGCTCATCCTGGGCTTTGGAGAGGCTTTTCTGATGCTCCACATTTGTCTGCCACAGAAAACATGTTTCTGAGGAGAAGTATATCAACATCTCCAATGTTTTTGTGCTGAAATGGAGCCTTTGCATTTAAGATACCCCAATGAATCATCGTTTTGTTGTGGTAAATACTGGCTGCCCACACAGTCCTAGTCCTGGAGATAAGGATAGGAGTGCTCCCTCTGTGCCCCTGAGCAGCAATCCTTCCCTCTGGTCATTCCACAGCTCATATTTATGAGCTGGGGCTGAAAACGAATTCCCTGCCGTTGTTTTGAATAGATTTCCTCTTGGACAATCCAGCAGTGCAAAGTTTTAAACAGTGGAAGTAGAAATAAACAAGCACATAAATAAATATAACAGCAACCCTTTGGATCTGAATAAAACATCGACTCACAGAATGGTTTGGGTTGAAAGAGACCCTAAAGATTATCTTGTTCCAACCCCTGCCCTGGGCAGGGACAAACAGGAACAGAAAGGGAGTTGTGTAAATGATGCTGGCGTGGATGTTGAGTGTGTGAACATCTCCTGCAAACCTCACAACACTGGCTCTGGGTCTCTTTTCCCATAACAAGGCTGGTTCCCATCAGTTCTGTGCTCTTTTGCCCCAAATCCCAGAAGTCCTCCTTACCTGAACAGCCTTTGCACATTTTTCTCCAGTTCTGCACAGGCACTAATGTAACTGTCTGTATTATTAAGAGAGGGTCAAATCCCAAAATCTCAGAGCTGAACTTGGTTCTGCCAAAGTCCGAGATTGTTCAGAGCTGGGTTATGGCTTAGCTGAGCTGAAGAGGGTCAGAAGACAGGAATAAATTGAAAGTGGGAACATTAAGGAGCTCATGAATTCGTTTACAGCACAGATGGGTATGGACCACAGAAGCTTGATGAACATTCCCCTTCTAGAACTTTCTTTGTGGCTGTTTGGCCAACTGTGAGCTGGCTTCAGACTGACACCAGTGTTGGGAAGGAGAGCACAGCTGAAAGTTTCCCTGAAATACCCAGCTAGTCAAACTCTGTAAGACTAATTTCTTTGGGAAATAGAAATCCTATTTATGTAGCCTTCCCTCTAACAATGGCACTGCTTTTCAATGATGTTTCATTCAGCAAGTAAT
The DNA here is from genome assembly GCF_026979565.1 of Vidua chalybeata. Classification (NCBI taxonomy): domain Eukaryota; kingdom Metazoa; phylum Chordata; class Aves; order Passeriformes; family Viduidae; genus Vidua; species Vidua chalybeata. The sequence goes on along the minus strand of NC_071547.1, from coordinate 1,614,792 downwards.
GGTGGACACTTGCTTTACACACACAAAACCAAAAGGTACCACAGACCATTTACTTGAGGCTGAATATAAATATTCTGCTAACAAGTGATGCACTGGAAATGTATTTCCAGTGGATTGGGTTCTGTAACACTGGGACTTTCAGTCATTTTGAAGAGCACAAGGGTTTTTCTTAGATATGTTTTCAGCTTACTGGCTGCCAACTTTGTCATAAAACAATTTATAACAAAAGCAATTCTGTTTTATAATAGTTTTTCATAGCTGCTATTTCAAAGGAGGAGATAAAGGGACACAGTAACCACAAAACTACCTCCTGCAATACTTTGAAAAATGAGAGACTTACCCTGTATTTCCCACCCTTGATATAGAGGTGGCTTCAGGCTCAATAAATACAGGAGGGAGGGAAATTATTTCTGAGCAATGAATCCACAGCATGGGGGCATAATGAGTAAAAGTGTGACCACCTACTGCTTAATACCTGACTTGGAAGAGATAAGAGGATCCATGTGTTTGTGCCAGGCAATGAACAAGAGAAAAAAAAATATAAAATATGAATATTGGTGGTAAACTGAGTCTTTAAGCAGACAAAAAACTCTGTCAGGTGTGACAGCAGTGCTATCATGTACAAATCACTGTGATGCCTTCTCTGAGCTCTGGGGAAAGCTGTTTTATTTCACAGGTTCTGTTTTGAAAGGGGGACAGATGGAAAAGATTGAAGGCAGTGTGTCGAATGTTCAGGTGTTTCTGCACGGTGTAATCTGAGGAACCCTGCCCTGAGTGGGAGCCTGAATGCCTAATTTGGTTTTTTGGAAGCCACCTGAGGTCACTGCATGACTGAACCAGGCACTGCACGGACTGTGTCAGGGGAAGGTACAGTCAAGGTGTGTTTCCCAAAAGCAGGAATGGATGGAGCACAGCAGGGATGGGATCAGCTGGGTGCCTCTGCCTCAGCAGGGAGTGCCAGAGGTGTTACAGGAGATGAGGAGGGGAGAGTTCAGAAATACAGATGTTAAAAGGGTGGTAAAACACCTTCTCCCACCCGATGAGCGGCTGCAGGGCTTTGCTGCACTGCTGCCCTCTCCTCAGCATTTCCCTCTGCTTTCCTGAGCCCTCTGCTGCCTGGAGAACGGGAGGTGGCTCCTCTGGGATCCCAGCCATGACAGACACCTTTCCAAGTTGCTGGGAGGTCCCACACAAACAAAGGATTTACTGGAAGAAGCGACAGTAGCTTTTAAATGGCCCAGCAGCAGAAGGCTGCACAAACACCTCCCCAGGATTTACTAACCTGCCATCCAAACCCTGATCTCCTGTCTCACCCAGCAGCAGGTGATAACACCAACACTGATGAAAATGAGTGTGTTGGTGTGTGGTTTTTTTTCCTTTCACAAACAGGATGGGACTGTTGGGAGAGTTCTTAGAGCTTTTATTGTAGTATCAGCCTCATTATATGGGAAGATTGTAGCAGCTCACGTTTTGTTCACAGCAGCTAAAGGTTTTTTTGTTACAAAGCATTTTGAAAACTTTCTAGCCAATAGCATATTGCTAAAGCTTACAGACAGTTGTTCTAGCCAGTCACTAAAAGCACACCTACACCTGCTTCACACAATGCTGCTTGTCTGCTTTCTATTACAATACACAATACTTCATGATTAAGCTTAAAACCTTCTACTGTCCTGCTAAGCATATTTTTCTGCAGTCTTAAGGTCTATCTTAGCCAAGCCTAGAACTCAAGCTATCATTTTATATCCCATTGTAACTTTTTCTACCTTCAGACTTGGCAGCTGCAGCTAGCTCTGAGTTTCTCTGCTCTTTCTGTTTCTAAGGCCTGCTTTTCCAGCTTTGTGGAAATCATCTTACCTTTACTCTTCCCCAGAAAGGAGGTGCAGCTGGAGCTCTGCAGGGCTGGGGGGGGATCAGGCTAACAAAGCTGGCTGTGTTCACAGGCCCACCCGGGACAGCGAGGATGAAGAAGATGACGAGAAGAAAGGCAAAGGCTGCACCCTGCAGTACCAGCACGCCATGGTCAGGGTCCTGACGCAGTTTGTGGCTGAGTCCTCGGAGTTTGGGGGCCACCTGACCTACCTGCTGGGCTCGGAGTGGCAGTTTGACATCACAGAGCTCGTGGCTGATTTCATGAAGGTGGAGGAGCCCCGGGTTGCCAAGCTGCAGGAGGGCCGGGTGCTGGCTGGGCGTGAGCAAGGCATCACCACGGTGCAGGTACAGCCCTCTGCAGCCCCAGAGGGGGCTCAGGCTCACACACACCCTGACTCAGCAGGGCTCAGTGCTGGTGTAGGAAATTCACTGATCTCAGGGGGAAAAAAAAAAAAAAAAGCAGCTGAAAAAATGGGCATGCTAAACAGAAAAGGAAGTTTGAACGGGTTTTCATTGTGGTTATTTGTCACTTCCATAAAATGCCCTTAGGTGAAGCTTTTGTAGGGATTTATCCATCTTAGTGTGACTGGAGCACAAGGAGATTTCTCTGGTGAAAGAGGTGACATGAGGCACACAGCCAGCTCCTTTTAACTTTGGTGGGACCATATGAGCATAACTGTTGGGAAATTGTACAAAATACCTACGTGCACCTTTATATGCTTGAACATATTTGAAAAATTAGACCTTTTACGTTCACAAAACCGATCACAAACCATGGACACAAAAATAATCTTCAGACATCTTTTGGAGTGTTCATGTTCCCCACCTAACCTCTATCCAAATCCATGCACCTTCCTTAATTAAAATAAAGGAATGGAAGCACTGGGGCTCTTCTCAGGGGCTGCAAACACCTGTAATGTTCTGGTCACACTCTGGAGTCAACACAGGGATTTTAGGGCTCTGCTCCCTTCAACCTGAAATAAATGGGATAGAGAGGTCCAGGGATTTCTGCCCTTAAAATGTCTCTTCCTCTCCAGCGACCCTAAAAGAGCAGGAAGCTCCAGTGCAGGGAGCTGTGCTGCAGGTTTCTCGTGTTGGTTTAGACAAATCACACCTCAAGTATTTTGGGCTCGAACCAGCTCTTTCTGTCACCAGTATAAAGATGAGTCTCTTTCTGAGCATGTTAGAAACAAGGTCTTAGAGCAACTGGCAGGAGTGTTTTGGCATTGAAAAATGCAGGCAGGCACCCAGTGGGATTTTCAAAGTTCTTTTGGAAGTCTCACTTTCATTTCATTCAGGTCCTCTGTCCCTGGAAAGGCAACAGGCCAAGTTCCTATCAGCCAGGCTTTGAGCACTTCTTTATCCCCTCACTGAGTTTCAGTGTTAATCAGTGCCTTACACTCTGTCCTGTGCTGCACTGCATTAACAGGGAGTTTTATAGACCCCACAAAAATGACTTTCAAAAAAACCCAACAAATCTATTTAATTTATTCTATATTTATATATATTTTGTCGAGATCAAGCTGCAATTTTGAAGTGATTTGTTGTTTTATTAAATTATTTTTTAAAATAAAGTAATTTAGCAGCAAATGAGTGTAATGTCGTGGGGGAAACATCAGCTCTGGCTTAGACGTGGACGTGACAAACCCAGGATTAATCTGGTGTGCTGGTTAGAGGCCAAGCTTGCTTTAAAACACTTCGTTGCTGTTTCATTCAGCGTGTTTCCTTTCTCTCCCCAGGTTCTGTCCCCTCTCTCGGATTCCATCCTGGCAGAGAAGACAGTGATAGTTCTGGATGACAGGGTGACCATTACTGACCTGGGGGTGCAGCTGGTGTCAGGCTTGTCTGTGTCCTTTCAAAGCAGCAAAGGAAATAAGAGAGCCATCGTTGCCACCACCTCTGCCCACGACATCCTGCGCACTCCCAAACAGGTATGCTCCCAAAAAATGCATCAAATTAATTCAGCTGTTGCCTCTGCTTTGGCAGAGGAATTTGCTGTAAATTTCAAGCAGCAGACATAATGAATATATGGCTGTGAAAAGCAGTCACTTCTTGGAGTAAAGGCTGTTCATCTTCCTGACCCCTTCACAGTGACCACTGCACTCTCCAGAGCTGCTCTGGGCACCTGCACAGCACAGGGAAAAGGATGGACCTGTCAGGGAATGCACAGTGCCAAACAAAGCATGGATGTGCCACAAAAAACTCCTTTTCTGTGGGGAAATACAGCCTAGCTGTGCAAGCAGGGCTGGGCATGCCAGTCCTTAATTGTCTCACAAAGTCAGCTCAGCCAAAACAACCTCTGGCTGCTGGTACAGAAGTTTTCATGACCTGCATTGCTGAAAACTGATGAGTTTGTGCTTACTTTGAACCATATAATGCAAGGAATTAAATAGCTTTTAATGAGACCACAGAACAAATTCCACGTGTGGTTTTTTAATAAATTCCATAGAGCTGAGGTTCTACATCAGCCCAGAAAGTGTAACTATATTTTTTTGCACTAGCAATTTCCAGTAAGAAGACAAATTGATTTGGTCAAAACATAAAAATGGTGTTTTTTATGAGTGTTTCTATGGTTCCCAGGAAAGACCACAATCCCTTTTGCATATTGCAAGTCCTGCATATTTGAAAGCATGACAGAAAATATAAAGTACTGCACTGAGATGTGTTCTCCTCCCAGGTTGTTCCACGGGCTGGATGGGCTCGCTGGCTCGACACATTCCAGCCCTGCTCATTGTATTACATGAGGCACTGGAACTGCAGCATTAGAGAAATTCCCCATTATGGGTCCTTTACAAACCTAATTGACCGTGATGTTGGAAATATGATTATTTTCATCATAAGGCTCTGGCATTCAAAAGAGGCTTCTCACTTCAGACTGAGAAAAAAGAACCGTCAATTGTTTTTTCCAGCACTTTCATTAAATTTTCTTTGATAGTTCCTGAAGGTGAGGTAAATGCCTCAGTGGTCTGGAGAACACAAGCCTGCAAGAAAATGAGAAGCAGAGTAGACATTTCCATTTTCTTTAAAAAAAACCAACCCAAATAGAAACCTCAAAGTTAAACTCTGTATTTTTTTTCAGACTTTAACAACGGAGTGTCTGATTTGTGCTCTCTCTCTCACGCCTATTTTTCCCCCCCCTCATCCTCTCCCACCAGGAGGCTGTGGTGAGTGCTTGGGTTTTGTTCAGCGACGGGTCGGTGACGCCCTTGGACATCTACGACTCCAAGGACTTCTCCATGTCCATCACCTCCCTGGATGAGATGGTGGTGTCGTCACACCAGAGCCTCCAGTCCCTCTGGCCTGTCGTGGTGGCAGAGGGGGACGGGCAGGGGCCTCTGATCAAAATTGAGATGGTGATCAGTGAGCCCTGCCAGAAGACCAAGCGCAAGAGCGTTCTGGCCGTCGGGAAGGGAAACGTTAAAGTGAAGTTTGGTCAGAAAGATTCGGACCAAAAAGGGAGCACCAACGACATCGAGGACGTGGAGAAAGATTTTAAAAGCCATGCCAGCAATGCTATAGAGAAAGCTGCAGAACAAGAGAGGACAGCACAAGACTGGTCCAAAAACCACGAGGACGTGGCCGGTCCTGAGGACAATGCAAACAAAAGCACAACTTTCATCTCTCCCATTGATCAGGAGTCCCTGGAGGATGGCCAGCTTCAAAATAACCCAACTGCCTTCACAGGTTTCCCTGCCCAAGTAGAAATACCAGGAGAAAACAATCCCAGTGATCTCTCATTGACTTCCAGAGGATTGACAGACCTGGAGATTGGCATGTACGCGCTGCTCTGTGTTTTCTGCTTAGCAATCTTGGTCTTTTTGATTAACTGCGTGGCATTTGCTTGGAAGTACAGGCACAAAAGGTTTGCTGTGAGTGAGCAAGGCAACATCCCCCATTCCCATGACTGGGTCTGGCTTGGAAATGAGGTGGAGCTCCTGGAAAACCCAGTGGACATTTCGCTCCCATCAGAGGAGTGCACTACCATGATTGACAGAGGGATGCAGTTTGAAGAAAGCAACTTTCTCCTTAATGGGAGTTCCCAGAAGACTCTTCATAATCATATCCTCAGATCTTCTGAGTACCTTTGTGAAAAAGAAGTTAAAAGTGAACCTATAAATCCTTCTGGGCCAAAGCAGAAGCGAGTAAAGTTCACTTCATATACAACAATACTGCCGGAGGATGGAGGCCCCTACACCAACTCAATTCTATTTGACAGTGATGATAATATTAAATGGGTATGCCAAGATATGAATCTTGGCAATTCCAAGGAACTTAGGGACTATATGGAAAGACTGCAAGACAATATGTAAAACTACTTTCTTATGTTTGTAATCACCTTTATGCCTTCTGTTTATGGATGGTGGAGCAGTCAGTCCAGTCAGCAATAGGAACAAGACAGCCCAACCCTGGAGGTACTGAGATGATAACCTGATATCAGAGAGCAGGTACAAGAGGCTGGCTGAGTTAATCCTGTTTCACCACAAACCAGGATGTGCCCCTAAAACAGCTCCCTGTAGGTGTTGGAGGTGTCACACACGATGGCTGTTTCTGTGTACTGCCTGGTACTAGCAAAATGCTAATCCAACTGCGCTCAGACTCAGAGGAGACTTCATTTGTTTGTCATCTCTCATGGGAAATGGTAAATCAGAAAAGAAAGGGATGTTTGTTTGCATTGATTTTTTTCTAGTCGTCGTCCTTTGTAAAGCACAGTGGACATTTCTTGCTTACAGCCTGAGAGGAGGCTCACGGAAAAAGGGATTGGAATGAATCTCATTTTATTGCCTATGTGCAATGCAGCCAAGTAGTCTTATTATTTTTTACAGATATAAAAAACCCCATGTGGTTAATTTCTTCTTATGTTGTTTGTGAATTTTATTTGACTTAGGGAACATTAAATATTTTCTTTGAAGGGGTTTGGGTTTTATTTTTTTTTTCTGGTTGTACCAAAGTGTAGTACAGTAATATTTATAATGATTTGAGTTTTTTATTCATCTGCTTCAGCCCCCAGAGATACCTCCTTCATCACTGATTATCTTCCTCCTTTCCATATGGGTCGTTACTTTTTGAAACATAGAAAGGAATTTAGAACTCTTACTGGGAAAGGGTTGTGTCTTCTTACAGGGAACTGTAAATATAATAATAAACCCTGGAAAATAAAAATCAAGGAGTAGCCCTGGGTTCACTTTTGTCATTGCTAATGTGAAAAAATAACCTGTAAAAAAAAAAAAAAAAAAACCCAGCACATACTTCAAAGGGAAATGCTTTGCTGAAACAGTAGCTTGGCTGACAATACGTGTTATTATCTGAGTGAGAAAGTCAAACGTGGGATTGAAATGCATAAAGTAGGAAGGAAAATTGCCTAGGAAATAAGCAAAGCTTGGAGTCACTCTGTGCTAATGAATCCATTGGTGGTAGAGTTCAGCAGGCCAGAGAAGTTCATGCTCAACAGCCCCAGACCTCGTCTAGAACATCCCTGGCCATGAAGCCATTAGAGAGAAAAACTTTACACCATGTTTCATTAAAAAGGGAGAAAAAGACACCTTGGGACTGCAGCCACACAAGAGACTATCCAATTTTATCAAGGAAAACATGCTGGAAGTTCAAAGCTGCCATTTCATATGCATCACCTCTATTTTTTTACTGAAGGATGACTGAGATAAATGGAAAATTACAGTTAGGAAGAACCTGAATCTACAGAATACTTAACCCCCCCCCCACTAAAGCACATGTTCTTGTGATGGATCCTGTGCAATAACCACAAGAGCCAAATTACAACTGCCTTACATACTGGAGTTCCCATCTTTTAGGTAGATCAAAGCAAGCTTTGAATTTATAGTTCAGTGGTGTTATTAAAAAAAAAAAAAACAAACAGAAAATTGTGTGAAATTTTGCATTTGGGTCCTAATCCACAGCTGGGGACATATTTAATGTCACTGCTGCAAAATACAGGGATTTTAATATTGAGGCTAGAAGTGAGGACACCAGGCTTATATAAGTGATTAGAGACTTGCTTTTGCTGGCACTGAACTGCACAGGGAGGGGATGGCATCTGTTATAATCTAATTTTGAGGAGAGAAAATAATGGAACACAGATATGCTTCTGTTTCATAAGGGATGCAGCACTTGCTCGTCAGATGAAGTCTTGGGTTGTTAACAAATGTTCTCTCCCCTTTCAATGATCCAGGAAATAAGGAGATATGAATTCTTACAATGATCCTTATCACTAACAACACAAAACCCTCTTTTTAGAATTTAACCTTTCTTTCCAATGCATTATTCTGTATTTGGCTCAACCACAGAGCAGAGCAAAAAAAAAAAATCCCTATTTACTATTGTTTGCACAGTAGAGTCTAAACTGACCACAAATTGATTGTGTCTTGGAATCAGAGGAACCAAGCTGCTGCTGGCAGGTGCAGAGGGCAAAGAGCCCAACTATTGCAGAGTGCAAACCCCTCCATGTGCCAGCGGGGCCGTGGCCTCAGAGAGAGCACGGAGCTGTTTCCTCATGGAAACCCTTCCTTCCATTCCTGCTTTGGGCTCCATTTCCTCATGGAAACCTTTCCTTCCATTCCTGCTTTGGGCTCCATTTCCTCATGGAAACCCTTCCTTCCATTCCTGCTTTGGGCTCCTCATGGAAACCCTTCCTTCCATTCCTGCTTTGGGCTCCTCATGGAAACCCTTCCTTCCATTCCTGCTTTGGGCTCCATTTCCTCATGGAAACCTTTCCTTCCAGCCCTGCTTTGGGCTCCATTTCCTCATGGAAACCCTTCCTTCCATTCCTGCCTTGGGCTCCTCATGGGAACCTTTCCTTCCATTCCTGCTTTGGGCTCCATCTCCTCATGGAAACCCTTCCTTCCATTCCTGCTTTGGGCTCCATCTCCTCATGGAAACCCTTCCTTCCAGCCCTGCTTTGGGCTCAGTTTCCTCATGGAAACTTTTCCTTCCAGCCCTGCTTTGGGCTCCTCATGGAAACCCTTCCTTCCATTCCTGCTTTGGGCTCCTCATGGAAACCCTTCCTTCCATTCCTGCTTTGGGCTCCTCATGGAAACCCTTCCTTCCATTCCTGCTTTGGGCTCCTCATGGAAACCCTTCCTTCCATTCCTGCTTTGGGCTCCTCATGGAAACCCTTCCTTCCATTCCTGCTTTGGGCTCCATCTCCTCATGGAAACCTTTCCTTCCATTCCTGCTTTGGGCTCCATTTCCTCATGGAAACCTTTCCTTCCATTCCTGCTTTGGGCTCCATTTCCTCATGGAAACTTTTCCTTCCAGCCCTGCTTTGGGCTCCTCATGGAAACCTTTCCTTCCATTCCTGCTGAGGCTCCAGCAGTGCTGCAGGGTCCCTGCTCGTGTCCCTGCTCGTGTCCCCAGAGAGCCCAGGGACGTGCAGGTGTCCTGGGCTGCTCCCTTGCCTCCCCCACGGAATCAGAGGCCAGCGAGTTCCCCCAGCTGGACAATGTCCCTTGGAGGCTCCCAAAGCTCAGGGGCTCCCTGCTGGCACGCTGGGGTGTCCCTGCCCTGGTCCCTGGTGCCCAGGCCCTGGCTGTCCATCGTGCCCGGGCACTCAGGGAGGGGCCAGAGCCACCAGGGGACACCTCTGGCCTTTCCAGAACTTTCCTGGTGCTCCTGGGCTCTGACTGATCCCAGACCCGCTGCGGGTGGAAGCTCACAGGTGCCTGGGGCTGGGTTACCACTGAGGGTGAAGTCCCAGCGTGGCTGTGAAGGTCCTCAGGGAGGTTTTGGGTGGCTCAGTGGCTGAATTTGGGGCGGTTTTCGAGCCACAGAGGTGTCATCCTCTGCCCAAGTTAAATGACAATTCCTGCCCATCGGGAAGGAGCACGGCTGCTACTGGGAACCAGTTAAACAGTGGAACTGGGAACAGCTGTGCACAAAAAGACCCAATCCCCAAATCTTGCAATGGCGGGGGGGGGGGGGGGGGAAGAAAGATCTGCAGTTTCATAAATTTTCTTTTTCTATTCCATCACATGTCATTACATGAAAGCTCTTACATGGAAAATGGCAATACAACCATGGAAAAAAAGCAATACAAAAATAAAAGAAGTGGGAAGAGAGAACTCTCTATTTTCAGTAAAACTGGGATAACACCAATAAAGTGGAGTTATTTTGGATTTATCCTGGTTTGAGCCTTTATGCTATTTCTCGTAAGATGAAAGGAAAATATATTCAACATGAATATATCTGATGCAAAATATGAGTTCTGAGTTGATCAGTTCCTTTTAAATTGTCTCAAATTTTAATTTCAAAATTATGACATGCTGTATAAATTTAAGCAAATTCAATTAAAAATTATTTTAAACACCCCCTCCCCCCCTATTTTCCCATTCACCTAAATATTTTTAAGTGACGCTGTTAAATACAATATTTTATTCATGGAATTTATAATATTCCACTTTGCTGTTAACTGAGCAGCATTTACACATTGATAAGAGAGTCTCTGCTTTTGAGAGAACAAAGCAATGGTAGCCAAGTGATCAAAAGGCACAAATGTACGTATGTAAGTATGCAGGAAAGTAGAATTGTCTGGGAAATAGGAGCTGTACCGTCGGATTAATTAGAATTACGCTTCAGTAGGAGCCTAGGGAAGCAATACCCGTGATTCAACACCAAACAAACACCACCTCTGACTGCTGGTGTGTGCAGCGAGCGCTGTGGGAGCTTTGCTGCTCTCAGGGTGTGCTGTGAACACCCCACAGGAGGCACCAGAGCAGCCCCGTGGGCAGGGGGGCATTGATGGCACGCGGGGAGCTGCAAACTTCAACACCAAGCTGATGCCAGCCCCCAGCCCTGCCAGGGCAGCTGGGACAGAGGGGCAGCAGAGCCTGGGCGTGCACAGGACAGGGCAGGGAGAGCTGCAAGTTCCCATGGGCTGAACCGTTCATTTCCTTCACCCCACAGTGCCCAGCCGGGGCTCCCTGTGCCCCTTCCCCACCCTTTAGGGGCTCCTTAGGGACCCTGCCCAGCTCTTGGGGCTCCCTGTGCCCCTTCCCCACCCTTTAGGGACCCCTTAGGGACCCTGCCCAGCTCTTGGGGCTCCCTGTGCCCCTTAGGGACCCCTTAGGGACCCCTTAGGGACCCCTTAGGGACCCTGTCCCAGTCTTGGGGGACCCTGTCCCACTCTTGGGGCTCCCTGTGCCCCTTCCCCACCCTTTAGGGACCCCTTAGGGACCCTGTCCCACTCTTGGGGGACCCTGTCCCACTCTTGGGGCTCCCTGTGCCCCTTCCCCACCCTTTAGGGACCCCTTAGGGACCCTGCCCAGCTCTTGGGGCTCCCTGTGCCCCTTAGGGACCCCTTAGGGACCCCTTAGGGACCCCTTAGGGACCCTGTCCCACTCTTGGGGGACCCTGTCCCACTCTTGGGGCTCCCTGTGCCCCTTTCCCACCCCAGTCACCCCTTAGGGACCCTGTCCCACTCTTGGGGGGCCCTGTGCCCCTTCCCCACCCTTTAGGGGCTCCTTAGGGACCCTGGTCAGCTCTTGGGGGCCCTGTGCCCCTTTCCCACCCCTTAGGGACCCCTTAGGGACCCTGTCCCACTCTTGGGGCTCCCTGTGCCCCTTTCCTCACCCTTTAGGGGCTCCTTAGGGACCCTGTCCCACTCTTGGGGGCCCTGTGCCCCTTTCCCACCCTTTAGGGACCCCTTAGGGACCCTGCCCAGCTCTTGGGGCTCCTTGTGCCCCTTAGGGACCCCTTAGGGACCCCTTAGGGACCCTGTCCCACTCTTGGGGGACCCTGTCCCACTCTTGGGGCTCCCTGTGCCCCTTTCCCACCCCAGTCACCCCTTAGGGACCCTGTCGCACTCTTGGGGGGCCCTGTGCCCCTTCCCCACCCTTTAGGGACCCCTTAGGGACCCTGCCCAGCTCTTGGGGCTCCCTGTGCCCCTTCCCCACCCTTTAGGGACCCCTTAGGGACCCTGGTCAGCTCTTGGGGGCCCTGTGCCCCTTTCCCACCCCTTAGGGACCCCTTAGGGACCCTGTCCCACTCTTGGGGCTCCCTGTGCCCCTTCCCCACTCTTTAGGGACCCTGCCCCAGTCTCCTCCCACTGTACAACACCCCCACGTTCATGTTTGGAGCTGCTGGTCCTTGACTCATCTTGGGGAATGTACAAGGAGACCTTACAGCCATACACAGTGCAAAGAGTCCATTACAAAATGGAGAAACCCTTGTGTTGCAGGGTGGGATAAAAGCCCCACGAATGAAATGCTGATTTTTCCTGGCGGATGTGCTCTTTTATGGACTAGAAATCATGTGCACTACATTGAAATACACGGTAGTGTATTGTGAAATGCATACATTAATTGCTGAATTATAACACTGGATATGTATATACATCACACCCCAGATATTTATACAATATAATAAGTCTTAGATGTATAACATAATGAATTCTGTACAAAATAAACTGTAAGTTAAGACAATGAAACAGAACTTTTATATCTGTGTAATTTGTATGCTGATTAAGTTATTCAAGCTTCAGTTTTCATCTTTTAATGTGCCCTTTAAAAAGATACTTATTTTCTATAGGCAGATGTCTGAAATAAAGACTTGAGTCTTCAGAAGAGAAGCAAATGAAAGACTGAAAGAAACAGATTTTGCTGGAGAAATAAAAATAATGTTCATGTGGTTGTTCTTTTTTTTTAAAAGCATTTGGTGTTGATGCTGGTCAGGGTGAGCTGCTGGCCGGGCTGAGGGTGATGTGCCCCTGGCGGGTGAACAGGAACCAGCAGTGTGGATTCCTGGAGTGCCTCCTTCCTCAAAGCAGCACAAATCCCTGCATTGCACAGCCCAGGGGTTTGCTCCCTGCAAAGGCTGCTCCAGCCCTGTCCTCCTGGCCCTGCAGCAAGAGTGAACATCCCACATGGGCAGAGCCCTGCAAGGAACACCTTCAGGCTTAAAGGAAAAGGGAACAAACCCTTGTTTGTCCCTTGATTCTGTCATGGGAATCACCACGGGTCAGAAGCTGGATTCAGTCCTCTGAATTCTCTGAAGTTCCCATTAGACCCCAAGAGCCTCAAAATCCTTAAGTAGCCACTGACCTCATCACGAGAGCTGCAGAAAGTATCTTGCTGATGCTGAAAAAGGGAATTGGAGCCTCAGTTTTCTGCTCCAGGTGCTGGAAATTCTGGCAGAGCCAGAAACCCAGAGCCCCCTGCTAGCTCAGTGACTGGGCCTCCTCCAGGCACAGGCAACGAGCCCAGGAGGTGCCTCCTTCATCCTTTTGCTGCTCTCAGCTGGCCCACACCTGGGATCTGGCTGTCCCAAAGCCAAGGGCTGCCTGTGCACGAATGGGAGCAATTTAACATCACCTGAATGATTTAATGAGCACTGTTGTAAATTCTAATGTATTGAAATGTGGTTTTGTGGAAAGTCAATTGGGCAAATGGATTGAAAACTGTGATTTAAGAAGTGCCTCAGAGAACCAATTCTGTGGCGTGCTTTGGGCACAGATCCCACTCGGTCCCCACTTGGTGTTCTAAACACTGAAATAAGAAATGTTTTTTATAAATGACACTTTTTGTGTCCTGGCAGTGCTGCTTGTCCCTGTTTGAGGCTTTACTGGGACACCCATCCCCTTATCAGCATCTGAGGGCTGCCAGTGGCTCTACTCACACCCAGAGATCAAAAATCTCTTACAGAAAAATCAAAGATTTTTTTACAGAAAAGCAGTCTTTAGTTCTGTTTTATCCAAACACATGCACACACACACACTGAACTGCCCCAAACACCTGACCAGGGGTTCATTTTAACTGCCAATACCTGTGCAACTGGAAATAATTACCTAATAATAATTCATCTGGGAAAGAAACAGCCCAACAAATACAACTGGGTTTTTTCTTCCAAAAAAGGGAGCCCTGAGGATGTGGCAGGCAGGAGACCTGCGGAGTGGAATTTGTCACAAATCAAATAGGCCAAATCCTGAAGGCTGTCTCAGCTGAAAGTCCCACTGGCCTTGTTAGGAGCTGGGCTGAGACAGGAGCAGAGGCAGAGAGTCACAGGGGGCTCTGGCTGCTGGGGGGCTGCAAAATCCCTCGTGCAAAATCCCTCAGCAGAGCTGCTCCTGGGACACTGCAGAGGCTGAGGAGGTTCTGGGCTCTGGAAATGCAGCCCCGTGTGAGAAATCAGCAATTCTGCCCCCTCTCCATGCTGTCCTCACAGCACAGCTTTGTATTCCTCGTGCTTCCTATCCCAGAGATCCTCCTGGCCAGCTTCTGCAGAGGTTTGGCTGCTGAGGGAATAAAACTGAGCTGTCTCGTTGAGAGGGGCAGCTGGCTTAAGAAATTAAAGCAAAGTGGGTGATGTTTTGAGGCCTGTTCTGAAGCTCTCAGAGGGCATCATGCTTCCAAAAACATATGCATCAGTATCAGGGTTTCTAAACCAACGCAGATGAAGGCTCGTCTCGTTCCTTCTGATAATCTTGGGTTAGTCTATTTAAAAAAAACAATGGGATCTGATGATACAAAACCCAAATAAGGAGCTTAGGATTTAGTGGAAATGAAGAATGGATATTTTTAATCCTCCAGTTTAAACCTGTGGTAGGCAGAGCAGAATACATGGAATTATCTGTAGGAATTTTTTTTTTTTTTAATCAGTAGGGTTTTAAAACGAAAACTCCTCGGCCATTTTGACAAAGACTGATGCCACTGAGTGCCCCACGTGAGGGTGGCACAGAAAACAAACCCAGGGCACACACACACACACACACACACACACACACACAGGCACTCCCATGGTGTTATTTCAGTGTCCTGAAGGTCCCTGTGCGACACAAAACCAGCAGAACAGTCAGAGGAAAACATCAAACCTGAGAACTGCTGCTGGCTCACGGCAGTGGCCACCCAGCTCTGAGCCCAAACCAGGTGAGATCAGCCAGCAAACGTCCCCAAGGCTGCAGCAGGGTGTGTGCAGTGACACCTCTGCCACAGCAACTGCAGAGCCAGCCTGCACCAGGGCTGGATAAATGCACAGCTGGATAAATGCTCCACTCATGCTGGAGGGGCAGACTCTCGTTTAGGTACAGCATCACTGGAAATGAATGCACCAAACGAGCTCCTTTTGGAACAATACGGTGTGGGGTGCCTCTGTTCACTCTGTCAGAGCTGGCCTGTGCAGGACAGAGGTGTTCAAAGCTCTTTTCTGGCTTTGAGCCATCTCTAATGCATCCTTGTAGCTTCACAAATGCTTTAAAAGCACCACCACACACATCACATCACATCACCACAACGCAGACTAGCAAAGGGTCCAGGCTTTTAGGGCTTGTGCCAGAAGAACCCGAGCACATCACTAAAGCCGTTTAATTTGCTGCCCCACAGAAGCTGCTTTCCTCTGGGTCAGGCTTCTAAAAGCCAGAGTTTCTCAGGGCATCCCCTAATTTGGAAAGAGCTCATCCTCTCTGGCTGCATCTCCTGCCACGGACACCCCCAGCAGAAAGTACCTCAGAAAAGGGAAATAATTCCTGGTTACTTCTCCAGCAGGCAGGTGCTGATGCCAAGCACCTGCACAGCCCTGGGCATCCTCAGGGCACTCACCTGTGCCCAGGTGTGCCTGTGAGGGGCAGCAGGAGCCAGCAGAGGGGGAGAACAAACCTTGAGCAGAAGCACAGAGGCGCCCTGTGCTGCTGAGGCAGAGCAGGAACGACCCCAAAGCAGCCAGGCCTTGCCTGTCTGAGCTTCCCACCCACCCAGGAGCCAGGCAGGCGTTCCTGAGGCACTCAGAACTCAGCTTCATTTCAACAGGGACACTTGACTCAGTGTTTCAGGAGGCAAACAAGGAGCAGAGCCAGGATTTCTCTGCACGTTCAGCTGGTACGTGACTGTGCTGCTGGCTTTTCACTCTGTCTTACCTTGCCACGCTCTTGGTCACTGGAACTGGTGAGGATGGAGAGTATTGAAATGAAAATTAGAGGGAGCTGAGGCAGCTCATAGCAAGAACCCAAAAAATGGGAGCGTGCTGTTGTCAATGCAGTGGGGTCTGTAAGGGAGCTGCTTCCCTTCCTTTGCCAGGAGCTGGCCTAGAGACACACCAGCCCCTGGGGCTGCCCTCTGCCTCCACTTTCCACCCGTTTTACAGGTGAAAATTTGGATGTGACTTCCTAGAAGCCCTTGGAACCCCTCAAGCTGACCATTCATTTGGATTCATTCCCTACAATGAATCCCCTGCTGCTTACCTTCACAGGCTGCTGTTTCAGCAAGGACTCTCTGTCGCCGTCGAGCAGGACGGGAACAGAGAACTCCAGCTCAGAAGGCAAAGAAAATGAGCTCTGATTTATTTCAAATATACTGCTCTATATATAGAGAACATCGTGCAGACTGATTTCATTGGTCTTAGAGTGAAAACATCCCACACCATTGGTGTGCAGTGAATGATGCACAGTGGCAGAGCATATCTATAAACAATGTGAATAACAAGATAGATTAGAGAATTATTTACCTTCTTTCCCAACTGTTTCCCAGGCTCTTGCCTGGTTAGAAAACCTTTCTCTTTCTCTCTGACTGAGCTGAGAATATCCACAGACTCTCCCCTGAGAGGAATCCCCCTGTCTCTCCCCAGCACCTGGGGCAGCCTCTAGCAAACCACATCCCTCACACTCAGAAATGCAAGGCAGAGGCCGGGTTGTGCCAGGGAAGCTGCTGTGACTCACATTCAAATGCCTCATGTTTGCAGGTTATGTGGCTTTTAGGTGCTCCTGCGCTTAAAGGATTGGCAATTTTCATGCATTTAAAGGGAAGAAAAAAAAAAAGATTCCTGCTATCATTCATCTTTGGGAATTCTTTTTGTGACAGGTAACATGTAGCACTAGACAAGCAGGTTTGTTTTTTTTTTTTTTCCCCTGTCAAGGAAGAAAAAAATGCAAGCTGGAAGCACAGAGGTAGCAACATCAGCACAGGGGCTGGGGATGGTTGGCATTTCCTGAGTAACAGCATCACCCCCTGTGAATGATACATCATGCAATTACCTGCAGGTGTAAAGAAAGGAAAAAAAAAAGAATAGATTCACAGTGTGGGGGTTTTGGGGAATGGGGGGAATGCTTTAGAGGTGGGCCAGATCTCCTCGTTACTTAGAACTGTGTGTGCCTTTCACTGAATCTGCTTCTGCCTGGTTTAACACCTGGCTTGTCATCGTGGAAAGGGTGGTTTGGCTCTGAAGTGAGGAAAAAAGTGAAAAACGGTGGCAGCTCCTTCCCACACTGCAGTGCCCCAGAGAAAGGAGTCAGGAATGGCCCTTCTGCTGCTGGAGGGGAAGGGGAGCACCCAGGGAGGGAGAAATGAGCTGGAGAGCAGAGCCTGGTGCCCTGAGCAGAGACAACCACTGGGAATGGGGCAGCAGCAAAAAGCTGCTCGGATTTCCCAACAGTCTTTGGCATCTGCACACACTGTGAGATCTCCTAGAGCACCCACAAATCCTTGAAATGGATCCCGAGAGTGGGGAGCAGGTTAAACCTCCCTGAAATGGATCCTGAAATTGGGGAGCAGGTTAAACCTCCCAGAAATGGATCCTGAGAGTGGGGAGCAGGTTAAACCTCCCTGAAATGGATCCTGAGAGTGGGGAGCAGGTTAAACCTCCCAGAACTGGATCCTGAAATTGGGGAGCAGGTTAAACCTCCCTGAAATGGATCCTGAGACTGAGGAGCAGGTTAAACCTCCCAGAAATGGATCCTGAGAGTGGGGAGCAGGTTAAACCTGGATCCTGAAATTGGGGAGCAGGTTAAACCTCCCTGAAATGGATCCTGAGAGTGGGGAGCAGGTTAAACCTCCCAGAAATGGATCCTGAGAGTGGGGAGCAGGTTAAACCTCCCAGAAATGGATCCTGAGAGTGGGGAGCAGGTTAAACCTCCCTGACATGGATCCCGAGAGTGGGGAGCAGGTTAAACCTCCCTGACATGGATCCTGAGAGTGGGGAGCAGGTTAAACCTCCCTGAAATGGATCCTGAGAGTGGGGAGCAGGTTAAACCTCCCTGAAATGGATCCTGAGAGTGGGGAGCAGGTTAAACCTCCCTGAAATGAATCCTGAAATTGGGGAGCAGGTTAAACCTCCCTGAAATGGATCCTGAGACTGAGGAGCAGGTTAAACCTCCCTGAAATGGATCCTGAGAGTGGGGAGCAGGTTAAACCTCCCTGAAAACCCACAGGGGAACGTCCCCCCCCAGCATCCTAAATGCCTTGTGGCCCTGTGCTGCCCCTCAGGTGGCACAGCCTGGTCACACTGGCAGGGTTTGCATCGAGCACTGCAGCAAGAGGAGCTGCTCAGAGCACAGGGCCAGGCACACTTTGTCCCCATCCTGAGCAGCACTCGCTCCAACCCCTTTGCCACACGAGCTTTGTTCTCTTTCCAGCAAAAAAGGGGCTCTTGTCCACACACCTGAGTTAGAAAACCATTTTCACTGTAGGCATAGCTTAGTGAGCCATTAAATAAGAGCCTGTTCACTGGACAGAGAAACTCAAATGATAAACAAACTCCCATATTAGCAAAAAATAATAAAACCAAAAAAAAAAATGCTCTTGGCAACAGCTTTTTAACACCCATCTCAGTGACTGTGTCTGATCAGTCCCAAAGCCATGCATGCTGCTTCCTCCTCATTTTTTATCTCCCTGCTGGAGTGGACACATCTCTCTGAAGTCTGGAGGAGCTGCTTAGCTCTGGTGAGACCACACCAAGGTGACCCCGGCCAGGGCATGGCCCGGGGGTGACCGAGGGGCTGCAGCACTGCCCAGGCTCTCAGGAGAAACCTCCACAGCGTCCCTGGCTGCTGCAGGGGAAGCAGAGAAGGAAAATGGAGCCAGGTTTTCCTTCTTTCAGCAAAAGGACAAAAGGCAAAGGGCACTAATTGAAAGTGAGGGGGAAAAAAAAAAAAAAAAAAAACGAGGCGGTAAACACCTGAGCCCGGGGGACGCTGCAGGCCAGGCAGAACTGGGCTTTGTTGAGTCCCCAACGAACCAAACACCTCAGAGAGCCAAGGGCTGGGAGTGACCCCGGCTACAGAAGGGAAAACATCCTGACCTGAGCCCTGGCAGCCCTGCCCGAGCCCTGCACGCCGGCCAGGGAGCAGAGCAGCAACAGGATTTGTTCCTAAATCACCACCTGGCAGGAACTGGCCATGGCTGGGCCTGGATGGACACAGGAGAACTCCTGGGAGCTGGGCCACAGCTCAGCACATCCCATTTTGGGCCACACTTGGCTGCAGGATGGGGGGTTTGGGGCAGGATGAGGGGTTTTTGGAGCAGGATGAGGGTTTTGGGCAGGATGAGGGCGTTTTGGGCAGGTTGAGGGGTTTTGGGGCAGGCTGAGGGGGTTTGGGGCAGGATGAGGGGGTTTTGGGGCAGGCTGAGGGGTTTTGGGGCAGGCTGAGGGGTTTTTGGGCAGGATGAGGGGTTTTGGGGCAGGATGAGGGGTTTTTGGAGTAGGATGAGGGGTTTTTGGAGCAGGATGAGGGTTTTGGGGCAGGATGAGGGGTTTTTGGGGCAGGCTGAGGGGTTTTGAGGCAGGATGAGGGGTTTTGAGGCAGGATGAGGGGTTTTGGGGCAGGATGAGGGTTTTGGGGCAGGCTGAGGGGTTTTTGGAGCAGGGTGAAGGGTTTTTGGGGCAGGCTGAGGGGTTTTTGGAGCAGGATGAGGGTTTTGGGGCAGGATGAGGGGTTTTTGGGGCAGGCTGAGGGGTTTTGAGGCAGGATGAGGGCGTTTTGGGCAGGTTGAGGGGTTTTGGGGCAGGATGAGGGGTTTTTGGAGCAGGATGAGGGTTTTGGGGCAGGATGAGGGGTTTTTGGAGCAGGCTGAGGGGTTTTGGGGGTAGGACGAGGATTTTTGGGGCAGGATGGGGGGTTTTTGGGCAGGTTGAGGGGTTTTGGGGCAAGCTGAGGAGTTTTTGGGGCAGGCTGAGGGGTTTTTGGAGCAGGCTGAGGGGTTTTTGGGGTAGGATGAGGATTTTTGGGGCAGGATGAGGGGTTTTTGGGGCAGGATGAGGATTTTTGGGGCAGGATGAGGAGTTTTTGGGGCAGCTGCAGGGTGAAGCTGCCAAGGTCAAGGCCCCGTAACCCTGCAGGTGACAATCTATGCACAGTGCTGCCAGGTGAGTCTAAATGCCTTTTAAAAATGGGCATTTGAGCAGTGCCTGGGGCACAGGGCAAGGCACAAGCCAAGAGGGTGGCCAGGGGTGCAGTGAGGACAGCTCAGTGCTCCCAAACCCCACCACTGGAGGAGATAAATGCCCCGAGGCTTTGGCAGCCCTTTGTCACTCCTGGGTCACCTGGAGCTGCCGTGTGCCTCTGGCTGATCCTCTGGGTGGCTTCTCTGCACCCCGTCCTGCACCCTGCAAAAGCTCAGCAGCGTTTTTGCCATCTTCTTTTTGCACTTTTTTTGTTGTTGAGCTAAACCCCCTTTCCCTTTTCTTCTGCAGTTACTGTAAAAGGCACAGCAACTTTACTAATTTATTTGCAGAAACCATTGAAGGTTCCATCTACTGCGATCAAATCCCCTTAAGTAAAATATAAACTGCTACTCCTCTGAATGTAAAACCTAAATCAATAATGGACATGAAATCATCAAGTTTAATCTCAAACACAGTGAACCCAAGTAATCACTCTTCTTGATATAAAACTAATTCTGTTTGACAATAAAATACTACTAGTCTGTGCCATAAACCAATGGAACAAATAACTTTCTTAACCCTGACAGTTGCTGTCCAAAACCATTACATCTCCTCTCCCCAGCAATCAAGCATGTCACTGCAGGACTATTCCAGCTCAGTTCCTTCCCATGAACTGCTCACCAGCATTGGAAAGAAATTCTCTTTGAGCAAAGTGTGGTGGTATTTTATTTTCTCTTCCTCCAGCTGGCCAAAAATGCAGCAGGGGGGGTACCAGGAGCACACAGACAGCACTTGAGGTATTCCTTGGGGTATTCCTGGGGATATTCCTTGGGATATTCATTGGGATATTCCTGGGGATATTCCTTGGGATATTCTTTGAGGTATTCATTGGGATATTCCTGGGGATATTCCTTGGGATATTCATTGGGATATTCCTGGGGATATTCCTTGGGATATTCTTTGAGGTATTCATTGGGATATTCCTTGGGATATTCATTGGGGTATTCCTGGGGATATTCCTTGGGATATTCATTGGGGTATTCCTGGGGATATTCCTTGGGATATTCATTGGGGTATTCATTGGGATATTCCTTGGGATATTCATTGGGATATTCCTGGGGATATTCCTTGGGATATTCTTTGGGGTATTCATTGGGATATTCCTTGGGATATTCCTTGGGGTATTCCTGGGGATATTCCTTGGGATATTCTTTGGGGTATTCATTGGGATATTCCTTGGGATATTCTTTGGGGTATTCCTGGGGATATTCCTTGGGATATTCATTGGGATATTCCTGGGGATATTCCTTGGGATATTCATTGGGATATTCCTGGGTATATTGCTTGGGATATTCTTTGAGGTATTCATTGGGATATTCCTTGGGATATTCATTGGGGTATTCATTGGGATATTCCTTGGGATACTCCTTGGGGTGTTTTGCCTGTTACCATTTAACCACTGGGTTATGGATAACCCATGGAGTCAGAAACCAGCTCAGGAAAAAGACCTGAAAGAACATCTGCAGATCTTCTCCCCACTGCTTTTTGCCTCCTACTGGTAGAAACCACATGGAAATTATTTTATGAATTCCATAAATCACATGGAAATTATTTTATTTTATGAACCCTCAAGTTCTGACAACTTCAAAGTGCCATTTTAAAGCACGAAGCCACAACACTTTCTGGAGCAGAGCAATGCCTGGTTCCTTTTTTCCCTCCTGGCAGAACGTTCCCTGTGGAGATCAGCACTAGAGAGATCCTCCAGCCTCCCAGGCTTTCAAAGCTCTGGATTTTCAGGAGCTCTGCTTACATTCAGACATCACAGGAGTGCAGAGCTAATTCAGGGATCTGTGATTTTACCTGTCTCACACAGTCCCTGCTCCTGGCAGGGGGTGGGGGGTGGGGGTTTTATTATTTTTATCAAAACTCTTCCAGTGCATAACTGCACATAATAACAGCCAGGCCAAAGATCAGAGTCTGATCCATGTCAGAGCCCTCTGCACACGAGGCTCTGAAAGCCTGATTATCTCACTGCTGAAATCCTGGGGTGTGAACAGGAGCCAGGGGCTGGTATCATCTTGTTCATGTCAAAGCTTGGGGGTTTCCCCCCCACCCCCTCCTTCCAATATTTCTGAAAATTGATACCCCCTCACAGTCCTTGATAACAGTTTGGCATCTCTGAAGAAGTTTTAATATTCTGTGGGTTTTTTTTTTCCCCCAGCACTTCTATAATTTCATGAAAAAAGGTATTTGATATGGTGGTTTTATGGTGAGAGGAGGAGCAGGAACATTTGCTATTGTGTGAGAAAAGACATTTCAAATAAGTGTTATAATTTTATAACTTTTTTTTTTTTTGTAACTATAACAGGAATGAATAGCTTTGGAACAGAATGGGCTTTGCTTTCTGTGCAGGTAGGATTTTTTAATTTCATTTTTCTCTCGGGCCTTGATATTTAAATTGGGGAAGATCTTAAAAATGGAACAACACTTGCAAATGTATTCAGAGAGATGGTTTAGATGTATAATTATAAAGATTCTGAAAGATAAAGAATTCAGTATTTTAAACAACGTGCCAGATTTTAAATGACAATTATAGCTTTCTGTGGTTCAAGAATCAACACGCTGTTTCTCTTCTGTTGGAGAAATACTCATCAGCACCACGATGGCATTCTGGCAGCAATTATTTACAGTTCAGCCAGGAATAGATTTCCAGTATCACCTGTGACAAATGCTGCAGAAACCTGCCCAGCACTGAGGTCCAAAGTTGGAATCTTCTGAGTGAAAACCACATATTTTGTATTTTCTCCCCCTGCTCTTCACTGGGCTGTCTCCTCCCTTTGCAGTTTGGATGTGTGGGACACACATCTCCCCATGGCCAGGAGAATATTTCTCCTCCCAGACAGGGGTTTAGGGAGGGGATTTCTTTCCCCTTGAGCCCAGACCGAGCTGGGAGTTGTTTTCCAACAAATCCCTGCTTTGTACTGGGACAGAACCAAAGCTGATGGGACAGAGTTTGCCCCCGTGAGGATGGAAACTCTCCTGTGTGCACGGAGACATCCCAGGGCTGTCCCTGGCTCTCCTGACATCCCAAATGTTCTGTCCCCCCTGCCCCACACTGGTCCCTCCCTGCTGGGCCGTTCTCTCTCGGGCTCTGGGTGTGAGGTGACCCCAGAGTGTAAAAGTCCCTGTTCTCCCAGCCCTGCAGCCAGAGGAGGAGTCTGAATGTGCAGGGTCGGCTTCTCAAGGCTGTTTATTTTCCCTGATCTAGAACATTCTCTCTCTGCCCTGCTGAGCTCTGTCCAGCAGCTCGGCCATGGCATTCTGTCTGCCCTCAGGGCAGTGTTCACATTTTATACCCAAAACTCCGTGTGCCGTGTTTGCAATAACGTGCCAATGTCTGTCATTGGTGTTGGGCAGTGTGTCTGTGCCTGAAACCAACAGAAAAGTGTCACCAGCACAGCGAGACATGGAGGGCAAGGAGAAGGAGAAGAAGGTCAGGACACACCCAAATCCCTCCATCTTGTCCCCATGAACCCCATTCTAAAAACCCCAAAATTCTACTTTTCCACCCTGTGTTAACTCAACTACCACACTACTCAAACCCTTGTGGCTGTAATTCCTCACACAGAGTTGACAGCTTTTCCCATGGGCTAAAATGGAAGCCACAGGTGTTTTTGACTTTGTGCCAAGGTCTCTGAGCCCCCTGCCAGGGTCTGGAGCCAGCCAGGGCAGCCAGAGGGATGTGCTGGGCTCCCACAGTTCTCCACCTGAGAAATCTCTCCCACCAAAAGGCTCCTCCAGATCCTGCAAACCCCAGGCTGGGCTCACAGAGGGCTCCAAGGACCACGGCCACGGGGACCACGAATGCCTTCCAGGCTGTTCTCCCTGCAGGGAGTGCCAGTTTGCACTTTTCTGTGTCCCAACAAGATCTTTGCCTGCATTAATAATAAAGCACTGGAATTGTCTTCCCAGGGAGGTGTTGAATCACCATCTCTGGGTGTGTTTAAAAAAAGACTGGATGTGGCACTTGGTGCTACAGTCTCGTTGAGGTGTTGGGGCATGGGTTGGACTGGATGATCTTAGAGGTCTCTTCCAACCTCATTATTCTGTGATTATTCTGTGATTATTCTGTGATTATTCTGTGATTTCCCCTCCAGTCTGCTCCCTGCCCTGGCCTAACCCATCACTGCTCTGTGCCACACCAGCTCTTAACCACGGCCAGGCACAAAATCTGATTATTCTGTGCTGCCTCCAATGAGTGGTGTTGATAAAAGCAATTAGTTCTGGTGGGTGGGGATGAGGAGCAGCTCTGCAGACAGAGGGATGGGGTCATTCTGCCCAGTCCCAGCTTGTTCTCTTCAGAGCAGGGAAAATCCCACAGCTCTGTCCTTGGCCACGGTGGGCAGCTCCTCGGGGATGTGGCACCCAACTGTCCCAGTGCCGAACAGAACAAGGAAAATTAAAAAAAAAAGTCTCCCAGCTCCCAGCTGGTGTCTCCACACCTGGTTTGCTTCAGCAAAATGTTCCATTGAACACCATAACCACAGCAAAATGTCACTGAAAAACACTGGAAAGGAAACGTTTTAATTTGATTTCCTTTAGCAACAGGAAAAACCCCGTGTGTTTTAAAGGCTTCTAGGAATTAAAGTTTTGGGTTGATCTCTGTGTGTCAGCTGGAGGTTTCTTATTTTCCTTTTTCTTCACTTCAGTAAAATTCTTGGTGAGGGGGATATTTAGGAAATTTCTAATCCACATGGCTCTTTCTACTCTAGAGTGAAAATCAATGTGGAATTGTCCAAATTTCCTGCAGAGCCCAAATTCTGAATTTCAGCGTGATGTTAATTAATTATTGAGCCAAATTCAAAGTCTGATATAACCTCCTTGACTCTATTCCATCACCAAGTGAAAGAAACCAGCAAGAAAAAATGTCATTTTTCCATCCTAGACTTGATTTTTTTTTTTCTTTCTTCTTTTCTAGGCAAAGTGTGTGACCCACTGTGGCTGGAATTCTGACAGAAGAATTCCCAGGACCTCCTCTCCAGCTCCAGCCATGGGAAAGGGGAGCTGTGCAGGTCACCCACCTGTGATTAAGTGATTCCAGCACCTGCTGAAAGCTTTGCTCAAAACAGGATAAATTTTTAATCCCTCCAAATTGCTTCTGCAGCTGCACGAGGTTTCTCTTTCTTTCCTAAAATATTGATAAGGTGGGAGCAAAATTCTGCAGGGAGAAGAGATCAGTTTAAAAAATGAACTCTCCCCCTCCTAAGCATTTTTATGGGACTTGTTCATGGATTATTCTTCTCTGATTATCTTAAAAAATGTCTGCTGGCTGTTTTTCCTCAGGAGTCTCCTGACTTTCCATGGTGGTGACCTGCACCTTCTTGTGGCTTTTGAAAAGCTATGGATGGAAACTGAGGCAAAGCATCTCGTGCCCCAGATCTCAAAGTTAAAGAAAGCTCTGCTCTCACCAAGGGTAAGTTTGGTGTAAGAATTTCAAATTTCTCCTAAAGAGCAATTTTCCCCCCTCTGGTTTGTATTTTCTGCTAATCTCCTTCTTTTCTAAGGTCCTCATGGCCAAGAGACAGACATAACAAAGCATATCTGAGGATTTAACTACTGTTTTCCAGTGTTTCAAGCAAGTTTAATCTAGGTCTTTATCCTAATCAGAACCTGCAAAGGTTTTTTAAATCCTCTCCTCATAATTATTATTTACAGTTGATGCCACAGTACCCAGAGTGAAGCTGCTTGAACATTTTCTTACAAAAAGCATTTTCAGAAACAAAAGGCTGGTTTTGATGAGTTTTAGGGGAAAACTGGCTGAGTCTGGGCTGGAATTTCTGGCACAAAACATGGAACAAAAGCTCACCTGATTTTCCCTTTCCAGGGGCTGTGAACATAACCTAAAAGTGAAACCTGAGATAAAAAATGAACCTGGACATAAAAGCAGGGACTTGAGCTTTGCTGCCCACACTCACAGAGAGAAACCAGGAATTTCTGCAGGTGAAATATTCCAGTTGGCTCCTTCTGGAAGTGAGTTGCAGAGGAAGCTGCAGTGCTGGGAGGAGCAGTGGGGCTGTGCAAGGGGACCCTGAGACCCCCAGGAATGCCCTGGAGACCTCTGAGCTTCAGCTTTGGTATCTCCTGCACTCCTGCAGGGTCAGATTTCTTCTTTGACAAAAAACTTTTGCTTTTTCCCTTAAAACAAATTGTTGGTTTTCTCTTTTTTTTTTTTTTTTCTTTCTCACTATTGGTGCAGCATTTTCAATTAACGGCATTTGAAGAGTTCACAGATGGGTGAACAGGCTTGGAGAAACCACAAAATTATCTTTACCAAAATGTCCAAAATGCGTGGAGCAATCCTGTCTTTGTTTTGATGTTTCCTGTGAGGACTCACTTCTCCTAACTACAGCTTGCTGGGATTCTTTCAGTAAAAAACATCTGAAAAAACTTTTCTTTTGACTTTCTGTGCGAGTGCTAAAAATTTTGAACGTCCTCTTGGAATCATCAGATCATCCTCAAAGCTTAACCCTTCCCAGAATCTTAATTTTCATCCATTCCAAAGGTTTTTATATTTCCACAGAACAGAATTGGGGCTGCAATTGTACTTCTTATTTATATTTATAGATTGAGCCAGCCAGCAGCACTCCGTGTTGTTGAAACTGGTAAGAATTTCAGTTCTTGTTTAAGAAACACAGAGGAGGATGGAGCACAGATCCATCAGAGATTTTTCCACCAGAGCCAGATTTCCAATGGAAATTTCAGTTTCAAGCAGCATTCTTGCAGAAAATGCTGTTTTCTCACTGAAAAACTGAGCCACCAAAATGAAGTAGATGTTAATTCTGACATACTGCAATTATGCCTTTGAGAACTGTGGTTTATTTGCTTTTTTTCTTGCTCTCCTCCATGGCTGGAGCTCTCCCAGCCCAAATCTTTCCAGGACATTTGGCAAACACAGTTTATTTCCCAGGCTCTGGTCGTGAGCAGGGATCCTCATGGGAGGCACAGCCTGGCCCTGAACAACCCTGCAGGCAGTGGCAAACTGAGACAGGATGGCCATGAAACAGGGAAATTTCTCTGTAAAATACAATCAAAATCTAATTATAGGGAAAAAATGCCTGATTTCAGCTTTTGACTGAAAATTCCACGCTGGTAGAAGGAAGGGAAATTCCAGTTCCTCCCTGCATCCAGGTGAAGATCCCACTTACAACCCCTCATTCCTCAGGAGTAATTCAGGAGGATTTCTCCCTCCTGTCCCTACTCTGTTCCCACCTCACAACTCCTCCTATTTAAGTGGTAAGAAAACAATGTGAAAATCAGGAAATCCCCTTGAGGGGTTCATTAATTGCTGACAGGCAGCTGGAAAAGAGGACAGCAATGGCCAAAACCCCACAGTGAGAGGCAGGGAGGATCAGGCAAGACTGATATTCCAGCCCTGAGAGATGGAATTATTGCAAACATCCACGATGTGACAAGATCCAACACCCCCCCTGCCCTCTTCTGAGTAATTCTGTGCTGGAATTGCCTGAGCTGATCTAAACATGGCTGGGGAGCCATGCCAACAAAAACCGCTTGGTTTTGGTTTTGTTGGGCTGGTTTTGGGAAGGGAAGGGAAAAGGAAAGGAAAGGAAAGGGAAAGGAAAGGAAAAAGGAAAAAGGAAAAAGGAAAAAGGAAAAAGGAAAAAGGAAAAAGGAAAAAGGAAAAAGGAAAAAGGAAAAAGAAAAAGGAAAAAGGAAAAAGGAAAGGAAAAGGAAAAAGGAAAAGGAAGGGAAGGGAAGGGAAGGGAAGGGAAGGGAAGGGAAGGGAAGGGAAGGGAAGGGAAGGGAAGGGAAGGGAAGGGAAGGAAGGGAAGGGAAGGGAAGGAAGGGAAGGGAAGGGAAGGGAAGGAAGGGAAGGGAAGGGAAGGAAGGGAAGGGAAGGGAAGGGAAAGGGAAGGGAAAGGGAAAGGGAAAGGGAAAGGAAAGGGAAAGGGAAAGGGAAAGGGAAAGGGAAAGGGAAAGGAAAGGGAAAGGGAAAGGGAAAGGGAAGGGAAAGGGAAAGGGAAAGGGAAAGGAAAGGGAAAGGGAAAGGAAAGGGAAAGGAAAGGAAAGGGAAAGGAAAGGGAAAGGGAAAGGGAAAGGGAAAGGGAAAGGAAAGGGAAAGGGAAAGGGAAAGAAAGGAAAGGAAAGGAAAGGAAAGGAAAGGAAAGGAAAGGAAAGGAAAGGAAAGGAAAGGAAGGAAAGGAAAGGAAAGGAAAGGAAAGGAAAGGAAAGGAAAGGAAAGGAAAGGAAAGGAAAGGAAAGGAAAGGAAAGGAAAGGAAAGGAAAGGAAGGAAAGGAAAGGAAAGGAAAGGAAAGGAAAGGACAAAGGGAAAGAAAAGGACAAAGGGAAAGAAAAGGACAAAGGGAAAGAAAAGGACAAAGGGAAAGGAAAGAAAAGGACAAAGGGAAAGGAAAGGAAATAAAGGGAAAGGAAAAGGGAAAAGGAAAGGAAAAAGGGAAAGGAAAGGAAAAGGGGGAAAGGGAAAAGGGAGAGGGGATTGTACAAGCAGAGGCAGGAAAGCAGAACCCCTGGCAGCTCCATCACTCAGCTTTAGCTGCTAGGTAACCACAATTTGGAATTTACTGGTTCCCTTCCCTTCTGCTTGCATAACAGCCCTTTGGAAGCAGGGTTGGAGGAGCACTGAAGCTGTGCCTGCTAAATTGGCCTCTCTGCCAGCAGCAGTGTCTGGGGGAGCAGGAATGCTGCCAGAACAGCATCGTGGTGCAGCAAAACACTCACAACATTTATTCAAGGCTTGTAAATCACCTTGCAAAGATCATAGCAGGTTTTCCAAATGCTAAACTTCTCGTTAAAGCTGCACTGGCAACTCTATTTCAGACAGAAAATACGAGCAGGAGCCTCCTACTCAGCTCAGCACTGGGGAGAAGTGGCAAGGGGATGAACAGCTGTCACCTCCTGGAAGGAACATTGCATTTTACCTTAGACCAGGTGAGGTTATTTGTCAGCAGGCTCCAGGAGCCGGCTCTGATGTTACAGCAGTCCCTGGTTTGGAGTGGCTGGGGTACAGAAGTGCTTTTTTTCTTCTGCAGCACCTGATGCTTTGGCTCCTCCACTGTTGGAGCCCAAAGCTTTATTTAATCGACTGTGTGGGCCAAAGGAGAACAATTTCTCTCAGCTCTGGGTCTCTGTTAGAGCACTGCTGCTCAGCCACTTCCCTCAGCTGAGCCTGGGCCAAATGGGTCTGTAATTGGAGTCAGAAAAAGGAACATTCAGCTACAGTTAGCACTTTGTTAATTATTAAAGGCTAAAGGCCCCCACAGTTATTAATATTACAGTGTGAATTCCTCTCCCTCATTTGGGGGGGAGAGGGGACTCTGCAGAGCTGTTCAAGAGCTGACAGAGGTAGTAACAGGATTTGGTTCTGTCTGCACAGTTGACACAGTCACCAAAGGAACTGTGTCAGACAAAAACAAGAAAGGATGTGCTTCTCCTTATTGCAGAGCTTCCTCCAAGGGCTCTCAGCAGCTGCCACAGGAACAGAAGCACAGCTCTGCATCCCTAAGGGGAGCACAGAAATTGTGGTGCTCCTCTGGGACAGCCAGAGGTCCTTCTGCACACCCTGATCTCAAGCAGCATTCGCCTCCACCCTTGCCTGGAATTCCTCGCTGGAATTCCTCCTGGCCTGACGGGGGCCAGGATTTCAGCAGGGAGCTCTCAGCAGAGACTCTCACCCCTGGTGAGGAGCTGCAGTGCCAGGCACTCCAGGGGCCAGAGCCTGGCCCTGGCTGGCCACTGCTCACCCCCAGGGGCGACAGGAGTGCATTTCTGGGTGCTGCTGCAGCCTCACCCCTACTGCAAACACAGGGGAACCCGGGGGGAGGAAATGCTGATGTGGGACTCCAGCTCAGAAGCTGAATGATTTCTTTATTATAACTGTGCTAGCATACATTAATATACTATTTACAGGAGATACTGAAACTACAAACCTGCTTTTCTAAGTACCAAATCTAACTAACCCCCAGCTGGTGACCCTCTCTGAGAGCCCAGCCACAGGTGGGTTGGGTTGGATTGGATTGGGTTGGGTTGGATTGGATTGGGTTGGATTGGGTTGGATTGGGTTGGGTTGGGTTGGATTGGATTGGATTGGATTGGGTTGGATTGGATTGGGTTGGGTTGGGTTGGGTTGGATTGGATTGGGTTGGGTTGGATTGGGTTGGGTTGGATTGGATTGGATTGGGTTGGATTGGCCACCAGGCTCAAACAATCCTCACCAGAATCCAACCAAGCAATGACCCCAGGGAAACAATTCTCCAAACACATTCCACATGGGAAAAACAAGGAGCAGAAATAGAAATTGTTTTCTCTTTCTTTCTCTGTGCACCTCTATGAAAAAATCCTGAGAGAGAGAGAAGAATGTGCTGCCACACACCCCTGTCCCCATCCCTGTGAGTCACCCCAGAGCCTCTGCTCCCCTCAGAGGAGTCTGGAGCAACTCTGGGAGCTTTTGCACGTGGCAGGATGGGGAATTTGGGCTCCCTCCAAGGCTGAGGGGTCCCTGTGAATAACTCACCCTGTCTGTGGCTGCTCTGCACGTTGGCCATAACACACGAGACAAGCCAAAATAAATAAATTGTGGAATAAATTGTGGCTATTTTGTAATCCTGGAAGACAGCAAAGCCTCTCCAGTTTGACCAGCTCTCTTTCCTTTGCCTCCCAGCTCCTGTGGGTGCTCTCTGAGCACCCCTCACTCCTCCAGCACAGCACCAGAGCTGCCCTTACTCACACCCCACCATTTATTGTTAAAAAAAACAACAACTCCCAGCAATTGCTGCCCCATTTCCTGCCCTGGGCAGCTCACAGAGCCTCCAGGGGATGGTGGCACCTGGCCTGGCACCAGGGAGGGAGGAAGGTGAGGAGGGCTCCTCCTGCAGCACGTTCTGCTGGCCAGCACTGCCACTCTCCCGGCACCATGAACAGCTCCTCAAGCACTTTTTTTTTTCTGACAAGACCCATTCAGAGCAGATCCAAACCCAGATCACCCAGCCCATACAAAATTCAACCCTTCAGAAACATATTTTTGTCTCACATTGGGCAAATATGATGTTTTTTTCTCTGGGACAGCAGCTTAAATTTGATATTACTATTTTTTAAACATATCAAAATGTTTACATTCCATTTTATTTCTTGAGATTTTGAGATTTTTAATCACTGGGATAAAAAACACCCCACAACTATTAAATTGAGAATGATATTGGAATTGTATAGCCAATATAAATTAACAAAGCAATTCAATACAATAAGGAAAACCAAGCTGTACTGCAATTATAAAGTCAAACTGATTAATTTACATTTTTCTCCATTAAAAATTCATGGAGAACAGACATGTGCCGTGAAACGTTTCCATTTCGGCAAAACCGTTTTCAATGGAAAACTTCCATCCAAACAGTTCTGGAGTGTTAAATGGATTTTTTTTTTGGCTTTTTTTTTTTTTTTTTTTTTCCTTTTTCTTTTTTTTCTTTTTTTTTCTTTTTTTCCTTTTTTTTTTTTCCCCAAGCTTCTTTGCAGCAACAGTGCCATCCGCTGGCTGCCGGAGCCGGGGCACAGCACCGGGGTTAG
This sequence comes from Vidua chalybeata, assembly GCF_026979565.1. Classification (NCBI taxonomy): domain Eukaryota; kingdom Metazoa; phylum Chordata; class Aves; order Passeriformes; family Viduidae; genus Vidua; species Vidua chalybeata. Next base: position 1,583,237 of record NC_071547.1, on the reverse strand, counting down.
CGCTGCTTCCCCCGGGGAAAAGGGTCCAGGGCATGTCCAGTGCCCCAAATCCTGCGAGGGAGGAGCCTCCCAGACCCCCCAGTTTGTCCCAGTTTGTCCCAGTTTGTCCCAGCCCTGCAGAGACGGGGTCCTGCCAGTTGTCCACCAGCCAGCCTTGTCTCCATCCCCACAGCACAGCGTGAAAAATAAGTTTTTTGGGGCACATTTCTGAGATTAGGAATGATCTGGGGGTTTTATCTCAATCTCTGCTGGTCACCAAAGTGCCACTGGGGAGCTGTGCCTCGTGTCACAAGGAGAAATAAAGAACAACTCTTCTCTCTCTCTGCATCCCCCTCACAATTTGACACATCTCACCTGTTCCAGCTCCAGTTCTGCCCCAATTTCTCCCTCCCTCTAAGCCACATTTTGCCTCTGAGCATTTTCTCTGCCTTCCACATTTGTGTCCCTGCCCAGGTGTGGTGGTGAGCACTGAGCACAGCCCCAGCCAGGGATGGGGCACTGTTGATTGTTAAAAGTGTGAAGTTTTCTTTTACAGTTCTTTTGAAAGTTTTAAAGTTGTCATAAAACTTCTTCAGCCTTCTGATAATGTTCATATATTTGAGAGTCAGAGTTCCCACACAGTTTCATGCAGAAATAGAATAGTTTACATATTTCCCTGTGGGTGGAGAGAAATGACTGATTGATCTTTGGACCAGTGTGGTTGGAGAGGTGGTAATTCCATCCTGGTCACCTCTGGAATTCTAGAAACACCAGATGTTTGAATAAAACTGGCTCTTTTTCTCTTTTGAACTTCCCAAGCCTCTGTGGACTCATTTTGTGTCCACCAGTGACAGGGCAGCAGCAGCACTTCTCCTCTGATTATTCCACACTCCCTCTGCCTGTTCCACTGCAGCTGGCACCGAGATGTGTTTCCAAAAGATGTGTTTCCAAAAGATGTGTTTCCAAAGAGATGTGTTTCCAAAAGATGTGTTTCCAAAGAGATGTGTTTCCAAAAGATGTGTTTCCAAAAGATGTGTTTTCACCACCACATCAACGCCGTGGCTTTTGTCCTCTCCTGTGCCACTGGGGTCAAGCAACCAGCCAGAGCCTGGGTGAAGTTCAGGACACAAAACCTTGGTTGGAGAGGTGGCCATGAGCTGCAGGCTGCCTCCTGCTCCTGAGTGAGCCACTGGCATCATTACCTTCATATTTGCAGGGGAAAAATGCAACCAAAAGCCCTGGATAAGCAGCAGGTCATGTTCAGGGCTCATTTCTGCCAGCATTTCTAGGCACAGCATTTCCCCTATGCTTTAAGAGCTTGGTTGTAAATTCTCACAGCACCAGAGGAACCTTTGGGAGTGGCGTGGTGATGATTTTTTCACTAAAGCAGCCCATGGCTTGAGACAGAGGGCAAGAATTCCATGGTTTTAATGGCCTCAGTGTTCATTCACACCTTGCCAAGGTTTTGTTAACCATGGGAACATGCACATTCTCAGGGCTGTTCACAAGCATTTCCAATACTTTGTTCCATCCTCCTGCACTTGAGCAGCCTGAGGGGCTCCTGCATCCAGCCCAGCTCCCTCCCAGGGCAAATCCTGGACCAGAGGCTCAGTCCCTGCACTGGGACTCTCACCTCAGGTATAAATCTTCTGGCAGAATGAAAGAGGACACCTCTTCCAGGGAAAGCTGATCCTGTTAATTTGCTTGCTAATGTTGTTATTTGCAGATTGCCTTGCTTATGCTTTGATGTTGATCAGATGTTTTCATCTTTGCTCATTTTTATGTTTTCCTTGTTAATAATATTTCATTAATTCCATGGCAAAGGAGACTCACACCCAAATACAAGTCAGAATTTGGATGCAGTTACCCACGGAGGTCAGGGATCTACAGCCAGGAGCAGGTTTCTCCTTTCCTTTCCCCCTGTGCTGTGTGTCCTCTCTCTTCCCTTATTTCGGTATCTGTAACAAACTCCAGACACTAATCTGCATTTTGTCTACCCCCCCCAGAGCTTCCCATATGTGCCAGAGCCATTTCTGTGCCATTCCTGAGCTGCCCTGCCCTGTTTGTGCCAGCAGCTCCACAAGAGCTGACTCTGGAGCAACTCCTCAAAGTTCCCCCCTCAGGGGTCACCTTCCCTTTCCCACTCCTCCATCATTGTTAAAATGACCTTGCACGGTGGAGTAACTGACCTTCCATCCCTCCTCAAGCCACAGAGCACAGGAACTGCCTCCATAAAGCACGAAGCCCCTTTTCCTTCCCTCCCCCTGTGCTGTTCCTGCCCTAGAATCCCCCAGCTCTGCCCTTCCAGCACGCTTTACACACCTGTAAAATACACCTGCAAGCCTCATCTCTGCCAGTTACCATCAGGTTTTGTGAGCTGGCTCCACAGTATTACCATTAATACATAATTCATGATTAATAGCAGCCGCCTGAGAGCCAGACTCTATTATGAAAGGCAGAGCAAACATTAGGAGAACCAATCCTTGCCCTGCAGGGCCTGGCAATCCAGGCAGGCAAACACTGCAGGACAGAAAATAGGAGCTCAAAGTGGGGAAGGATTGCCTGAGAATTTACAGCAGGTCAGGGCTGCCACCCGGCCTTTCCCATCGCTGTCTCAGGGCCTGCCTTTGTTTTCACAAAAAGCCACTCCAGGTTTTAGGATCCCTGCAATCAGCAGGGCCCAGCTGGAAGGAGGCAGCACTGAAGGTCTGCGTGTGAGCTGACGGGGCTGCACACTTAATGGGGAGTGCTTGGCTCCTAAAAAAAAAAAAAAATCAAACTTCAGCCCCCGAGCCTCGTCACACACTTGCCACAACGCAGAGGCTGGTGCTGACGTCCCTGCAGAAACTCTGTGGTGAACACAAGGGTGAAAGAGGGGTGAGATTCCCTGCTGCAGATGTGTTTGGGGAGCAGCCTCCACCAGGCAGTGTTTCCCCTCTGTTAATGAGACTCCACTGGCAGGTGCAGACAGCTCTTTACATCCAGCACATGAAGAAGGGGGACATTTTTGCTGACAGCCTGGATCCTGCCCCGTCTCCTCCAAAGTGGAGGCATTCATATTAGATATAAACAGACAGCTCTAACACTGCCTGGCACAGGAGCCACCTCCAGTGACATCTTTAGGACACCCATTAGCAGCAGCTTCCTCTGCAGCTTTCCGTGTCACCCTGGAAACCTCCCACAGCGAGGGAGAGCCTCTAAAAGCCACCTTTGGGACATCACTTTGGGCTGGTGCTCTCCATAAATCAGGAGAGGCAGCTGCCTTTGCACTCGGTGCTAGGAGGGCAGATTCCTCCACAAAAACCAAATCATCCAGGAAGAGGCAGATCCAAAGGAATCCATCATTTTGAGTGGATAAAGGTAAATCAAGCTTCAGAGTTCTCCAGTAACAGCACCTGGCTGGTCCATCAGCCTGTTTGGGTACAAATCCTGCCTTTTCCCCTCTCTCTGCTCCCCTCACTCTACTCTCATTCAATTCAAAGGGATCAATTGATCCCTTTGTGTGGATCACATCCCTCTGGCTGCCCTGGCTGTCTCCAGACCCTGGCTTGGAGGCTTGGAGATCCTGGCACGAAGTGAAAAACACCTGTGGGTTTGATTTTAGCCCGTGGAAAAGGCTGTCAATTTTGTATGAGGAATTACAAGCCACAAGGGTTTGAGCAGTGTGATATTTGAACTAACACAGGGTGGAAAAGTAGAATTTTGGGGATTTTTAGGATGGGGTTCAAGGGGGGTACAGGATGGAGGAATTTGGGCGTGTCCTGGCTTTCTTTCCTTTCTTCTTGCCCTCCATGTCTTGGTGTGGTGGTGACACTTTTCTGTTGGTTTAGGATGGGGACACACTGCCCAACGTAGATGTTAGCTATTGGTGCATTGTTATAAACAGAGTGTGTGTAACTTTGGATAGAAAAGGTAAACACCACCCTGAGGGCAGACAGGATGCTATGGTGGGCAGAGCTCGGCAGGTCAGAGAACGAATGTTTAGATAAGAAGAAATAAACAACCTTGGGAACACAATCTGAAGCGTTCCAGACCCCTTCTTTGGCTGCAGGGCTGGGGGAACAAGGACTCTCACAACCTCAAAGACTCTTTTCGATCTCTTGGGGTCACCCTGACCTGGGAACCCCCGAGAGAAATCGACTCCTTTGTGCTGTGGTATGAAGCACTTTGTCCACAGCGGGCCTGGGCCACTCCAAACCAGGCCAGGTCCTGTGTGGAGCAGGTCCAGGGGACATTCAGGGTGGCCAAGCAGCTTCTCCCTCGCCGTTAGTACCGGGGCCAGGTAATTATCTCAATTATCTCACTGGCTGCAGCCTGGAAAACAACAAACCCGACCCTGAAATGGGATCAGCACTCACGGCTGGGCCAGGATTCTCAAAGGACTCTCCATCTTTTCAGGGGCTGCAATAAAGGACCAGCTCCTCGGACAGGAACGGCAGATACTGAGCTCCTTTGAGGATTATTTCCAATTAGACATCATGAGCAACATGCAAAAAAACCTGCCCCAAAATCTTCAGGGGAAAAGAGCTGCTTTTCAGATGTAGCTGTAGCTGGGAAGAAGTGTACCAAAACCCAGCCATGTCTGCAGGATCACAGAGGTCTAAATCAGGCAGTGGATTCAGTATGTCAAAGACAGAAAGATTTTGCAGGAAATAAATTAAACCAAATCAAATCATTATTTTTGAATAAGAAGAAAAAAAAAAAAAAAAAGGTTTTATATTAGGTGAGCCAGACAGAAAGAAGTGCCTGTATAAATATATAAAAAGCAGATATAGTGTAACTTTTAGGGATCCAAGAACCATTTGTCCCCACAAAGTTTAACAGACACCTTCAACTAGTAAAAGTTTCTAAATTTGATCCATACAAAATCTGTATTTAATTGGAAGCACTCTTCTGCCAGCTCTGTCATAGGAAGCTCAACACAGATTTCCAAGCCATTACAGAGAGAATAAATGGTGATGCTTAGGTGCTGCCTTTGAATCCAGGCCCTTCAATTTGGTTTTATTTCCCTCTTTAAAATTAATGATATATTCCACATGTCTGTGGAATAATGGGAACAGAAGTTAAGCAAAGAATATAGCTATTTCTAACTATTTGCTTGCTCTAGAGATTCAAACCATCCATCTTCCCATAATTGCCATCATGGTAAACAGTTATTTAAAAATACTGAGTTGACTTTCAGTGCTATCAGCTCTCATGACTGTATTTATTTCGGGTATTTAAGGATGCTGGGTGTGTTTTAAGCACGGGACAAGAGAAGGCCTGGGAGGTTTCCAGGCAAAAAAGTGACTCCTTGCCATTGTACCTGCCTGAGAAAAGCTCTGGCTGCAGCAAGGAGGCCAGAAATGAAAATAATAATGTTGAAAAAACGTAATGATCACATCCACTGCACTGATCAGCCACGGGACCTGGTGGTGCTCGCTCCCATTAATGCAGCAGAGAAGGAAACCTGCCCTAAACCAGGCCCCAGCAGCATTTGTTCAGCAGTTCCCCAAGACTAACAAGAGAGGAAAAAACCTACAGAATGGTGGGAAAACTATACACTCCTGAAAAATATTGAGGAAAAAAAGGGAAAATGCTCTCTTGTTATGAGAACAAGAAAAATTAACTCCTCTCTGACAAATTATATGCTAGTGTTCAGCTTGGCGCTAACCAAGGCTTTGAAAGCACATAATATAATTACTCTAACACAATGATTAGCCAGTAATTAGCACTGGCCTATCTTACATTAGAATCCTGGCTTTTTGTAATGCGTTTTTTATCTTTACCTACATTCATTTAGTACAAAAGCTGAGACACTCACATCAGGGCAAATAATTAGGGCATGGATTTCAGCTCAGCACTTTGCAACAGAGCACTTCAGTCCAATAACTGGAACAGAATTTAATGTATAACACAAGGGCTAATTCACATTATCTGTCTGCTAATTATTCATTTGTTTCTTTAGCATTTCATGTAAAAGGTAACTGTTCTATTCTGCCATCCACGGGCTCACCAAGGCTCCAATGCAAAATAATCATTATTTACATGAACAGCACATGAGAACTCCAGTTGAAATATGTAAACAGATCAGAAGGCTGAAGAAGCTTTATGAGAACTTTAAAACTTTCAGAAGAACTATAAGAGAAAACTTCACACTTTTAAAAATCAAAGCAACACTGACCCACCCTGGAACGCCCTGCCTGCCCCTCCTCAGCAGCAGCAACCAGCAGTGTCACAGATTTATTGATTGCTCTCTGGCAAACACCCCCCAAAACACGCTTCCATGGAAGGAGGGAGCCTTGGTGTGCCCGTGGATGGCAGAATAGAACAGTTACCTTTTAAATGAAATGCTAAAGAAACAAATGAATAATTAGCAGACAGATAATGTGAATTAGCCCTTGTGTTATACATTAAATTCTGCTCCAGTTATTGGACTGCAGTGCTCTGTTGCAAAGTGTTGAGCTGAAATCCATGTGAGTGGGAATTTCTGCCCTCTGACCCTTCACAGGGCCAGCAAACACAACCAGGAGATGAGCTCTCCTCCTGTCCAGCACAAACAGCACCAAACACTTGGACCAGCACGTGGGAGCACCAGAGCCTGGAGCTGGGTTTTGTGGCCACGGCCCAGACGTCTGCTGAAAGCTTTCCGAAATTCCTGCTTGTTGAAGACGGGGGAGAACCAAGTCTGAGGTTTGCCCAAGCCTCCCACAGCACAGTTAGGTGTGAGGGCAGCACGTGGTGTCTGAGATAACCCCACACCCAAATGATTCCCACTCTGCAGCCCTTCCCCGCCGCCTCCCAGAGCAGGGCAGGAACATTTGTGCCCAAGCAGTCGAGCCCCTGACTCCAGCACCGTGTCCTCATCCCTCTCCTCCCCAGCATATGGGTCACAGATGCTCAGCTCTCTGTGGCTCTGTTACCCATGTGACTGACTGCAAGCAGGGAAACTCAGGAAGAATCCTTGGCACATCCTATTAATACACAAGGTGACAAGAATTCGTGACCCAGAAGAGGATCTAGCATTTGCTGGCAGAGTCTTTAAAACGACTCATCCTCCTCATGTAGCTCCTCGCCAAGAATAGAGCAGTGCTGAAAACAGGAGCTGTCAATCTGCTTTTCCTGCTTTTCCTGGTGGAAATCTGAAATCCAGAAGGGTGGATCCCAAAGCATGGCTCCATTGCAGGGACAGGGAGTGAGCATCCACGGGAAAAGCTCGTGGGAAAGATGCTTTTAGTGACAATCAAGAGCATTTTTGGCCCAAAAATCACACAAAACTGCTGTAAAGTGACTGGAATTTATTTTTGAGGGAGTGTTCTAATATTTGGCATTAAGAGTTTCTGTTATGGTGCTGAAGAAAACATTTCCACTGTCGTAAAAAAATGACACTTTTGAGGAGAGTCTTTAATTTCCATTCCTGTTTGGTGTTTATCTCCACAAACAGGAGGCACATTATTCATTTACCCCATTTACATTTTTTTTCCCCCCTGAAACATTTTTTCTTGAACAATAAAATGTCTGATAAGGGGGAGAAAAAAAAAAATGATAGCATGGTTTCACTCTAGCAGATTGTTGCCCTTGAAGAACAGGAATAAACCTTCCTCTCAGAATTTTGCCATCAAGCAGCCCAAATCATTACAGGAGAAAACACACTGTCCTCACACAGAAAGGATATGTTAATTTTATCACTTCACCTAAGAACGTTGCTGCTTTTATTACTTTGCAAATATCACCAGGCTAAATCAAGTTGTTTTCTTTTGTGTGTGGCTGGCTCCATTTTTGCTGGTAGCTTTTTTTTTTTTTTTTTTTTTTTTTTTTTTTTTTTTTTTTGGTTGGATTTTTTTGGGATATGTGCAAGATTTCAACCACCTCAAAAGGACAAAAAAAAATAACCACATTCCAGAGAATTTCACTGCCTCCAGATGAATTTGGGATGCTCCTGTGCAAATGGTTTCCAGGATCCTCCTCATCCTTGCAGAAAGCTGAGCTCTGCAGTGCTGCCAGTTAAACCCGTGGTGAACTCCAGGCTGGGCATCCTCTGTGCCCTGGTCCTGAGCACCTCTGAGCACCCCTGAACACCCCTGAACACCCCTGAGCATCCCTGAACACCCCTGAGCATCCCTGAGCATCCCTGAACACCCCTGAGCATCCCTGAACACCCCTGAACACTCCTGAACACCCCTGAGCACCCCTGAACACCCCTGAGCATCCCTGAGCACCCCTGAACACCCCTGAGCATCCCTGAGCATCCCTGAGCATCCCTGAACACCCCCGAACACCCCTGAGCATCCCTGAGCACCCCTGAGCATCCCTGAGCACCCCTGAGCACCCCTGAGTACCCCTGAGCACCCCTGAGCATCCCTGAGCATCCCTGAGCACCCCTGAGCACCCCTGAACACCCCTGAGCACCCCTGAGCATCCCTGAGCACCCCTGAGCATCCCTGAACACCCCTGAGCATCCCTAAGCATCCCTGAACACCCCTGAGCATCCCTGAGCACCCCTGAGCACCCCTGAGCATCCCTGAGCACCCCTGAGCATCCCTGAACACCCCCGAACACCCCTGAGCATCCCTGAGCACCCCTGAGCACCCCTGAACATCCCTGAACACCCCTGAGCACCCCTGAGCATCCCTGAGCTCCCCTGAGCACCCCTGAGCATCCCTGAACACCCCTGAGCATCCCTGAACACCCCTGAGCACCCCTGAGCATCCCTGAGCTCCCCTGAGCACCCCTGAACACCCCTGAGCACCCCTGAGCACCCCTGAGCATCCCTGAGCACCCCTGAGCACCCCTGAACATCCCTGAACACCCCTGAGCACCCCTGAGCATCCCTGAGCTCCCCTGAGCACCCCTGAGCACCCCTGAGCATCCCTGAGCACCCCTGAGCACCCCTGAGCACCCCTGAGCACCCCTGAGCACCCCTGAGCATCCCTGAGCACCCCTGAGCATCCCTGAACACCCCTGATCATTCCTGAACACCCCTGAGCACCCCTGAACACTCCTGAACACCACTGAGCATCCCTGAACACCCCTGAGCATCCCTGAGCATCCCTGAGCACCCCTGAACACCCCTGAGCATCCCTGAACACCCCTGAGCACCCCTGAGCATCCCTGAACACCCCTGAGCATCCCTAAGCATCCCTGAACACCCCTGAGCATCCCTGAGCACCCCTGAGCACCCCTGAGCATCCCTGATCATTCCTGAACACCCCTGAGCACCCCTGAGCACCCCTGAACACCCCTGAGCACCCCTGAGCATCCCTGAACACCCCTGAGCATCCCTGAGCACCCCTGAGCACCCCTGAGAATCCCTGAGCACCTCTGAGCACCCCTGAACACTCCTCAGCACCCCTGAGCACCCCTGAGCACCCCTGAGCTCTGCCTTCACCTGCCCTGCCTGCAGCAGGGCAGCTCCAGCTCACAGTTTGCCTCCTGGGCTCCATCTGGTTTGACAAATCTTCATTCTGAATCACCTCCTATCAGCGCTCTAATCCTTGAGCTGCCTCCTTCCACTCTTCACCATTTCTGTCTTCCTTTTAGCCAACAGAGGGAAGCTGGTGTGGGGAAAAAATGGTACATCTAGACACACCCCCAGGTGGCCAGGCAAGCATTAAATAATGCAGTAATACTGAGATTACACGACTGCTGGTTTTGGAGACACCTTCTCTGGGGAAATTGAGATACCAGCGTTGGTATTTGTTAGTTTTTTTTGTTATTTATTTGTTAGAAGGCAGATATTCTGTCCTTCCAAACTACCAGGTGCCTTTTCAAGGGGCTGCCAGAGGACAAAAGGGAGCTGCACCACCCCAGGCCCCCCAGCCCTTTTTAAAGCCTTGGTTTATGCTTCACTGGCCACTGTCAGGAAGATCAGCCTGGAAAGTTCTCACTCTCACATTTCAGCAGTGGGAAGTGTTCTGCTCACTCTGCAAGGAGGTGGTGAGAAATATCAGCAGCTCCCAAAAAACACATTTGCAAATTATGATCTGGCTCTAGTAGAGCCCAGGCACAGCAACACTTCTTGTTGCAGTCCATTTAGCATGACACTGCAAGCTGGAGGAAAACAGGCCTTGGAAGTACATTATCATCAGGTTCCAGCTAAAAAATACTTGGAACAGATCCTGAAATAATTACAAGAGCATGTGAATAATATTACAATTAACAGGAACAGGCTGCAGAAGGGTTTCTTGCCCGCTCACCTCCAGAAGAAGAGGTGTGAGCCTTTTCTGAAAAATAACATCAACCTTCAAAATCTGCCTGATGATGTTATGAAAAATTAAATCTGAGATTCTCATTTAGACATTGCTAAAGCAAATATATACATCCCTCTCTCTGCGTGGAAGTCTCTGTCTCATTCCCAGCGGTGAGATTTCTCCAGTACTTCCCATTTCATCCATCTTGACATTGCTCATTGCTTTAAAGACGACTGGCATCTAAAATACAGCCCAGTTAATCTCAGTAAATGTTACCCAATCCATTCATTGCACAGCATTGTTTAATGACATCTAAATTTTTTAAATTTTTTTTTTTTTTTTTTTTAAGCAGGACTGCAAAACCATGACTGATGGAATCTTTCTGGAGTCTCAGCAGTGCCACACGTGGTGGTGAATGCTGAGCAGTGGGGAGGTGAGGAGGAGAATGGGATTTTGCTTTTCAAGGGCCACCACCACACTCCTGCTTTATTTCCACGTGAGGACGCAGCCACCCAAAGAAACTGCTGGGGATTTTCTTCCAAGTGAGGCTGGAGCAGCTCTGGGGCTCTGTTTGGCCCTGGCTGGGCTTGCACAAAGCCTGCCAGTGCCCAAAACTGAGCCCACGTGGGGTTGAGCAGAGCTCAGTGCCAGGAGCCAGGGAAAGGCTCTTAGGGACATCCCTGGAGGGCGGCAGGGACTGAAAGCAGCTGAACACTGCCTCACCACCTTCAGAGTCCTTGCAAACATCCAGGAAAGCTCCCAGCCAGGATGGGAGGCCACTGCCCAGGGCTTTGCTCCCTGCAGAGGGAAGCAGTCCCAGGACACAGAGCTGTGATACAGCCACCCCTCAGAAAATGCCAACAATTAGAGCCACGCCGGGAAGTTTTACTAATTTTTAAAAAATTGATCAGCTCACCACACAATCCATCACTTAAAGACTAAATCCCCTGGCACGAAATCAATGCAGCTTGAGTCCTGACCTTGAATACATCAATTTCTTCTAAGGAACAGAAGAAATTGGGGTAACACTTGCTTAAATAATTCCAGTGCTGTGGAGGGCTTTGAAAGGTAGGAGCCCTCGTAATGAATCCCATAATTACAGAACAGGGATCTTTGCTTTGTCTGGCCTTGTCCAGGCACAAAGCAAGGCAGAACAGAGAATACTGAGGCACAAAGCTCCAAAGCTGAGCTACCCCAGGCTCGCTGGGAGCTGGAGCTCCAGCAGCAGCACAAAGGCTCTGGCTGAGCAGGAAGGGTCAGGCTGAGCCTCCTGTGCTGGATCCTTGTTGCAGGGTGCTGGAGATCTCACTTCCATGTCCAGCCCTAGGGATAGCAGCTGCCTGCACACACTCAGAGCACTGAACTCACCCACAGCAAACGCCAAGGAGGCCCTGCAATTCATTTTACTTTAAATAAATTTACCTGGCTGCTGTCCCAGGGGCAGGGGAGGGTGGCCACGGGAGCAATCCCTGCCCCCAGCGTGGGTTTTTGTGTGTGTGCACAGCTCAGTGGGGATGGGGGTGGCTGAAGGATGCCAAACAAGGTTTGTATTGCAGAGCTACAGCTTTTATGGGTATAACATTTTAAATTAGTAGAGGTATAACGTCTAAATTAATATCGTTTTGGTCAATTTTTAATTTAAAAAAATTAAATTAGTATAAAGTTTAAATTAATATAAAGTTTAAATTAATATCGTTTTGGTAAATTTTTAATTTTTTTTTAAAAAATAGTATAGTTATAAAGTTTAAATTAATATAGTTTTGGTAAATTTTTTAATTAAAAAAATAAATTAGTATAGTTATAAAGTTTAATATAGTTTTGGTAAATTTTTAATTTAAAAAAATTAAATTAGTATAGTTATAAAGTTTAAATTAATATAGTTTTGGTAAATTTTTAATTAAAAAAATTAAATTAGTATAGTTATAAAGTTTAAGTTAATATAGTTTTGGTAAATTTTTAATTTTTTTAAAAAAATTAGTATAGTTATAAAGTTTAAATTAATATAGTTTTGGTAAATTTTTAATTTTTTAAAAAAATTAAATTAGTATAGTTATAAAGTTTAAATTAATATAGTTTTGGTAAATTTTTAATTTTTTAGAAAAATTAAATTAGTATAGTTATAAAGTTTAAATTAATATAGTTTTGGTAAATTTTAATTTTTAAAAAAATTTAAATTAGTATAGTTATAAAGTTTAAATTAATATAGTCTTGGTAAATTTATAATTTTTTAAAAAAATTTAAATTAGTATAGTTATAAAGTTTAAATTAATATAGTTTTGGTAAATTTTTAATTTTTAAAAAAAATTAAATTAGTATAGTTATAAAGTTTAAATTAATATAGTTTTGGTAAATTTTTAATTTTAAAAAATTAAATTGTTATAGTTATAAAGTTTAAATTAATATAGTTTTGGTAAAATTTTAATTAAATATAAATTAGTATAATTATAAAGTTTAAATTAATATAGTTTTGGTAAATTTTTAATTTTTAAAAAAATTAAATTGTTATAGTTATAAAGTTTAAATTAATATAGTTTTGGTAAGTTTTTAATTTAAAAAAATTAAATTAGTATAGTTACAAAGTTTAAATTAATATAGTTTTGGTAAATTTTTTAATTAAAAAAATAAATTAGTATAGTTATAAAGTTTAAATTAATATAGTCTTGGTAAATTTTTAATTTTTTTTAAAAAAATTAAATTAGTATAGTTATAAAGTTTAAATTAATATAGTTTTGGTAAGTTTTTAATTTAAAAATTAAATTAATATAGTTATAAAGTTTAAATTAATATAGTTTTGGTAAATTTTTTAATTAAAAAAATTAAATTAGTATAGTTATAAAGTTTAAATTAATATAGTTTTGGTAAATTTTTTAATAAAAAAATTAAATTAGTATAGTTATAAAGTTTAAATTAATATAGTTTTGGTAAATTTTTAATTTAAAAAAATTAAATTAGTATAGTTATAAAGTTTAAATTAATATAGTTTTGGTAAATTTTTAATTTAAAAAAAATTAAATTAATGTAGTTATAAAGTTTTAAATTTGCAAAAACTGCTAAGTGCAAACATTACTGGGGGGGGAAGGAAAAAGGGGGAAATCTTTGTTCCAGTGAGGCTGAGAGATGGAAGCGAGGGAAGTCTGCTCAGGAGAGAGCTGGGACTGGACTTGGGAGGATCTGCAGCTGCTCGGTCTGGCAGTGCTGAGCACTTCTGCGCCCTGTCTCACACTTCTCTCTAAGTGTCCACACCTACTTGACAAGCGTTACCCTCTGCAGGAAGTTTCGAGTTTCTTAACTAATGGAGTTTTTATTAGGGGAAAGTAACTTCAACAACTTTATTACATTTTTTCCCCCCCATCTCTGCCAATTACTGGCTACCTCTAGTGCAGATTTCTGCAGTCTCCTGAAGAGCTGTTAAAAGAACCCTGCCATTTGCTGCTCTCGTTATGATTGTGCACTGGTGATAAACATTCCAGGAGTATTTTATAAATTGTGGCAGTGGAAGGTAATTTTCTACACTATGGCTGAGGTAAAAGGCAATGATGACTATAATGCATTTCCCTAAGGAGATATAAATCACGGCAGTTCTTTTGGAACTTGCCTTGACTGTTTCCCACTTTCTGTTTACCAACTCCTGCAGCAAAATCCTGTTTCTGTTTGGATGAAACCTCTGGAAGAGTCCTCACCAGAGCAAGTTAATTCTCTCTTATGTTATGTGCATCTTGGTGGATTTTTGGGTTCCCTGATATTATTTAATTTCTTATTTTTTTTTAAACACAAGGGTAAACACTAGCCCTGTCCTAGCGAAGAAAACTAAGTTAGCCCAGATAGAATTTGGGACACCTTCCAACATATTTAAAGAAGTTTTTGATGAATTTAAACGGAGCCCCTCAATACATGCTATTGCCAAGATGAAAAGCTATGCCAGGGGAGATGTCCTCAGACATTCCCTTTCATTTCTGCCCTCTTCTTATGGCACTGGATGGATTTCTTCTCCCCTCACACACAGGAATTAATACCACACACATACAATAACGGAAACAAGAACCAGGATATGAACTGGAGACATTTTGGCCTCCAAACAATAACTTCTCTGGATGAACTAAACGCCTTTGACTGAGGCAATAGAACATTTCTATCTATAGAGGATAATCACAGCCTCCAGCACAAACCATAACTGATGTTATGTTTGGCCTGGGAGAGGACACAACACAAAGGTGGACCCATCAAATTACATTACTGCAATACTCTGCTTAGTGTTAGGTTGGGAAAAAAAGGCAGGGGCAAGCTCTCCATGTGATTGGAACTGTTTCCTCAAAGTCACAACTGCTGAAGAAGAGGTAGGACTGGAGTTTTGTTCGAGAGGCACTGCTAAACTCTGCTCATTTCCTCCCCTGGCCTCCCACCCCTGTTCTCAGGGACCCCCTATTGCAACAAATGCTGCCTGAAATACAATTTCTGCAACAGACCTAACAGCTGAATGCCACTTTGGGCTCAACACAAGCCCTTAAAAAAAAAAAAAAAACACTATTTGTTTTTCTAGAGCAGTCAGAAGGGCTGGGGCCCTGTGAGGTGGCCCTGTGGCTGTCACTGTCACTGTCACCCTCCTGAGCTGGCTCCTTCCCTCACCCAGGCCACCACGGGGATGCTCTGCTCCTGCAAAGAGCACATTTTTGATGCCCTGTTCACCTGGCCCAAGGGCAGCTTTGGGGTCAAACATCTGGTGCTGTATCTGGTCAAAATGTGGTGCTATACCCCCAGCACCACCTGCAGAAGCTGTGCTCGGGTGTGGAGGGCACCTCCATCCTCCTGTGGTGCCACAGAAAGCTCCTTTGGCCAGGCTGTGCTCCTTCCAAGGGCTGTGGAGGGGCTCATCCCAGAGCTCACTCAGGGCTTCCAGATGTGCTGGCTGGGCATGAACAGACATTTCCAGTGCTCACTGCCCTGAGTTTTGTGTTTCCAGATGTGCTGGCTGAGCAAGAACAGACATTTCCAGTGCTCACTGCCCTCAGTTTTGTGTTTCCAGATGTGCTGGCTGAGCAAGAACAGACATTTCCAGTGCTCACTGCCCTCAGGGCTTCCAGATGTGCTGGCTGAGCATGAACAGACATTTCCAGTGCTCACTGCCCTGAGTTTTGTGTTTCCAGATGTGCTGGCTGAGCATGAACAGACATTTCCAGTGCTCACTGCCCTCAGGGCTTCCAGATGTGCTGGCTGAGCATGAACAGACATTTCCAGTGCTCACTGCCCTCAGGGCTTCCAGATGTGCTGGCTGAGCATGAACAGACATTTCCAGTGCTCACTGCCCTCAGTTTTGTGTTTCCAGATGTGCTGGCTGAGCAAGAACAGACATTTTTCTCTCCAGAGCATCAGCAGGGTTTGCCCAGCCAGCCCCACCATTCAGGGTGGAATTTAATTCTGAGTTACAGGGAAAGGTGAAGGGGAATCTGCCCCAACTTCAGAACTGTCTGTGGCACTGAGGAATGAATCCTCTCCACGTCCTAATAAGGAGTAAGCAGTAAATTGGTTTAAAGAGAGGTATTTGGCCTGGTAAAACTCTTGGTTTCTCCAGCCTCTCTCCCCAGTCTTTCCCCTGGTATCTGCTGCAGTCCAGCTGATAATCCACATCTGGTAAACAATTCTGGTAAGTGCAGTCCTGACTTAAACCATCAGTGCAAAATTTGTTGACATTGAATGAAGGAGGGGTGACAAGGCCACTGCTCTAAATCCTGCATCACACAGACCCTCAAGTCACCATCCCCAGCTGCTTCAGGGCAGGAACTTTTCCAGGGTCGAGATTTTGGCCCATTTCCCAGCTTTTGAGATTCAGATTTTTCTCTCAGTAAGGTCAAAGGAAGCATAGATGGTTTCTATCGAGTGTGTTACTCAAATACAGCATCCTAAAAGTTCAAATTCCCTTCACAAATGAAATTTATCTGGATAACATGTATAAAATATTGTGACATTTGGGGCACATTTCCTCCTCAATAAAGCATGCCTGAAAAACATGTGGGTCTATGACTTACTATGTTTTAAAAACCACCAAAAAACCCTGTATAAATATCTGTGACAAACACAACTGGTACAGTCAGACCTTTGTGGGAAGGTCCTAAAAAATTGTTACACTTAAAGGTTGTGGTGTCACCATCTCAGTTACTTTTTCATGATCTCCTGAGCCCACAGGCACCTCCAAGAAAATCAAAGTCATTCCCTTCTGTTTGCTAATAGGAGCAGAGAAGGAAGAAAGGAAGAAGATTTTTTCAAAATCCTCTTTTTTTTTTTTTTTTTCCCTCCCAAACAAAGTGAAAAAAAATCAATTATTTCAATTGAAATTCTGATTCTTAAGGACCTCATCTGTGTTCCTCCTCCTCTCTTTGCTCTTCTGAGGCTGCTCAATAAATCTGCAAGCGGTGCTGAAGCGAATGTTCACCGTGAAAGATGAAACAAAAGCAATAAGGTTAAAAAAACCGAGCCCAGAAGCTGCAGGGCAGAGACCTCGAAGAGATTTCAAACGTAAGATTATTTCAGCACTGGCACAAACTGGCTGGAGAGTGGGTGGACTCTTCACCTTTGTAGGAATAAGAAATGAACCACTTCTCTCTCAGCTGCCAGAAAGGCCAAGGATTGTGCAGGAAGGACCTCGGGGCATCCATAAAGCTCCGAGGCGCAGCAAATGGCCAGGATTAATGTGGAGCTCCTCCCAGGGAGAGGAATGCCAGCAGCAGAGTCATGTACACCTGACTTCAACAACTGCGAGCACCAGCAAGGCAGCAAGGAGAATTTCTCCTGGTGTGAATCACGACTGAATCATTCTGAGTCGAAATGCTGAGAGGGGGAAAAAAAGAAAAAAAAAAAAAAAACCAACAAAACCAAAAATTCTGATGTTCTCTGGCCTCCCAGGAGCCCACGCAAAGCAGCTGACTTTGTCCTGAGCAGTGTGTGCAAAGCAGCTGGGACAGAACATTTTTTTCATCTAAATATCAAGGAAAACAAAGTTTGTCAAGGAGAAACACACCGAGTACTTTTAACTTATTCAGATTTTGACACAGTATTTTTTGAAGCATTTTCCCTCATCCAAATTAGATAGGAAAACCTGAAAAGCTATGTATTAGCCAAGCGAGAATGCTCCTTTTTTTCCCCACTTAAAAATAACTTTCCAGAATGAGATTTATTCCATTTTCTGGTACAACATCTCCCATTTGAAAAGGTTAGGCTCAAAACAAAATTCCTCAACATAACTGAAATGTTAAGCCTTTTTTTCTTTATTTTAATCAGTATGCTGTACACTGCCACCAAAAATAAACATTCATTTTCAGAAAGTAAGAAAACTCCTAGGAAGTAGAAAAGCCACTTTATCCACAGTTCTGCTTTAAGAGGAACAGAATTAAAATCTTTTTTTTCCCTGAGACTCTTCATTTTCTGATGTTGCAAACCTAGCAGCTCTCCAATTTCCATCCTTTTTTTCCAAAAATAAATAGGAGAGGATCAGACCTTGGTTTCTATCCTACAGAACAAGCCTTAAAGAATGCAATTCTATTTTCAGGGGGAGGCAGCAGGAAGCCTCTCCTGCATTTGTCATCCTGTGCCAGTGCCTCTGCTCTCACAAACAGTGGGATTTCCTCAGTGCTCCAGGAACCTCCTCCAGCAGCCTCACTCAACACTTTTAGGGAATCCATCACCTCCCAGTCCCCCAGCAGGGCCCATCCCTGTTGCCTTGTTTTGGTTTTTTATGAGAGTTTTGAAGTTCTTCTAAAAGTTTCTTATGCCTTCTGATGTTTACATATTTCTACTGAATTTTCTCACACTGTTCATGCAAACAATGATTGTTTTGCAATTTTCTTCGTGGGTGGAGAGGATTGATGGGCTGTTGGTTCACCCAGTGTGCTTGGACAGGTGGTAATTCCATCCTCCAATCCACTGCCACTTTTGCTGCTGTATATATAGCGGAGTCAGGAAATAAAGTTTGGTTTTTTTTCCGTTCTTTTTCTTTCCTTTTGCATCTAGCCTGCTTGTGTGAGTTACCCCGTGTCACAGTGTGACACATCCCCTGCTCGCTGAAGCAGGGACTGGGGTGGTGTAGGAGGAGGGGTTGGGGAAGGCAGTCTAGGGTTGCCATGGGAAACAGCAGTTGTATGAGTTCCCCACCCCCTTTTGTAAGAGAATTGTACCCTCCCCCTGTCCTGTCAGTTATTGTTCAAGTCTGCCCCTTAGCCTAGAATCTTCTCTGTTCCACGTTTTCCCTTTGGTTCTTCCACCAAGAACACTCCTTTCCCTTTTCCCCACTGGTTAATGTTATATCTCCCCTCCCTTTAGCCTTCTCCCTATTGTACCCTCGAATGCTAAACCCTCCTACCCCTACGCAGTAAAAGAATCCTCACCCCGCCCTTCGGGGCTCTCGGAATCTGCCTCCCTTCTGCTTCGTTGTCTCCCTGTCTGCCCCTTCTGCGACCCTTCAATCAACGAGCAGGATTTCAGCAGCAGTGTGTTTAGAATTGAAAAGAAAAAGAGTAGTTTTAAAAGGTCTTCATCCTAAATTTAGTTTATGTGTTTTCTATATTAGTAGTAGTTTAATAAAGTTTTTTTCCTTTATTATTAAGCTTGAGCCTACTCTGCTCTGTCCCTGATAACATCTCACAGCATTTATTTAAAAAAAGTACATTTTCATAAAAGTACTAACATTACACCAGTATCAAACCATTACACCGAGTGTCCCTCCCGTTCTTCTGGTGGACCCTCAGATGTACCAGCTATCCGAGCTTCGTGCCGAGTGGCTACAAGCCCCCACGGCTCGGCAACTGGCGCCCGAACAGGGACGGACACCAGCGAGTCCAGTCCTTGACCGTCTCCTGGAGATTGCCTGCTCTGTGACCAGCCTTCTCCAGGATTGCAAGCGGTGTTTGGGACCAGTTCCAGGGACAGTCGCCCTTTCGGTCCGGAAGGCTTCTGTCTCCTGGGTTCTGCTGAGAACCGACGGACCTTCGAGCTGCGCGGCAGCGGCAGGGTGGGACTGAGAAACCTTTCCTGGGGCGGGGTCAGAAGTGGTGGCAGCAGCCAGCCCTGGCTCGGAGCAGAATTTGCCGGGCAGGAATTGCAGAAGAGCTCCAGCAGTGTCCCCCTGAGCCGGGCGCTTCTCCTCCCTGCACTCCTGGATCCCCGTGGCTCTTGTGGGGCCAGGATCGCAGCAGTTGTCGCAGTCTGGACAGAGTCCAGCTCTCCTTTCATGGACTGAAATGTGCGACGTTCAATTGCTTCATTTTGTACCGATCCTGCTCAGGAAAACAAAATTTAAAACGTGCAAAAGATGAAAGCGCCCTTGTGCTAATGAGAGCCATCTGTCTGCTCCCTTCCCTTTTCAAGCACGTTCAATAGGTGGAAATGAAAGACTTCAGACGCGTTTTCATGTCTTGAGCCTCAACAACAAAAAAATAAAATTACAGACTCATCTTCAGTCAGAAAGCTGGGACTGCCAAAATGAGCCCCAGGCCAGCTCTCAGTTGCTTCAGGGCCAGTTTAATGGCACCACTGAGGGGAAGGTGCTTCTGTCCACAAGCGCCATCCCACACACATAAATAAATAAAATATGGATTATATATGATTGGATAATAATAGATTTAAATATAGATTGCGTAATTATATAATAATGTATTAAAAAGAGATTGTATAGAATTATACAATAATATATAAAATATACATTATTATATAAAAATATATAAAACATATATTATATATCATTATATAATAATATAGAATATACATATTATATATAAAATACATATATAAACACATAAATATATAAAATATAGATTATATATTATTCTAGAATAATATCTTAAAATATAGATTGCATATTATTATATAATAATGTATTAAAATAGAGATTATATATTATTATACAATAATACAATATTATAAAATACTAACAATATTTATATATTATTATACAATAATATACAATATATATTATACAATAATATATAAAACATATATTATATATTATTATATAACAACATATAAAATACATGTATTATACATATAAAATACATATCATATATATAAAATACATACAATATAAACACATAAATATATAAAATATCACCCCCACACCACAGCCCAGAGGGCAATGCCCACACCAGGCCGTGTTTAAGTGGAAGGTGAATCCTCTGAACACAAAGACTGGCAAAGGGGTATGAAATGGGCAATTCAGCCCCTCAGAGAATTTTTAAATGCCAACCATCCATGAGACATCTGGCTATAAACAGATTTACAGCCCTGCTTAGAGCTGCATCACAGCAGATAAATGCTTAACATCCAGCCAGAGGTGTCTCTAATCAGATCCACGCTACAAAACCACACAAATCTCAGCAATCAACTGATCAGGCAGAAAATGACTGATTTTTTGGAGGAGGGGTTATCTCAGTTAGATCAGCCAGCTCTTGCAGGCAGAGTTTAATGAATGGTGCCAACAGGAGTGCTGGGCTGGTGACAGCCACCCTCACACGTCTGGTGTAAGTGCTCAAATGGGATTTAACCGGTGAAATAGCCAGGAAAAAAATAAATGTTCATTCAGGGAAAAAAAACCAAAACAAAAAACCAAAGACAATTTCAAATGTTTTCTCAAATATAAGGGTTCTTCTCTATCCTTACAGCATTTTCCAAACCCACCCAAGATGCAGGGATTAATGGAGATCAGGGATCTCTTTGCAATCCCTGTGTTCTGTCACAACTGCTGCCGACACCCCGGGCTCTGCCTGGAGCTCAGGACCTTCTTTTCATACAATATAAACACATAAATATGCATATTTACATACATATATCTATATCTATATCTATATCTATATCTATATCTATATCTATATCTATATCTATATCTATATCTATATCTACATCTATATCTATATCTATAAATATATCTACATCTACATCTATAAATATAAATATAAATATAAATATAAATATAAATATAAATATAAATATAAATATAAATATAAATATAAATATAAATATATCTATATCTATATCTATCTATCTGTCTATCTATCTATCTATCTATCTATCTATCTATCTATATCTATATCTATCTATATATATCTCTATATATAAAGACACAAAGTTCTTAATGCTCCACGCTTAGAGCAGCATCTGTGCTGAGCCCCCACGTGCTGGTGCTCAGGGAGAGTTGTTGTTTTGATTTTTAAAAGTCCAGATGTTGTTATTGGACACAAAACGAGTACGCAGAAGCCCGGTAAGTTTAAAGGAGCAAAAGAGAGCGTTTTATTTGAACATCTGGTATTTATAGAATTCTAAAGGTGACCGTGGATTGGAGGATGGAATTACCACCTCTCCAACCACACTGGTCAAACCAACAGCCCATCAGTTCTTTCTTCTTACAAAGAAGAATGCAAAACAACCATTATTTACATGGGCAGTGCGTGAGAACTGCAGTAGAAATAGGTAAACTAAAGAAGTTTTATGAGAACTTTAAAACTTTCAAAAGAGCTATAAAGGAAAACTTAACACTTTTAACAATCAGGGCAACAGAGAGTCACCAGGATGTCATTTGGAGCATTTAGGGCCCAAATTTCCTGCACAAACCCATCAGGGCAGTGCCGTGATGCTCCCCAGGGACCCACAGCATGAGGACGTTTTCCAAAGCCTGGTTTTAATGCTGGAAGGAGTCAGGGATCCTGGAAGCTTCCTGGACACTGCCTGTCACACATTTCTCACTTGGCTGCAGTCAGTGGCCCTTGCCATGTCTGTTAGTGACTACAAAAAAACCCAAATCCCTCCTAGGAGGCTGCTAGGCTGTGCTGAAAGCAAACAGCAAACAGCAAAATTCAGTTTACTTACAAATAACGAATCTGTTGCTTAAGTTTAATTCTGTTGAAAGCGCTGTTGGGACCTGAAGGGCTGAAAGAAAGTTGTGTTTTTAGGAATTATGGCTGGAACAAGCAGGACAGAAGAAAGCAAAGGTGCACACAAGAAGTCAGGGGCCCAGCCAGGGCTGAAATCCCCCTTCCCTGAGCTGAAATTCCCCTCTCCCCCTGGTGAAACCCAAGAGCTTCACCACAGGACTCTGCTGCTGGGAATGGGGGATCCCAGGAGCTGAAGGGGGAATTTTGAAACATCTTTTGACAGGAGCTCAACTAGACAGAGTGGGAAAGGCTTGTGGTTTCTTGGAGTGGAACCCCAAACTGAGATTTGCCTCTGTAGAACCTAAAAATGCTGGCAGGATTTCCAGCAGTGGCTCACTGTGTGAGGGAGAGGGACCTGCAGCAGAAGTCAGATCAATGAAATGACTGCATTCTTAAAACATACAGTGGATGAAAATCCACCCAAGTACTTCATATTTCCAGTAGCTTTTCACCTCTTATTTTTTCCCCCCTTTTATTCAGCTTGACACAAATGGCTGCCTAATAAATTAACACAACCTTGATTTGACAAGCTTTTCCCCAGTTGCATTACAATGTCAAGTACCAGGGCCACTGCCTTCAGCACAGCCTTGACCATTTGTCATTTTCTTGTAATTAATTACAGCTGTCTCAAGCAAGGCTGTACAGAAATGATAAGACTATTATGCAGCTTTCAACATTCATTGTCTGAGGGATTTCCACTCTCTTCATTGTTCTCCAGGGGGCCATTGTCCAATGGTTAGGGTATAAAATTAATTTTATCATTAATAGGAATCCAAAGCCCATTTTCTTTCATAACTTAAACTTTTCTTTTCTTCATATTTTGCTAATAGCTTGGACGGTTGAGATTGCACCACGTGCTGGCCTGGGAACATGCAGAACTCACCCCAGGCTGGGCTGGATCCCCACGGGCTTGAGTCACACTCCAGAACCTCCAGCTTGCAGGAAACACTGGAATTTCAATTCCTGCTTCTCCTCTGCACCAGAAAAAAAAAAAAAAAAAAAAAAAAAAAAAAGTCTGTGTGATAAATTTTGTAATTAAAAGTTTCTTTATGGATTTCACTTCACAAGTTGCAGCTGGCCATATCTATGACTTTTTCTACATTTCATGAGACAGATGCCCAAACCTCTGCCAGCTATAGAGTTACAGAATGGCAAACAGGACTTCAACAAGACCCTTTCCTTTCCTTTCCTTTCCTTTCCTTTCCTTTCCTTTCCTTTCCTTTCCTTTCCTTTCCTTCCTTTCCTTTCCTTTCCTTTCCTTTCCTTTCCTTTCCTTTCCTTTCCTTTCCTTTCCTTTCCTTTCCTTTCCTTTCCTTTCCTTTCCTTTCCTTTCCTTTCCTTTCCTTTCCTTTCCTTTCCTTTCCTTTCCTTTCCTTTCCTTTCCTTTCCTTTCCTTTCCTTTCCTTTCTTTCCTTTCCTTTCTTTCCTTTCCTTTCCTTTCCTTTCCTTTCCTTTCCTTTCCTTTCCTTTCCTTTCCTTTCCTTTCCTTTCCTTTCCTTTCCTTTCCTTTCCTTTCCTTTCCTTTCCTTTCCTTTCCTTTCCTTTCCTTTCCTTTCCTTTCCTTTCCTTTCCTTTCCTTTCCTTTCCTTTCCTTTCCTTTCCTTTCCTTCCTTTCCTTTCCTTTCCCTTTCCTTTCCTTTCCTTTCCCTTTCCTTTCCCTTTCCTTTCCTTTCCTTTCCCTTTCCTTTCCCTTTCCTTTCCCTTTCCTTTCCCTTTCCTTTCCCTTTCCTTTCCTTTCCTTTCCCTTTCCTTTCCTTTCCTTTCCCTTTCCTTTCCCTTTCCTTTCCCTTTCCTTTCCCTTTCCTTTCCCTTTCCTTTCCCTTTCCTTTCCCTTTCCTTTCCTTTCCTTTCCCTTTCCTTTCCCTTTCCTTTCCCTTTCCTTTCCTTTCCTTTCCCTTTCCTTTCCCTTTCCTTTCCCTTTCCTTTCCCTTTCCTTCCCTTTCCTTTCCCTTTCCTTTCCCTTTCCTTTCCCTTTCCTTTCCCTTTCCTTTCCCTTTCCTTTCCCTTTCCTTTCCCTTTCCTTTCCTTTCCTTTCCCTTTCCTTTCCCTTTCCTTCCCTTTCCTTTCCCTTTCCTTTCCCTTTCCTTTCCCTTTCCTTTCCCTTTCCTTTCCTTTCCTTTCCCTTTCCTTTCCTTTCCTTTCCCTTTCCTTTCCCTTTCCTTTCCCTTTCCTTTCCCTTTCCTTTCCCTTTCCTTTCCCTTTCCTTTCCCTTTCCTTTCCCTTTCCTTTCCCTTTCCTTTCCCTTTCCTTTCCCTTTCCTTTCCCTTTCCTTTCCTTTCCTTTCCCTTTCCTTTCCCTTTCCTTTCCCTTTCCTTTCCTTTCCCTTTCCCTTCCCTTTCCTTCCCTTTCCTTCCCTTTCCTTTCCCTTTCCTTTCCCTTTCCTTTCCCTTTCCTTTCCCTTTCCTTTCCTTTCCTTTCCCTTTCCCTTTCCTTTCCCTTTCCTTTCCTTTCCTTTCCCTTTCCTTTCCCTTTCCTTTCCCTTTCCTTTCCTTTTCCTTTCCTTTCCTTTCCCTTTCCTTTCCCTTTCCTTTCCCTTTCCCTTTCCTTTCCCTTTCCTTTCCCTTTCCTTTCCCTTCCCCTTCCCCTTCCCCTTCCCCTTCCCTTCCCCTTCCCTTCCCTTTCCTTTCCCCTTTCCCTTTCCCTTTCCCCTTTCCCCTTTCCCCTTTCCCCTTTCCCCTTTCCCCTTTCCCTTTCCCTTTCCCTTCCCCCTCTCTCCTGCTGGCAGCTCCGTGGTCCCCCCAAGCTCCCCACGCTGCTCCCGTTGCTGTTTCTGCTTCCATGGCCACAATTATTGATCAGGCACGGGGGGGATGTTGGATCCACAAACACCAGACCTGCCAGGAAGGTCTGGATCCCCCTGGATTTTGTCCTGGCCCACAGAAATAAGGGCAGGCAGGTTCAAGGTCCACACCTATTTCCACCACAGCTCGCCCTTGTCTCTGCTTTGCAAGGGCAGGTGATAAATTTGAGAAGTTCCTGGTGCTTTCCCAACAGGGTGTGGATGCATCTGCCTGGTTATTAGGCACCCTGAATAAATCAAAATCGGGCTGTTTTCAGGACAATATTTATTTCCAGATGCGTTTGTAAGGCTATAAATACACTTCCATGTGTGTTATAAATAGACTTTTAAAGAGAACACGTTTTAGACATCTCTCCCTATTTCTGGAAAGTTTCATTCTGAAAAAAACTTAAAGGGTAAACATTTAGCTGAAACTTAACCACTGACCTCAGGGCAATATTACAGCTATTCAACAAAACCATGATGGGATCAGCATTTATAATTCTCTGCCTGAACAAGTTGTCTTAATTGCATTATAAGACTTCTGGCCAAGCCACACACACCACTTTCCAAGAGAACTTCTAAATACTTCTGGTTTTGTCCCTGAAGTTTCCAATGGAAGTCTTTCCATTTGTGGATGAAAACACAAGCCAAAATGAAGGCAAATACTCAATTTTCAATGAGGAAAATATAGCTTTTAGCTAACAAATTATGCTCTCAACTTTTCAATGGGGCATTAAAAAGTAAAATCTTCATCTTAAGTTCATTTTGAAAAGCTGACTCTCCTCCAAAAAATTATTTCCCAGTAAAAGTTAAGGAGGTGAGAGACCTCTGTTAAGAAAGAAGAGATAGGATAGCTACAGACACACTAACAAAAAGGACTTGAAGCCTTATCTGTGGCAAATAATTTTTCATTAAGCTGGTCTCCCTGCCCAACTGCTTCCACCCTCCCAGGTTTTCTGTGCTCCACGAAAGAAAAAGGGAAATCTCAAGAACTGCAATGCCCCAGCTCCTCAACCCCAGCCCCAGCTGGTTCCAGGTGTTTTCCCCTCCACACAGGTGGAGCTCCCATTTCCCTGGAGCCCTGCTCCCCGCAGTTATTACATTTGCTGGTTCATCCTTTGGGATGGCAGCCCTGCCCCGAGTTGTAAAGGCAACAAATTCTGCTCCCGGTGAATTCAGTGGCAAAACCTCCCTGGCTCCCTCTGAAAGGAGCCAGCCCTTTCCATGGAATGTCGCACAATTCTCCTGGCAGCAGAGCCGCATTTCTCCTGCGTGCCTGCGGGTATTTGCCTGCTTTCTTAAATCCCCATTCGCCCTGTTTCCACTAATCTCTCTCCCGGGAGACTTGAGGCAGTTTGAATCTGCTTCATAAAACCATCCTCGCTAATGAGCCCATTGTTCCGTCAGCGCCTGCGAAAGGCAGTGGAGGATCAAAGTGAAAAGTGTTTATGTTTCCACCTGAGCCCGTCTCTCCTGCTGCAGGTTTCTGTGTGCAGTATCCACCAGCTCAAAGAATCCCTCTGGCAGCGTTCAGGAACCCCCATCATCAGGGAATATGGTTCTGTGCAGGTGCTTTTGTTGCAGAGCTCTGGGAATCAGGGCTACAGCCCCAAATGTGACTCCCACACGGCTCTCGAGCTGAACGTGTTTTATATTCTATCCCTATAGAACTTACATATTAATTATTAAACTTACATTGCTCTGTTGTATGCACTGATCCTATTCAAGCACGAATCTCTCGTGGTCTCTCAAGCCCCTGACCACAGTTTCTCATGATTATTCTACGATTAACCAGTAATTATATTTAATTACTAAACAATCATCGCATCTAACAATTCTGTCATTTACCATATACTGGTCACACAGGTGCAGTTCCAGCAAGCACAAGGCCTAGAGTATTTTCCCAGGGCCTAACTTTCCTTCTCACTCCCCAAATCCCCATGAGTTTAAAACCCTTTTACTGTCACCTCCACCTTTAAAGGGGGCACAACGTGGAGACAGGCAGGGCTTGCTCCCAGAGACCCCTGCTATTATTCAGCCTCACCAAGGACAAGTCATTCCAATTTGAAGGAACAAGTTAAGCCTGACACCAAATCAGAGTTGCTAATGGTTACAGAAGCATTTTCACAATGAAGTGCTGTTCTCCTTCAGTTGCCAAATTGTTACTAATTCAACCATTGAAGTAATGCAAGTTTTTATCTTAACCAGCCTGTGAAAATGTCCTGCTAAAAAAGAGCTGCTCCCGGAAGAGCTGCACATCCATCATACGCACAAAAATCAGATGGAGCAGCTTTGACAACAAAAACAAGACCAGCAGGACATTCAGGGCTTTCTCTGGTTTTATGGATGGCTCAACAAACAGAATAACCGTGTCAGGGGGATTAACCCTTCCCTAGAAACTCTACAAAGTGCAAATTATGCTGATCTCAGTTTAAGGTCAAGTCCTGGAGGCTTGGAAGGATCTCTGCAGCTCAAAAGGTGCTGGTGGCTGCTTTCATCTCCACCTCAAGGTAAATCCTGGAATTTGGGTGCTCCTGTGCAGCTCCAATGCAGCTCCTCCTGGTGGGGTTCAGTGCTGCCCTGCACTGGGACTGGAGGAAGGATTTTCTGAGAGTCTTTTGGTTCTTCCCCTCCCAGAATGGCTTTCTTTGGAATTAATGGAGGTACAGACTCCACAATTTAAAAAAAAAAAAAAAAAAATTAAAAAGCAGATTGATGTGGCGGCCCCATTTTTGCCCCCAAAACTGAGCAGCAGGTGACACCCAGACCATTCAACCTGTCGGAAAACAGAAGTGAAAAGCTCCTCCCGTGGTGCTTCAGAGCTCTGTGGGTGTGCCCATTCCCCAGCATCCCAGAGCTCAGGGCTCTCACATTTTCCTCAAGTGCTGCATGAAGCCACAGCCATGACTTCATGAAAAATCCCCCTTTTTAGCATTCAGAATTCCACTGCCTCTTTGGTGCTTCACACATTTGTGTGCTGTTCTGTCTCTCTGTAGCTCTGCCCGTTCCACTCTTTTCATGTTTCCCTTCATCCCCACAGCTCCCTCTTCCCTCTGAACTCCCTCCAGCATTCCATCCCTCCCTCTGATCCCAGGAACCTGACAATGTTCCACTTGGATCCTGTTTCCTGCACTCAGGAACATTCTGTGCCGAGTTATTCTTGTGATTTAAACTATTTCCATGAGCAGATTTTACAAGTTTTATCTCCCGTACATTTTTAATTTTTTTTTTTTTTCCCCTGGTGCCAAACTGCAGCTGTGGGTGAGGGGGAAGCAGGGAAATGGAAGTTAAATACCAAGTCTGGAAGGGTTAGAAAAGCAAGGAAGTCTCAAAGGGAAATGGGATTGGGATGACATCATTTTGTCAAGGATCTCTCTCTCTCTTTGGATTTCAGCAAAATCAAATCCGGCCAGTCAAAGTTTTTAATAAGAATTGTACAGAGAATTAACACGCTGATTCCACACCATAACAGTGATGGGAAATTTCAAGTGTTCTGCCAAATTTCACATTGAAGTTATTCTTGAAAATGCCAAAATGCTTCTTCCAAAAGTATTCTAGTGAAATTTTAACATTTTCCTCTGAAATCATTTTGGCTCCAGCTTTCATTTACTCCTTTTTTATTTTTTTTTTTTTTTAAGGCAAGAAAACATCAGTGAGGAAAAGCTTCTCAAAACAAAACCTTGATGAGGAATAAAGTTGCAATTTCCTGAATGCAGCTTTAAAGAAGAGTTTAAATCAGTCACTTTCACCCTGAATTTCATGGTTTCCACAAAGCTAAAAAATTTCCCGTTTTCATTCTGCTCCACTTTGCATTTCTATGGACAATGCCATAAACAGCACGTCTGCCTAACCTATAATTTCTGTCCTCCACTAGAATCTGCCAATTTGGTAAATTACAGCAGAGCAAACAAACGGATTTGTGGCAGCTGGAATGAGATGTATCCGTGGTACCTGCAGCGTGTGATTGTCATTAAAGAATGAGGAGTCTTAATGCTGGATTAGCAGTGCTCCTGTCTGATTGAACAATCTGCATTATATTTATTTCTGCTCACTCTGATTGAAGGTGTGATGAGAGCTGGGAGAATTACCCTGCTGTTCTTTCGCTGCCACTCCCACGGACCTGTGCAGTAAATAAAATAAATTCATGGATGTACCCAAGGCCTTTGACTCTGCTGACACACAATGGCAGCAATTTCAGTGGGGCAGAGAAATCCCAAATATTCAGGGACAGACAGAACCACAGCCAAGGCTTCCCTGAAATTATGTTCAGCTCAAAAACCACAGGGAACCAAATGCTTGGATACAGAGAAAAAACACTACAAAAACCTCTTCCAGACATAAAACAAGAATGCTTAAACGACCAAAAAGAAAAATTTCTTCTCACATTCACTAAAGCTGTCTAGGAGAGTCGTGTTTTTGAGTCATGGCACAGACATTTTTCCTTCAGAGACTGAACCTGAAATGCATTTCTTCCTTCCTCCCCACGTGCCAGTGAGATCCAGTTTAGAAAATAAAAGTTCATTTAGCACTCAGGGGTGAGCTGAGAGAAAAACTAGAAACCATTTTTCCTCTGGAGGAGCCACTGGGAATTTTCAGTCCTAGGGATGAATAAAATCCCAACCAGATGTTCAAGGGCTCTGTTTCCTCTCTGGCAGCACCCCTTTGCCCTTCCAGCTGTGCAGCCACAAACCAAAGGTGCTTTTATTGGAGTACCAGTGTGGGACAGACCCTTCCAAAAAGCTGGCTCTGCTCAACCTCCAGGGACCCTGAGGATATTTTTCCTGGTTTTTTTTTTTTGGTTTGTTTTTTTTTTTTTTTTTTTTTTTTTATTTTACACCTCGTTCCAAGCACAGAGGAGACACCAAAGTCCCACAGCATTCAGGCAGGGTGCAGCAGAAAAAAAAAAAAGCCATAACTGATAAATTACTAAAGAGGAATTGGCTGGAAATATTTCATGTCTAGCCTGTTCTGGCTATGTTTTTCAGGACTGATGCCTTGCACTTCAAACTGGTGGGACTTTGCAACACAGAAGAAAGAAAACCCCTGAGCCCCAGCTGGGCCAAGCTTTGCATTTCAGGACAGCTCCTTCCTCCAGGGCAGGTGGGTAAGAACCTCGTTTTTCACTTTTTTTTCTTGCAGGCCAGGGTTATTCAGTCGGAGACCTGCACGGTGTAAATGAAACTCGAGGGAATTCTGCACGGAAAGGGAAACCTGGCACCAAACACCAAGAGCTGAGGCTGCAGGGGGGTTCAGGAGAAACAGCCTGGGTTTAACTGTGGGGAAAAGGAGACTTGGGATTGCTCTCAGTGACCTGACAGGGAGTGAGCTTCATTTCTCTTCATACATTGCACAATCTGCCTTCTTAGTTTGTTTGTTTGTTTGTTTTGGTTTTTTTTGGTATTTTTTGTGGGTTTTTTTTTTGTTTGTTTGTTTTGTTCTGTTTTTTTTTTGGAGTACCAAGATAGAAGCCTTGGTACCTGTCATCGTTCTGAGGTGAATAATGTCAAATTTCCTCGTTTCTAATTGTGAGATAAGAAATTCCCAGGAATAAAGTCCAGTAAGAGGGAATGTGTCAGGTCATACACACACAAATGCACCTATGGAAACATTTGTGGGAGATGAATAAATCAGTCTGACCATCACAAATTACCTTCAATTTGCCATCTGACAGCACAAAATCTCCATGAACTTTGAAGACAAGCACGACTGGGGGGGGAAGTTAACCCAAATAAACTAATTCTACAGCAAGAACAAAATTCCAAAAACAGTAGTCTATTAATAGCCAATGAGCTAGCTGTTATTTTTGTAAAATGCTACAGAATATTTAAAAAAAAAAAATCCAACAAATATCTATTTCAGTCATTACTAATGCTCTGCTTCTGACCCAGGAGAACAAAGATCAGATTTTGGAAGCCTCAAATACGCGCTGTCGAGTTTCTTATTTTGGAATTATGCAGAGAAAGCCTCTGCTGAAATAATAATTAAAAAAAAAAAAAAAAACAGAAGCACAACTGTACAGTTTCACCAAGAATAGATCCCCCCATGCTCTATTCACAGCTCGCTGTAGGAAGACAGAAGAGGAAGGAAGGAAGGAAGGGAAGTAATTGCTGTTTAATTATATCATGAACACATCAGCTGCCGTTGCCAGCGAGTGCTGCCCCGTGCACAACTTCCAGCCTCTGGAGCTCGTGGAAGCCCAGGAAAGGCACCATGCCCAGTCCAGGCTGCAGCACCCCAAACCACCCTCATTTATCACCCCCAGACATTTCCAGCCCCTGGGCATTGCCTGCCGAGGGAGGACCTGGCTCCACTTCTATCCCTGATTTCCCTCCCCATCTCCACACCTGCCTGCTCGTGGCCTCGGCCTTATTTTTGGCAGGTGTGACCCCACTTAAGGATTCTGCATCCAAAACCAACTGCACTTGTTAAAAAACTCAGCAGAAAGCAGGCTGAGAGCTCAGAGAGTGATGCAAAATGGAATTAACAGCAACAGGAGAGGCTGGGGGGGCCCCCAACCCAACCCTGAGCTCCAGAGCAGAACTGACCTCGCAGGGGGAGCAGGGAGCTGACCAGTGAATGTCCTGGGCACTGTCCCAGCACTGCTCTCCGTTATTCCAGTGCTCACTGGGGGCCTCCTCTGATGTCCTGCAGCATCTCCTGCTTGGCCCAGTGCTCCTCTCGTTCCTCCTGCATTCAGAATCAAAGTTCTCCTTTTTGTTTTTAGTTTACCCCGGGGCACAGGAGTGGATTTCACTACATCTCTGAGCGCATCTCCACCCAGGAGGCTCAGCCACCCCCAGTGAGCTGTGGCAGGAGGTGCTTGGTTCCTCCAGTCAAAAAAAATATGTTTATAGGCCCCTTTCTATAAGCAGACTTCAGCATGTGAGAGGATATGGATGTGGGATGGAACTCCTTTTCATTTGGTGTAATAGTGGGTGCAGGTGGGGATTTGTGTGTGAGCCTCAGCAGGTGAGCAGAGCACTGAGCTCCCTGCAGCAGGGCTGCAGCACCCACCAGAGCTGCCCAGCACTCCCAGTGCCCCGACAGGCACGCTCTGCCAGCTGCCCTCGCCCCTGGCAGGATAAATCAGGAGAGCAGCAGATATCTCTCCAGAGCCCCTGGACTATTGTAACTGCAGGGGAACCTGGGGGGAAGAAATGCTGGTGTGGGACTTCAACTCAGAAGGCTGAATGATTTCTTTATTAGAACTATGCTAGCATACATATACTATAATATATTAATATAGTATTATATTAATATAAGTATATTAATATATAATATATTAATATACTATTTCAAGGAGATACTAAAACTACAAACCTACTTTTCTAACTACCAAATCTAGCTCATTCCCAACTCGTGCCCCTCTCTGAGAGCCCAGCCACAGGTGGATTGGATTGGATTGGATTGGATTGGGTTGGATTGGATTGGGTTGGATTGGGTTGGATTGGATTGGGTTGGATTGGATTGGATTGGATTGGATTGGATTGGGTTGGATTGGGTTGGATTGGATTGGGTTGGATTGGATTGGATTGGATTGGGTTGGATTGGGTTGGATTGGATTGGATTGGATTGGGTTGGATTGGGTTGGATTGGATTGGATTGGATTGGATTGGGTTGGATTGGATTGGATTGGATTGGATTGGATTGGGTTGGATTGGGTTGGGTTGGATTGGGTTGGGTTGGGTTGGATTGGGTTGGATTGGATTGGGTTGGATTGGATTGGATTGGATTGGGTTGGATTGGATTGGATTGGGTTGGATTGGATTGGTTGGATTGGATTGGGTTGGATTGGCCACCAGGCCCAAACAATCCTCACCAGAATCCAACCAAGCAATGACCCCAGGGAAACAATTCTCCAAGCACATTCCACATGGGAAAAACAAGGAGCAGAAACAGAAATTGTTTTCTCTTTCTTTCTCTCTGTGCTCCTCTGTGAAAAAATCCTGAGAGAGACAAGGATGTGCTGCCACACTGCCCCGTGGAGCAGTGGCTGCAGCCTCCTGGGGAAGTCACTCCTCTCCCTGTGCCAGGGGACGCCCCATCCATGGAAAAGGAGAGGTCAGGGTGTCACACCCACACCCAGGGTGCCCAGACACACCTTGGCCCGTTCCAGCCTCTGTCTGGGGCCTGCTGCAGGCACGCCAGATGGCAGCTCGTTCTATTTTTATTCACTCGTGGCAGATGTGCAGCTTTCTCCTCTATTCACTTCATCCAGCTTGAGAGGGTAGTAAAAAAAGAAAAAAAAAATTAAAAGAAAAAAAAAAAAGCTAAATTGCTCTAGCTTGCTGCAGACTTTCCTTGCAAAACCTGCTCCAGATCCCTCTGGACTGGTCTGTGTCTCACAAACAGGACAGACCCTGACTGGTGCAGACTGAGGATTTATTATCTGTCTGTATCATACAAGCAAAAAGCAAGAGACACAGGAAAATAACAACATCCATGCAAACAGAGATCAGAGACAAGACAGCAGCTCGTGCAAAGCCTTTTTCTACATATTCTTTAACCAACAGCATAAAAGAAAAGGTGTAAAGTCATTATACTCTAACCAATTAGAAAAGGACCCAGGTGGGTTTAACATTAACAAAAGGACTTCTGTGAACCTCAAACAATACACAACAATTCATTATTTAAGATGGAAACTTTTTCTGTCTTTGCAAAGCATATATCTAGGACTTTTCACATCTTGAGTTATCAATAAGTTCTTGATCTTCCTTGTTCCTTGTGATAAATATAAATGCATTCACTTGGTTCTTAACTTCCTAGCTTCCCATGAGAAGGTTTTGAAATTTCCCAGCCTTTCTCAGCTTTATGTCTACTTTCTGGGGCCTTTCTGCACTTTCTAAAGCCTTTTTACCTTTTTATATTCCTACAAAATTGCTTTATCACTCCCACTCTGCGAGGATGTGCAGGATGAAGTGGCACTGGCCACTCGTTCTGCTGCTGTGGGGAAACAGGGAAATGAGCAGAAGAAGGGAAGCAGAACTTCAGCCCCAGAGCTGGGGATTTCCACACTGCTGGATGCTGCTTTCCCTGCACGTTCTGGTAACAGCTCTGAGCTCTGTGTCAGGACCTCCTGGGAGAGGGTTTGGGTCTGGAGCTCGGGGTCAGGGAATTCGGGTGAGCCCCCCCCCCCCCCCCCCTTCTGTCCCTGCACATTTCACAGCTTCAGCTCACACCCACCCCAAAGCAGAGCACCCCAAATCACCAGCCTTCACCCAGAGCCAAATGGGAAATGCAATGGCAGCAATAAAAGGCGGCTCAGGCTTTTTTTTTTTTGTGCTCCAGCTTAGGCAGATGGTGTGATAAACTCCTTGAGGATTTTATTATTTTGGGGTTCGATTTGGAGGTTTTGCACTCCTCTCAGAAAAATCTGTCAGTACTCCATAATGACACCACTTTCCCGTGAAAATAAGTCTCTGTAATGAAAGACCTTGGTTCCTCCAGTCAAAAAAATTATGTTTATAGGCCTCTTTCTATAAGCAGACTTCAGCATGTGAGAGGATATGGATGTGGGATGGAACTCCTTTTCATTTGGTGTAATAGTCAATAGTGGCTAATCACATATTGCATTTTTACTTGAGGGGGAAATGATCTCATTATATCAGTTTTTGATCCCCCGTGATGCTTGAGACTCAGTAAACGAGAAGGTTTCCAAGTGAGTAACTGCATTCTTGATGAAACTGATTCCTTTTTATATGATCCCATAAAGGACATCTCTCCTCACACTCGTGGTGAGCACTGTGTAATATCCAGTGTTTCATCATTAGCCAGCCTAAATGGACATTCATTGGGTTAACATTATCATGTTCAAATTTCTCCTGCAAAATAATACATTAGAGATTATTGCTGGAGTTTTTGCTGCAAGGCACTACTGCTGGTAATCAAAATCTCATTAAAAGGAATTCATATATTCTGTAGCCCAAAGGATCTCAGTTTCATTCCTTCCCCTGTCCCTGGGCCTTCCATGCACGGATTTATTTGGGTGTTTTACCTAAGGAAAAACTTCCCAATTTGCCTCTTTTAAGAGCAAGTGTCAGAGGTACAAATGGAATCAGACACCAACTTGTTTACACACACTCAGGAGCTTTGGGAGAAAATTCACTTCTCTCTTTTTGCCAATTTCAATCAAACTTTTAAAGGAATGAGACGTGTTTTAACAGCACTGCTCTGATGTATGGTCAGATAAGAACATCCTTTGGCATTACAATCTGTTTGGCTGCAAGGTAGCACAGCTCTACAGAGATTCTGCCTCGTAATTACATTTTCTTTTAGTTTTGCCTCTCCACTTTGACTAAATTTCTTTCAAATCACGGATTACTTTCAAACTTAACTCAGTGATTGCCACAACCAAATCCTATTGAAAGGAGGCGTGAGGTCTGAATTTTATACAGAGTGGTGCTTGCCTGTGACCAAGCAGAAAAAACAGAGGACAGTTTGCAGTAATCACAGATTAATTAATTTTTTTTTTTTTCAAAATCAAGATTATCATGAGAATACCTGCCCTGTTTAATTTTAAAAACCAGATAGCTGAATCCTTGTCCCCTCTATCACAGACACACAAGAGACACCTTGGCTGAGCAGAGCCCCTTGTGTATTTTGTGCTTTTTTTTCCTGTGTTTCAGGTGAGTCTGTCCTCTGTGACCTGTGGTGGCACAAAGACACCGAAGTATTTGGTTCTTCAGGTAAAGTTCTGCCTCTCTCTCCATCTCAAGGTGAGCTCCCCAGGGCAGCTGCATTGTTGGATTTGGGTAGCACTGATGAGCTGGGCACAGGATGTTCTGCCAAGCTAAACACACCAAAGGTGCTAAAAGTGTCACTCTCAGCCTGCAGAAATGAAGTTCCTGCACCTCTTCTCACTGACAGGGAAGTCACAGATGGAGTCTGTGAAAAGGAACCCTCAGCCCAGAACTCCAGCTGTGCTCTCCACCCTTGCCTTTACCATAAGTGCCCTCTTTACTCGGGATAGTAATTTAATATTTTAATCCACATTGCTAATTCACAGTGAACCTGCTGAGTCTGCATGGGAAAGACCTTGATTCCAGAGAATTGCTTCCTTCCTTCAGTCACAGTGTCCAGCCCAATCCGTGAACAATCAGATGCAGCTGGCTCCAATCCTGAATTCTGTAAATTGTACATCACTCTCAAACCCAGCAGATGAACACACTCAGGCTCCCCAGGACCCCTCCTCGGCCATTTCACAAACTCAGTGCCTCAGCTGTGAGGAATTTCTGAAGGAATTTGAGACGGGGCCCCTCTGAATTGTTTTAGATTATATAATTTATTTTTCTTGCCTTCTGCATAGGCAGGAAGAGTGAGCTCGGCTCACATCTTCACAGCATGGCTCAGAAGGTCACAAGACTTGTAGTTACAAGACCTTTTAAGGATTTATTGACTAATAAAAAGGATTTGTTGACTAATTTATTGACGTGTTATCTTTGTTAACAAAGATATTTATGTTTTTGACTCAATCTGTAAACATTTTGCCTTATGAACTCATGCTACAAGTGTGAGCTTTTAGCCAATCATGTTCTGACACTCAAACCCACACTGCTGCATTCTAAACTCCTTGTTTACCTCTCTAACTACTTTTATTTTTATATCTTAAACTCTAAAACTCAAAACTTTCCTCTACTTAGCTTAACATGTCTCTGCTTTCAACTATAAATCCACATTCTCACTTCCAGCACCTCACTTTGGGAGCCTTTTCCAAGGTCTCAGATCAAATCCTGGCTTTAATTCTAAGCTTTGGCTCACAGGCCCAAAGTCCTGAGAGTTTTTGGCATTTCGGATTCCAGCACTCAGCTGCGATTCCTCAGGAGATTTATTGCATTTATTTATTTCTTTATTCCCTGGGCTCCCTGGTTTTGTCCCTCTGCCTCAGCAGTGCCAAGGTGGGCACGAAACAGGAGGGTGCAGCTGGGTGAGGCTTGGGACTGCTGGAGTGGCACAAAAGCACCGACCTCAGTTTCAGCCCCTTTGGAATCCTGGAATGTTTTTAAGATGAATGTGAAGCCCGAGAGGCGTGGGAGGATTTGGAAAGCTTTGCTGTTTGATGGACCTTCGGCCCCTCTGAACTCCCCACACTAAATGCAGGAATGATTTTTTGTTTCCCAGCTGAGAATTTCCTTGGCTGGAAAACACCTGAGAGATTTCCATCCCCATCTTTGAGCTGGGAATGTTCTTTGTACTTGCCAATGGAGGGAACACTTTAATGACCTTCACCACTAATTCATCACTAATTGCTTTTAGAAGTTGCTTTTCCAAGGTACCAGCTCAGGCTGAGATTGTTTACTGATGCTCACTCATCCATAGAACTCACACTTTGCAACTAAAAATCACTTTTTCTCTAATATAATGAGATCTTAGAGAGTCCTCCCCGGGTTTCCCAAATGTGCAGAGAAAATCCCAGAGTGGCAGATTGGGCTGTCAATAAACATTTTATTTACCTCACCTTCAGCACGGGGACTGGAAAAGGAAATAAGCCAGGATTTAGGGAGAGCTGCTCACAGAAAATCTCCTTCATGGTCCTTCAGAGCAAGGGGCTCTAGGTTTCTTCACCTCATCTACAAATCTCTGGTATTTTACTGCCTCTCACAATTTAAATTAAGATTTTTTTAGATTTGTTAAAGAATATTTTAAGGCCGTGTACATTCTGCAGTGCAAGATGCCAGAGGTTCATCCAGCTGGCTGTGTCCAGGAACAGCTTTTCTATTGAACCTCCTGCTCCTCAGCAGCACAGGAACCATGGGCTCAGAGGGGACAAAAAACATTAAATTTTGGGAGGAATTGCTGTGCCTGGCAGTGCTGGACAGCAGCACAGGGTAAAGCCAAAGCAGGTGATCAGCACCCACAACTTCAGTGGAATTACTAAAGCTTAAACAAGAGCGTCTCAGCATTAGTGAGTTCCTTAAGGATATCTGATATTTCTGGATAAGATATTTTTTTAAAAGACCATCTTCATAAACTGTTGATAAGCAGTAGGAAACCTTCCTTTTTTATTCACAGTTTTGTCCTTAAAAAAATTGTTTCAGGTGAATTTTTTTTTCCTCCCTTCCTTTGCAGTTGGTTGGAGGTTTGCTTTTCTGATATTGCTGGGAACAAACTTGCACATACAGAGAATTTTCTTACATTTCTCTACCCAGCTGCTGCCATCACCATGATGTATGGGTGCTGCTGCTTAGCTGTATTACTGATATCCACAAAGATCTAAAAGGAAAATATTCTCCATTAAATCCACTGGCCCTTCTTCTGGGAAAGAAGTTGAATATTCTTATTATGACTTCTATTTCTTTTTTTTTTTTTTTTTTTTTTAATTTAAATCACATCTCAGATTGGCTTCATTTGATCTCAACTACCTTTGTCCTAAAGCTATTGCTTTTGTTCTTCTTTTTCTGAAAGCCAGGGTATGTGATTTTGGGAAAAAAGAAATAAGCTTTTCTTCACGAGTTTTATTTCATTGCTCTGTGCTTTGCTTGGAAGATTGTAGCTTGAGGACAGAAAGTTACACTGATGTGGGAAAAGGATGGAGCAAGCTATAGGAATCCACATTTTAGAAGCAAATTTTAATTTTGCTTCAATTTCAGTCCCAAACAGAATTCACTTGCCAGAGTTTGCGTTCATGACAATTACTTGGAAATTCAGAATCACTCCATAATCTTTCTTGTCTTTTTTTTTTTTCCTCCTGAGTTTCGTTTGGAATTGGTGATTATTGAGCTCAGTCAAGCTGCCTTCCCCCTAAATGCCTGCAATTCAGTATTTTATAGTCGGTTTCATGGTCCAGATGCTATTTAGAGCTATATTTATGCTCACAACTGGAACTGCAAACCCTCCTCTAGCCTCTGGCTGAGGGACAGATGTGCTCAGCCAGATGTTCTGAGGATACAGAGGAAACCATCCCTGAAATAAACCCACGACCTGCTTAGCCAGGATCCTGCTGCCTCGGATGACAGGAGAAGGAAACAGTGAGGAGAAATCCTCCCTGAGACTGAGGCTGCTCTTTCTTGTGCCTCTCGGGGCAGTCCTGGAGCTCAGCCTTGGAGCCAGGAGCAGACTGTGCCTCAGCACTTCCTACTGGGACAGAGCTGCTGTCAGCCCGTTGCCCTCATTGTTCAAAGTGTTAAAATATCATTTACAGTTCTTTTGAAAAGTTTTGAAGTTCTCATAAAACTTCTTCAGCCTTCTGATAATGTTCACATATTTGAGAGTCATTCCCACACAGTTTCATGTAGAAATAGAATAGTTTCCATATTTCCCTGTGGGTGGAGAGAAATGATGGATTGATCTTTGGACCAGTGTGGTTGGAGAGGTGGTAATTCCATCCTCCAACCCACGGTCACCTCTGGAATTCTAGAAACACCAGATGTTTGAATAAAACTGGCTTTTTTTCTCCTTTGAACTTCCCAAGCTTCTGTGCACTCATTTCGTGTCCCATAGCAGCAGCCCCCTGTGCCTCGTGTCCCCGTGTGACCCCACAAACACAGACTGCTGTGCCTGCAGCCCCGGGGTCACCTCCCTGCTTGGAGCACCCGGAGAGCTGAAGGCCATCTCTGGAGAGAGCACAGCAGCCCTGATGATGAGAGCTCTCCCTGAAGACAGGAGGCTGGGTCTCAGGGTTTGTACTGTCGGGATGACCCCAGAGTGTAAAAGTCCCTGTTCTCCCAGCCCTGCAGCCACAGGAGGAGTCTGAATGTGCAGGGTCGGCTTCTCAAGGCTGTTTATTTCCCCTGATCTAGAACATTCTCTCTCTGCCCTGCTGAGCTCTGTCCAGCAGCTCGACCATGGCATTCTGTCTGCCCTCAGGGCAGTGTTCACATTTTATACCAAAACTCCGTGTGCCGTGGTTACAATAACGTGCCAATGTCTGTCATTGGTGTTGGGCAGTGTGTCTGTGCCTGAAACCAACAGAAAAGTGTCACCAGCACAGCAGGACATGGAGGGCAAGGAGAAGGAGAAGAAGGTCAGGACACGCCCAAATCCCTCCATCTTGTACCCCTGAACCCCATTCTAAAAAACCCCAAAATTCTACTTTTTCACCCTGTGTTAGTTCAACTACCACACTACTCAAACCCTTGTGGCTGTAATTCCTCACACAAAGTTGACAGTTTTTATCATGGGCTAAAATGGAAGCCACAGGTGTTTTTGACTTTGTGCCAAGGTCTCTGAGCCCCCTGCCAGGGTCTGGAGCCAGCCAGGGCAGCCAGGGGGATGTGCTGGGTTCCCACACATGGGAAGGGCAGAGCCTGTGGAGCCATGGGCTCACTGGGCTCTGCTGGAGCTGATGGGCACCAGGTCTGAGTAACACCTGCACTCTCTGGACTGGCATTAATTTGCTGCTGTGTGCAGTGAGCAATTTTTCCTCATCAGGTTTTGTGACATCTTGCCATGTCAGCAGAGACAGGGTTGATCCAGGGAAGGACATTTCAGTTCTTTTCCCTCTGACTGTGCAGCTCGGGAATCTGGCAGTTCTGACATGAGTGCAAGATTAAAAAAATTGAGGGAGTTTACACTTTCACTCACAATATGCTACCAACAGCAAACAGCAGATAAATTGACATATATTAGATTTTCAGTTAATCATAGTCCTGGCTCTGTGCTCAGTCATGAAGAAAGAGCTGAGGATGAGGGTGACATAAATCACGTGGCATTTTGGCCACACTGTACCTGTGGGACACAGGGAATGGGAAAGGGAAGAGCAGGAACCCTAAATTTGTCATAGGGTGGGATATTTCCAGTGGGCAGCCTGGATTCTTCCCACTGCACCTTTTGCATCCTGGATTTGTGGGTTTCAGATTAGGTCTCACTGCTGTGTTAGCTCAGGCTGAACTCCACACTGTGTGACAGAAAGTGAGGTTTAGTTCCTGGGAGAAAGGAACAAATCACATTTACCTTGTTCTGCTCCTGACCTTGTGAGCACCCCAAGGTATTTGTGAGGTAATTTGATCTCCCTCATTCCTTGTTTATCACCTCCTTTCCCTTTGCAACACAAATAATTAATCACTGCACTCTGCCTCCACTGAGAAGTCTGGAATATTGCAGAGCTAAATTTGTGCTCAGGGGTGTTAATTCTGGAGCACCGAGGGGTCAGGAGTGGTTTTCTCACAAAATCATAATATCTGTGCTCCAACCCAGCATCATAATAATAATTTGGGTATCCAGGCACTGGCATTAAGTTCATTAGAATTTAGGTTTTTTCCTCTGGTTTGGAGAGTGGCTCAGTCACCACTGACATAACCATGACCAGAATTTTCTTTATTTGGTCACTGCCTGCTGAGGCCTCACCAGGATCAAAATCCCACTGTCCAAAAAAAAAAACCACAGACACTTTTATTCTCCTGAGCTTTCTACCCAAACACCCAGGGACAGGAAAAAAAGAATTATTATTATTATTATTATTATTATTATTATTATTATTATTCCAATTTTGCAGATGGGAGCTGATGGCAGCACCCTGTGTGAAGAATCCATTCCTGTACTTCAGAAACACAACACATTTTCCTTTCCAGGACTGTCCTCTCAAGATAACAATCTTGGGGGAAAAAAGGGCTGTTGTGGCACAAAATCTCAAGGCTCAGTTTTGCTTCCAGTGAAGACTGAATCCAGAGAGGGCAGGAGTGAGCTTGGAATTGTAAAAAACAACAGAAAACCCCAGTAAAACCCAAGTGAGCAATTGCACAGGTACAACTCTTAACTCCATGCAGCAACTTCACAGCCACTGATAGTATTTTTTCAGCTCTTTGGCTTTCATTTATTTTGGATTTGCCCAGCAGCACGAGGAAAGGAAGTTTGGTTAGTGAAGGACAATGCACAAGGAAAGCTGTGCACCCAAAATTCAGCAATGAGTTGAATCACTTGCTCCCTGCTCATTCAGCCAAGGAATAATCAAATCCAGATGAATTCAGCGAGTAGCTCTGGATTTATGTTAATGAAAGAGAAAAGCTCTGAAGCTCTCCTGCACTGGAATCACCTGAGCACGGGGTCAGCACTTGTGCCAGCCTGTCACATCTCATCCCTGCCTTCCCTCACCTTTCCTCACCTGGGAGTTGTTAAATGGCAAAGTTCTCCACAGGAGAACTTGTTGATAAAATGTTTCTCCCCATTACAACTGCTGAAAAGTTGGAAAAAACTCAATTTTTAATGTTATCAGGCAGCACATTTTCACTTTTTAGCTGTAGAATGTTGCCTGGCTTTTCCAAAAAGAGAGAAAAAAAAA
This sequence comes from Vidua chalybeata, assembly GCF_026979565.1. Classification (NCBI taxonomy): domain Eukaryota; kingdom Metazoa; phylum Chordata; class Aves; order Passeriformes; family Viduidae; genus Vidua; species Vidua chalybeata. Next base: position 1,541,189 of record NC_071547.1, on the reverse strand, counting down.
GGTTTTCTGTCGCTTATTAAAACTACAGAGCCTCTCCCAGGTAGCTTTCAACTGGGCCTCCCTCTCAGATCCTGGAGAATTCTGCCTGGAGAATGGCAGCCAGCCCAAATCTACACGAAACTCCCATTTAAATATGACATTCAAAGCCAGTCTGAAATGTGACAGGTATACAAAACAGCAGCTCCGAGGCTTTGTCCAAGATTCTGAACTAAACATTCTTCTGGAACTGAAAAAGGGCTGGTGATTCAGTTCTGAGGCTCTGTTCAAAGGTCTTTGCAATAAGAAGCACATTCCCTGAAACTCCCTGGGGAGTTTTGAAATGCCAATATTATTTATAACATATAAATAATATATCATAGGTAACATAATACGAATAATATTTATAATATTATTTATTAGCTTATAAAGGTTCTGTGTTTATTTGCTTGCTTAGACACTTTTTTTCATGATGTTTGGCTACAACAGAAATACCTAAAGAGCATCCTGTCATCACAGGACTGGAGTGGGATGGCATTTGATGATTGGCAATTCCTTGTGCCAAGATAAGGGATTTTCCTGACTTGAGTTAGGTTTTAAGTCCTGCATTTTTGGGGTGATCAGATTAAAAGCTGGTGCAAACACTGGATAATACAAGCCTTGAGTAAAGGTTCCTGCGTGCAATTCAAACAGGAAAACCTGGGACAGCCCATCTCAAAGCTCTTGCAATGATGCCTCAGGATTTTAGCTTTTATGTTTTTCATATAAAACACGAAAAATAAAAACAACCTGGTTTTAGGTGGTCCTGAAAAGGCATCTGCAGGATTCACCAGGAGCCCAGCAAACACTCCAGAGGGCCTGGGAGCTGAAGGACAGTGCCAGCTTTGATCTCAGCCAGATCTTCCCTTGGAAAAGGAAAGAATTTGGGGCAAAAAGCTGGAAAGTGACTGGTGATGGGCTCGGGATGCACTTCCCATGCAGGAGAAGCTCAGGTCCTGCAGAAGAACGTTTCTTGCATGAAACAGGCTCAGAAATGAAGCTGCACATGTTCCACAGAGCTGGGGCTGGAAGACACAGCCTGTGCTCCTCTGTCACAGGGAAAGGCTGACCTTGAGCACAGGGAGAAGCAAAATGCAGCGATGTGCCAGAGATGATGAATGGCAGGGAAAGGAGAGCTCTCTGCAAACAGCACTGGTGAGCAGGCAGGGGCAGCTGTGGGAAACAGCAAACACATCAGTGCCCAAGGCAGAGCACACACCAGGGCAGCCCCTCTGGAGATAGCTGCTCATTTCCTCTGCAGCTCATCCATCACCCCTCCAAAAACCTCCTCAGAGGATCCTGCCCAGGCCGTGATCTGATAAGCGAAGCCAAACGGGATAACAAGGCAAGGAAACCTCCAAATACTCTCATTTCAGGGCAGAGAGGAAAACAGAGGTGTTATGCTTAAAAGGAGACCAGGAAAAGAGTGAGAAAGTGTAATATGGAATCTCTCATCCCTGTGCTGATAGGTGCTGCTGGCTGCCACCTCATAAAGTGATCACAGAGCTCCTAAAACCATTCACCATCCAAGGCTTTTTCCACCCTGGGACATTGTGGGGGGGCTCAGAGCTGCCCAGGGGGTGTGGGATGGCAGAGCAGAGCCAGAGGAGCAGGAATGGTGCTCACAGGAAGCAGCAGCACAGCAGATCTGAACCCCAAATGTGGCATTTCCCTGCCAGAGCCCTCCCTGAGCGTGAACGAGATCTCTCTGGGGTGTTTTATTCCCCACCTGGCAGAGGAGAAAATGACTGTGAGCAGAACAAGGCAGCAGCACTGGTGATTACAGCTCCCAGCTTTGCTTTCCTGCACCTCTCTATTTCTGCCTTGCTTTGATTGCTTTGCTTTGTTTCCACCTCACTTTGGGAGCTGGCACAAGCAGCAGCAGTCTGCCCGTGAGGTGTGCATGGAGCAGCACCTCCATCACCTCCTGCCCCCCCGGGGGACTTGCCTTGCTTCCTGCAGCAGATTCTGCTCTCAGATGTGGTAATTAATTTTCTCTAAGCTACCTGAACATCCTTGTTAGGCAGAGAACTCAGCCTTTGCTCAAGTTTTGTGACGAGCCTATTCAGATTTCAGTTGACTTTTGTGACTTTGTCCTATGACAATTCCCTCACACAGGCCTCTGTACGTTGTTTTTTACACTTATTTCTGTTCCCATTCCTCACTCCTGTACAGCACATGCTTGAGGACAATATTCCATCTGTGCAGGTGACTTTCCTTCCACACTGCATCGCCACCATTTACCCCACTCCCCCCAGAGATGGAATTGTCCCAATTAATTCTCTCACCAGTGCAACCCCTCTGCCTGCACCTCGTCTCCCTGCTAACACAAGAATGGTGAAGTTTGCTGCAAATACCTGCAAAAGCCAATATCTGAGTAAGAAGAGAACTGAAACAAATATTTTTGTCTGCATTAAGGAAGTTGAATTCCCCCTGCAGCTCCCTGAACCATTGACAATCATTACCCTTGTTCCTTCACGCATTGTTTTTGCCAGTGCTCATTATTAATCCTGCTCTTCCTGCTGCTGGATGGGTTTCAAACCATCCTATGCAACAAAGAAAAGTAAATTGAAATTAGCATTATCGAAACCTCTAATTAAAGTGGCATTAATTTTTCTTCAGTGAAAAATTAAAGGGAAAAAATCCCATTCTTTCAAAAAGAAAATACGTTGTCACATTTTAAAGTCAAAGTTAACTATGAATTATGGATCATTTGAAATAAAGCAATACAAAAGTACCCACCAGGCCTGTATCCAAAGTAAAAATGAATTTATGACGAAGTTGATATTGACCCATCATTTATAAGGTCTGTTAAATTCATCTTAGACTGGGCTTCTAGTGGAAGATGATTTATTAAACAAAGTAATATAAAATGTAATGAAATAGATTAAGTCTCTTTTTGAAATATTGTTACCCATTAGATCTGGTAAATTTAAGTCTGTTTAAACATGAAATACCACTTCAGCAGATCCTCCAGCTCCCACCTAAACGTGGGGCTGCTAATGCTGAGTCCCTTCCAGTGAAAAATCTTGGTCGGGAGAAGAGATGGCACTAATGATTTTATTTATTTGGGGCTTTTAAATTACTCGCCTTCAGGCTATCTTAACAGCTGCAAATCTTTCCTGCCTCCTGCAGGAACACAGATTTGACCTGACTGAGCTGCAGAAGTGAGGCAGCTCCTGTCCCACCCACAGGAATATTTGGGGACCCAGAGATGCCTGGTGGAGCTCAGGGGAAGCCAAACACTGGTGTGATGCATGAGTGACGCCATGGCTGACTCTCACAACTAAAAGGCCAATGTTATGGATGTGTTAGGAGAAGTTTTATAGATTTATAGTTATGCTTTACCCCTCCTTGAGCTGTTATCGGGGGGTGGCCTGGGTTTGGGACATTTGGGAGGGTGGGATTGTCACTGTGGCAGCACCTGAGCTCCAATCAGGGTTGGAGGAAGTGATCTCCACCCCTGGACAGCGAAGGAGGACGATGGACAGAACTTTGGGAGGGCTGAAGGGTTAAAAGGTGAAACCTCCACGGTGTGGGTGAGCACACGGTGAGAAAACTCCTCTGCTCCCAGCGCTCTGATATTTTCTCTGTTCAGTCTTCTGTCGTATTTTTGATAAGGTTTAATAAACATTTTGCATTTTTTTGAAGGTGAGGATCATTTCCCACACTCTGGCCAGAGCCAGGCACACCCGTGGGAGGGAGCTGAGGGGTGTGAGGAGCCTCAGTGAGGCCGGAGCATCCTTCCCCCTTCCCAGCACTCGGACATCTCCTGCTGCCAGGGGGAAGGGAGCTCCTTCCTCCCTGCTGGGCTGTGCCAGGGCTCCGGGGGGAAAGCTCCTGAGCATCTCCTGCACAGCCTTGCCTGGATCTGCTCCCCAGCTGCATCTCTGCTCCCCAATCTACATCTCTGCTCCCCAATGTGCATCTCTGCTCCCCAGCTGCATCTCTGCTCCCCAATCTACATCTCTGCTCCCCAATCTACATCTCTGCTCCCCAATGTGCATCTCTGCTCCCCAGCTGCATCTCTGCCCCCCATCTCTGCTCCCCAGCTGCATCTCTGCTCCCCAACTGCATCTCTGCTCCCCAGCTGCATCTCTGCTCCCCAACTGCATCTCTGCTCCCCAGCTGCATCTCTGCCCCTCAACTGCATCTCTGTTCCCAATCTCTGCCCCCAACCACATCTCTGCTCCCCAATCTGCATCTCTGCCCCCCAACCTGCATCTCTCTCTGCCCCCCAGCTTCATCTCTGCCCCCCAACTGCATCTCTGCTCCCCAATCACATCTCTGCCCCCCATCTCTGCCCCCCAACTGCATCTCTGCTCCCCAGCTGCATCTCTGCTCCCCAACCACATCTCTGCTCCCCAATCTGCATCTCTGCCCCCATCTCTGCCCCCCAGTCTGCATCTCTGCCCCCCATCTCTACCCCCCAGCTGCATCTCTGCCCCCATCTCTGCTCCCCAATCTGCATCTCTGCTCCCCAATCTGCATCTCTACCCCCCATCTCTGCTCCCCAATCTGCATCTCTACCCCCCATCTCTGCTCCCCAATCTGCATCTCTGCTCCCCAATCTGCATCTCTGCCCCCATCTCTGCCCCCCAGCTGCATCTCTCCTCCCCATCTCTGCTCCCCAATCTGCATCTCTGCCCCCCATCTCTGCTCCCCAAGCTGCTGCTGCGAGCACGAGCACTCCTTGCTTGAAGTGGATCTCTGCTGTAGGGCCTGGAATGCTTTACAGCCTTGCTTCTCTCTGTGTTCCAACAATAGTCATTCTCTTGTAATGACTCCTGTAAAGATATCATTTGAATTGTAATGTTTTATCAGTTTTACTTTCGCCTGTTTTCCAGAGTAATCCATTCTCTTATCTCACTTTCACTTTTCAGCCTTTGAACATTTCTGAGCTTTACTGTTTGTGCATAGCACAGAATCTCGTGGCCATGGGAGAAGCAGTGCCTCTTTTTTTAATTTATTCATAATTAAAAGTCCTGTGTTAGTGACAGTCTCCAATCTGACATGGCATTTTTATAATCTACTTAATATCTCCAAAGGTTTCTCTGCACAGCAGCCTGGGAATTATGCAAATTAAGAAGAGGAAAAAAGCACTACCTCAGTGTTGTTTAATCATAAAGCTGTGACTGAAGAATTATTGTTGTTTTTATTGCAGGAAAACCACATCATGGGGTTGCTCAGTACATTCTGCACTGCAAGAATTCTCCCTCTCACACAGACACAATCACAGATTCACTGCCACTGCAAATATGCCTGGCCCCAGTCCAAAGCTGTGCTGGAGTTAATAGAAAGATTCTGTAATGGGCCTGGGATCAGGCCCTTTGTAAACATAACTGAGTGCCATCCTTTGCTCCCATTTATTCCGTGCCTCCTGGCATCCACCCTGCCAGCTGTGGCACACACAGAGCCGTGGGCACACCCTGTGCCCAGCCTGGGCTGGAGGAGCCAGGGGACTGGAGGGAAGGTGCTGGATGGGCTCCTGGCTCCTTACAATGGCTGCAAGTTTTCATCTGTGTCTCTGCAGTTAATTACTAATCCTTCTCCCTTTATTGAGCTGGGACTCCTGGCTCCCTCGGTGCAGGGGCAGCTCTGGAATGCAGCTCTGAGGGGATGCATGCACCTCACTCACCCCTGAGTGCAGCTGTGAATGCAGCTCTGAAATAATGCATGAATCTCATCCCTGAGCACAGCTGTGAATGCAGCTCTGAGGGGATGCATGCATCTCATTCCTGAGTGCAGCTCTGAAATGCAGCTCTGAGGGAATGCATGAATCTTATCCCTGAGTGCAGCTGTGAATGCAGCTCTGAAATAATGCATGCATCTCATCCTTGAGTGCAGCTCTAAAATGCAGCTCTGAAATAATGCATGAATCTCATCCTTGAGTGCAGCTCTGGAATGCAACTCTGAAATAATGCACTCATCCCTGAGTGCAGCTCTGGAATGCAACTCTGAGGGAACCCATGCACCTCACTCATCCCTGAGTGCAGCTCTGGAATGCAGCTCTGAAATAATGCATGAATCTCATCCCTGAGTGCAGCTCTGGAATGCAGCTCCGAGGGAACCCATGCACCTCACCCATCCCTGAGCACAGCCTGGCTCTGGCACGGGCAGCTCAGCCCCTCCACAGAGCTCCACCTACAATAAAATAATGTTTGATGGCGCTGGGGTGGTAACTCAGAGCTGCAGGCTGCAGGTCACCCTGCTGCAGCAGGGGAGGAGGGCAGCGCTGGTCTGTGCAGCACAGGGGAGGCAGGAGAGGAGACACTGGCCTGTAGTTGGAAGTCCCAGGGCTGCCAGAGCAAGAGGACAGACAAGAAGAGAGGATTTTGCATTCTTGTGCAATCACTGCAGCCACTGGAGCTCTCATGGGAGGGGAAGTGAGCAGCGAGCAGCCTGCAGCCCAGCCCTGCAGCCAGGGCATTTGTGGAATATTTGCTTTTCCTGGCCAGCCAGCCAGCAGTTGCCTTTAGGCTGCCATCATTTCTGCGTCACTGGAGAGTCTGTTATTGCTCCCATCTCATTTTCACTCTGCTCCTCTGGCAGCCCAGGGCCAGGCAGGATTCAGGATTCCTTGGCCCAGACAGTCACGGGGCTCCTGCCGTGTCTGCCACTAGCAGGTGGCCCTGGCCTCGCAAATCCTTTCCCTGCACGTGCCCAGCTGGCCCAGAATCGTGTTCTCTTCAGTTATGTGGTGCCTGGATTTTCTCCGTGTCTTCTGTAACATCCAGAACTGGACAATTCATCCCACCAGGAATCGTTCCCAGACCTGTGCAGAAGAGCTCAGGCCACTGCCGGCCTCGGGGCAGCCAAACCAAAGGGGTTTGTTCCTGTGGGACAGAGCACAGGGGGCTCCAGCTGCTGCCAGCCCATCAGGTGTGTCCTCAGACACCAGAACTGACCCTGGCTCTTCCTTTCCTGCCATTTCCCCCACCAGAAGTGAGGGATGAGGGGTGAGATGGGCGTGAGGAGCGATGCAGTGCAGGCTGCCTGAGTGTACCTGTGCCTCCAGCACAGGGACTGAGCTGAGTGCCACTCATTTCAACACATCCGATGGATTTTAAACACATGAAATGGATTTTAAACACATGAAATGGATTTTAAACACATGGAATGAGCTTTCATTCCAGCCCCTCGAGGGTGGAGCTGGGGATTGTCCCTGGGGAATCACTGCCCCCTGGGCTCTGGCTAACAGCTCCTGCTCGAGATGGAGAAGTTGCTGAACTTGTGTTGGTCCTGCCCTGGGAAAGGCACTCCAGACCCACGGGGAAGCTGTGCAGTGATTTCTGAGCTGTGCAGTGATTTCAGAGTTGTGCAGTGATTTCAGAGCAGTGCAGTGATTTCAGAGCTGTGCAGTGATTTCAGAGCTGTGCAGTGATTTCTGAGCTGTGCAGTGATTTCAGAGCTGTGCAGGGATTTCAGAGCTGTGCAGTGATTTCAGAGCTGTGCAGTGATTTTGGATTTGTGCAGTGATTTCTGAGCTGTGCAGTGATTTCAGAGCTGTGCAGTGATTTCTGAGCTGTGCAGTGATTTCAGAGCTGTGCAGTGATTTCGGAGCTGTGCAGTGATTTCTGAGCTGTGCAGTGATTTCAGAGCTGTGCAGTGATTTCTGGGCAGTGCAGTGATTTCAGAGCTGTGCAGTGATTTCAGAGCTGTGCAGTGATTTCTGGGCAGTGCAGTGATTTCTGAGAAATGCAGTGATTTCAGAGCAGTGCAGTGATTTCAGAGCTGTGCAGTGATTTCAGAGCTGTGCAGTGATTTCTGAGAAATGCAGTGATTTCAGAGCAGTGCAGTGATTTCTGAGCTGTGCAGTGATTTCAGAGCTGTGCAGTGATTTCTGAGAAATGCAGTGATTTCAGAGCAGTGCAGTGATTTCAGAGCTGTGCAGTGATTTCTGAGCTGTGCAGTGATTTCTGAGAAATGCAGTGATTTCTGAGCTGTGCAGTGATTTCTGAGCTGTGCAGTGATGTCAGAGCTGTGCAGTGATTTCTGAGCTGTGCAGTGATTTCAGAGCTGTGCAGTGATTTCTGAGCTGTGCAGTGATTTCTGGGCAGTGCAGTGATTTCAGAGCTGTGCAGTGATTTCTGGGCAGTGCAGTGATTTCTGAGCTGTGCAGTGATTTCTGGGCAGTGCTGGGCTCTGTCTCACAGCACTTCTGAGTTCACCCAGGTTTGCTTGCTGCAGAACTGAGCTGCTGCCAGCTGAGCTCTGTGTGCTCAGAGTTTGTAAGGTAGATTTGGGGAACCTCTTTCTCCAGCTGAGCTACAAACCTTCCCAGTTTCTTCTACAGCTGCAATTTGTGCCAGGCTGCAGCAGCTTCACCAATGGCAAAATCAATTCCAAGTGTGGCTGTACAGAAAACAACATGTGTGCTCATATTGCTGGAAACCCTAATGACTCCTGAATATTTGATTTTAAATGCCATATTTTCACTGGCCTTTTCACAGTTTGCAAGTATCTGATGGCAGATATTAACTTCCATAGCAGAATAATTCTTATATAACTGAAAAATACCTTTAGCATAATTTAGGAAGGTTGCTTAGCTGGTATTTACAGCAGCTGCAGTAAATCCAAGATGCAGCTTCAAACACAACTCACAGCATCTCCCTAAGATGTAACCTAATACTGTCAGGAAGCGTCAGCTTTAAACAAATAACTCAACACAACGCTGCACTAAATAAAGATTATGACAATCTAATGCTGATCTTCCAACTTGAGATGTTTAGACACAACAGAATTGATTTTTTTTCTAAGAAGAGAAGGTCAGGCAGAAAAACAGTATTCCAGAGGTCAATCGGCCCACAGCCCTCAAGCATATTTTGCTATATCTTGAAATTTTACTCCAGAGAAAACATTATGACCATTTATCTTGTCCTGCTGAGAGGGGAATAGGAAAAATGATGCAGCATCTAAGTTTTGGTGAAAAAAACACCAGCAATTTTACTGCTTGTACAAAATAATCCCCCAAAACCACAAAGTTACACTGGGTTAATTTAATGACAAAGTCCACAATCATTGCATTGACTTTTACTGTATCCAACAAGATCATTTAGCTCTTTTTTTTTTTTTTTTTTTTTTGGTGTAATCATCTTCTACACTCTATTTTCACATGCTCTCAGTGTTACAGCAACAACCACAAACCCAAAAACCCTTCAATTCCACTGCCGTTCATTCCTCAGTAGCCAAAAAAGGGTTAAGGCCAAGGAAGGAAAGGAAAAGGAAAAGGAAGAAGAAAAGGAAAAGGAAAAGGAAAAGGAAAAGGAAAAGGAAAAGGAAAAGGAAAAGGAAAAAGGAAAAGGAAAAGGAAAAGGTCAGCAGTCCTTTGAGGAATGTGGATTTGGGAAAGAAGCTGAAAATTCCTAATAAGAGGACCTGAGAAATATTTGCTGTCTGGGAAAAATATCCCCCACAAACTAAATCCACCCCCCCAAAAGAACAGGTTTTAATGCTTTGACAGCAGTCATGTTCAGTGTAATGACAGCATTGCTTTTCAAAGCAAGGCCCCCTCTTTTCTCCCACTCCCTCTTCTCTTCCACTTGATTAATCAGTTTTTCCACTGTAAAGACTTGAGAGAGGCTTTTTTGCCATTTTAAATGCAATTACCTGGAAAGCCAAAACACAGCTGGCAGTGTTCCACAAAGGCAGTTCCAAAAGGGAAGGGACTGGGTGTCCTTCACTGCTCAACTCCGGCCATCTCACAGGAATGGCCCTGGAGTTCTCCCTGGAAATGTGCCCACTGGCACACTCCCTCATCCATCTGAAACATAAACTTGAAGGGATTTAGAGATTTTAGAGGAGCTAAGGTTTTAGTTAGAGATAAGCCTTACTAGAGTTAATTAAAATAAAAGGACTCCGTAAGTAGGCCTTGATGAAGTTAAGAGTTAGTAGTTAACTAATTGATTGCTTGTCAACACAATGTTTCGTTAGCTGGGTTTATAATGAAGAATATAGAAACTGGCAAATAGCTTTTAGGAACATAAGACAATTGTGGGCCTCGTCTGTTCTGAAACCAATTGAAGACAGGGAATGGGAGTTCTACCAAGGTTCACTTGTCATACTTGCATTGAAAAGGTAGAAAGGTCAGAATGAGGAAGATTTCATTTACTTCCTCACTTTGGGACCCCTCCCCATGAAAGGCACCACCGACCCATTTCAAGGAACAAACTACGCATGCTTAATGGCTTTGGGAATGATTAGCATAGGAAGGGAGGAATGGGATGTACCAAATGATGAATATGTGTTTGTATTTTGGGTATTCAATTCTGGTGTGGATAAAAGGACTCTGTAATCATTGGAAAGGTGCAGTGTGCATTTGGGAGCTGTCCCGCACGCTGCCCGGCGCCGCAATGAACATACACTTCCTAACTTCAAACTGTTAGAGAGCTTTTGTCCGTCACAGCTGGATATCGGTGCTAGATCAATATCCATATTTCTTTAATAAATCACATCTCACTGGAATGTCAGCCAGGACGGAGTGGTGACCACCTCCCTGCTAGCCCTGCCTTGCCAGGTACACAGAGCCCCACCAGGGGAGGCTGAAATCCAGTTTGGCGTGCCCCCATTACGTTGTTTGGGACAACGCCTCCACCAAGACGCACACCAGCATCTGGGAGGGGAAACTTCTGTATAACACACACAAAAAAGAGAGGTTTTCTCCTGCAGAACAGCTGTTCTCCTTTACCTGTGCCTCCAGGAATGGGGCCATTTAATAAACAGTTTTCAGTTCGGCAGTTAAGCAAGATGTTTCAAAGCAAGCAAATGTTTCAGCAGCCCATGTGACTGCTGTAATAGGGTTCAAACACTCTTTATCCCACTGCTTTTATCCACCAACCTGGAATTACATCCCTGCTTCTCAATGCTAAATGCCAATTTCATTTTCTGCTGTGTCCCATCTCCCCTCTGGTATCAGATTTCTCCCCTTCTGTCCCTGCTGTGGCAAGGTTGTGACAAGGACCCGTGGTCAGCCACATCGTTACATTTCACACCTTTAAAAGCTGCCCTTGGGAAGGTGGCGTTTCAGAGAGGAGGAAGTGTAATAAATTGTGAAGTGCGTTGTTATGAGACAAGGAACAGCTTAGGTAGATAATTAGTGTCTTGCCTTCTGCCACGCCAAGGTGTGAATCAGAGCTAACCTGAGAGCACAGCCAAAAACAACAGCTCAGGCGTAACTTAGACATCCATGGGGGACAGACAGATTACAGCCCATGCTGCTGTTTATTTTTCATTCTCCTGGCTCTGCAGAAAAGGAAATACGGATTCCTGATGGAATGCAAGGAGTCACAACAAGTGTATCAGCTGAGCTGGTGTCTCCCACCACTGGAAAAACTATAATATAAAAAATTTTTAAAAAATTAAAAATTAAAATAAAAAGTTAAAAATTAGAAAATCAAAAAATAAAAAATAAATAAATTAAAAATAGAAATAAAAGTAAAAGTAAAAGTAAAAATAAAAATAAAAATAAAAATAAAAATAAAAATAAAAATAAAAATATCATTCTGGTGCAGAGGCTGTGGTGGCAGCAGGGTGAAGTCCTTGTCCCCAGGGAGCTGGGCAGGACTCAGGCCTGGGTTCCAGTGGCTCGGGGATGGTTCAGAGCCTCCCACCCCCAGGACAGCTGGGGCTGTGCTGATGGTGGTACTGCCCAAACAACTGGGAAGTGATCTCGTGCAGAGAGTTAACCTAGTGCTCAGTGAGACTGGGGAAATAATAAATTGTGTCTCTGGCTGGGCTAGAAGGGAAATTGCTTTTCCTTGCGAGCAGGCAGAGCACGGGGGCATTCACCTCACCAGACTGGGCAAGGGCAGAGCAGCTTTCCTCTTGCACAGCCCAGGAGGAGAAGCAGGAACACGAGGAGAGCTTTGAAGAGTGACCAGAGCTGCCTGGAGCCCCCCAGCACTGGCTGCTGGCCCCGGCCCTTTCCAAACCTGGCCTCTGCCTGAGCCTGTCTGGGTTTGGAACAAATAACTGGAATTTCTGCAGTGCTGATGCTCCCCTGGACAAGCTCTGGTTTGACTGCAGAAGCCCTGGCAGTGTGGAACCATCACAAGTGAAGCCAGCATCAAACATCAGCAGAGCCTGGGAGTGCTCTGGGGGCATTTCCAAAGGGATCCAACCCCTGCCCTTCGCTCCCCTCGGGGCACAAGAGAGCTAAAAAAACCAGCCACAGGCCAGGAAGAGACAAGGAGGGCCATATTTTTATATTAATGCTAATGTTTCCAAATGATGGTGCTCTAATTGCTCAGGAAACCGTGACTTAAATGTAAATTCTGTGAGCAAAGGAAAACGGGCATTCAAGGCACATTTGGTTTGCACTGAGTTAAAAAAAAAAAAGGAATTATCTCTTCAGTTGAACTGTTTTGCTAGCCTGCAAAAATGCTGTAGATTCCTGAACCTGACATGTAACACTCTTCTGTGATCAGATTATTCGTGTAGTGAATTAAAAAAAATCATCTCAGTGTTTCTACCTGATTTTGCTGCTTAGATTAGGAAAGGAAGCAAGCTGGAAGAGGGTCATACATGAGCAGTTGGGTTTCACTTGTGAGTCCATCAGAAGCACATTTTAGTAGGCAACTGCAAAAGCAACCACTCCCTGAGATTCAGAAAAAAGTGTTTTCAGCACATAAAATAAACCAAGCCCATGCTGTGGACTGAGGGACAACACTCTGTTGGGGTAGGGTGCAGTGAGGAACAGGGGGAAAAGGAGCCAGAGGTGTGTGTGGCCATGGAAAAACAACAACCACAGGACAGCTTCCTGCTCAGATCCCAAGTGTGGGAGGCCAGCACATCCCTCTGGCTGCCCTGGCTGGCTCCAGACCCTGGCAGGGGCTCAGAGACCTTGGCACAAAGTAAAAAACACCTGTGGCTTCCATTTTAGCCCGTGGGAAAAGCTGCCAACTCTGTGTGAGGAATTACAGCCACAAGGGTTTGAGTAGTGTGATAGTTGAACTAACACAGGGTGGAAAAGTAGAATTTTGGGTTTTTTTAGAATGGGGTTCAGGGGTACAAGATGGAGGGATTTGGGTGTGTCTTGTCCTTCTTCTTGTCCTCCATCTTTCACTGGGATGGTGACACTTATAAAAAGTGGTTTAGAGACACACTGTCCAACATAGGTGATGGGTATTGGGAATGAATCACAAATAAAGCACACGGAGTTTTGGGTATAAAATGTGAACACTGCCCTGAGGGCAGACAGAATGCCATGGCCGAGCTGCTGGACAGAGCTCAGCAGGGCAGAGAGAGAATGTTCTAGATCAGGGAAAATAAACAACCTTGAGAAGCAAAACTCTCACATCTGGACTTCTTCTTTGCCTGTGGGGCTGGGAGGAAAAGACTTTTTACCATTTCGGGGTCACCTTGACCACAGAACCCCGAGACCCAAGGTGTCCAGATTTTCCTGTGATTTCCTGAGCAGCTCCTGAAGCAGCAGCAGCGTGGGGATGCACACACCTGCAGCCTCCTCACGAGCAGGAACGTGTTCCTGGCCCTGAAAACGTCTGACAGAGGTGCTCAGAATCCACATCACTGCACGGGTTTAAAATATCTTATCTAGGGAAATTAACAGGCAGAGCTCTGGTCCTGCCCCTGTCCCTGCCTACGAGTTATTCACTGTAGATGATCTCCACTGGGCTGGACTCTCACCGTCAGGCAGCCTCCTGAGCCTCTGAAAATCAGCCTGCACCACTGACTGTGCCCCAGGGAGAGAGATCACTTTCGCTTAAAGGAACACTTGTTAGCTTTAAAACTGAAATTTCATGTCTGCCTGTAAAAAAAAAAAAAACAAAAACAACAACAACAACAAAAAAAAAACTAAGAAAAAGCAAATGCTGCAGAGGTCTTGGTCCTTCTTAACTGGCAGGAGCACTGTCAGAGTGCAAAACTTTTAAACTCCAGCGCTCTGGAAATAAAGAGACTAGACTTGTCACTATTTATAATTATTTAATTGGGACTCTTCAGTTAATGCTGCATTAACACTTTGCATAATCTAATCTCTGCCTTACAGAAGTGCTATTTTAAGGTCTAAAATTTCGTGTCGCAATTTTCAGGATAAAGAATTTTGATTGTAATGATAGGGCAGAGGCTGGTTGAGAAAAGTAGCATGAGACAAGAATGCAAAGCTGTGGTTTCTCTCCCTGGCCACTGTTTTTCTCTTGCTCTGTGCTCCACAGAATAAGGAACCTGCAATTAGATTAATCCTACAATTGGTTCCAAAAGGTTCAATGATTAAAAACAACTGTACAGAACCAACATTTAGAAAAATTATCAAACACTGTTTATGCACCAGTAGCTTTGTTAAAAACAGGGAAAAAACCCCACTCAAGCCAGAGGAACAAGCCCAAGGTTTAATTTATATAAATTGCAGCCACCTGCTCATTCCATTTCCAAAAGAAGGATTTTCCTGCATGCTCTAAATCAATTTCTCTAGCTAAAAGGATCTCTGGGAGTCTCACTCATTTATTCCTCCATCTGAGGTTGCCAACCTTTCCCCTTAAGCTGCAGATATGATTAGTAAATGAGGAAGTGATTACCTTCACCCAACCAACCTGTCTCCAGCCAACCACAGTCACACACACACCCAGTGCAACAATACATAAAAAATGGATAAAGGCAGGAATCTCACTGCTCTAATAAAGTATGATTGTTGATGTAGGGAACTGTGTTAATGCCTGGGCAATAAAATCCTGACCTGTCAGGAGCTCTCAGCTGGCACTAAAGCATTTCCACAGGGTGTGTCCCCAGCAGAAAATGTCACTCCAAAGATACAGGAGTCAGTGGAAATAACATTAAGAACAGATAACATTAAGAACAGTGCTCCTGGTTCCTAAAACCACTGAAATGAGGGCATGGTTCCTAAAACCACTGAAATGAGGGCTGGCTTTGCTGTGGTTTACAGGAATAAGCTTCTCCACTGGCAGCTGGATTCTAAACCCACTCCCAGGGGACCCACACCATCCAAAATGCTGCCCAAAGAACCACACAAATGGTTTTTTCCTCCAGTGGGTCACTACTGCCTCAAGCAAGCAAGTTTGTCTTTGATCTGGAGCTGTTTGCAGGTCACCTGCACATTTGGTCCTTAATTACTGGGCCAAACTGGTGCCTTGTGTGCTGCCACAGGCACACAGGGAAAACAAACACTGCTCAACTCCACAACGTCTCCACAAGTACTTCTCAAACATTTCAAATATTTTTATTTAAATCCCTCCTGTCTTGGAGGGATCACTCGCAGCAGGATATTTTTAGGAACTGAGGAATGCTGGACGAGGACTGACAAATTTGGACATCCTTCTGTCACTTGCAGTCATAACTCAGTGTAACAGAAGAGCACGGGGGGAACAGGATTGGATTGGATTTACAAGCCATTGTTACTTCATGTCAGTTGATGTTCTCCATTGCTGCTGCTCATGAGGCAGATTTCTTTACTATTTGGATACTTTATTCCTTAAAAATATGCAAAAAGGGACTCACTGCCAAGAGCCTTTCCAATTTCAAGCAGGCTCGTGGCAGAACTGGCAGAGTGAACGTGGCTATTTCCTGCTGAGCTCTAAGATGTGTCATCAGGATGGGAAAAGTTTAAGGAAGGATGAAGGAAAACACGTCCTTGTCTGAGTTTGATGTGCAGCGTGCCATCCCTGCCTGCTCCATGCACAACCAGGTGCCCAGAAATCCCCACACCCGTGACACAACACCCTGGCAGGAACAGGCAGATTCTCTTTGCCCATCACACAATGTCACAAACCCACATCAGGGGGGAAAAGCAGGGCTCTGGGGTCTCAGTGATCAGAGATATTTAAGAACTTCAGGGATATTTTTCCCTTTCTTTTCTATAAAATTTTGCAGGTGGTAGGGCGTGTGGGAGATGAGAGGCAGTGCCTACAAACTTTCCTTTGCATTTTAATTAAGCCTCAATACTAAAAATTAAAAAGCTATTTGCTAAGATTAGCATAATTTTTAAAAATGATCAAGGCAAAATCAAATTAAGTGGCTTTTTGTCACGACTGTGAATGAGTAGGTGAGGTCACATCCCTCTGCTGCAGACAGGGCTCCCTCCCTCACTGCAGTGGAGCTCAGGGTGGTTCTGCCCAGGTCTCATCCTGTGTGAGACCTCTGAAACCTCTGTAAAATGCATTTCAGCATCTGATAAGGGGTGCTTTACATTCTGACCCGCGTGCACTTCAATATCCTCATTTCTATTGCATATCTGTTGCTGGCAGCTGATGAATCTGATTTATTAACTGATGCTAATGTGAGTTATTTAGCTGTGCAGGCCCAGAGCTGGTGCTGCACTGTCTGGCAGTGATTACATGTGGGAACCCTCCTGCTTCTGCCCGAGAAGGGAGGAAGAGCTGGAACAAAAGGGAATTTCTGTGGCAGCCAAGGGTGCCCACACTGAAAATAGCAGTGGCCTTGCCCATGGCTTGCTCAGCAGCAGGATTTCTGAGGATGCCTGGATGCACCTTTGAATCTAAACAAGACCATTACCTTAAAGCTGAAAACATTTGGGTTTGGGAGAAAATGATCACCATTTAGAATTTTGAGCTGAGATTTCCTCCAAATATTTTTACAAACAATTTTGTGACAATTTCTGCCTTTTTAATTTTTTTTTTTTAATTTTTCACAGTGTTGGGATCAAGTCTTAACAAGAATTTTAGTGAATTGCCTCTGATTTCTCAACTCGTCCTTTATATTTTTCCCCCCCTTGTATAAAATCTTCAGCATTTCCAGCTCCAGCAAAGCTAAGCAGAAATTTGGAGGGCTCTGCTGTAAATATGCAAGTCAAATTCCCTTAAGCACAAACCAGTGCAAGTTGGATACTGCTGTTCCACTCCAGTGATCATCTCATTTACAGCCCAGGCCACGACTTGGGATGATTCCTTTTTTTTTTTTTTTTTTTTTTTTTAAAGAGCAAAATGACAAATAATTGCAGGTAATGCCATGCAACTCACCATTAAATCAATTCAGCAAAACGAGGCAGGAATATTAAAAGCAGGAGCGTTTCCCTGTAGCACACAGCAGATATGTTTGAGGAACAAAACCATCTGACTGGATTAGAAGACAATGGTTTTTGGTCTCAAGGATGTCATGCCACGGCTCCAGCTCCATCAGGAGGCATTACATCCTCGTGCTCCATCCCTGTTCTCCCAGGGCTTTCATGCAGGGCTGCTGAATTGGAAAGGACTCGACCACGATCCCTGGTAACTATAAATACCAGCACAGTGCAGGAGACAGGGGAAGGACACACGGTGGAATGAGGAAAAGCACGTTGAGAATCGTGCAGCTGCTGGAAAGGGCAAAGCCCAGCTGGTGCAGAAAGGAACATGTCCCACTTCTTCCAGGATTTGCTTTTGTTACCTTCATGGTGACCAAGCCTCTCTTTGGTTTTCAGGGACTTCTGAAGCTAGAGCACCCAAATATTAGAGCCAAAATATTTGTCACTGAAGATACTGACTCCAGCCAGCCAGAGCAGAACCTACCCTTTATGTCAGCCAGCAGCAGGGAATGAGGTCTGCATCCCCAAAAACCCTTCCACTGCAAAGGTCAGAGCTGCCTGGGAATGTGACCTGACAGGGGACTGATAAAAAAAACCCCAAACCCCTGTGCCAAGGCAGGAAAACCACTGAGAGGGGTTCCCAGAGCTGCTGGAGCTCAGAGACAGCTGGGCAGAGCTCTGGGCAGTGGCCCCACATCCACACAGAATCTGGGGGTAGAATCACAAATAATCAGGGACAGAGGTAAGCTTAATTAGGTTGTATTTGGAAATCTCAGTTTCTGTGGACAGAAGGTGTTGCAGAAAAGCAAATGACTGGTTTTTAAGTCGTACAATTTTGCTTTTCATTTGTAGCACATATTCTGCAGAAGAGGTTTGGGCAGCACCCAAGAGCTCCTGGATATCTGCTTTATTCTATTTCTTTTCACAAACTTGAGGCAACCTCAGGAGTTTTGGGTCTGATGTCCCTGGCAGGAACAGCACCAGAGGAGCCTGCAAATCAGTGTAAAACTGGGAGTTCTTAGGTCCAGCATCAAATCTGCCATTTGCTGTGCTCAGAAGGGAAAAAAAACCCAGTCTGAACCTTCCTATTTGAAAGTAAAGATTTCTTTAAGAAAAGTCAATTATAAAAATACTATAAAATACCCACTCTCAACTTGTATTCTCCTTCCACACTAGGTCAAAGCACAGAGGGAGAAAATACCACAATCACCTAATTCCAGATCAAGTATTTCTTGGATTACTCAAGGATTTCTGAGGATTTTAAGGCCAAAGGAAAGAGCTCTCTGTCCTTCCAGGCCCCACAGGGCTGTTCTGGGGGCAGAGGAAGGTCTCTGAGGAGAGAGGTGGGGTGGGTGGAGGGGACCCCCAGATGAGCCATCCCTGTCACCCAGCTGTGATCCCCAGCCCTGGATGCACCTTTGAATCTGAACAGGACCACTACACCTTAGAGCTAAATAAAACCATTTGGGTTTGCAAGGAAATGATCACCCTTTAGAATTCTGAGCTGGCACTTCCTCCAAATACTTTTACAAACAATTTCGTGGCAATTTCTGCCTTTTTTGAATTTTCCTTCCTCCCCGAGAGGAGGAAGGCTCCGGCAGAGCTGGGAGAGGAAGAGGAGTGGGAGGGGATGGCCAGGATCTGCCTGCAGGTGTGGGACAGCAGCCCAGCCCTGCTCTCAGGGCAGGGATGATGAATGGAGCACAAGCACAGGAGACACGAGTGAACTTTTTAACCAACTCTGCAGCACGCTGGGGGATGTGATTTGTGAGCTCTGCTCTCTCTGCGGGCCTCCGCCAGCTCTGCATCATAAATATGCACAAAATGAGACAGAGAATTCTGTCGTGGCCTTAAAAAAATCTCTGATCCTCCCCCCTGTTCATCCTGCCTGTCTGGCCCTCTTCTCAGGTAATTTATAGGTGTGTTCTCTTCAGAAGCTGAGCTGCAGGAAGGACATGGGAGGGTCTGCCTGGGCACTGAGTGCCAATGAACTCACGCCTCTCATAACTGCTTCTTGTAGTAGCTGGCTCGCCCTACAATTTATTTGCTTTGGGTATAAAATTGTAATTGTTTATGGTAAGTTTTAAGCTGCTTTTTAAGTATAGAAAAAATTGTAATAGCTTATAGGCAAGGTTTTCACGAGATGTAAGGTGTATTTTAAGACATGCTTGCTATTGCAGAATATATATTTAAGATGGCATAAGCAGAGAACCAAAAGCCAAGAAAGAAGAAGTACCAAGCTCAAAGGGGCATCAGGAGACCATCAGAAGACCAGCCTAGACTGCCAACATTTGTACTGATTAAATTATGCAATGTTCCAGTGAATCCAGCCATGTGAGAGCACCCCATCCATTCAGATGGAGGGCTATTTTGTCAACAGATTGTAAACTAATTATAAAGAAAAAAAAAATAGAAAGGAACCCTTTGATTTTAAACTGTAGATAAAAGTTAAACCCACAGGGCAGCTGGGAGGGAGCAGAACAATCAGTCATTCCCCAAGTGCAGCTAATTGCCTCCAGCACCATCTTGGCACTACGGAACAAATCAGAAATCAAAAGCTATTGAATGTCAGCACATGGAAACTACAGCAGTGGTTTTCACCAAATTATTAGAAAGCAACATTCTTGAATTCAGCAATGGGACTTGCATCAGATTTCAGCCTTACCTCAGCCTTGGCAAAGCACCAGGACAGCCAATGCCAGCTTTGCTTCCACTGAGAACATTTCAGTTCTTGGGTTTCAGTCCTCACAGACCTGGGTCACCCTCAGGGGCACTTGGCTCCTAAATAAAGAAATTCTGTCCCAGCTGTGCTCTCCTCCCCTGCACACTTTCTAGGGGTGGGCGGGCCAAAGGTTTGAGCAGCAGCCCAAGGAGGTTTTCAGTTGGTTTCTGCTCTTTCCCTCCCATTTCAGAGCCATTAATGATGGTTCAGGGAACAAAACCCCAAGGCTGTAAATCTCCTGTGACCCCCTCAGGCAGTGAGTGGCATTGGCACAGTGCAGTGCTGAGAATAAAATCCACTGAAATTCACTTCCAAACTCATGGAATATTTTGGCCATTGGAGCCCCCCTACCCATCACTTGCACACAGTGTGCTACAAATGTGGGTTGGGTAAGGTTTTTCTCATTAAATATTTTTCCACAAGGACACGTTTATGAGTGACCAACTTTTGCCATGGAAGGGGCTGGGAAAGGGAGCCAAATAAAAAGATCTGTGGTGCATAAGGTCTTACTTTCCACCAGGCTGGAAGTCTCGTGTTCTTTTTGGTTTTGCAGTGCATGAGGAAGTTTTGGACTCTAAGGGAAGGTAAAGGTCTTCAGCTCTCCCTTAGCAAAAGTGGGAACCTTTGGGGGTGTTTGTTTTTGTTTTTGTTTTTGTTTTTGTTTTGTTTTGTTGTTTCTTTTTTTTGTTTTGTTTTGTTTGTTTTGTTTTTTTGGTTTTGGTTTTTTTGGTGGTGGTGGTGGGTGGTTTTTTTTTTGTTTGGTTTTTTTTTGTTTGTTTGTTTGTTTGTTGTTTCTTTTGAAAATGCAAACACCTCTGAATAACAGGGAAATCAGTTTCTGCCTGTTCCTATCAGAACCCCACCAAAGGACTCCAAATTTCTCCCATCAGAGGGCTGTGGGATGCACACCACACCTCCCAGCTCACTGCAATGATCTCAAAACCAGCTGGGACTTTCACCCCAGGGACAGACCTGCTGCACCATGAAATGGAAGATATGTTTAGCCAGGAATTCTCACTGTACATAAGGGTTCACTGGCCATTTTATTTCTCTGGCTGTAGTGCTTTCCTTTCAGAAGTGTGCACTGTGCAGGCTGGGCTTAAAGCAATTTGGTTTCACACGGGCAGTCTTTGTTCTCAGCTTTGTTCCAAGTCTAAAAGCGAGTTCTGGGTTGGTGAAATATATCCACTGTATCAAAAGATGGCAATTATTTAAAAGCAGCAGTTGCCAAATAACATTTGTACAGCACAGAATGAAGTCCTTGGCTGTTCTGACATCAGATCATGTTTTGGAGGCTTCAGGGATGGTTTTTTGAAGCAAGGGTGATCCTGCCTCACTCAGTCACGAGCCTAGAGCAGGACAGGCTGTGCTGGGGCAGGGGGCAGGAGTTACAAGCTGCTTTCCTGTGGTTCCCATTCCACTTCCAGCGTGATGGTGCTGACATCTGCAGTGTGCCAGAGCACACCATGTCATCCAGGGCATCCTAAAGGTGCTCTGCTGCCTGTCTCCTCTCCAAAACACATCTAAATTACATCAAAAGCCAGGGAACAAGCACAATGAGACAGCAAAACCTCCTGTAAGAGCACTGAAATATGTGTCAGAGAAGAAAATAGAGATTAGCTTCAAGTTTTGGAGAAGTTAGCAAGTAACAGTGAAAAATGGGGTCACAAATAAAGTCCAACTGAAAATCCTCATTCCATTAAACTCTTTGGTTGGTGGAGTGTCCTCCTAATCCTTCTGTCCTGGGGTGCCTTCAGTATCATCCCCTCAGCTCCAGGGGAGCCAGGCCCCTGGCACAGCCCAAACACAGAAATTGGAGCTTTTCTCCTCTGGGCTTTAGCTGAAGCCCCTGTGAAATGTTTACAATAGTGCCTGACCTCTGGAAGGTCAAAGATGGTGAAATCTGTGTCACAGGCTTCCCTCAACACCTTCAGCTATGTGGGAAATATTTCTTAGGATAATTAATTAACCAGCATCAGCAATTCATTCCAATCATCATCTCTCCAGGATGGAGGCCCTCCACAGATTTTCTAGGAAACAAAAAAGCAGATTTTTTTTGCCTTTGTGTGAATGCACCACATCAGGTTCTGCACAAGTCTGCTTGAGCAGACTGATATTATTGCAGCAATTTTTTAGGTTTTGCACTTCAGATTCTACCCTTTTTTGCTTAAAAAAAAAAATAGCAGCAAGTATCTTCTGTCATTAATTTTCTCACATTTTTTCAGAAATGTGATGGCTCTTCAGCACTCCTCCTTTGTTGCCATATCTCAAGTGTAATTATGTCTCTGCCAGGCCTGGGGGGCATGGACGTGACTGTTCTCAGGCTCAGCACTCACCCACCCACGGTGTCAGCTCACACACAGCGAAGACATGATCACAAAAATTGAATTTAACAGAACAAAACCACTCAAAACTTGCTTCATCATCCTCTGAGATCAATGAGCATCTTTAGATTGGGTTCAGCAGGTTTCATGCCCACAGAGCCTCCTGGATGGATGCCCAGTGTCTCCAGCCCTGAACCAGAACTTCAGGATGTGACAGAAAATCCCACTGGTTCTTTGGTGCGGGTCAGTCAGCTGCTGCTGCATCTTTTTACTTTTCCACCTCTCATGTCCTTTGGTGCCCGGAGGCTGCCCCTGCCCTGAGAACTGGTTCAGTGGGGGAATCAAAGCAGTTTGATTATATTATTATATCCCAGAGTCTGTCTCAGCTCCCTCCCCTTCCCCCACGCTCAGCTGTACTCAATCCCTGCATTACCAGAAGTGCTATCACTCATCTCTCCCACTAATGCAGCAAATGAAGAGTGCAGCTCAGAGGAAACAAACACCTCCAGCAGTCTAAAGTGCCACTCGTATTTATGCTGCAAGACCAGATGAACTACACTCGTCTGAGATGAGCGAGGTCAAATACCTGGGGCTCAGAGCGCTGCAAATGCACGAAATATGAATGTGTTTGTTACAGAGGATATTCAAACAGCTAAATTAGGGTTCACTTCACCTCCAGCACCTTCATGGGTTTGGTGGAATTCCCCTGACACGCATCCCGATGTGCTGAGGTAAATACATCCATAAACACAGGATTGTTTGTAGAATAAAGGGCAGCTCCTGTGACAGTCACATTCTCTGGACACAGAGACACCATCCTGTCTCTCAGGAATTCTTGGAGAAGCACAGAGAGAAGAGGAGAAAACAATCTTTATCCCTGCCCCTTTGTTTTGCCCATGTGGAATGTGGTGTGGAGATTGTTCACCTGCAGGGATTGCTGGGCTGGATTCTGGTGAAGGTTGTTTGGGCTCAGTGCCCAGTGGGATCCAGCTGTGCTGGGCTCTCAGCAGAGTCACAGTTTGAGTTAGATGGGTGAGTAAGCAGTGAGTGTGTAGAATAGCACAGTATCTCTTTAAATAGTATATTAATGTAATATAGTGCAGTTTTAATAAAGCTGTCCTTCAGCCTTCTGGTCTGGAACAGACATCAGCATTTCTGCCCTGAGCCAGGGTTCTCTGCATTTTTACTACACAGCTCCTTTGCTGACGGATGTTTTTCCACACAGGGACCAGCCTCTGTTTGCTGTTTGTACACCTTTTACTTCAGCTGGAACAGGAGTTGACCACAGCCACGGGTGTTGCACCAAGAAGCCAAATGATCCTGGTGATAAGCTCGACACAGACAAAGCTCCAGCTGTTTTTTGGGGTTTTACTCTCAGACTGACTCAGTGGGAAAAGCTGACTTCAGTGGGCTTCTGTGTCAGAGACCATTCTCTGCAAGAAAACCCAGCAGGTTTAACACAAACAGCTCTCTCTAGAATTGAACTTAATTATTGCTTTGACAAGCCTCCACTTCTTCCATTTCATCACAGACTTAGTGAGAAATTCTGCGATGTTTCCTTTCTCCTGCAAATATTTAACACGTGCACTATTTCACTATTACTTTCCTCTATCCTTCTATTTTTATTTTTTTTTTTTACATTTCCCTGCACCAGATATATGCCCCAAAGGGATCAAAGCAGAACAAGGGTAAATGATAGCTTATTAAAAGAGGAATGGGAAATATTCCTCTGATTACTTCTTTGCTTCTCTGTCCACAGTCATACCCTGCTTTCATGGCTCTTAATGACCAATTTTACCATGAACTGCAGGGCACTTGTATGACATTGTTGACCTGATTTTGATCAGTGCTGTGCTGCAGAGGCTCCCAGCCTTACAAGAGAAAAAAGCCTTTTCCAGTTGATATGGGCTGGGTGTAATGGGTTGAACGTGGGCCAGCCTAAATGGGAATTCTGTCAGCAGACAAAGCACTGCACTGGAGACTGAGTGGACTGGAAGGAACAGAGGGAAGTGAAGCATAATTAAATATGCAGGAGCTATTTTTAAACCTATTGAAATGAAGACAATTGAATGGAAAAGAGCCAGGACAGATTAAATATTGTTAGAGATGGACAAGAGGAGCTGGGCATGGAGGGGATGGGCCCAGCCACGCGTTGGGATTTTGGGAAATGTCAGGAGCTTGCAGCACCACAGAGTGGTGTAGTCCAAGGAGAGATGGGGTTAGCAAAGCTGGTGGCAGCTGCAAATGGACCACCCAGCCATGAGAGCTTCAGAAAGAAGAGTGAGTTAAGGAATAAACCCGAGATCCTGGGTGGGGGGAAAAAAAACAACCAAAAAATCACAACACGGAGAGATCGCTGTCCAGACCTGCATCCCGCAGATCTTTGGGTAACTCTGGGGATGTGCTGGGTCTTTAGTGCCCGAGTGCTGGGGACTGCTGGGGAGTGCTGGGGAGTGCTGCCCTGGGTCTGTGCTCCTGTGCACAGCAGGCCAGGCCCGGGGGCACTGCAGACCTGCACGATGAATGCTGGGCTGAGCAAGGGCACAGATTTTCGCCACGAAACCAAAGCCAGTGTGCAGTGTCCAAATGAACCCTTACAAATTGTTCCCTATGACTCAGACTTCTTGTACTGTTGGAATTACTTTTTATTTTCTGCTTTTCCATCCATAATCTGATTATTGCTGGTTAACTCAGTGAGTACAACGGGAAAAAGCAAAGAATTACAGGCCACATTTTCTGGAGCTTTCAGTTTGGGATAGTCATGGAACTAAACACAGAAAATTAGGAACTGCTATTTAGGTATTTTTTATTCAAAGGGGATCTTCATCAATTAAACCTCTTATAGATATTTGGATGAACGATGAAGTTTGTAGAGTTTATTCCAGATCATAAAAATAGATAAAGCAAGAAAACCAATAAAATCAACTATCCTAGGGAGGATAAGTAAAAATGGCAAGCACTTAATTTTTCTTTTAATAAACTATTTAGCAATATTTATTTAATGATTGCCCAATTCAGCTGCTGTAACACTCTTTAATAACTCATAAAGCATATTTTACAGCAGCCATGAGATTTAATGTCATCACAGTGGAAGGAAAATCTATCTTGACATGAAGCTTCTGAAAGCAATGGGGAAAAATGAAGCTGAGGTTTCTGGATGGGAAAAATACCTTTTTTTTTATTGAGGCAAATGCTTTCTATCACCTTCTTTTTCTGTGTACTGTAGCCAGGCAGCTATTATATGCAATTTGAGTCTGTCACTTGAAGGGTGTGATGCATATTAGAGTGGGTAAAAGTAGTTGTGAGCAAGTTAAATTTAGCCCTTATTACCTGCATTATGTTAATGCCTCTGGGTGCTAACAGATTGAAAGCCGTGGTGATAGACACTGTACAAGCACAGAGCAAGACAGGAGTCACTCAGGGCATGGGCTGAATCAAAACAGACAAGACAGAAAAAGGGTAGGAGGCTTGGAGATGAAAGCAGAGGAAAATAAAGAGCAGCAGAGCCAAGGGAAAAAAAATGGCTTAGGATTTTTTTTTTTTTTTTTTTTTTTGGCAAAAATATATTTCATCTATAAGTGAACATTTGTCAAAGCCATAAAATGTTTTCAGGAGCGATAGTCTATTCTTCCCTGGGCGTGTGAAAGAGAGAGCAGCAGAGGTTCAAATCTCTGCTTCAAGGATTAAAAGATTTGGATCTTTGGTCTCCTAAAGAGTGACCTAATGACCAGGCTGCTGTGGCATGCTGTCATGAAGACCAAACAGGGAGGCTTTTCCAAATGTCACAGGGTTTCACGGCGTGGGAAAAGGGTTTCCAAGGCAGCCCTCACCAGGAACATCAACATGGGGCTCCCCGTCCCCAGGAGCCCCGTGCTGTCCCCAGTCTCTGCAGGCTGGCACTCTTGGCCTTCTTTTCTTGCTGTTCTGATCTTCCCCAAGCAGCAGAACAGCTGCTCCCTTTGCAGCTTTCTATTCTTGAGCAAATAGCTGCAAACTGGTGACCTTTTCTAAGCACATGCACAGGGAGTCTGTTTTTGTGGGGAGTGGGAACCACGGGTGAAACAGCTCAGTGACAGCTCTGGCCTGAGTTAACCCAACGTGCCAGGTATAACTTGTACGAGGGTTTTACACACCTGAAACCAAAGCAAAATTACCTGGTAGGTTACCCAGATCTATTAACAACCACCACTGAGCTGTGCAGGGCTCCAGTGATAACTTGGAGCTGTGATAAGGGAGGGAAGAGAAAACTGCTACTGGTCTATTGATTATGGTCACACACTGTTTTATTTATCAGCTAAATTCTTGCACAGAATGACTTAACACAAGCAGACACACAACATGTATGTGTGTGGATATCAGATTAGTAGCTGACAAACTCTATCATTGTGGCTATATTTCTTTGGCTGTCCCCAAATCTCCATTTTAATGTCCTTTCAGGTGACTGCTGCGTGGTGACAGGCAACAAGAGCGTTCCCATGTTTGAGAAGCTGGAATGGCTGTCATCACACAGTGGTTTGAGGCTTTTCTCCAGCCCTGCATTGCGAGGATGTTAAATCCTGAGGATGTTAAATCCTGAGGAACAGCCTCATTCCTCAGTGCAGCAGCAAACAAAGCGCTGTCATTTTGGTGAGTTTTGTTTTGAAGCTTCTACAGGAGCTGATGGCATGCCTGAAGGAAGGCAAATATCTCTGAACTGTCTGTGTTTCCCCAGAACTCCTACATTTCAGCGGAAGAAAAATTGAAACTTCTTTCCCTGTCCCCTTTCCAATTGTGTTTGTCTCCCTGGCTGCCTGCGAGGCTGTCTGATGTCACCACAGGGTAAGTGATAAAAATGGATGCATCACAAACATTTTCCTCTGGCAACTTAATTTTAATGGTGTTTGCAACTTTCCTGAGCTTACAGTGGCAAGGGAAAGCCTGATGGGTACAACGCTGGGATCTGTGCCTTGGATCCATCAACAGGAATGTGCTTTCTGGAGTACAAGGATGGATTGAAAAGTGATGTTACTGAAGTACTAACGCTTTAGCTTTGATATTTTGTCACTTTTCTCCACCTTCTCCAGTGTTGTTGAAAGCCATCCATAGAAAATCAGCTTGACTGGACTTACAGCACCCAGCTCTGTCCCTCCCTGTGACAAAGCTGCCCCTTGCTTGTCACAGCCCGTGCTGCCATCCTGCCACTGCAGGAAAGGGGGCAGCAAGGAAAGCTAACTGCAGCCTGCTCCCAAGAGCACAGTGGGCTATCAAACTGGGTGTGCTTTTTTAATTAGCTCCTTTTCTCCCTCGCTGCCAGGCAGGTGGAGGTTTCTGATGGGTGGAGTTTCCATCTGAAGGTGGAGCTGCCCTCGCTGAGGCTGAGGCTGTCCCCAGCCCTACAGAACCCCCACTGTCCTCACCACCAAACCACCCAGCTCGCCCTGCTCCCAGCCTGCATGCCTGGGCACAGCACAGGTGTCGATGTCTCGGGGTTCAGGAGGTCGAGGTGACCCCGAGATTGTAAAAAGTCTTTGCTTCCCTAGCCCGCCGCAGCCAGAGGAGGAGTCAGGAATGCTTCGGATCGAGTTCTCAAGGTTGTTTACTTTCCCTGATCTATAACATTCTTTCTCTGACCTGCCGAGCTCTGTCCAGCAGCTCGGCCATGGCATTCTGTGTGCCCTCTCGGGTGGCGTTTACATTTTATACCAAAAGTTACGTACAGACTGTTTGCAATAACGTGCCAATGTCTGTCATTGATGTTGGACAGTGTGTCTCTACCTGAAACCAACAGAAAAGTGTCACCAGCACAGCGAGACATGGAGGGCAAGGAGAAGGAGAAGAAGGTCAGGACACACCCAAATCCCTCCATCTTGTACCCCTGAACTACATTCTAAAAATCCCAAAATTCTACTTTTTCACCCTGTGTTAACTCAACTACCACACTACTCAAACCCTTGTGGCTGTAATTCCTCACACAGAGTTGGCAGCTTTTCCCACGGGCTAAAATGGAAGCCACAGGTGTTTTTGACTTTGTGCCAAGGTCTCTGAGCCCCCTACCAGGGTCTGGAGACAGCCAGGGCAGCCAGAGGGATGTGCTGGACTCCGACACGCAGGGACTGTGAGGGCAAGACACAATTCCAGTGCCCTGCCCGTTCTGTGCAGGAAATAATCTCTGGAATTAATTATCAATAACAAAGAAAGAAGCCTTAGTACCAAGGTCAGTACCTTGCCTTCATTGTCAATTCCCCTTCCTAAGTAGTCCCTTAATTTTCCTAGATTTTAAAGAACTGAATTAACAAAGGTAAAGGTCTAATGAAGTGGTCAGATGAATCCCATTACACTGTAATGAAAACAATCCTGAAAAGCAAAGAAAGAAATTCTGAAACTGTCTCAATTTGGAGCTGAATTTGTGCCAGCAACAAAGAAGTTGCACAGCCAAGGTGAGTACCAAGAACATTGCTTGGCAATTTTCTTTAGCAGGTTATATGACCCCTCATACAGAGACTCCAAGGCTTTAATTTATTTGTCCTCACAACATATTGCACTGGGGAGAGTGAAGAAATATTTCCCCATTCATTAGTCAGAGAGGAAGTGAGAGACCAGAGCACCACAGAAAATATGCAGCCACTTACTTCCCATTGAAATGGCATTAAGGGCCAACGAGAACGAGTTACATGCTCACGTAATTTATTTACCTATATTGCTATTACCAATAGGACTCAACAAAAGCACACCAGGCAAACATCATCTGAGCATCTTCTGCAACAGGAGAGCTCAGCAAAAATAAACCAGAGTAGGTACCAAACACCCTCTTTCATTTGGCCTGTCCCTGTTTCTTAGTGACTGATTAATATTTATGCAAACCACCACTTCAATTAGAAACCTAGTGGGATTAATTGGATGGAAAACTACTTGGAAAGCAGCACATAAAGGGAAGAAAAAAAAAAAATCAAAGAGAGCTTTTCTGTCTTTTGTCTACCGCCACCAAAATAACGCAGGGGTTACAGGTTGGCTACAGGGATGTACCCCCCAAAGTGTTTCAAACTAATAACCTTTGGGATGGATTGGCAGCAGGGTACTCCAGGGAATCGGGCTGGATTGAAGCTGAAGCCTGGCCTCACGTGCTCATTCAAGCAGACAGCAAAATGTCACAGGATCACAGGCAGCCCCTGCACTCAGAACAATCTCTGTTCCCATTCCTCTGCCCCTGCTGCGTGAGGCTGCAGGGAGGGAGCGAGGTGCATTGATCCTGGGCTAGCAGATCCTCAGGGGTGGCAGCAGACAGGGGCCTTGGGGCCACTCTGTGGCTGTGGTGCCTTTTGGGGCTACCTGAAAACAGAGGGCAGACAGAATTAAGGGAATAAAAAGCAGCTGTATTTATTGAAGGGCCTTCAGGTACATTTAGGGCAGATGAAGCCCCCAGGGGCTACACCCAAAATGGGCCATGGGTCACAGGTTTTCACACTTTTATAAGTTTGGTCCATTTGCATATTGGGGGTTGATCTTCCAATTACAGCTCCAGGTAATGAAGTCGTTTACCCCAAGTTTGCTCCCCTCAAAATTCCCTTTTGTTTCCATCTCTGGGGGCCGAGGCAGCGAGGTGTCCTTGACTGCCAGGCCTGCAGAGGAATTGCTGTGTCTGCCCAACATGGGGAAGCAGGAGCTGACACTGTGTGTGGAGTTCAGAGTTACACACTAAAGAACTGCAGGGTTACCAATAGATGAAAATATAAAAGCTCAAATCCTAAGGCATGAGCCGTGCCAGGCATTGTGTGCACAGGGCCCTCACATCCCAGCTTTGCTTTCTTGCCACCAGAATTCCAAAGGACATCACACAGAGATTGCAGTTAACGTTTGAAATAGCACAAAGAGGACAAAGAGAGAGCTTCGAGTGACCTCAGGATGGATTGGAGCCCTTGCTGCAGACTGCATGCCATGGAATTCCTGACTACATTGCAGCGGGCTCCTGCAACACATCTGCACATCACAAACCTTCCCAGGAGCAGGAAGCTCAGCATCACAGACAGGAGACTTCACTTTTCCAAAAAACAATTTTTCCAAATTCCCTCTTTCCCAGCTTTGCCTGGTAGTGCTGTTCTCACCCACAAGGCAGGACCCCACTGCAGGCAGACCTAGGGCAGGGTTTTGCCCACACCCACCAAGTGTTGCACAGGAAAAAAAAGGAAGAAATTGTTTGCTGTGGGTTTTAGTTTTAGTCTATATTTAGACGATGGCCTAACAACATCTCAACTGCAAGACATTTGTGAAGAAACTGCTTCCATAACATCCAGACTCACTAGCTGGTCTTACCTAGAAAGAACATTTCTGCCTAGGCTCATACCCATGAAAATAAAGATGCAGTAAGAGATTAGATTTCTGCAATTCAAGATAACATTGTAAACAGACATTCCCATTTTCTTGATGAGTTTTTCATCTCTATCTCCAGCCATGTATCACCTAAGCTAAAAACTGAGCCATGCACTATAATATTTACTACTGAGCCCTGGAACATTTACTGCTGAGCTCTGAGCTGCTCTCGTTTACATC
The DNA here is from genome assembly GCF_026979565.1 of Vidua chalybeata. Lineage (NCBI taxonomy): Eukaryota > Metazoa > Chordata > Aves > Passeriformes > Viduidae > Vidua > Vidua chalybeata. The sequence goes on along the minus strand of NC_071547.1, from coordinate 1,510,615 downwards.
CAGGAGACCTCAGGTCACAGCCAATGCCAAAAGCTGTGGGATGAATATACAGAGTCATCAGTTTAAGGACAAGCAGAGCCAAGAATTAATTCATATTGTTAATCATTATGGCTCATGCTATTGGGGTGGCCAAAGCCAAGCCCCAGCCTGGCTGTAATGTCACACCAAGGTGACAGCCCGCATGCTCTGGTGTGCAGTGCAAGGAAGGATGTTGGAGTGAGTGAAGTGGGATCAAATGTGGAGCAAAACAGGAGCTTTTGTACTGTTTTCCATCCAAACTCCCTTCATACCTTAGTGTAGGACTTGGTCATTTTTCCACAGTACTTCAAATAATTGCCTACACCTCTCAGTTGCTGTCTGGGCACAGGAATTTACCTGCCCAGAGCAGTGTCCTCTGAACTGCTTTGTCTCTCATTGTCTAAATGCAGCCCTCCTCAGACACAAGGAACCTGCATCTTTCATCACTTTTCCTACAAGTTTAATCCTGTTATCTCAGAGAAACTTTCTGACCACCTGCACCTGAGTGAGAAGCAGGCCCTAATCCTCTTCTACATCTGTGAGCTTCCCAGTCAGATTCACAGATGAATATATAAAAACCAGAGATTTCTTGCCAGGAATCAAGTTCCTTTCTTCCCCTGGCTGTTAAAACACTGGGCCAGTTGCTTGAAAAAATAGATATACCTCTCCTCTCTCCTTTTTCTTGCCAATGGATCATGTTTTTCCTCAAATCCTGGCTTCAAACACCACCACAGCAAAACGCTGCAAAAATGTGAATAAATCAGGCCTTCTAACCAAAGGGAAGTATGAAACTGCTAAATGGAAAACTCAGCTTCACTCTGCTATCCTTAAAAACGGTCATTGTGGGTGACAGAAATAACTGTTTGTCAGAGAAAAAAAAAAAAAAAAAAAAAACCAGAAATATGGGGCCTTTTTTATTTCAGCCTAAATTATTCAGCTGATGTTTATTACCTCTGCAAAACAGAATAAGGAGCCGTGGCCCAGCTGAAGCCGTTTTGCCGCTGCACCTCCAGCAGCAGCGGCGTGAAATGTCTCCCTCAAGACAGCTCTCAGAAATTCAGATTCTCAGAGAAAGAACCACTTGCACAGTGGATTTGAAGAGCTTGATTAGACCCTGGCACACGCTGCTTTTTCACTTTTGGCAGGCAGCGAGGAGCTGTCGGCGCCAGCCCCGGGTTTGATTTGCTGCTGCCTTTGAACAGCTCCTCGGCACGCTGCTGCGCCCTCGCTGCCTTTCGGAGGTGTTTTCTGCCTTGATGGACAAGATGTTGGGTATGTGCTTCCTTCTCCCGGCAGAATTCACAGATCCCTCAGCCTCCCTGGCAGCCCAAGCGGGAAGTGGCTCCTCGTGCGCTAATTCTGGCAACCTTCGCGCTCCAGAAGGAACGTGGGATGCCTTTGGCTAAATGCCCTCCCCGAGCCCTAAAAAAAGGCACCTTGTCAGTGGCTGCAGTGCTGCCAGGATGGGAATTTTGCCTTCCACTGGGCTGGCTGCAGATGGAGTGGGCCGAGGCTGGTGTGTGGAGGGGTTTTCTACCTGAATCCCGCTGCGCAGGAGCTGGGGCGGCTCCAACAAGGTCAGGGAAATCCTGTTCCCTGCCCAATCCAGGGTCCCCCCGGGCTGGCTCCCTGCTTTTCTTCTCCTGCACTGCCCTTCCTGCTGCTCCTTTCCCGCTGTGGGACACGGGCTGAGCCTCCCGGGCTGGCACACGGCTCCTCTGGGGACTGGGGACAGCCCTGGGCTGCAGAGCCTCCCTTCCCACCTCCCGCTTGGACAGCAGCTGGAACAGCTCAGAGTGTGCCACAGCCTGAAAGAACCCACAGACAGACAGACAGACAGACCTGAAACAACCACAGACAGACAGACAGACAGAGCCTGAAATCCCCCACAGACAGACAGACAGAGCCTGAAACAACCACAGACAGACAGACAGAGCCTGAAATCGCACATAGAGAGACAGACAGAGCCTGAAATCCCCCACAGACAGACAGACAGCGCCTGAAATCCCACACAGACAGACAGACAGCGCCTGAAATCCCACACAGACAGACAGACAGAGCCTGAAACAACCCACAGACAGACAGACAGAGCCTGAAACAACCACAGACAGACAGACAGAGCCTGAAATCGCACATAGAGAGACAGACAGCGCCTGAAATCCCCCACAGACAGACAGACAGACCTGAAACAACCCACAGACAGACAGACAGAGCCTGAAATCCCACACAGACAGACAGACAGAGCCTGAAACAACCCACAGACAGACAGACAGAGCCTGAAACAACCACAGACAGACAGAGCCTGAAATCGCACATAGAGAGACAGACAGAGCCTGAAATCCCACACAGACAGACAGACAGACCTGAAACAACCCACAGACAGACAGACAGAGCCTGAAATCCCACACAGACAGACAGACAGAGCCTGAAACAACCCACAGACAGACAGACAGAGCCTGAAATCCCACACAGACAGACAGACAGAGCCTGAAATTCCCCACAGACAGACAGACAGACCTGAAACAACCCACAGACAGACAGACAGAGCCTGAAATCCCCCACAGACAGACAGACAGACCCTGAAATCCCCCACAGACAGACAGACAGAGCCTGAAACAACCACAGACAGACAGACAGACAGCCTGAAAACACTCACAGACAGACAGACAGAGCCTGAAATCCCCCACAGACTTTTAAAAGTAACCCCACACGAATGAAGGCGGTTTCCTGCAGACTTTCATTGTTTCCCTTGTGGGTGAGGCAGCTTTGTCCTGCTGTAACCACAAGACCTGCACACATTCTGACAAGGTGCAGGGTCAAAATAAAGATGTTTTCCAACCTGGAGCCGCTAAATGGGAGGTTTGACATCACCAGGATTCACATCACTGTTACTCTACATCCTCACAGGCAAAACAAGTGGTTTTGTCACGTCTAAAATAGGAGCCAAACTTAATATTTGCTGCCTGAAATACTGGATTTTCTACTCCTAATTTCATAAGGAAGACAAGATCAACTCTGCTCTCAAAAGATTTCACTTTTTTTGACATTATAACTGAAGAATTTGAGAGAGAAACAACTACATTTTTAAAGTTTACACATAAAAGAGATGCAAAGCTAATGGTACCTATTTATGATATAATTTTGAAATAAAAAAGTCTCCACTCAAAGCCTGAGAGACACAATAATTTTCTTCACATGTGGTCAAAGGGTCATTGTGGAAATTAATGTGGTAAATTAGGAACTCTGTTCCATTTTTTTTAATTACCACCTATTTAGCTGAAGAGGTAAATAAATGAAGGAAACATAAAAAAGGATGCAGCCCACAAAGAACAAATGCAAATTTCTACACTCAAGCCCAACCGTTTTCTAAAAGTGCAAAATGGAAGACACAAACCGGTCCCTTTTATGCAGGAAGAAAAAAAAAAAAAAATCTGAGATTGGAGAGGTCCAAAATTTGATAAACCACGTGGGAAACACAACCAGTAATTTATCTGCAAGCCACGGGACAGCCAAGTCATTCCCGACTCCCTGAAACTGCACTGAGTTTGGAAACCCCACTTGTGTCACCAGAGGACACAAGGAAAAACGACTCACCACAGCCTTGGTCACGATGAAGAGACTCATTTATTTTTCTGACTCCAATCTTTTATAGTTCTCAAAAGGTGCCAGTGGGTTGGAGGGTGAACGTGCCACCTCTCCAATGACACTGGACAAACTACCTGTACATCAAATTTCTCCACCTCTATGAAAGAATGCAAAACAACAGGTTGTTTACAGAAAGTTGTGTGGGGAAGTTCTCTACAAGAACGTGAACTCAGAAGGCTTTAGAAAACTCCTGATAACCAGGGCGACACACTTGAGGTAAAAAGTTGGCTCATTCTGCAGTGGGAAAGATCAAAAATCAAACTTAGGAGGTGAGGTGAAAGATCTGGGGCAGTGGGCTGTGTGTGCAGGGGGGGGAGAAAGAATCAGCTGAAACACAGGGAACGTTCTGGAAAACCCAGATCAGCTAGAGCTGAGTAGTGGAGCTGGAGTGGAAGGGATTTATTCATGTGGTGCTGCTGGGGAAATGTGAGGAAGCCCAGGAAGGGATTTATTCATGGCAGGGGTGGTGCTGCTGGGGAAATAGGACAGGGAGGGAGCAGCCCCTGTGGGAAAAATGCAGATTAAATGATTGGCTCTTCGCAAATGTTAAATTGAATATTATATGTGTTGTGGAGGGTTATTTTGTAATATTGTGTTAATCCTTTAAAATAGTGTGTTAAATAGAACATAATGTCAAATATAATACAATATATTAATTCTATTAATTATATTATATTATATTATATTATATTATATTATATTATATTATATTATATTAGATGTAAAATATAACATAATGTTAAAATAGAAACCCTGCGATGTAAGATATTTTGTACTAACTCAAGAAAGGGATGAGATAATCAAGGAACTCTTTGCACAGAGATAACAGCGACAGGACACCTAAAGAGTTACAGCCTCCTTATCAGAAAAGACAAACACTCTTCCACCTTCTCTCAATCTTTATGGAACCACCAGGATTAAGGGGAAGAAGTTGACAAAAACCAGAAAAATTCTTAATTTGCAAGGAATTTATGCCCCATGTATGAGATCTATGAATATGCAACAGGCTGTTCCTTTTAAGGGCTGTTCCTTTGTTCACAAGGCGTGTTTTTGGCAGCTCAGTGCCCAAAACCATCTGGATGTCCATAATTCTCGTAGTGTCCTAATCCTCATTGTCCAAATTCTTATTACCCTAATTTTATTACTATTTTTATAACTATTTTATTACCGATAAACTCTTAAAATTAAAAAAAAAAAAACACCAAAACTCAAGTGATTGGCGTTTTTCACGCCGTGTTTAGGGCTGTCCGTGGCTCCAAGTGTCGCAGTGCCAGACACTCCTCTGTCCATTCCTGCGGGAAAACATCCCTAAGGCGGCTGTAAAGAACACAGCTAGACCTGTGCTGTTCGTGTCCCAAACGCCACTTCTGTGCCTCCCTCCCTGCTCCACCGTGCCCTGGCTGGGAATTTGAATAAATTGTGAAATTGAATAAATCACGCTGACCTGGCAAGGGAGCATTAATGGGCCATTTACCACCCGAGCAGTGCATTAACGGGTCATTAATGCCTACCCTGCGGTGTTCTGCTGGTAGGACTCACCAGATATTTCATATTTTTTAAAAGCTTTATTTTTTTTTGGTTTTTTTTTTTTTTTTTTTTTTCAGCAGCCAAGATTTTTTTACTTCCCTCTGAATAAGTCTTGGGGTTGTTGGGGAATACCAAGCCACAAAAAGAGAGTGAAAAGGAATTATTCTGTACCCAGCAGGAGGAATGTGCCAGTCCTGAGACCTCATCCCTTCCCACAGGAATGGGACAGAGTTTCACAGAAGCCTCAGCTGAAATATTAATATCCTTAATGATTTAATTAAGAAGACTGACCCGAAGAAAGGTTAAAATCAGTCAAGGGCTCTCCCAGTTATCACACGGAGAACTGAGGATTCCCAGCACTTCATGCAGGTACTCCTGGACATCCAAAAATTACTCAAGAATTTCTACTGGGATTTGTCTTTGTGTGGAGGAGAAACTGGATGGAAAGTCCTGCCCAGTCCTGCGCTCAGTGACAATGTTGCTTTTCAAACATGAGGCACTGCTGGGGTTTCAGTGCTTAAACCTACAAGAGGAATCAAGAATTGGGAAAAGGTTATTATTGCAATATCAGAGATGACATCATTCTCCTCTCTTGTCTATACAAGTTTGGGAATGAAAAAAAAAAAAAACAAACAACCAGTGGTTTAATACCACGGGAGAATTTGCTGTTCTATCAGAAATGTGTCTTTTGCCAAGTGAATGCAGATGTTCATGCCAGGACAGGAGCACTTTGTAATTGGAAAACAGCTGAAAATAGGAAAAGAAAAAAAAAAAAAAAAAAAAAAAAGGAAGTGCATTCCTGCCATGCCTTAAATTGCCTGTAATTCTTGCAACAAAATCAATTGAACTCAGCTACACTGAAGTTTTTTGCTGGATTACTTCTCAGTCTGCCAACAGTAGCTGGGAATTTCTACAGAGGGAGCAATGCTTTTCTAAAGATAATTAGTCCACTTCGATGTGCACGAGAATTTTTAGGAGAGTACCTGTCTGCTTTTTATGCATTCACTGAGCCTAAGAACAAAGAGCAGTAAAGGACAGCAGAAACTTTCAGAGTGCATTTGACACTGGGATCTGCTCAGCAAGAGAAGCCCACTGGGACTGGGATGTTATCGTCTTTGGAATTCCCTCTTTGCCATCACCTGTGAGCTTTATTTCTCAGAAATAGATGGGAGCGCTGTAAATCACAGGTGAAGTTGGATTTTTGAGCTGCTGAAAACAATGCCAAGGACCCTCCTGGCTGCTGCAAAATGCCCGTGTGTGTGGAAGCGGCTCACTGAAGCATCGGGTCATAAAGAGAACCAAGGACACAAGAGTGATGAAACTTGAATTTCAACAAGTTCCAATTCCATCTGTTGTCCTCAGCAGTGTGAGGCACAGAAAGCAACTCCTCAGTGCCGGTGCTAATGAGCAGAGCACAACGTGGGGGTCAGAGAGCAGCCGAAGCTCTTGTGGCAGTTCACACGCTGCCAGCACTGAGAAACAACCCTGAAAGGGGCAGCTCCTCGCTTTCTAAGAATTTCTGTGCCTCTGTTCAGGTACTTCTGGCAGAAGGAGCCAGGCTCTGATGTAAATTGAAGTAAGGTCTTCCTGAGATCCTGTCTAAATTGAATAACCCCAGTGAAAGCTGTCCCACTCCCTCTGTAAGGCATTATTGCTGAGCTGGGAGTGAAGCACTGTTTCCCTAATTTCCAGCCACAACACACTCTATTCCAGCACAGCAGCCTCCCAACGAGCCTGGCCCGCAGAATATGTGACTGTCTTTAAAAATAAAAAGCTCTGGTAATCCAGGGAGAGGAGCAAGCCACAGGCTGTGCGTTTCCAAGGGGGAATGGTGATTGAACTGACCACGGAACAGCTCTTAGGCTGAGCTGAAGGAAATGGATGTGGCAATAATCCCATGGTACCTATTGAATGGTAATTTCAGAGACATTCTTTGCTGAGCGTTTGAAAGGACAAAATTTGAATTCTAATTTCCAGAGAAGGCAAAGGCATTGATAACAATTGCCTTTGTGCAATTGCTGGAGCCAGGCTCTATGCAGGGGCACAGGACAATGCATCTCGTAAGGAGTCAAAGAAAAATGGAATAATCTGACATCTACAACTCTAATTATGTACATCTCTCTATCCTAAAGGGTTTTATTTGGCTATAGTTGCTTTTAGAGCCATTAACGAAATGTTGCATTATATCTCTGTTAGTGTGGGGGCATGTGCAAAGCTGCACTTATGCCTAAAGCCTATTTTTACATCGAATGAGCCCTAAAATGGAATTCAAATTCAGTTTGTTTCCATTATGGCGCTGTGATCATTGCAAGTTATTATTTTTTAAAAATACCGATAATCACATTTCTGCATTAAAAGGGTGTGTAAGAAAGGAATAGAATCCATATTAAAAATGTGAGTTAGGAAATATTTACAAAGGAGGAAGCAAAACATAAATCTGCTACAAATGCATTATCCCCTTAGCAACACAAATCTCAGCCCAAGCTTTCTCTTCAAGCTCTTGTGGACTACAAACCCAAGATTTCCTGTGCTTGCAGGCTCTGACTTCTCCATCCTGGTGCAAAGGTGTCAGGATTGGCTGGAAGGATGGGAAATGGGAAATGCCAGGTCAGGGAGAGATCCAGAGCATCACTGCAGGAGGAGCCACACCCCACGCACGGCTGCTGGGCTGGCTGGAGTTCAGCACTGACTGGAAAACATCATCACTGCTCTGAAGCTGTGTCAGAGCCCAGCACATCCCTCTGGCTGCCCTGGCTGGCTCCAGACCCTGGCAGGGGGCTTGGAGATCCTGGCATGAAGTAAAAAACACCTCTGGCTTCAATTTTAGCCTGTGGAAAAGGCTGTCAATTTTGTATGAGGAATTACAAGCCACAAGGGTTTGAGCAGTGTGATATTTGAACTAACACAGGGTGGAAAAGTAGAATTTTGGGATTTTTAGGATGGGGTTCAAGGGGGGTACAGGATGGAGGAATTTGGGTGTGTCCTGGCTTTCTTTCCTTTCTTCTTGCCCTCCATGTCTTGGGTGTGGTGGTGACACTTTTCTGTTGGTTTAGGATGGGAACACACTGCCCAACGTAGATGTTAGCTATTGGTGCATTGTTATAAACAGAGTGTGTGTAACTTTGGATAGAAAAGGTAAACACCACCCTGAGGGCAGACAGGATGCTATGGTGGGCAGAGCTCGGCAGGTCAGAGAGGGATTGTTATAGATAAGAAAGGATAAACAACCTTGAAAACTCAACTTTGTGCATTCCAACCCTCTTCTTCGGCTGCCGGGCTGGGGGAACAGGGACTCTCACACTGTTGGGGTCTCACCAGCTGGCCCTGACAAAGCTGCAGTGGCCAGAGGCACCCAGAGAGCTGCCAACCAGCTGTGCAAAGCCTGGTACCAAAGTGGTGTGCTCCTTCTGCAGGCTGAGGTCACAAACACACAGGATCAGCTGGGAATTCAGCCTCTATCCCGTGCTTGCACCACAGTGGAATTCCTGGACAAGGATTCTTTTGAGGACGGGTTTGATTTAGAGCAGCATAGCAGTGTAAGAGAAAGGAGATTTATCTTCTAAAACAGCACTTTGTCTCAAGGTTCCTAAATTTCCCAGGAGAGCAGGGTGCCACTTGCTCAGCCCCACCCTGAGACAAACGTTTTGCTTTGGGAAAAGTCGTGGTAAAATTTTAACAGAACATTTGTGTTATAAATAAAAGTGAATCCTGTTAACCAACAGATTTTAATCTTTCTCTTGCTGTCACCCAGCACTGCAAGAGGCCACAGCCAGGGAGTTTTGAGCATCCAGTATCTCACCCATTTGGTTATAAATGCAAATATGGTGTGGTTTGGGCCCACACCATTTGACTGCTCTCACCCTACATCTGCACACCCATTTTTAATGGCAAGATTCATATTATGGCAAAAGAAGAGAACAGCCTTTGACTGGAGACAGAAACGCAGGCTACAAGAAGAAAAATATGCAAACTAGACCTAAAGTCATCTACTCAACAAGTTTTCAGGACAAATCAGAGATTCAGGGCAAGTTACAAACAAGGTTGGTCCTACCAAAGATGAGCTGGCTGCTTAAGAGATCAGCTGTGCACAGGCTGTCTTTGAGCAGGAAATCTGAACACAGCCATGGCACAAACAACATTTACTGTCCCCAGCCCCAGGGCTCTCAGAGCAGGTTACAGCCAGAATTACCAAGAACAACAATCAACACAGATCCTTTGTTCTCTTAATCCTTCTGGTCTCACTTTGTGTTCTCTGAGCTACTTGGCCCTTCAAAGCAGGAGAGGTAATTGAATTTCAGTCATATCGAGGTCTGACTCAAAATAACCCATAATGGCACTCATTTCAATATTGCACCCGCTGATTCTTATTCTGGGTGTAGTGTCTGTTCTTTGCTGGAGAAATTTCCATATGCTCCTTGCCCTGAATTTCAAAGAATAACTCTGTCTAATGAAGCTGAGTATTGAGAATTTCCCCCTCCCATGACTTATGGGTGCAATTTGAAAGGGGGGGAAAAGTAACAGGTAAATGAAAAGCACGTCCAACTCTGTGTGATGATGAACAGCCCTTGCAGTTTGCTTAGCCAGAGCTTGTTCTTCATTCCCAGAGGCACCAGTCACTTTTATTATGAGGTGACAGCTGAGTTTTATTCTCGAGATTGTGCAGATTTCTCACCTGACTGGCTCATGACTGCATATTTCAGGTCAGAGAGCAGCACAAGCTGGGCTCTCTTCTCCCCTCATGGCTGTTCTCCCCTGTCATTGTGCAGATTTCCATCTCCCAGTCCCACCAGTAAGTTCCATTTTCTCAGTTCATTCATTTCTATCTCCAAGAACAATCCCCGTGCCCTCTTGCACAGGCAAGGCCCACCCTGCACACCCCAAACCCGTGTCCCTGAGCTGCCCGGGTTGGGGGTCACAGATCTCTGCTCCTCGTTCTTCCCTCACCAAATTCCTCTTCACAAGGGGGAGTCACACTCCCCGTGCTGCTCTGAGCAGGCAGTTTGCTGCGGTGTGGGAGTTCATGGACGTGGGAGCACTGCTAGTGGCATTTATCAGTAACAATCTGTGTAACTGGAAGGGCAGAGCACTGCCTGCAGTTCAGAGGTTCGATTAGCAGCTCTGCTGCTGGTCTGCAGAGTTACCCTGGGCTTCTGGCTGCCATCTGGTGTTTGAATTTTCCACGTGCAAATGGGCAGATCTGGCTACTCTGTGGAATCCTTAAATCACACGGAGCTGGTGTACCTAGATAAAAGTCTCTACTATTTTTAAACGTGTTTATAAGCACCTGGCAGGGAGGTGTTCTATCAGTTCAGTAGAAGAGGATCCATTTCTGAGACCCTGGCTTTGAAGCATCATCTCCACAGCACTGCTGAGCAACTTTTATTTGGTTGTTGCAGGATAGGAATGATGGCAAGGATAGACCTGAAATTTGTTCTACCGACCTCCTTTTCCTGGGCTATCAAACCAGCATTGCTCCCCTCCACTGCTCTTGCTGAGGAAAATAAATCTGAATTAAGAGCACAGCCCACATCTGCACTGACAGGTCAGAGACTCAGAACACTTGGATAAACACCAGCCAAGCCAGATGGAACATTTAGTTAGCAAGGAGACTGCATTGAAAAGCTGGATTAAAACTCAAATCACCAGGGCTGCTTTCAGGGTTGATAAGATCATCCTCAAGCACTGCTGCTGCATTTGGCTGTGTCAGTTCCTGTCAGCACTGGCTTCAGAAACTTCAGGGTCCCAAAAGGGAAGAGCAGATTGAATCCTCTCCAGAAATTTTGCTTCACTGATTAAAATCTCTGCAAGCTTCCCCCACAGCTCATCCTGAGAACATCTATGCCTTTGAAATCATCTTCATCTAGGAATGGCCATTCTTTAGGCAATTTGAGCAATACAATCCAGACTCTATGTTACACCTGCAATGCCACCTGTGAGACTTAAGACCATCTCTACATCCTACAGGTCCAGGATACAGTCTAAGAATGAAAAACCTCTCAAATCTGGGCATTTCCAAGTAGATCTTTTCCTTGGTCAGATGAGAATATGGGTTTCACACCACACAAGCCACTGGGTATATTTATTTATTCATTCCTCAGAACCTTCCTTTGGTAACCTTACTACGTGTAAGTTTTATTTTGCCTCCTCAAGTTTACCAGGACACAAAGGGGCACTTACCAGAAACAAAGAAACAATTTTATAAAATAATGGAACAGTTTCCAAAATCCTCTCCAACTGGATTGGAATTGAGGCAAAGCCCTGGGGACCATCCTGTGGTTAAAGGGGTGAAGGATGAGGTGAATCACCCTGGACAAAAAGGTTTTGATATCTTAACTCATCAACTGGGCAAGTGGAAGCTCAGCAAATTTTCTCATCGATTTTTACTTGCCCCCACGTGACAAATTCCTGGATGTGCAACGATTTTAATGGAACGTCTTAAACTTTTCCCAATTCCTTCAATTCTCCCTACAAAGACAAGGCACTCAAGCAGGAACAAGTCAATCAAAGAATTCCCGTTGTACATGAAATACTGCTGTGCTGTTTGATGGCTAACAAAGCTGAGCTTTCTCACCAGCTTTTCACAAACCCACATTCTCAGGTAATCACAGAGGGACTGGACACTTCCCCGCTGGACAAATAAAACTTGAATCTGCAGGTGGCTGGTAATATTTCCTCTCCCAGCTTCCTCCTTGCTCTGTTTTCCCCTGAACAACAGCAAACCCAACCCTGGGCTCCTTTAATCCATCTGAGCTGCACGCTGGCCAAGGAGCAGCTCTGCACTCATCTGTGGAGGCAGCTGCTCGCCCACCCCTCTGTCTGCAGCACAGATAAATACAGAATTTCTCATTTTTTTCCAGTGTTCTTGGCCTACTTAATCAAAATCCACCCTTGCTGCCAACTGTCAGCAGACTCAGGGTTTGTAGATGTTGCAGTTCAACACACACTAATGCTGTGTGCTGGCTTAAAATAATTACAACTTTCATCTCGACCAAAATCGAGGGTTTTTTTGTGTGTGTGTGTGAGGAGCACACTTGCTAATGTTCAGTTTTAGCTGAGTTTTGTAACAGTCTGGCAGTTTAAGCTGGGGGCTGAGCATTTGTATTTTGTGTGAAGGTGTCAGAGAATGAATCTATTGAATTTTCCCTGATGTTATCCTGAGATTCAGAAATCTCGAGCAGCGTCTCACATTCTGCAGCACTGTTTTTTCACAGAGGTGGGGAGTGTAGACAGCAAAGTAATAGAAAAGATATAAATGCAGGATTGTCAGGGATTGTCAGGAAGCCTTTTACTGGAAAAAATCCTTATATTCCAAGCCCATCCTCCCTCAGATGTGAAAACTGCCGCGTGCAAACAGCTTAAAATACATACATTCAACTTGAAGTATCATAAAAAGGAAAAAAGAAAAATTAAACAGAAAGAAATCTTCTAAACAAGACAAGAAAATTCATTCCCCCTTTTCTGAAAGACAGCACTCCTCTCACCTTTATATGCAGCATTTCAGAGGTAAAACCTCTTTGGTGCATTTTGGTGAGCAAACCCTTGGTCACCATGGGTCCACAAAAGCCTGGGCCACGGGAGGTGGGGGTGGATCTGCAGAGGGAAGGCCTTAAACACATTAACTGCACCAGAAATGTCTTGGAATGGCCCCAGCAGGAGAGGGTTGGCATGATCCCATAAGCATCCCCTGTAGGAGGGCTGTAAGATCCCATAAAGGATTGTAAGATCCCATAAACATCTCCTCTAGGAGGGTTGTAAGATCCCATAAACATCTTCTCTAGGAGGGCTGTAAGATCCCATAAACATCTTCTCTAGGAGGGCTGCATGATCCCATAAAGGGTTGTATGATCTCATAAACATCTCCTGTAGGAGGGCTGTAAGATCCCATAAAGGGTTGTATGATCCCATAAACATCTCCTGGAGGAAGATTGCATGATCCCATAAACATCCCCTGTAGGGGGGTTGTATGATCCCATAGAGGGTTGTATGATCCCATAAAGGGTTGTATGATCCCATAAACACCTCATGTAGGGGGGTTGTAAGATCTCATAAACATCTCCTCTAGGAGGGCTGCATGATCCCATAAAGGGTTGTATGATCCCATAAATGTCTCCTGTAGGAGGGCTGTAAGATCCCATAAAGGGTTGCATGATCCCATAGACATCTCCTGGAGGAAGATTGCATGATCCTATAAACATCCCCTGTAGGGGTTCTCCTTGCCCTCCATGTCCTGCTGTGCTGGTGACACTTTTCTGTTGGTTTCAGGCACAGACACACTGTCCAACACCAATGACAGACATTGGCACGTTATTGCAAACACGGCACACGGAGTTTTGGGTATAAAATGTGAACAGTGCCCTGAGGGCAGACAGAATGCCATGGCCGAGCTGCTGGACAGAGCTCAGCAGGGCAGAGAGAGAATGTTCTAGATCAGGGAAAATAAACAGCCTTGAGAAGCCGACCCTGCACATTCAGACTCCTCCTCTGGCTGCAGGGCTGGGAGAACAGGGACTTTTACACTCTGGGGTCATCCCGACACACAGAGACACTGCAGACCCTGAGACCTTCCCAACAAAGCCTGGCCTTGGGGGAAGACCCGGCTGTGAGGTTGAGAAAGAAATCTCGCTGGGATTGGGTTTAATAACACCATGCAGAGATTAAAGTGGTTCCTTCTGAGCATGGAAGAAGAGGCACAATCTCAACGGAACAGCGAGAGCCATGAAAGTCAGGTGGGAACAGAGCCTGTCCTTGTGGCAACAAGCTTAGAGATCCTAGGCCAGAAAATTCAGGTTTATAGGCATGAACCTCGAGAGCTCAGCAGGATACAGAGCTCTCTCTGGAGAGCAGGAGATCCCAGATTTAATAAAGAGCTTTCAGCAGAGTAACCCCAGCTGGAAGCAAAGGAAAGCACAGTGGGACAAAAGAAATCCCCTGCCAGGGGAACAGAAACAACAGGCAAATGGCAAGGAGGTGTGATGGGAGAAAATGAGTTAGGGAAGGTTTTTCATGTCCCGGGGAGCAAGACCTGGGCATGAATCCTGCAGAAGGAAGCTCTCATCTGCTACGAACTCCAAAAGAAATGATCCGGCCACTTCACAGGGAATGAGAACACCAAAAAAACCCCAATGGAGAGCAAAGCTGGCACCCAAATCTTGGGGATGGAGGCTCAAATGCCTGCACATGCCAGTGGAGACAAATTGTTTTGTTCTGAAGGAGTAAGGACAGATAGAATCAGGCAGAAAAGCTCTTGGAACTAAACAACTGGGAAAAGTGTAACTCAAATGCTTCTTGCAATTACCAGCAGAGTATCAAAATGGCAGGGAGTCAAAAGCAGGGCTGCCTCATCCTAAGAGCTCCAGCAGCCCTTTCATCTGCTCTTCATTATTCTGGAAGGTTTGGATCATTTTAAAAGTGACAGGATAATTTTATTCTATTTTTTTTTTAATAAAATCAGTGTCTGTGCTCTGGAATGAGTCATCAGCTGTCCATCAGCACTGAGCCAGGAGTCAGAGGGGATGATGCAGGTTGGGATAATGCATCCTGAAATCTCTCTGCCTGGGCCACCCCTGGAGGTCACCTCCAGGCTGACAAGGGGGTACCACGAGAGCTCAGCTCAGGAAATTAAACCCCAGGTTTGGCTGCAAAAGTTTCAGATACTTAGACTGATCTTGTAAGTATTTCACAGAGGGTTACCATGGAATTTCAAACTTAACACCAAGACATCCGAGGAGGCAGGAAAGCCTCAGTTTGTCACAGCCTGGAAGTGAACTCCCCATATTCAAACCAAAAGGACATGGAAAAGTATCTTGTCTGCTTTTAGGGTGAACTTATGTAAATCAGAACAGAATTGAAGACACGTGAGAAGTGTGAGTAACAGCTGGGAGAAACTGCCCAGCAGCTGCCAATATCAATAATTTATCATTAATTGGTTCCACAGCCATTTCTGAGGCTGTCATGCCAGGGAGCTGTGCAAAAGGATCACAGAGTTACAGGGCAGGGGAAAGGTGAGCCCTTCTGTGCTGCTGGCCCACAATTTCCCCAAATATTTGTGTACTCCTGTGCATGTAGCTGTTCTCGAGACACAAAATACAACCAAGCAACCACAAAAACAGCAAAAAGACAAAAAAGAATCCATCAGTTTGTGTCCCCCACCAGGCAGGAAGACAGAAATGGAGGGGAATGCATGCTAAGCATAAATCCTTTGCAGCAACTGAACAAATAGATGCAGTTTCTCATCAAAATGGAACGGGGCTTTGGAAACCTCTCTGCTCCAAGTTGTGGGGGCTGAATCCACTTCTGTTTTGATATTGTGTTATCAATTAATTCGACTGAACTTCCTGGGCAAGTTATTAAGTCCCCATGCCAGTTTCTCATTATCTGTAAACCAGGGCTAACAGTATCAGCCCCAGTACTTTACAAAGGAGATCAAGGATTATATGGAACTAGGAATAATTCCCAAATCCTGCTTGAAAATTGCATGCCAACTTTTCCCTCTTATCTGGAAACCTCCAACCTCCCTTCAGCATCATTAAAAGAAGACTTATTCCAACATATTCTTGTACAAGAACAAAACAGACAGTAAGCATTTCAGATAAAATTTGCCTCCAATCCTAGCTGGACTGCCACTCTCCCTTTTCCTAAAAGGAATCTGGTTTTGAAGGTGACCTGCATTACTGCAGTGTTAATCAAAATGCACTGTGTGTAATCAGTTATTATTTTATCTCTGGGCATATTCAATGCCTCAAAAATGTGTGAGCATTCCCAAGGGGAGCATCGTGCCAGGAAGAGAAGGCTCTTCTTCAGGAAAAAAAGGGGTCAAATCCTCCCCCAAAGTACAAAGTCCCTACTGATGCTGATCTATTGAAACACTGCCTAATACTTTTCATATTTAGATTGTCATAATGTCTTGGACTTTGTCACATATTTTATGTTTTGCCACAAGAATAACTAATTTTCCTGCTGCTGTCAATGCAGGTGCTTCTGAGACCCCACTGGCCACGGCACAGGTGAAAATCTTCCTCATGAAAGAGAATTTCTGTGAAATAATGCAGAGCTGCCGAGAAATAATTTAAATTTTCAAGCAAAACTGCCCTATCCAATGCACCCTTCACTTTGCTTTCAGTCACACACTCTTGCTTCCCAGAAAACTTGAGATCTGTAAACAAAAGCATCTAATTTTTTTATGCTTGGTCTTTCCAAAAGCACAGTTTATGTACAGGATCCAGGGGCTACGGGGAGGACAAACCCTCTGATTTCCAGTAATTCCCAGGAGCAATTTCCTGATGGAACCTAAGTAGCTATGGAAACAATCTCTTTTGTTTCCTGCACAATAGTCTCCATTTCTAAAAGTTTCCCCTCCAGAGAAGGACAGCACTCCCTCACAGTGACAATTCCTTTTCTCAGAGCCAGGGCAGGTGGAACAGGGAGCTCCAGCCTGGAGCAGGGCTCGGATCAGTGACTGATCTGTCTGGGGTGTCCAGTCCACGGTGGGAATCCTGGGGGACTGTAAAATCCACACACTGCTGCACTCATCCCATTAATTCCCAGCTGCTGCTCCAAAGGTAAAACAAGTGGGATCTGTTCCACGCAGAAATGGGATCACAATTTGCATTTCAGGGCCCCCCAGTGCCCCATCTCCATGAATTCCTGGGCACATCCATGTCACTATGGGACACAAAATGAGTGCACAGAAGCTTGGGGAGTTCAAAAGAGAAAAAAAAGCCAGTTTTATTCAAACATCTGGTGTTTATACAATTCCAGAGGTGACCGTGGGTTGGAGGATGGAATTACCACCTCTCCAACCACACTGGTCCAAAGATCAATCCATCATTTCTCTCCACCCACAGGGAAATATGGAAACTATTCTATTTATACATGAAACTGTGTGGGAACTCTGACTCTCAAACATGTGAACATTATCAGAAGGCTAAAGAAGTTTTATGAGAACTTTAAAACTTTTCAAAAGAACTATAAAAGAAAACTTAACACTTTTAAAAATCAGGGCAACACATACAGAGATTTATATCAAATTAAATCTGGCCTCCACTACCCAAAGGCCAGGCCCACAGGAGATGGAGGTCAGATGTGGGCCTGGGAAAATCAGGATATTCCTTCTGCCTCTAGAGTGGTTTCCAATACAACCCTGGCAAAAGTCATTCTGATTGCCCCTGCCTCAGTTTCCTTTTCCACAAGAACAGGGCAATGCCACCCACCTTCTGATGGAAACTGCAAAATGAGAGTGGCAAATAATCAGCAGAGAGAGAAATAATCCTACCACCCTCTGCCTGTATTTTGAAGAGTGGGTCAATAGATTTTCTTCATGTGATTTGTTCCCTCCCCAGCAGATTTTATTCTTATCTAAAACTTGCTCTTGAAAACCCCATTTAGTTTTATAACCTGCTTGGGAGTCCTTTGGAGCAGTATATACTTTATAAATGCAAGATAATCCCCACCGTTTCCAGCCTTCTGCCTCTAACTAACACTCATCCAAAAACTGCAAGCAGGTTGAAAATTTTGCCATAAATGCTCCATTTCTCTCCCCAGCGTTCCATAACCTTGGAGTGGGGGAGCAGGAGGACTGGTCTGGCTGCATTATTGGGGGGGTTACACAGAGCTCATGGAATCAGCAGCAGGAGCTGCATGCCAAACACAGCTCCTCCAAAATTCCCTCCCAAAAGAGGGAATATCCTGCACGCAGAGCTTTGGGCACCAGGGCCCTGGGCTGGGGTGTGAGAGCCCTGCCCGGGCTAGAACAGAGTCAATAACACAAAGCCAATATTCTCCAGCAATATCTGCAATCCCAGCAGAGCCTGGAAGCCTTTTGGAACTTTTTTTTTTTTTTTTTTTTTTGGTTTAACTCTCTTGATGACAGCTCCATTTCTAGGTCCTCAGATGTCACACTGTGATTTAACTTACTGTAATGATCTTTCAAGGACAGGGTCAATTTTTCCCATTTCTTTGGTGCATTAACACTTAGAGAATGGATTTGCCTCCTTTCCCCCGTGGATGCGCACTGGCTGAGGTTACCAGATGAAAAATACTGCTTGAAACTGAGCCCAGTGACACTTTCAGAGACCCCCAGGTCATTCCAATCCTTGCAAACAGAGTTCCTCCTGCCTTCGGGGAGGAATTCTGCTTTCTTAGGAAGGCTCTGATGCACATTTAGGCCTGGAATGTGTCTAATACCAGCTTCTACAGTGGCAAGAAATGAAATAACAACTTCAAACTGCAGGGATGGAAGCCTCCCCCACCTTTTATTGAGCTGGCATCCAGAGATGTCTGAGAAGGAGCTGTTCCTGAAGTGCACTGACATGTCTGGAGCAAGAGCCCTTCTGGGCTCACTGCAATAAGCACCAGTTTCACGAAGCATTTCTAGCCACATCACTTTGGCTATCTGAGAGTGTTTGGCAGCACCTGACAGCCTGCCCTCTGCACCAGCTGGGGGACAGCCACTTGCTGTGAGCCATCCCCCAGCTGTCCCCACCCTGAGAGGGAATTTGGGACCTGGGTGCCGTCAGTCCTGCTCTGCTTCCAGGAGGAAAAGTGTTTCTCCCAATCATGCGCAGAGCCAGGGCTCAGTTTAAATCCTCCAGCTTATTTTTCTTACTCTGAACGTCTGATCTCACTCTTTTATCACTTTCAGGACCGCTTTCCCCTTCCCAGTGACACTCCCTAGACAGAAATCAGGGAGCAGAAGCGCTCCTCGGGATCGGGATGGATTGATGGGTTCTGGGACATTGGCTCGCAGGGCAGCTTGCAGGTTTAGCAGCAGTGACCAAGCATGCCAGGAAAAGAGCAGAAGGTCAGAATCAGCCCCTCCTGTCTTCGGATCTCCTTGGAATTCTGCCCCAGGGCTTCTGTTCAGTTCTGGGGCACAAATTTCCACAAAATTCCGTATCCCTGGAAGTGGTGCAGCCACATTCCAAGATCATTTTCCAACCTGTGCCTTTCTCATGATTTGTCAATAAGCTGCCTTTGACCATTTTTGTTCTGTGCAGCTGTCCTTCCCTCCTGCCTGCACTGCAGGCTGACAGATATTTCACTTCAGTGCCCTGAACAGTCTCACCCTGCGCTGACCCCGAGCTTAAATTCAGTTCCTGCTTTTCCTTTACTCATGAATATTTAACTGCTGTAGTTTACACCTGCTGGATCTCATTTGCTGTCATTAAGATCGTTCAAGTTTGCTGTGGGGGAAGGGAAAGTAAAGTGTTTTGTGATGTCAGATAATTCTCTGAAATGATTCTGGTCCCACCATGTTCCTTTTAACCTCTGCTTGCACCAGCAGGTCTCACAGTGATGATCCCTTTGTCAGCTGCCACCTTTCCCCACAGCCAGGCCCTCTGACAAACCTCTCCTGAGCACTCCCATCCAAATTAAAATCAGGAGCAAACTCCCCTGGACAGGCACCTTTACCACCTGGACGGTCCTGTGAACTTGGGTCAGAATTTATGAGCATTTCATTCATTGCACCAGCACGAAAATCAGATGGGAGGGACCAACAATTTCTTCCAAAACACCAATTTCTTCCCTTTCAAAGCTTTTCCAGTTGGCAGTCACTCAGTTATTCTAGAGACTGACAGGCTCCAATGGGACCATGCAGCTAAGGAAAAAGAACTACATTTTTAAAATTTATATATATATCTTTTTATATATTTTTAAAATATATTTATATATATACACACATATACATATATTATGTGTGTGTGTATACATATACATGTATATATGCATATATACGTATATAGATATATGTGTGTGTCTATATATATATATATATTTTTTTTTTTTTTAAGTTTTAATCAGAACAAGCACTTTATTCTCAAGCACCGATGACAGCCTGGTGTCCTGAGCCCTGTTTTGGCACCAGTGATGCAATCCTGTCCCCTTTCCCCTGCTTCCCTCTGTGCAGCTTCCTCACCCACAGAATCCCAGTGAAATTTTGGATGGAGGGATCTAAGGAGGTCACCTCATCCAACCCCGCTCAAAGTAGGGATAAGACATTAAAACACTACAAAACATTAAAAAAAACCCCTTTGTTTCCTATTTCTACAAGCAGTCAGTGCACAGAAAAATCCTTTCTCTCAGCCCATGGCAGCTCAGTTATTTCAGAAGTTTTTCTGATGACTCTTACCTGGAAGATTTTGGAAATCCATCTAACGCAGCACAAACCAGATCACCCTTCACATATTTATTGATTCTATCCAAAAACTCTAATGGGTTTGTGAAATATGGCTCCCCTCTACAAAAACAATGTTGTCTCTTTCCCAGGATGTTTATCTGGTGCCTATCAAGTCTCTTTATTACAGTTTTCTACCATTTCATCCAGGAGAAAAGTCAGAGCTGCTGCTCTGCACTTTCTCGAGTTCCTCCCACACTTTTTAGAAGAAAAAAATATCCTTATTGTGGCTTTGTGTGACCTACTTTCCATTCCCTTCGGTTCATTTCAGTTCTCTGGAAACCCTTGGTGCAGAATTTCGGTTGCTTTGGTAGGGCAGTGCCTCAGTTCCTTGATGCAGGAGAAGCAATAACAGCATTTCCTTCGCTGTCACAACAATTCATGACAAGTCTGGCACAAACAGATTTTTTTTTTTTTTTAATTTTGCTAATAGAATAGTTGGAATTTTGGCTGCAAACTCACTTTTTCTCCCCCAGTATTGCAGAAGAGGTGATGTTCCTGCTGGTTCCTGCAAGCTAATGCCAGGAAAAGAAATGGAACACGGCACTGCTTTCTCACTTGCAGAGGAAATCAAGAAAAGGGCAAGTTGGATCATTTACTGTGATTAAAAATAATACCTCGGGGTTCAACCCCAGCTATGACAAGAGTGACTTTCTTTACAGAATAAAATTATACCAATTTCCCCCTGGAAGGTAGAAGTGCTGAGAAAATGGGAAATTGAGAGTTTTGTAACGATGATAATTGTAAAACACATCACCAGCTCTGACTACACGCAGCTCCTCTGTGTCAGGAGGTTTTTCCCTCAGCCTCCAACAAGTGGAGACTTGTTCTGTTATTTGCTGCATTTAGGCACAGGCATAAAGCAAACGAGCTGTAGGACAGAGTCTGCCACGTTATGGTTTCTGCAGATTGGGATTGCTCTTTGTTCTGAAGCTGAATTACAGCCCATTAATAAAGAAAGAAACAGTTTAAAACTACTTAAATCTTTAAGTGGTATAAAATGTTTAAGATTAGCACTTTTTTTTTTCCCATAACGTAAATCTGATTTTGTGCTCCATATAAAACCACATGATGCACGTTCTAAAGAATGGACTTGGCTGTGGAATCCTGATTCTTATTGTCTTGTTTATGATTGAGCCAGGAGA
Organism: Vidua chalybeata; assembly: GCF_026979565.1. Taxonomy (NCBI): domain Eukaryota; kingdom Metazoa; phylum Chordata; class Aves; order Passeriformes; family Viduidae; genus Vidua; species Vidua chalybeata. The sequence goes on along the minus strand of NC_071547.1, from coordinate 1,489,108 downwards.
ACTGTAACACCCCACTGTGGGTTATTTTATATATATATATAGCTATATATATATATATATATATATATAAACTATATATAAATATATATATATAGTTTTATATATATAAAAACTATATATAAAAATATATATAGTTTTATATACATATGCAATTATTATAGTACATACATTATTATATATAATATAATATAATATAATATATAATATAATATAATATAATATAATATAAATACACAATATAATATATAATATTATATATTTTTATATATATATACTATATATTTAAATTTTTTTTATATATATATATATATATATATATATATATATACACTAAATCAAAGCATGAAGGGGATCTGTAGTGTCCATTTTGATCAAAGCTGAGTCAAACCTCGCTGCCTGCTGCAGTCTGGATGTCCTTGCCTGCCCAAGGGACAGTGCTCATTTCCAGCAGGTGGGAAGCTGGGAATTCAAACCCTTGCAGTGTCACGCCCCAGTTTCAGTGGGGTTTCAGTGGGGATCAGGCCCCAGCAGATTCCAGAGGTGTGGAATAACCATCAGGGCAGAAGGAGGGGGCAGGGGGAAGTGGGAGCAGGTTTCCAGATTAAATTCACCAGCTGCAGTGTGACTGCACGACGCTGCTGAGCCAGGGATGGGTGAAATGACTCGCACGATTTCAGGGGGCAAAAATGAGCCTTTATTCAAAAGCACTTCTCTCTTTTATAGAGAACATCGTGAACATTCATTCCATTGGTCCTAAAGTAAAACCATTCCACCTGATTGGCACACTGGGCTCAGGTCAGTGTGGTAGAACAGATCTATAAACAATATGAACAGAATGCAAGATAATGGATTGTTTACATTCCTCCTGGGCTTTTCCCCAGGCTTAGCCTGGCAGAAATCTTTCTCCTTTTCTCTCTGGCTGACCTGAGGATATCCACACCTGCACAGCAGGAAGAGCAGACAGGAGCATAGCCAGGGTTACCTTCACCAACCACATGGCCCCCATAAACCCTGGAGTGCAGAACTGCACAGGGATACACAAGAATGCCCACTGCCTTGCTGGGCATTCAAGGGTTTCACCCAGATCACTCCTTCTTACTTCTGTGCTATTGACTGCAGGGAAATTACTGCATCAATAAGCAGCAGGATCCCAAAGCCCCAGAGCTCTGTGCCTGCCCTCCCTGCTCCTCCAGACACATCCTTCACCTCCGTCCTGCACCGCACAACCCTGCTAAACACACAGCGAGGTCATCTGAGCACGAGAGGAGAGGTGGCACTTCAGCCTCGCTCCTCACACACAGGGGATGATCTGCAGCCTCCAGATGCTGGGGGTATTTTTTAGGAAGTCAAATAACTGCTGTGAAATATGTGGGGGGAAATGGGTGCAGTTCCCCCAGTCCTGGCTCTGCCTCCAACCTTTCCATTGCTGTGAAGGAGAAATTCCTGCATTCCAGCACCGTGCTGGGACTTCCTAACTAACACCTGTTTGTGCAGGGAGGATTTACAGCATTTTTACAACACCTTGCACTACAGAGCCATTTCCAAAACCAGAGCTCTTCAAACACGAACCCAAAAGTCAGAAGTTGTTTTATGAGGCCTGAGATGGGAGCCAAACCCATCACCAGCAGGGACAGCCCTGCCCACACATTTGTCACTCTGCTTTTGGCTAAGGGTGACTCTCAAATTATCACCAAAAGGGCACGGGGAAGTCACCAGCAAGGGCTGGAGCTGGATCAAACACTGCCCATAGAAATAAAAAGAACAAAGTCACACCTTCTGCCTGGCCGAGAGATCCAGGAGCAGAGTGCTGGTGTGCTTTAGGACACTGGGGAAGTGTGAGCCAAGGCACACGAGCTGTGTTTGAGTGCTCTGAACTATTTCCATCCTCCAGAGGTTGGAATAGGCTGTGAATTTATGCTTTTGGTTGCTATGGTAATTTGTATTGTCGAAGTTTTAATAACCTCATCAAGAACATGCACGCAGGAGCAGTGTGGCACCTCCACGTAATTTAACAGCAATCCATTCATGGCTCGTGGTACCCTTTGAAACACTGCACAAGGAAATTAAAAACAAATAGAAATAAATCACCACCATGCCCAAACCAATAAATATTTAGGCTGAAAAGGTGAGCAGACAGCGGAAAGAAAAAGATATTTTCAGAGAAATGATGGAAGCTTCTCAGACAATTATTCCTCTCCCAACAGCAAGAGCAAGGTTAGCCCACATCAGTGGTAATTAGCTGAGAACGATGGGCTCCTGTGCTTATTGTGCATGAAAAGCCACTTTCAGCGACAGCTTTTCAGAATTCAGATTTGTTAGCCCCGAAGTACAAAGTACACACGTTGCTAATATTTAATTAAGGCAGGTTAAAAATGATGGGCTAAACCCCAGAGAATATTAGGACTGCTGTACACAACAAACCCCTTTTTGAGTTCATTTGCAATGGTGTCGGTGCTGGTTCATCTGAGTGTGCTTTGGTCCTGTCTCTAAATCTCCTCAGTGTCCTCACACACCATCAGATTACTTGAATCATTTGTTTGGTAGCTTTACATGCTGCTTGTGCATCATTTGCAGGAAGAGATAATTATGTTTCAGCTCTTTAGTTTGTTTTTCTGCTTGAACTTTATTGCATTTTAATAGTTTTTCTAGCTCTCTCTAGTGCCTAAGTAAGAGAAGGAGAAGGGACTTTAATAAATAATTTTTCTTTCTTGTCACTGTTATGGTTCAATATGTCAAAATGGCAACACCTTGGACTTCCTTAAGTTTTTAAACTGTATTAAAAGAGCTTGAGTTATACAAGGCCAAAGAGTAAACACTGATTATTAACTTAACTGAAGCCAAACAAGAATCCAGTGCAGGGTGAACCTGAATTAACTTTCATTTCTGACAGATGCACAAACAGTTACATCCCACAGTTCCCCTCTGAATGCCTAATGTTCCTCTGGGCAGTTTTATTTTCCTCTGGACTCATCCTTTCCCCCTCCTCCCAACGAGGATTCCTGCCTTTTCACAGCCCAGCTTTTCTCGCAGTGTATTGACATGGCTTCAGTCTTATTGAAAGGGAGACAACAAATATTTATTCACTGCCCTTTTTTACAGCTCCCACTTGAAACGAGTAAATACAAAAGCGCTCCTGATCCTTCTGGCTGCTGGAGAGGAGAGAACAGCTGAGGAGGAAAGTGCTCCAAGGCAGGAGCAGGCATTGGCATTTGCATGGACAGGACAACACTTCAGTGGATTTGCAGAAATCCTGGTAAACACAGAGCTCCAAAGAGACTGGCAAAAAATCCTGGGGGAAACCAGATTTCTTTTAGTGCCGTGATCTTGGGGTTCATAGAGAGGCCAAGCCCAGAGATTCCAGAAGAGGTAAAATCTCCTGCATCACCAGAAGTGTCCCAAGGCAGCTCCTGCCCTGCTGCTCGAGGTGCTCCAGTGGCCAAATTGTTTCTCTCTCAGGACAAGGCAAAGTTCACAACCTGAAGCGCCTCAGGAAGGAACTTCTGGGTTTGGGATCTGCCTCACCACTTAAGCCACACTGCCCTCCTAAGCAAGCCAGGCCTGTGCCATGGCAGCAGTCACCACAGGCATTCCTTCCAGCCACGAGGAGCTGAAATCCTCCCTGCCTGCAGAGCACTTGCACTGGGAATATTTTAATAGCCTTGAATACTCAGTAATCAGAGCTTCCCTAGGTGCACAATTCTAAATGAGTCTCATATTGAGCTTTTATTTTTAGAGAAATATAAAGATCAGATTCCAGAATAGCCCCATTACGGCTGTCACTTCGTTTGGAGGGACTTCAGAAATAAACAGACTTAAAATGTTTAAGGTTAATTAAGGAAAACAGAAAGATTTATAGTGTATGGAGAAGCTTTGAGTAAAAGGTGTGAAGAACAAGTGATGTAATTCCTTTGGTGGCCGTGTGATGTGGGTGAGGGTGGGATGGCAGAAATACACAGAAAAAGGAGAAAAGGTTTGTGCTGGGTGAAATTTGGCAAGAAAGTCCCAGTTCTGTCAGCAGTGCCATCCCCTGTGGAAGAGTCAGCAGGGTTGGAATATCATGGGAGGATGCAAAGGAACTACAGGAAATTCCATCAGCTCTTCTGCACTGGCAGAGCAGGATCTGCTGAGCATTGCTCCATCAGTTCTGGACTCCAGGAACTGCTGAGATATCCCTGATGCTCCAAACCACAAACCTTTCTTCTCCAGCTGTATGGTCACACCTACAAGTGTTAAAATACCACTTCTGCTGCAGCCAAAGAATTATTTGCCTTGTTTTCAATTTCCAGGCTGCATTAAGTACCATTAGCAATATTCCTGTTAATTTTCTTTGCTCTCTTTTGAATTCCTGGAGCTGTCCAGAGCAGATAATCTCTTGCTGATAGCAGAGGGTGCAGTTGCTGAGGAGACTGCGAGGCCCTGCAGGAATTCCAGGAGCTGCAATGTGGGATGTTACTGCATCAAAGCAGCTCCCAGCTCCAACAGAACAATCCCAACCCAACTCCTCTTTAAAACTCTGGGTTTTTTTCTTTGCCCCACCTCGTAATTACAGCTTGTGTCAGAGCCTAAGCAAGAAGACTTTTCAGATATATGCCTGGAAATAATTAGAACTTGGCTCTGTGCAAGCTGCTCTCTGCTCAGCACCTGGGGCCAGGCTGCACCTTCTCTGACTCAGGGGGCCACAAAAGCACCTGAAAGCAGGAGCTGGCCACAAAAGCAGCTCCTTTCTCTGCTGAAAATCCCACCTACCCAAAGAGAAATCTCTGCAGTGTTGAAAACAGCATCCCAGCTGGCCAGAGAGCAGTCAATAAAACAGCCAGCCAAATCACAGTGTCAGTGACCCTGCAGTAAAATGCTCCTGTCACCTGTGTCCTCCTTTGGCTCCTTTCATGGGGGCTCTGGGCAGAAGACACCAGTCCAGGACTGGCTGAGGAAAGGTTTGATCCAATGATTTCCACAGCTCCCTTATTTTCACTGTCTCCTGGGAGCCATCCAGGGTTTAATGAGAGCATTCCTGTCCATCTCTGCTCGCTCCTGAGTGCAACCCACCAGCATTTCTGTGAACAGCAGAGCCCCAGACACCTGGAGGTCTTTGCCAGGCTCTGCTGCACAGATATTTGTAGCCCAGGCTGTGGCAAACACCTCCCAGTCCAGACTGGAAAGGAACCAGTGCCCAGGGTGCAGAGGCACAGCTGCCAGTCTCACATGGCACTTGTGGAATTGACTTTTTTCCTTTGAAAATCAAAAATCTTCACGTTTCAGCCTGCATTTATATTATCTATGCAGTGTTTTACAGCTATTTAATCACAACTGTCAGGTGTGTCCCCATTTTCCTGCTGGGTCACTGGTGTCCTTGTGTTTGAGATGGGCTCTGATTTATGATTCCATCCTGGGCTTGGAGAAATTCCTTCTCCTTGGAGAACTCAAGCAACGAAAACCTGAGGTTTCCCACAGGGAGAGAGGCAGGACCTGCCTGTAACCCAGAGGTTCTCTGGTTCTTTTTACAAGAGTGTTCCACTCATAACCAAGGCCAGACTTTCCTGAAGACAACGCAGTTCTCTGAATGTCTCTGTCCAATTATTTACCAAATTCTTTGCAAATTTTGCTTACAGACATGAAAGGGAAACGTGGCTTTCAGAAAATCACATTTGGGGTGAACAATGAATTCTGTTTTCAAAGTGAAATGCCACTGATGTTTTCAACAGAGGCTATCACAGCAAGCACAGAAATTAATTCACTATTCCAGAAACTGCCAAGGCAGGATTGGTGATAACACGACCAAGTGTGCAGTTCAGTTTGGTCCTGTTCTTTTCATTTTTTAATTAAATTTGAGAGTGGTAGGATAGGACTTTTCTGTGAACAAACTAAACTCAGGTGCTCCTTTTTCTTCTCCTGGTTGCTCTCAGGACTTGAGACGCTGCATTTGGTGAGCAAAGGGAATCTCTGGTACAGAGTGTCTCCTGTGGCACCCTGGGAGCTGCTCTTGTTCCCTCCATCACCTCCCAGCAGCAGGAGATTGCAGGAGGTCCCACAACCTGCCTAAAGTCAAAAGCAATTTTAAAACAGAAGGCAAAGGGCAGTGCTGGTTTTCTCTCCAGCAATGAAGTGATCATGCCATCAACTATGGCTACTTTTCTCTAAACATTTTCTCTAAAGCTGGCCCAAAATAAGTTGAAGTAGTTTTGACAGGAAAAAAAAAAAATCTTTCTACAAAAGCTCATCCTTCAAAAACTTTAATTTGAAATGCTCAACTTTCTTGAAGTTAATTTGGAAACAAAATATTTCAACAAGCAACAGAAGTTTAATGTTGTGTTCTAGAAGCATCTTTCCAACAGCTCGGTATTTTAAGTCTGTGAAAATCTTCAAAATTGCCTGCCATAAATTTATCACTTTGTCCATTGGAATATTCACCAAACAAAAAACATTCAAGAAGGCTGTTGAAAGGTGTCACAGGCTCATTAAATTGTTTTTGCCAAAGTGAAGCATGTAAGTGTAATAATTAGATCAGGGCAGACTTTAAATGCACACAACATCGTGTTGCACTGAAACTGATCCTTGCACTGACACCTGCCTTGCTGCAATGCCTGTAGAACCAAAATTCTAAAAGAATGAAGACCAAAATGGGCTCCAGTTGTTGTGCTAAGCCTTAGTTTAAGATGGGGTCAGAGAAACAAGGAGCTTAATGGATTTTATTCCAGGAAACAAAGGCTGCATGCAAAGCATCAGCTGCTCTGAGAGCAGTGGGAACAGTCATTAAAAGCTGATTAGTGGGAGAGGTCCAGCCACAAACACTGAGCGTTCAAGGGGAAAAAAGTTTTCCCAGCAAGAGCAGCATGGTTTAATTTTCCTCCTCGTAGTTTTTTCTTGACTCTGAACAGAGGAACTGGGAATGCTCAAGTGACATTTGTTCAAGTGACATCCCAAGCCCCTCCCTGGGCTGTGGCAGTGAGGTTTGCACACAGGCAAGTGGTTTTTAAATCCCACTGTGGAATTCCGTGCAGCACCTTACAGTAACTATCCAAAGCATTTCTCACACTCTAAGTGCCTGCCACGAGCCCTGGGAGACACATGATGAATGTTCACTGCCTTTGGACAATAAATATAAATAAGAGTCTAAACAGACACAGCAGCTCTGTGTGAGAGTCGGAGGAAAGTGAAGGAATCGGGAGCTGATCTACATGCTCAGTGTGAAAAAGGAGATGTGGATATTTGTCTACCAGAAAAGTGACTCTTGATGTTTAATAACTTTTAATTTTGGGTAAGATTTACTCTCCTCGTGGTTTGTTGCTGTGGGCTTTCAGGACAGGGCTTGCTCCCTGTGCTCAGTGTTTGGGAAAGCCAAGTTTGGACGCCTTGAGCAGTCAGGCAAGGAAGGCAGCATTTCTGCAAGAGGTAATATCCTCCTGATGAGCAGGTATTAAGAGCAGATAAGTGGTTTTTTAGTCACATAGTGCCTAAAATGAATCAGCACAGCCAGTGCCTGTGGTGAGGCCAGCGGAGCTCTTTGTTTAAGAAGCTCTCATTATTTAATATTTCCTTTGGGAAAAACTGCAAACCCCCGAAACTCCGACAGCAGAAATGAAGTCTGGAGAGAAAACCAGTATCCAGCTCCAGGTGATGTTGGTATTCAGGCTGTGACAGACCTGCAGTGTGATTTCTGACCCCCAAAACCACCAAAGGGGTTGTTCTCCCACCAGTCTGACGGGGGAAGAAAGGATTGGGCACATCACAGAGGAGGGGACAGATGCTGGCACTGCTCATGCTGAATCACAACAGACACTTCAGGGAGTCCACTAAGGGATTAAATTCAAGTGTAACACCCTGAACTTACTAAAATCAAAAGAAAAACTTCAGCATCTTCAGTGAATTCAGGTTTGGTCTCGTTCTCTTGCTACCCTTCCCACCCCTTGACATATTTTCCTACCTAGAATATTTTCTCTCTTCTGTAGAGTGAGAAAACCTTAATCTGGCAGGATCTCAACTCTTCTATTTTCAGCCTGAACTTAAATCTGGTATCAGATTGATATCTGATATAACACAGATACAGAAAATGCAAATGTTTCCCATTTTGACTCGAGATTTGATCAGATCTCCTTCAGCTGCTGTTGTCAGTGTCAAGTCAAGGACACCAAAGATGCTCCTGCTCCTATGAAACTATTTAATAGCAAGAGCAGCTCCATGGAGATGACACCCAGCTCCTCAGGGCTGAGGGGCTCTTTGAAGGAGGTGAAAGAATCAGAGCCTGAATCAGTGAGAGGAGAGAGAGATTAAAATTATCTCCCCTAAAATAAAACATTTGACCACGATGAGGTCTGCTTTGGGAGTGTAAAGACTTCACATATTTTAGTTTAGTATGTAGCCAGAAAATATGAATTCTGTGTGTTTTTCTGCAAATCAACAGGCTCACATGCCCAGACAGCTGCAGATATGAAGATAACCAGCAGACAGATATAGTGGATGAAATATTCTCAGAAAGAAAAAGAAATAAAAAATAAGATTCCAGAAAAAAAACCAAAACCCCTTGGTGAATGGTAATTCACAATAAAATTCCTGTGCTCTCCATGGCTGGGATGCTGGTGTCTCCATCAATTATGTAAATAAGTGGATTTTTAATGCCTTCAGAAATGCTCACAGCCAAACAGAAATGTGTTTTTAATAACTGGTATTGAAGAAAACTTGGCCCAATCTGTATGCAAATTGTGAGATCTGATTCTCTCTGCTTGTTAGAGAAACCTGCTGTGGAAAATTTATGTGTGTTTTTTACTTCAAAAGCTTCCAAAGTATTTCACCCACCAAAATGATAGCACGGTTTTGAAATATGGTTACCTTGAAAACAGAAGCTGACAGCGGAAACAGAAGAAATACTACAAAACTGTGATCAAGTGAAAAATGTGTTGTTTCACAAACATTCCACACAGGCCACAGAAGTCTTCCCATACAAAATGCTGTCCAAAATCCTTTATCAGCTAAAGCAGGTGTCTATTGACACAGAAAGAACCCAAAGCAAACCCTGATTTTAAACTTATGAATAGTGAGAAAGGAAAGAATGAAAAGAAGTTGTGACCTTAAACAAGAAACTGCTGAACTCTCTCCTCCTGCTTTGACACTGACTTTTTCCATGGCCATAACACATCACAGCCCCCTCATCCTCCCCTCAAGGATCACATTTATTTACTCAGGTCCCGACGGAGCGGAAGTGATGTTTTACTCAACAAATTTTACTGACTCAGGAAACAAAGTGGATAATCTGGTAAGAAAGATCTGACTCTGAACCAAAACTTGCAGTGGAAACACTGAAATCGATTCCCTGTCTTGTGTTAAAGTGACTTTTTGGAGATGTAAACCTCTGTGTAAACTCTAAATAGGGCTATTTTGTGTGGTTGTATTTACCAAAAAAATCCTGTTTGTGGACAACTCCAGAGACAAAGAGCTGCAATTCCAAACAAATGCCCACCAGATGTGGTCCCAAGGCTGCAGCCCAAAGCCAGCCCAGCACAGAGGCTGCACCAGCACCTGCAGGTGGCCAGGAGCACGACTTACCCTGGCAAGTTAATTGGACAGGCCAGGCACCTTCCATGGGAAGCAGATTAAGCCATAAATCCAAGCATCATCAATCTAAAATGATGCACTTAAAATTGCTTCTTCTCTTGTTCCTGCATTGCACTGTGCTGGGTCATTAGTTTTTATTAAAATATGACAGTGCTGTGGAGTCTGCTCCTAACTGGCTTTTAGCAGGGAAAGAAAGAGAGACAAAAGACCATAAACTTATCCTGCAGAATGTGGTCTGGCCATAAATACAGTTCTCTGTCCCGATGGTTTGACTTGCCTTTCTGCTCTCTGCAGCTGGGGAACAGGGAGCTGGAAATCACATCCAAACAACCTCAGAAAAATTTGAAAATTTTACCTGACGCAGCAAGAAGTCAACAGAGAAGGGAAGTGTAGGAAATGCCCTGATCTGAGAGAGAGAAGAGCTGAGAAAGAGGGTATTTTTTGATACTGCACTGGATTTTATGACGAGCCAGAAGGAAGGGTTCAGTTTCAACCAGAAAGTCTCATTCACAAAAGGACTTATGCCACCAACAAATAGTTCTTTCATTTTGTTGGTGCTCAGACCCTTAACAGGTGGGTAACTAACTCGTTATTTCATGCAGGCTTTTTACCTACCTTTGTTTCTGAAGGCATAGAAAATTCCTTTATTGCTACATGTTTTGTGGTAATACAGCAGCTGCTGTTTATGGTAATTCCTGCTTACTTGCAAATAGACCTGTGTTTATTTTGTGCCACGCCAGCTGTCATCAAAGACATTTGAAGAATAATTTCCATGCTCAAAGGAAAGGCTCTGCTCCCCCTTCCTACTGCTCATTTCTTTCTCCTGCACTTCAGATGCGAGGGGTGTTGGGCTGGAGAAGTGTCTGATGGTGAATGATGAGATGAGCTGAACCTGGAGTGCTGCTCCCACTGGAATCCATCTCTCACCCTGGGCATTTGCACGGCCCACTCTGAGCTCCTGCTCTGCAGTGCTGCCCTGAACTCTGCCCCAAGCAGGGCACAAACCCTGCTGGGGCTGCTGTGACAGCCACAGCCCAGGCACAAGGAATCCCACTGCAGGGAATCCCCCTGGGGAGATCCCTTTGGTTCCCACCTGGCTCTGGGCTGATCAGCAAAAATCCCAGGTGCCAGGCTCCCAACCCAGAGCTTGTCACGGCCCTGGGAGGAGGCTCAGAGAAGCACAGAGGGTTTGGGAGCCAGTCCTGCCTTCACCACCAAGAAACTGATCCCGTAAAGAACTTCTTGTACCACTCACCTGGATTTTCTCACTGAATTCATCTCGGTGCAGCTGAGACTAAAGTCTGACTCGGGATGTTTTCCAGCATCTGAATCTCAGACTTTTCAGCAGCTCAGTGTTCCCTGAGCTGGGGCCACAGCACTATTTTCCCAAAGGATCTGGAGCTGCCTGCCTTTTCCTCTGAGATGTGAAGCTGCCAGTGCCTCATTCCTTCAGACAGTGTGTTACTACCTGTTAGCATTTAGTACATTTAGTAAGATCAGAGAGCCCCTGAGGACAAAATGCTCTCAAATCAATCACTCAGGGACTCCCAGCCCCAATCAGCACAGCTCCCCCATTCCCTACAGCTTCTAGGCAGGACGAAATTCCATCTCCTGCTCCCACAGAACCATGGCCTGGCTGGTCAGTGAGCAGAGGGATGGAGCATTGATTCACTGCTCACACCTTGGAGAGGTCTCTGCCAGTTCCTGCTCCAGGGCTGGGGGCTCTGGGGGGGAGCCTGGAGCTGGTTTATCCCGTCATGGTTTATCCCCTCATGTTTTATATCCTCATGGTTTATCCCCTCATGGTTTATCCCCTCATGGTTTATATTCTCATGGTTTATCCCCTCATGGTTTATATTCTCATGGTTTATCCTCATGGTTTATCCCCTCATGGTTTATATTCTCATGGTTTACCCTCATGGTTTATCCCCTCATAGTCTATCCTCATGTTTATCTCCTCATGGATTACCCTCATGGTTTATCCTCATGGTTTATATCATCATGGTTTACCCTCATGGTTTATCTCCTCATGGTTTATCTCCTCATGGTTTATCTCCTCATGGTTTACCCTCATGGTTTATCCTCATGGTTAACCCCCTGCTGGTTTATCCCCTCATGGTTTATCCCCTCATGGTTTATATCCTCATGTTTATCTCCTCATGGATTACCCTCATGGTTTATCCTCATGGTTTATATCATCATGGTTTATCCTCATGGTTTATCTCCTCATGGTTTATCTCCTCATGGTTTATCTCCTCATGGTTTATCTCCTCATGGTTTATCCTCATGGTTTATCCTCATGGTTTACCCCCTGCTGGTTTATCTCCTCATGGTTTACCCTCATAGTTTATCCTCATGGTTTATCCCCTCATGGTTTATCCCCTCATGGTTTATATCCTCATGTTTATCTCCTCATGGATTACCCTCATGGTTTATCCTCATGGTTTATATCATCATGGTTTATCCTCATGGTTTATCTCCTCATGGTTTATCTCCTCATGGTTTATCTCCTCATGGTTTATCTCCTCATGGTTTATCCTCATGGTTTACCCCCTGCTGGTTTATCTCCTCATGGTTTACCCTCATAGTTTACCCTCATGGTTTATCCCCTCATGGTTTATCCTCATGGTTTACCCCCTGCTGGTTTATCTCCTCATGGTTTACCCTCATGGTTTACCCCCTGATGGTTTATAACAATCACCAAACCACCTTCAGTTGGTTCACCGTGTGCCACAGCAGGCCAGAGAGCTTCTGGGAAGCGCAGCTCTGCCATTGCTTTGGAACAGATTCATAGCAGCTCTTGGTAGCCGAGTGACTGGAGAGGATGTTGTCACCAGCACGTCTCATGCAGGAGTAGCCGCCCCAAGTCATCTATGAATGCAAGCAGGCAGAAGAACATGCCAGGACAAGTTGGTGATTTCTCCTTTTTCTACAATGACTTCCCAGCCAGCAGACACCAAGAGCAGCACTGAATCTATTCTCACTCAGTGCTCTCCATATGTTCCCGAGGACTCCACCTCAGATGATGCCAACAGGAACAGAGTTACACTACTGTGATATATTTCATCCTATGCTGGCTGTCTAAAAGCCACTTATCCAGGTTCAATTAGAAGAAACATTCCCCTAAAAGGCAGGAAATCATGGTACAAGTGGTTCATTTACAACAGGGAGTTCGATTCATCCTGCAGCTTTCGGGGTAGCAAAGATTTTCCTGTGCTTTCTTTTAAGAGTAAGCATGTTTATAATATCATTGAAATGTTTCTGGAAATTGAATAATATCATGGAAATGTTCATAATATCATTGAAATGTTTCTAATATCATTGAAATGTTTCTAATATCATGGAAATGTTCATAATATAATTGAAATTTCTATAATATCATTGAAATGTTGATAATATCATTGAAATGTCTGTAATATCATTGAAATGCCTATAATATCATTGAAATGTTTGTAATATCATTGAAATGTTGATAATATCATTGAAATGTCTGTAATATCATTGAAATGCCTATAATATCATTGAAATGTTTGTAATATCATTGAAATGTTGATAATATCATTGAATATCTATAATATCATGGAAATGTTCATAATATCATTGAAATGTCTGTAATATCATTGAAATGTTGATAATGTCATTGAAATGTTGACACGATAATTTCATGTGCACATACAGGCCTCTGCTTGAAGAAGGTGCTGTATAAATAAATAAATTGCTACAGAAATCAAAATCACAGGACTTGTATATACACAGAGTTAACCAGAGTCCCAAATAATTCTTAAAAGCTGCTATTGGCTGAAACATTTAACTGAGGGATGTTTTACTCAGCGAGAGTTCCAAAAGGGAGAGGATCTGTGCACACCCCACTGCAAAAGGGACACCTTTCCAACGCAGAAGGCAAAGAGGAAAAAGCAGATACGAAAAGAGGATGCGCCACAGTTAAAACAGCCCTGGCACATGGGAATTTCTACACAGTTTCTGTCCTCCACTCAGCCAGGGCTGATTTTTGAAGCTGTCCTTGTAGGGAGAAGAGCAGGTAAATCAGGACAAAGGGTGGGGAGAAGGTCCAAGATCCCCCAGATGGACAGACTTTGTTAAATCCTCGTTTCAGAGCTCTGTAGGGCCTGGAATGGCTTTCACCAGGCAGGAGGGTCCCTGGGATGGTGCAGCTCACACCCCACAGCCCTGACTCGCTGGCTGCTCCCGGGCCAGCAGCTGGCAGAGCCCTTTGGAAGCACCAAAAGTGTCTCAAGAATGATGAATCACCAGCACAGACATCCCCCAGCCTTCAGATCTGAGCTCTGTTTCTGAATTTCCATGTGGTAAGTGAGAATGAGGGGAAAGGGGGTGGAGGAAGGAGAGTGGCTGCACTGGAGCAGAGAGGCTCCAAAAAAAATCTGCCTTGCCCTGTCTCTGGGAGCAGCTGATGTGCTCTCAGGAGGTAAATGGGAATGCCAGCTTTCTGTTTAAATGTCTTCAAGCGTTTTTCTGTAATAACTTGTCAGGTCCTGGTAAAAAGAGCTTCCCCCAGCAGTGATTTGTGGTGGTGGTGGTTCTCCCAGGAAGAAACACTGCTGAACTATGAAAAATAAAACCCCGCTTTGCTACTGGGTCACAGAATCTGTGTCAGCTGAGAGAAGGAATGAGCAGAATGAGCAGAACTGGGCAAGAAACAACTTCTGTCTGTCTGGGAGGTGTCTGCCAGGACCAGCCCCACGTGGGGTCTGAGGGGGGGACAGAGGCTGGTCCACGGGTGACCTGTGGGCACTGCCACCACCTGCAGGAGCCGTGTGTGTGTCAGCAGGGCCCCCCAGGACCCCTTTTCCAGGGATCCAGACAGCACTAGGGAAGCCAGGCACGGATCTCTGATCTCTCCAAGCTGAAGTGCTCAGCATCCCAACCTGCAGTTAGAGCTGCCAGGGAGATCTGAGTTTGTGCTGCTGAGCTCCTCACCACTCACCCCGAATCAAGGTGAATATTCACAGGAGTGCAGCCCAGGTTTTGCTCACAGGGGTTTAAATGAACTCAGCTGTACCTGGCCAGGTGTGCATGGCTGGACAAGCCAGGCCTGTGTTGCCTGGGTAGTTCTGCACATCCATCTGGCCTCGATGAAAATGAAGTGTCTGATTTTTGAAAGATACCTGGTGAATTTTCATCCTTTTCTTGCAAAAGATACCTGGTGAATTTTCATCCTTTTCCTGTAAAAGATACCTGGTGAATTTTCCACATTTTCTTGTAAAAGATACCTGGTGAATTTTCCACATTTTCTTGTAAAAGATACCTGGTGAATTTTCATCCTTTTCTTGTAAAAGATACCTGGTGAATTTTCATCATTTTCCTGTAAAAGATACCTGGTGAATTTTCCACATTTTCCTGTAAAAGATACCTGGTGAATTTTCATCCTTTTCTTGTAAAAGATACCTGGTGAATTTTCCACATTTTCCTGTAAAAGATACCTGGTGAATTTTCATCCTTTTCCTGTAAAAGATACCTGGTGAATTGTCATCCTTTTCCTGTAAAAGATACCTGGTGAATTTTCCACATTTTCTTGTAAAAGATACCTGGTGAATTTTCATCATTTTCTTGTAAAACAGTAAATATTTCCTCAGAAAACGCTTCATGAAAGATACATTGGTTTTCTTTTCCCCTGAGAACCTCTGCAAAGCAATTCAGTGAGAATGAAGGCTCTGCCTTAGAAAACAGGGCTGGTGCAGTCCTGAAGGGGACTTTCATTTAACAGGTTTGGATTTTTGGAAGGAGTTCCTATATGCTATTAACTATATGCCCCATCTGCAAATGAAGTAATGAATAAATTATCATGAATAAACACAAACATCCAAAGTCAGCAACAGCTAGAAAGCAAAAAATAATGAAACTACGAAGGAAACATTGCTCTTTTTTTTTCCAAAAGGTATTCCTAACACACAAATTGTCAGGGTGGGAATCAGTCCATCAGAACAGAAAAGTCTGGATGCTTTTGCTAAAAGTTCTCTCCTGAAAACTGGTCAAATGGTAAGCAAGCTTCAAATTTCTCAGCACAAGCTGTTTACAGGGATTCTGCAGGCACCACACTTGCACAGATTGGCACAATAGAGGCAGGCAGATAACTGTGGAGGCATTCACATGGATTCAGTATCCTGAGAAATATCTTGACAGGCCTCACAGATACCAATCACAGATTGGAAATGCAGGAGCCAAGCTGCTCAGCTCTGAGTTATGCAACTGGAATTTCTTTTCCTACAAAACCATCAGACTCAATAACATTCTAAAGCCCTACAGATCCCCCCAGAAGTGCTCTGTCCAGTCACTGTTTTCAGCCAGGAATAAACAGAATCTGTGGATCCCAGTGATTTCAGTGCAATCCCGTGGGGAATGCAGAGGTGGGCACTGCTGGGCACGCCTAAATTAAATCCTTGGAAACAAAAAGGACAGGCTAAATTAAATCCTTGGAAGGATTTGCAGCTGGGTGGATCCAGCAGGGGGGTGAAGCACACAAAAACAATTAACCCAAAAAAGGATCTTTGTCACAGAATCCTTCCCATCAAAGCCCAGGAGCTGGGGGGAGCCAGGCACACAAACACAGAGGTGTTCAACAATGCAAACTGCACCTGGAGTCACCTGAGCTGGATTGGGACTCCTGGACTGTCCTGCCTGCCCAGAGCTGGGAGAACACCAGGATCCACTCCTGGGGGGCTGCCTGCTGCTCCCTTCAGTGCCTAAAGCCCACCTCAGGAAAGGGAAAACACCCTGCAGCTGGGAACCCTCTGCTGCTGCTGTCTGGAGCTGGGATCAGAAAAGAGCCTGCAGGCAGAACATCTGTAATGTGGACAGACAGATGCTGGCACTTGCAGTTCTGTGCTTTTCCCCAGGAATTAACACATAGGCATGGAATTTCTGTTCCCTTCATGGTACAGAAGAGGTAATCCTCCCTCACAGCAGTTCTATTTTCTGCTTTACTGTAAATGGGGAGGTGGGTGACATTTATTTGTTAAACATTGCCATAAATATTTAGCAGGGCAGGGCTCAGTTGAGAAGAGGACATCCAAACAGATTGCTGGTGAGCTAACCCTTGGAGATTTTCCAGGTTTCTCTCTCTTCCTCCCCATTTTTTTTTTCTTTATGGAGAAACTAAATAAACATTTGAAAGGAGACGCACGACTGGAACAAAACCCCCATAAATAATTCAAAAGAAAATTAATAGGATTCAAGATACACTTTCTGATTATCAGCACGGATGCTACACTTTATTTTATTTTTGTACAGCAGCAGCCAGCTGGTACAGTGCATCATGCTAATCAGGGAGTGCCTTTCACATTCCTGAAACACTCCTTGGAAACACATCTCCCTCCATCAAACTGCTTTGAAGTTCAATTTTAATTTAGATGCAAACTATCCCAAAAGTCCTGATAGTCCAAAGAGCCCCTCTGGCAGTCCATAATTATGAGGCAGTGGAGCTGTCAGCTTTCATTAGGGGGTGGCTGCAATCACTCAGGCCATGCAGCACCATTTAGCCCCTCCTGATCATTTAAATAATAAATAATTTATTATTTATATATTTATGTATTCATATATTATAATAAATAATATAGGATAATATTATATTTATTTTATATTTTGTGTTTATTGTTTATATAGTTATTTTATTCTTCATATATAATTTAATAATTTATTAGAAATAATTTTATAAATAAATTCTCAGTGCTCACCCAGCACAGGGGTGTGTGTGTGGGGGGGGTATTTTTATTTGTTCCCTGCTTTTCAATCATGCAGACCCTCCAGAGCAGGGCAGTGCTAAAGCTGTGCAGGAGAGCATCCTCCAGTCCCCTCCTCACCCAGATATCCCTGCTGCAGCATTTCATCTGCAAGAGATTCACAGCAGGAGGCTCCAAAGGATCTGCTGCTATTAGGGCTTAATAAAAAAAACAATATTGTGCCACAACGCTGGGGCCTGAGCAACGTCGCTGCAGCTGAACACACCAGTTCCCACCAAGGTAAATGATGTTTGGGGGGTAAGAATCATTCTTTGGAGAAGGATTTCTGTGCTCCTGCACCCATCCCACATTCAGCTGATTTCAGTGGGGCGACCTGGGAGAGGAACCTGCACCAGGAAATAGAATTAATATTTGGTATTTGCTGCTCCTGCTGCTTTCAGTGCCCGCCACGGACAGGGAAATCCGAGAATGTGAATCCCAGAACTCACAGGCAGCTCCAAGAGCCCATCTGAGTTCAGATATTCCAAATGAGAGCCCAGAGAAGCCCAGAGCCCCAGCCCTGACCGTGGCTCCGGGAAGGGCCCTGCGAGATGCTCTGCCAGGATCAGGAATTTCATAATCCCCGGGCAGAAAGGCAACACCCAACACAAAGGACACCAATTTCCCCCTCTCTGGGGTTTATTTTGTGTGCTCCTGCTCTGCTGCAGGCCCGGGGCTGGCACGGTGCCTCCCCCCCCCTCTCCCTGGGCTCATTTTTATCCCCTGTTCTGGGAATTTCCTCTCTGAAACAGACACTGCCTGTGCAGCCTGAGGAGAAAGAGGCTTCTCAAATCTCGGGACAAACTTTTCCTCCAGCTCCATTGTCTCACTTGTTTAAAGAGGTGAAGACAATCTGGCAGTAACTGGGATTTAGCAATGGTGGCCTTTGTGATCCTGTCTCTTCTAGATACTTTCCAGAAGCAAAGAGAAAAAGTAATAATTGCATTTCTGAGGGTTCATCCTTCAGCCCAAGTGCTCTGAATGCCACAGACCACCTTAGTCTTCCCTACGCCAGCTTTTCCTCCTGCCCAGCCATGAAATAAATCTCATTCTGCTCTGAAGCTCTCATTCTCAGAAGGTCACAGCAGCAGCCCCCAAAAATGTTTCACTTCCCATCCCTGTCACTGCGTGCCTCAAAGACATTGAGAGTGCTTTGGGTCTCCTCAGGGTCACACTGAAAAATAAGCCTGAAGGGCTTCAATGTATTTGAGGAGCTCATTCAGCAGAGTTTGCATCTCTTGTGCAGGCTTCACTGCAGCCACCCTCAATATCAGTCAGGGCACCTCACTCGGCCAGAAAAGAACTGCAGGCAGAGATGAATCTCATCCTTTCCTCTTTCAGACAGCTCAGGAAGCCACCAACCTCCTGTTTTCAGCCTGACTACAGGAGACAGCTTTAATGAGGCTCAGGGAAGGTCACCTCGAAGCCCATTGTCACGGGAGGAGCTCCCTGCAGCCAAATCTGGGCAGCCCCTGAACAAATCCCTTTGGTCCTGCTTTCCGTGGGGCTGTGCCCACTCCTGCTCCCTCAGCTGGCAGCGTGGGAGGTGTGAAGGTGTGTGGGACTGCTGCCCTGATTTATAAAAGTGTTTTCTTTTATAGTTATTTTGAAAGTTTTAAAGCTCTCGTAAAACTTCTTCAGCATTCTGATAATGTTTACATACCTCTACTGGAGTTCTCACGCACTGCTCATGTAAATAATGATTGTTTTGCATTCTTCTTTGTGGGAGGAGAGAACTGATGGGCTGTTGGTTGGACCAGTGTGGTTGGAGAAGTAACAATTTCATCCTCCAATCCACTGTCACTTTTAGAATTCTATATATTGCGAGGTCAGAAATAAAATTGGCTCTTTTTCTCTCTTGAACTCACCAAGCTTCTGTGCACTCATTTCATGTCCAATAACAACATAGAACCATGTTGGAATCTTGGCTGTAATCATTAATTTAAGGAAATTATAGCAAGAAGTGAAGAATGAAGGGTTTAGAGCAGCAGCTTTCATTCATTTCTGTCTGAAAAGGGGCAGGCAAGAGGAAGGGAAAGCCCTGCACATGTGCACAGACACTCAGCTGCTGCTGGCTTGGGAATTCCCCCCGTGTGCCTGCATGCCCAAATATTCACCTTCTCATCCTGCCTCAGTCTGGGAGACACGAGGAGGTGCAGAGCAAATAAAAGCCACATCACTGTAAGAAAATGTGCTTTCACATAAGCAGGGAATGTAGCAAGGTTCCTCCTTCCCTGATAGCAGATGAATAGAGCGGAAAATGAATTCTTCAAAAACTGCTGCTAATGCTGACCTTAAAGTGGCCCAGAAATAATCTCAAAGGTTTCAGCCTTAAATACACTTTCAGCATTTTTAATCAGACATTTATGACTAATAACTCCTTATCTGTCCAACATTCACCTATAAACCAATCACTATAATCAGGCTGGGGGTGCTTTGGCCACTGCTTAAAATGTGGAGGCCAGAAGTCTCATCTCCACCTTGAATCCTCTCCTCTGCTTGCTGCAGTGCTTGCTGTCCTTCCGTGAGCAGAAGCTGCTTCAGGCAGAGGGAAATCTTTTTCTTGTTGTGTTCATGCAGAGCTCCCACCACACTGAGGTTCAGAAAAAACCTCCTGGTCTTGTTGCATTAACTGGTTTTGAGATGAAAATCACGGCGTGCAGGAAACGTGCAACTGTGAAGCAGTTTGCGTCAGAACAAAAAATAAAAAGGTTTTATTCTTTTTTCTTAACAAATCATGCAAATGTTCTCATTTCCCTCATGGATTAAGAATGTACTTAGTCAAGGGAAAACATCTGTCCGAGCAGTGAGGCAGGAGAGAGCCGTATGCCTGAGTGAACTGCTGCTCAGGAGTACGTAAAGAAATACCTAGGAGTACCTAGAGGGCTGGCGTGGGATTTGGAGGGGAAAAAAGCAAAAACTCACAGCAATCTGTTCATGTGGGACAGAGGCACAGAGGCAAAGATGGGAGTGCATCATGACAGCAACACCTGCAGGAGGTAATCTCTGTGAAGAGCAAGCAGCACAGCCTGGCTCAGGGCAAACATCTGTGCAGGGGAAACTCCCAGGCTGGTGGGAGCACTCCCCCACCACCAGCACCGGCTCAGGACAGCTGGGAAGGACAGACAGACAGACTGCCACCAGCTGAGGGACAGCAAACGGGTCCATCTCCTTCCTGAGCCCAGCCTAAGGCACTGCTAGCAGAGGGAGTGGGGCAGGTAAATCACCTGTCGGGAGCCAGGGCTGCTGCTGAAGGAGGATTCCAAGAGCAGGGCCAGGAAAGCAGCTCTGGATGCAGAAGGGATCAGAGGGCTTGGCAGAGGAGCAGCTCCTGTGCCAGCCTGCAGACAGAGCTGGCTGGTGAACACCCCACAGCACTGAGGGCTCACAGGACACGTCTCACAGGGCAGGACGTGCCCAACCTACAGTTGCTGTAGGTGGGCACTAGGGAAATGATGGGATCATGGAATTGTTTAGGTTGGAAAGCACCTTTGAGGTCATCAAATCCAGCCTTTCATGCAATGCTGGTACCTGAGTCCTTTCTCCAGGGCTGACTGGACTGGAAAAGTAGGGAAAGCAAAATTCAAAATTCAACCAAGTAGTCAAATTAAACCCTTCCAGTGCAGGATTTACAGCCTTATCCCCAAACCACAGTCCTGGCCACCTTGTTTTAGCTGTGCAGATCCCTTTGCTTCCCACATCTCTCTCTGAACTCTGGGGGTTTGTTGCCCAGGCTACCTCCACAAGACAGATGATACCTCTTGCAATAAGTAGAATAAATCATCCCCTGAAAGTCCCTTTCTATTTACTGAACAGAGGGACTCTAGTTTATTTAGACCAGAAATCTATTTTTCATATGTCCAAAGCTACATGACATGTAGCCTCACCATTTTTTCTACCCTTTTTCTGAAATCTGTCAGCAAACTGGGGAAAACATCTGCAGTGACACTGAAGACATCACCCATTCCTGTTTCACATGCAGCTGTACCAACAACAGCTCTCTAAGAATACAAACAGATTTTTCAAAGGCAGAGGGCTGGATTTAAATTATTATTATTTACTTGTGCTCTAAGTTTCAACACTAACTTTTTTTTTTTTTCCTATTAGAAATTAAAGGTTCCTGTGAAGCACAGCTCCAGAGGGAGTTCTATACAATATCAAAGGCAGTCCTACAAGGCTAGGTTTTTATTTGGCTGCTTTTGAAATAAACAAAGGGAGAGGATTTTGATCTACATTCCAATGGTCTCAATCCTGTGAAGTTTGACAGGAGCAGTCCTGAAACACTCTTATCAGTCAAGGTCCATTTCTATACTGGGCAGATGAAAAAGTCTGCAGCTTCACAGAGCTGACTGCACTTCTAAATGTCTGAAAACACAGATTTGACAGAATTGAAGCTCTTCACAAACAGATATTGATCTCTCCAAGACGGGAGATAAAAATCTGTTGAATAGGGTTGACACATTTGTTTGTCTTGAAGCATGAACTAAATGTTTTAGGTAGCTCTGATTTTTAGATTATATGCTGAATGATACTTGTCAAAAAGATACAGCTGGAATATGTCAGAAAAACCAAAATTAAATATTTCAGCAAAGTTAATTATAAGATCTCTGAGATTTCAAAGGAATTCCAGCTTGGGTTTTGTTTTTTTTTTTTCCCCTGTATTTGGAACAAACCCAGAGTAAGAGATGGCACATCCTCCAGGAGCTGAAATCCCCCTGCAGAGCCAGCTCCCTCCAGGATATCAACACAAGCAGTAAATGCTGTTATCTGCCAGTCCTACAAGGGTCATGTCTTGGAGGAGCATCAGAGTGAAGACATTACAACATTTCAGGGGATTGTTTCTTGTCTTACTCATCTAATTTGCCATTCAATTGCATTGTGAGTGTGAGCAAGACACAGAACAAGGAAGGCATTTAACCATGGTGTTGATGTGAAGGTGTCTAAGCTTTTGAGTCACTCCGATTTCCAGGGAATTATTTATTTCACTCCTGAAAACTATGATAGCATCACACAGGCAGTTCTTAATGCTCCTTTTCCACATTAAATCCAGCTCTCCTCAGGAGGGCTCGGCCACCAGGTGCTATTTTGATTTAACATGTACACAGGAGAGATGAAAATGAGTGGAGTGAATTATCTCTGCACGCATTTGTCGCTGACAAAACGTATTAATTGCACATGGAAATCAATGCAGAGCAGTGTAGCTTTCAACCAAGCTACAGAATTAAATACAGGCCCTATCAAAGCTGATAATCCCTTATTGGATCAAACACATGGCCAAGGTCACCCAAAAGGAGCAGCCTGTGAAATGTGTCAGAGCAAATCACACACACAACTGTGGGCATTGTACTGTACATCCTGGGCAGCACCTGCCATTAAATATACCCACAACAGATATTGTCAGAAAAAAGAAATCTTTTCCCTTAGAAATGGGCAGCCTTGAGGAAGGAGGGAAGGAGCCCCACGTGGGACTCATGGAATTAAAGCTCAGTTCTTGGCTGAGCCTTATAATTTGTGCCAATGTTTGTGTGCTTTGGCTCTGTACCTGGAACTAACCCTGAATCCCAATCTTTGCCTCCCCCTTGGAGCCACTGGAGAATTCCAAGTGCTGAATGGCAGGGCCTGGTGACATCTGTCACCAAAAGGGGCTGGCTCAGCAGTCAGGATGTCAGTGATTGACACCGGGGGAAGGTTTTGAGCAGAAAACTCTGGCTGGTGATTGCCCATTACAGAAAACACCAGGCTGCTCCAGCTGAGCATCCCTTTTCCATTTCAGTGTGCAGCTGATGGACACTGATGGGGTCACTGCCTGCTCCCTGCACCACTCCTCCCTCAATATTCTCTCCTCTCTGCTCCTTCCTGCAGCTTCCTCCCTCTCCTCTGCTTGGGAGCTCCAGCTGATGCCTTGTGCAGGCTGAGCTGGAGCAGAGGCTGGACAGAGCTAAAGAATAAAGCAGGGATTTATTCCAAGGATCTCCTCCATGGATCCACCTTGGGCAGCACCAGAGCCCAGCCAGGGCTGCACCCAAGATGAACCAAAATGGTCCCAAAATGAACCCAAGATGAACCAAGATGGTCCCAAAATGCACGAGCGCTCCCGGGGGCTCTCACTGGGATCAGCTCTGCTCCATTTGCACCTTGCAGTTCATTGTCCCATTCCAGCTTTAGCCCAGGCACTCCCATCCTGCTTGTTTTTCTCTCTCCAGCCCACGCTGTTTGTGCTCCTGGGCCTGAGATTTGGATCATTTGTCCTTGGTGCCCAGCTGGAGCAGGAATTGTTTTGTCTCCCTGCTCTGTGCACAGAGCTCACCATCCCCTAATGTGAAGCCCAGAACTGCACACTAAAGCAGCACAAAACCTGAAAAATAGAAAAGCCAAAACCTGAGGCATCACATCACCTTCCTACCTTGAGCCCAAAGCCTGGAAGTGCCCAATGCCCCCAGCCCAGAGTGAAAAGGACATTTGTGTGCTCAGCGGCACCTGCTGCTCCTTCTCCTCACTCTTCATCCGCCCTGCCTCTGCATTTGGAAGGGTTTTGGGTCAGGGATTGGGTTTTGTTCTCTGGGCTGAGGGAAACAAGGAGCTGGTTGCTAATGCTCAGTCATTCCCACAGGAATGCCACATTAGAGCTCATCAGTAGCTGATTATCGAGTCCACACCACACTTAAAACAATGCCCAAATGTATCACTTTTAAACCAATGCACAGCTATTCCTTCAGTAATTCTGGCTGCTGCATTCTCAAGTGTTCCTTTGATTTATGAGCCCAGTGTGTTATTAAAATAATGAATTATGTGTTGGTACATTGCATTTAACACAGCATACACAGGGGCAAGTACATCTGCTACCTATTAATCAAATATTCACTAACAAAGCTTGATTAACAGCATTTTACATATTTACAGCAAGAGTGAAAAGCATAATAGAGCTGCACCGAAGATAAATGACAATAAATTATTAAAATGCATTTATCTGTGCACTGATTAGTGCGTGGGATAGACAGAACTGCAGGCATGGTTTTGTTCATCACACAATACCAGTTTTCTGTTGAAGCAGACATTTATTTAACACCTTGCTTTCAACTTCTCTGGGGGAGAAAAAGCCCCCCCAAAACCCCAGCAGAGCCGTGCACGTTCCCAACCCAGTTCACAGCCATGGGATTCCCATGTGCAGCAGTGCCCGGGTTTGTCTGTCCCATCAGCTGTGGTGGGGATGTGCAGCTCAGAGCTGGGAGCCCAAAGCCAAGCCCTGCTGGGGCTCTGGGTGATTCCCTTCCAGCTCTCCAGCCTGCAGCACTCTCTGCAAGGGAAGATTTCCCAAGGAAGCACCAACAAAACCCAAGGCCTCTTAAATGGCTATTTCACAACTTCTCTCTGCTGGGAGTTGAGATTACAAAACCATATTCTCATATTTCCTGCGTGGAGAAAAGGCCAGGAGCATTCTCCTTTCACTGGAGCTGAGTTGATTTGCACAGAGCTAAGCCTGATTCTCCTGCCTAGGCCCAGCTCTGACAATGGATTAAAGGTCTGGAGTCCATGGACCCCTCGAAATCCTGCTGAAATCAGTCAGAAATCCAAGATCTCCCACAGCAGGATTGTTCTCCCCTGCTAATTATCGGCAGCTTCTTTAACCAGACTTCAGAGAAAATTCCTAAATTGCCTTTTTATTGATTTTGTACATAACAGTATCCCAGAAAGCAAACACGGACTATAAATGAGAGCTCAAACATGCAGTGCACATACTGTGGAACAGGGGAGGAAAATGTAGTATGTTAATAAACCCAGCTAAAAGAATACAAACCAGAAAGTAAATAAACAGATGCAGGAATTACAGGAGCTCCGAATTTGAGTTCAGGGAGAAGAAATTAGGGTTTGCATTATGAAAAAATTACAGTACAAAGAAAAATATTATGGGGAAAATATTTGCAGCAGGTGTAAATCAATACTGATTCTTTGTTTGCTCCAGCTGAGAATCTGGTCCGTGAATCCTCACGTTGGTACAGAGAAAAACAACCCAATTTTTCTCTGTGGAAAATAATTCCACGTGAAAAAAAAAAACAAACAACTTTTTATCATGTATCTAAGAGCTCACTTGTAAACCATTCCACTGAGAGTAAATCGCTTATCAATCTTTTCCATGAAACAAAGGCAGAGAGGGGAGTCCTGGCTTTAATCTGCTGTGAGTGGCACAGTGTGGCCAAGAAAGCAATTTATAAATAGTGCAATTAAAATGACCTTCAAAGTTTTGTAGTCCAAAGAAGCCCAAACTTGAGAAACTTAAACAATGAAGAGCATATAAAATATAAACTGCTCATCTCTTACAGATATTTCAGAGCCTGAGCTCAGTTCCAAGGGAGAGGGCCCTGGATGTGAGTGACAAGGGGTTGCACTGAGGGTTTTCCCAGTGGTTTAAAGCCTTTACCTGTATTTCCCTGGGGGTGCTGGGATGAGTTGGGTGTGGAACAAAAGCCTCATGGCTTTGATCAGCTCATCCCTGGAGCAGCCCTGTGCTCTGCAGCCTCATTTGGCAGGTGCACAAAGGGAGAGGGGCCCTGTGCTGGGAGCTGGACACTCCTTAGGGCCAGTGGGACAGAACAGATCCTTCCTGTGGGAGCCCAGCACATCCCTCTGGCTGCCCTGGCTGGCTCCAGACCCTGGCAGGGGGCTCAGAGACCTTGGCACAAAGTCAAAAACACCTGTGGCTTCCATTTTAGCCCGTGGGAGAGGCTGCCAACTCTGTGTGAGGAATTACAAAGCACAAGGGTTTGAGTAGTGTGGTAGTTGAGTTAACACAGGGTGGAAAAGTAGAATTTTGGGGTTTTTAGAATGTGATTCAGGGGTACAAGATGGAGGGATTTGGGTGTGTCCTGACCTTCTTCTCCTTCTCCTTGCCCTCCATGTCTTGCTGTGCTGGTGACACTTTTCTGTTGGTTTCAGGTAGAGATTCCCTGTCTGACACAGGTGATGGGCATTGGCACAGATCTGTAAACACACACACGTAGTTTTGAGTACAGAATGTGGGAGCTGCCCGAGGCTCGGGGCAGACTGCCATGGCTTCTGTACTGGACAGACCTGGGCAGGTCAGAGAGAGAATGTTCTAGATCAGGGAAAATAAACAACCTTGAAAAGTCGACCTCACACATTCCAGACCTTCTTTGGCTGCCGGGCTGGGGAACAGGGACTTGAACGATCTTGGGGTCAGCCCAGCATTGAGACCCCAACACTCCCTCGGGTGCCTGAGAGCCCTGCAAACAAGTGCTTGGCCTGAAGCAGAATCCCCTTTCCTTTTCCTGCCCCTGCTTGGCAAGGTCCTGGCAGTTTGGGCACCTCAGCTCCAGGAGGTGGCTCCGGGCATGAGGAGCACAGGCAGGGCTGGGGAGCAGCTGAACACGGACTGCAGGAGGAGTCTCTGCTGAGATCACCCACCCTGCAGCTGCTGGGGGAGCTGTGCCAGGAGGGCACAGCAGTGCCCAGCTACTCTCCAGGTAAAGCTGCTCACTCCTGAGCAGGTGCCCCCATGCCCTGCCATGCCCAGAGCTCCATTCCACAGCGCCCTGTGATGTGCCAGTGCCAGAGAGGGAGGGCAGAGCTGCACACACAGCCCTGAGCCTGCACAGAGCCACCCACCCTCTTTGTCAGGTGGGATTTCCCTGCACCTTTTGTCACTTCTTGCAGTAATATTTTTGCAACGTGCTCAGTTCAGCTGAGTGGCTGCAGCCCAGCGACCATTTTGCAGCGAGTGTCAAGCCCCTAAAGTCACTGCCTGTGATTTGCACACAGAATTACTGTGCCTCATCCCTTCAGACCATAAACACAGGTAACTCAGACTTGTCAAGAGCCCTGCATCGAATTCATCCTCGGAGCAGCTCGGTAGGAATCCAGTGAAGTTTGTGTTAGAGATGGATTTGGTCCACTGTCTCTTGATTGCTGATATATTGGGATCAGAGCCTTGCCAGGGATCCCACTGTGTATGAAATGGTTGCATTTGTCAGTGTTCAGGCATTCAGCAAAATACTCCCCATGTTTCCTCCACTCCAGAAAGAAACAAAACACATTCAATAATGGAAACCTGCACGGAACAGGAGGAGCTGCAAATACAGAAAATGGGCCTTGATCATCACCTGAAATGAGTGAAAATCTGACAGAACATTTCTGAATGGATTGCTTTGCTGATAATAGTTTTTTGTTGTGTTTTCCTTGCATGTAGCTAGACTGGGATTCTCTAAACCAATTTTTAGCCTTCCACGTAAAATATAAAAATTATCAGTATTATTTCTAGGGGGCTCCTAACCATGCCGGGAACAGAGGGTTGTGCTGGCTTGTCAGCAATTAATTTCCCACAGTCAGGTTCCATCTCCTGTGAGTAACACAGCACCAGTGGTATCAAGCTGGACATCCCCAAGACTTCTGTGGTCAGAACTAAATTCCAGTTACACCAGTGCCTTTTACCTTGTTTAATGTTAGCAAAGGCTACACAAGGTTTTTTTTTGGGTTTTTTTTTTTTTTTCTGTAACAGTCCTCTCAAAGCAAGCAAAAAGCCCAGAGAAGGTCGGGAACACACTTGTGTTTCCTTGCCTACACCAACAAAACCTTCTAACGAGCTGTGGAACATCCACCCCCTGCTCCAGTGCCCTGGCAGCACTCACAGCTTCTCAAACCCACACCAACAACGCTGGCATACACGCACAAGAGGTGTGGGTTGAAATGGTACCTAAAAGTGGGCATTGATTTGGCTTTTTATTCTGCAGAGCAGCATTTTAACACATCAGGTACAAGGTCCCTGACTCTCAGCATTCCTACCGGCAGACATGTGGTGGAAGTGTAATTTCTCCTTTTCAAACAGAGAATTTGCTTTCTGGATTTCTTTGAAGAAAAAGAACTTCTTTTTAACCATATGTCTGCTCTGTGTATGTATTGGAGCTGGGACTGTGTGGTAGCTCACACGAGAAGGAGACATATGTTAAAAGCTGTTCTCTTTTCTCTGTTCTAGAAAATAAAAAGAAATGGCAGTTGCTCCAACAGACACTGAAGTCAGAGTAATACCTCACGCTGATTGCAGCAGTGATCAAATGAGAGCTGTGCTGTTCCTCACTGTGATTATTTGCTGCTTCTCCTAAAATGAGGTGGGGCAGCTGAGGCTGTGCAGTGTCCTGGGATTTCACAGGCCAGGATGCAGAGATGAGGGATGGGGATGCAGCAGAAACAAACAGGATGAAACAGGGGGGAGCAATCCACGTCAACGTGGTTGTAAAATTCATATCAATGACTTAAACAACTTAAAAACATCCCTAAAAACCCACAGTGCTGAGGATTAAACAAAAACTACAGATTGAAAAAAAAAAAAAAAAAAGTCATTAAACAATGTTTTGAATGAACCTGTCACTCGTGGTGACATGGCTATAATTTCCCAGACACGTAACATTTGCTCTTCTGCTGTGCAGCACGCACACTCCAGCTCCAGGAATAGCTGTTTCCCTGAATTGGTGCCTGAATGGTTATTTTAGGAGCCCCACCTCTGTGAATTCAGGCTCCAGGCAGTATAATTACATAGCCTGTGAAAGGATTAGCAATCCTTAATTGCACTTTCCCCTCGGGCTGGCTCAGCCCTGTCCCATCCCAGCCCTCCTGCAGACCATCCCAAGGATGCCACAGGCTCTCTGGTATTGTCTCTCCTTCCTCTCAGAAAATGCTGATGTTTCGTAGGGAAATTGTTTTTCACCAGGTTGTGGCCCCTCAAAACCACCATTTTTTAAAAATGAGAAGTAAGCAGTGACCTCAGTTTGCTCTCAGGTACAGCCTTGTCACCGCTGCACCGTGAAATCTTCTTGTGAAACATTCAGATCCTCCAGGAAAACACTCCTTTTCCCCCCACAAAAACAACTATCGTTTTTTCAATTTTAAAAATCAGAACAGAAAGAATTTCAATTTGCCACAGGGCTCTGAAAAGTTAAACACTATCCTTCCACTTTTTTTTTTTTTTTACTTCAATAATGGACAGAAATACCAAATAAACGTGAAAAAAGCCCCAGAAGGCAGGCGTACATTTTACAAATTCCCACAGAAAACCAGATTGGTTCAACCAGCTCTGAACGCCTGCATTCATCTTGCTTTTACTCAAAATTGAGCATTTGTCCAGGGCCAAGGCACATTTTGACCTCTGGAACAGCCCCCATCACTCCTGCTTGGCAATGCTCAACTGGCAAGTCCTGCAGGTAATTTTTTTAATCTTCCAGCTCCTGAAATATTTAATCTAAGGTATAACTTTTCCATTAATGAAATCAAAGGGGCTTGGTGGAAATATTCTGGAGACTTTTTATCATTAGGCCATTTAAAGAAAATAGTGAGAGGAAAATCAAAACTCTGTGATGTCTGGAGGGGAAAAGTAAGTGAGGAATAATTCAGAGAGAAGATGAGATGAAGGGAAGGGAAAATAAAGGAGGTAATGTAAATTTTATTCTGGTTTGCATTCACAGCTCCTAAGTAATTTCTCCTACTTGTGCCCCAAATTATATTGTCTGTGCCCTTAAAAAGCAAACACAGACTTCTTTTCTCTGGATGTAATAATTTATATCCCTTTCATAACTGGCTCTGTCAGTTAAACAACAAAAAATAGCAGCAAACTGTATCATGCACAGCTTCCTCTGTCACTCCCACTGCCCCTTCTGAGAGGCTTCTGACACCAGGAGACATCAAAACAGCTTCGAGTGGCTGGGAAATGGGAAGTCAGAATAATGGAGGAGGTTTTTTTCCCGGCATATTTTATTAAAAATTAGAATCCTAAAGATGAAAGTCCCCCCCCCCCAGCTTTTCTGGCGGATGGCTCTGCAGAGCTGAGCAGGGCAGGGACAGGGAATGTCACAGCCTCACAAGAACTGGGGGCACAGCAGACTCCAAACACCCAGCCAGTGCTGAATAAAGTCTGTATTGCGTGGTCCCATTCCTTGAAAATAATGAGGGAGATCCCAAGAGTTAGCTCTGATTTTTCACTGGGGCCCTAAGCACTCTTGCTGCTGCTTTCAGGGCCATGACAAACTTGGAAAAGTGCTGCCAGGCTGCCTCTGGTGAACTCTGGAGTCCTGTCTAGGCTGGAGGACACTCTACCAGAAAAAGAACTGCAGCAGTGAGAGCACGCAGGGGGATGATTCTGTTGAAGATTTTCTTAATTAATAAGTTGGTTGCTACCTCCCAATGAGGTGACTTCATTTATTTTGACTTGGCAGAAGTCAGTTTTATTGCCTTGGTTGGGTTTCTAAACTGCTCTGTTTCACTGTATTTATTAAAACCAACAGCAAAGAGCTCTGCCATGTCCAAATATAGACTTAATAACCATTATTTACACCAAACAGGCACTGAAAGACTCAAATCGTTCATGTTTGTATAGGGCTTCAATAGCACCAAGCAAAGCGGAGCAGAGAATGCAATAATCAAAGAAATTGTTGTGTGCTCCCATTCCAGATTAGGCTGAAATAAGAAATGCACACAGGGGGCTCCACAAAGGCTAATTTTGGGCCCAGAAGCTGCTCTCTGTAGGCACTTTCTGTAATCAGCAGGGAGAGACAGGCACCTTCAGAGGGCAATTCCGAGCAGCAGCTGATTGCAGTGCTCTGAATGGCACTCCTAAAGCCCCATCTCTCTGAGGTCTCACTCCTGGAGCCCAGGGATGTTGGGTTTAGGTTAAATTAGCTAATTAAGAAATGACACTTAAATAATTTTTACTTTTAAGTTAATAACTAATTACCCAAAGTCCGCAATGCAGACTTTTTTGTCTAATTGCAAAAAACAACTGAAATTTATGAAGAAGAAGGTGAAGAAGAAGGACTCGCTACTGCTCTAAAACTTTTATTTTAGTTCTATATATATTAGTAAATTCTAATATATATACTAAATTCTATATATATACTAAATATATATACTAAATTCTGTATATAATACTAAATTCTAAATGTTTTCTACTTTGTGGTATTTTACACTTCTAATCAACTGCACACTCGTAATCTCAGCGTTATCAATTAATTTTGGAAGTTTTCTCTACGGCCTCAGGTTAAATGTAGGGGTTTTTTGGGAGTTAGAGTTTGTCAGTACAGAAAGTTTAGAGGTTTCAGTGTCTAGAACTCTGGCACAGGGAGGGCCAGGGAGGTGCCCCCAGCAGTGCCACAGAGAGGGCACAGCAGGGTGAATCCCCTGTGTGCTCACACCTGGGAGCTGCCAAAAGGTGCAGGGGGGCCAGTCCTGCCCTGCTGGGAGCTGGTGAGCCCACAGAGCCCTTCTGGAAGGTGTGCCACCCTTCCCTGGCACAGACACAGAGCCCTGGCACAGACACAGACAGAGCCCGGGCACAGACACAGACAGAGCCCGGGCAGGGTCAGCCTGCAGCAGCCCCCAGCCCATCCTCAGCTGCCCCAGATGCCAAGGGACCTGGTCCTGCTTGCCTTTCTCCTCCTTTGTGCAGAGCAGTGTCCCCTGGGCTTCTCCAGAGCCAGAGCAAAGTGTGAGAGAAGCAGAAGTGCTGGGGATCCTGCTAGCAGGAGGCAGAGCTGATCTGGGGACAGATGACAGTGAAAGTAGGACATGTCAGACACCCACGTTGTGTGAGCTGATACCTGTTCAGGTCTGCTTTGAACAGAGGCCTTCCTGACAACTTTCAACAAACTTCTGTTATTGTTGAGGCACAAAACAGAATAAATACATACTCAGAACCAGTAATCAACCCGTGGGCAAAATTCTTTCAGAGACATCTCTTGCTGTGTGTTGTGACAGCAATGGGGCTACTGCATCTCGTCTGCAAGGGGTGTTCTCTGAAAATTGTCTTGGCAGAACCAGCCCAGGCAGCAGGTCACGTTCATCCACCATGTAAACCAGTTGGAATAATGGGATTTCCAGCCTTGAACCCAGACACAGCCGCCCTACAGCCTGCCAGGCAGCCTCTGACTCCTGCTCAAGTCTGGTATTTGTGAGTGGAGCGCAGCAAACATCCACACCATCCCCTGGGCACACACTTCCCTGCTCTGGGAAGCAAGTTATCCCACAGCCACCTGCAGGAGAGGAACTGAGGGGTCAGCTTGAGCTCAATAGTCCTCCAGGTGTTTTCCAACCTAAAGGATTCCAGGAAAAGAAAGGATCAGAAGCTTTTCCCTGTCTTCTGCCACTGCCTGTCTCTGGCTTGCAGCAAAAGGAGCCTACGAGGTGCTGTCGGTGCCTTGGCACACCCTCCTCTTTTCCCCACAAACCCTCCTGCAGGTATTTCTCCTTTACCTGGGGCTGGGGCTAGCAGCAGTAAGAGAAACAGAAGCTGAGTTACAGCACCCTCAGAAAACCCAGGACCAGACAGGAAGGAAAGGAAATCCATTTGTGTGCCTGCTCTTCTCCAGAAGAGAAGCTGGGGAGGGACAGGATTCATCTCTGCTGGTGACAACTGGATCAAAGTGCTGTTGAAGCAGAAGGGGAATTTTGAAAGGAAGGTGTGTTCCTGCACTCTGAATGGGATACAGGACAAATTCTGGGACAGGAGAGCAGCCCAGGCTGGAGCCTGAAGTTGTCCTTCAGCCTGGCCCTCCTTTACAGAGCAGGACAGTCCTTGGAGTGCTGTGACACCTGCAGTGGCAAAGGCTCACAGGGCAGGCACAGGGGCAGCTTTCACAAGCCAAAGCTCCTCTCAAGGCTGCCATCAGCAAGGAGGAAAGCATTCACAGAAAAGTTCTCCATTTACCCGACTTCCTTTCAACAGCATTAACAGCTTCAGAAATAATTTGCAACAAAGGCTTCCAGTGTGTCTGAGAAGTGAGATAAAGCAGCAAGGACATGACAAATGAGGAGAGCGCCTTGAAGGACCACAGTGATTGCAGCTTTCAACGATTTTAGATTTTTTTTTCTCAGGGAGACCTCTGTGTAAATGAACCCACACTGCTGAAGGATGGAACTGATGGATTTAGTTACGTTTCTTAGTTAATGGTGAGACAAGGCAGGTTTCATTTAGCTAATTAAGCTCAAGCATAGGAGAGAAAGATCAGAAAATCTATTTCTTGCCACGTTCAGAGAAGACAATGACCAATTAGACAATTCAGCAACCTGATCACAGGCAACGTGAGCAGCTCCCCTGTGTCTCCTTTGCCATCTCTGCCAGTGATGCTCTGGTCACTCCTGGCCCAGATCTCCTGTCCCTGCAAGTGTCAGGCTCTGCTCCCCTGTGGCACTGAGCAGAACCTCACTGCTGGCAGCCCCTCCAATGATGGGGTCAGCTTTGCTTGGAATGACCCCAAGATCATAAAAGTCCCTGTTCCCTAACCTGGGCAGCCTAAGAAGAGGTCTGGAATGTGTGAGGTCGAGTTCTCAAGCTTGTTTATTTTCCCTGATCTAGAACATTCTCTCTCTGACCTGCCCAGGTCTGTCCAGTACAGAAGCCATGGCAGTCTGCCCCTAGCCTCGGGCAGCTCCCACATTTTGTACTCAAAACTACGTGTGTGTGTTTACAGATCTGTGCCAATGCCCATCACCTGTGTCAGACAGGGAATCTCTACCTGAAACCAACAGAAAAGTGTCACCAGCACAGCAAGACATGGAGGGCAAGGAGAAGGAGAAGAAGGCCAGGACACGCCCAAATCCCTCCATCTTGTACCCCTGAATCCCATTCTAAAAACCCCAAAATTCTACTTTTCCACCCTGTGTCAACTCAACTACAACACTACTCAGACCCTTGTGGTTTGTAATTCCTCACACAGAGTTGGCAGCTTTTCCCATGGGCTAAAATCGAAGCCACAGGTGTTTTTGACTTTGTGCCAGGGTCTCTGAGCCCCCTGCCAGGGTCTGGAGCCAGCCAGGGCAGCCAGAGGGATGTGCTGGGCTCCCACACTCCAAAACCTCCCTGACCCTGAGGGGTTCTGCTACAGAGCTGCTGCTTCTGCAACCCACTGCGACCCAAACCCACTAAAAACGATTTCCAGCCTGCAGGTAGCAGGTCCAGAGGGCAGCCCCCAGGTCAGAACTCCTGCAAGGAGAAGCAGCCAGGCTGCTCCTGCCAAGGAGAAAGCAGCAGCTGCATCCTCACTGTTGTCATGGAAGTTTTCCCCATTCTGAACTAGTCCAAACAAAATAAATTTTCAGCAGCTCTACATAGTCGCAATAATCAATATTTAAAGGGTTGTGGAACACTGTAACAAAGGGGTTTGATTTTAGTCCCTGACAACTAGAGAGGTAACTTGATTTAATAAGGGAATGCAGCAGCAACCACGCTTCTGAGCCATTATGGCTAATTCTAAAGACCCCATAGTGATAAAAGAACAATAATGACTGAGGACTAATAAAAACAAAATCAGTGAGGGTTTAATCATCAGCAGAAGGACATGAATTGAGTGTTAGAAAACATCTCCTGTTTAGAGAGTTAAGCTGTTATGCATACTGAAGCATAATTTGCTGTCACTCTTTTATTGTCATGCAATATATATTGTAGAGTAATCATTTTAATCTGCATGCAGATTATTAATTAGGGAAATAATAATTTAGCCCAGAGTGAAAGCACAGGCAGGCTGAGGAAGCAGCTGGTTATTTCCCCGACCTTTTCCATTTCAAAAGCTGCTCCATAATGACCCAGCTGCTGTTTGGGGAGAATTTTTATGTTAACTTTGTTGGAAAAAACCTGTATTATGTATAAGGCTGCGTTACAAATACGTCCTTGCAAAGATTTTTCTATTCTTTGTGCCAGGCTAATAAACTACACCTCACCATTCATTTCAGGGCACATCTCCTGCTGAAAAGTGCCTTTCTCTCACCAAACTTGCTGGCAGGTCAGGCCTCAGGGGAACAGGGTGTGCCAGAGCCTGCTGGCAAGAAATCAGGACAGAAAGATGCTCTAGTTCACAAAACTGATAACAAAATATTAATGGAACTTCAGGTGCCTCCTTCCACTTGAGCTCAGATCTAAACCAGGGTGCCCCAAAACAAAAGCCTTGACCAAAGGCTCCTCTCTTGCTTTTCCTCACTGTGCCATGGTGGCATTCAGAACGTGGCACGAGAGATCCGTGCCGTGCAGAGCCCCAAACGCAGCTGGCTCAGAGCAAGGCAATATTTCCTGGCAATTCATTTCACAGAAGCAGCCTGTGAGTAAAGACAGCACGCACAGTGCAACCTGCAACACGGCTCCTCTGAAGGATTTCCTCCTCTTCAGCCCCACCCAAGTGAATTTCTGCCTTCAGAGGTGACGCTGTATGGGAAAAAACGTGGTGATCCCCAGATGTGGGCAGAAATGCTGGTGTCTGCTCCAGACCAGGAGGCTGAAGGACAGCTTTATTAATATTACATTAATATACTATTTAAAGAGAGACTGTGCTGTTCTACACACTCACTGCTTACTCACCCATCTAACTCAAACTGTGACTCTGCTGAGAGCCCAACACAGCTGGATCCCACTGGGCACTGAGCCCAAACAACCTTCACCAGAATCCAGCCCAGCAATCCCTGCAGGTGAACAATCTCCACACCACATTCCACATGGGCAAAGCAAAGGGGCAGAGAGAAAGATTGTTTTCTCTTCTTCTCTCTGTGCTGCTCCTGAGAGACAGAATTGTTTCTCTGTGTCCAGAGAATGGGAATGTCACAACACTGCCCAGCCAAACCCATCCTCTGCCACTCCAGTGTGGTCCTGAGGCCCCCCCTTTGCAGCAAACCTGAATCCTTCAAACCAGGACAGACAGCTGTGGGCAGCTACAGGCAGCAAAGTAATTAAGGGATTTGCTGAGTTGAGTGAAAGCAAAATGAAATGGAAACCGAATATGAATATATGTGGGAAAATCAATGCACGATGTGCAGGGGGGCTTAAAAAGGCTTAAAGGAAGGATTCCCAAGGCTTGTGGTGTCTCAGAAAGCTTTCATGTTCACCTGAGTCAATACCATAACACATTTTGAGAGGGAGAAAAGAGTGATCTCGGAGATTGTTGCTGTATCTCAGCCTGGGATTTTTGAGGAATGGATTTTGACTTCCAAGCAGCCAGTCTGTTCCATGGCTGGGAATTGTGCCTGGCTGGTGCTTAGCAATGAGATCTCCTTTAATCTGCGTGTTCCACAGGAGACAAGATTTGTAGAAGGCTTAGGTGGAAAAAAAAAAAATCCCCAGTTTCTTGAGGCCTCCTGCATTGTACATTTTGTGAATATGCCTTCCCTCAAAGGCTCTTTCTCCTCATCCAAGTAGGCTGAGATGATGAGGGCTCTGGATATCTCTGAGAGCTGCAGCGCACACCCACGCTCAGCCAGCACTTTTCTAATTATATCAGCAGGTCTTTGAATGATTGCTGGTTAAACTCTATATAAACACCTCTGAATAGAGGTGAGCAGGGATTGTGCTCCACCTTCGTTAGACAGCCTGCACAATGCAGCCACTTTTTGATGGCCTAAAAATAAAAGCCCTCCTTTCCTTAGCAAAGGACTTATTAAGAGCCTACAGAGCTCTGCTGCTTCGGGGCACAGCAGCAGCAATTGAGGGGGAGAAGGACTGAACGCTGTTAACATCACAAGTTTGGGTTTAATATATATGGAAAAATAAGGTGGGCTCACACCACTGCCTAGAGTGGTTAGTGTCCAGGAAAACAAGACAACCTGGGAGTTGCTCTCCTTTTTTTCTTTCAGAGTAAAGCAAAGATTTTCATAATTGAGTCCCAAAAATCTTATTCACAGGACTGTCATTAATTCAAAGCAGAGTCTTTTCTATAATCAAGGAAATAATCTAAAAATAAAAGTAAACCCATGACAGAGTATGTCTTATTCCTTTCAACCTTCTAATTTATGGAAGCCAGAGGCTCATTAAACTCATTTACACGTGGGCATTAACCCTCTGTTGTCCGAGAATGCCACTGGACTCAACACATTTGTGTTTGAGCAGTTATCAGCAGCTCGCTTTTTAAAGAAATGACACACTACACACCGAGCTCTGCCCAGAAGAGCACTCCAGGATAACATCAGGAGTCAGTGGCTCAGGTTCTGTGCAGGCTGTCGCTGAATCCTGATCACAGAGAAGGGGATGCTTTGCTCTGATGCAATCCCCTCAGGGCTGTCTCTCTGCCAGTCTTGTTCCTTCCGACACACAACTGCATTCCCCACTGGCATTTGGGCCTTCCCAGCTGCTTGCAACCTTTGTAAGAAGCTGTAACACGTCCTGAGCTCAGCAATGCTCACTTTTCATGGCTGAGCTCAGTGATATTCACTTTTCATGGCTCACCCCTGCAGGGGATCCTGGCTGAGCCTCAGGTACCTGCCCCAGGTGAGCCTGGCTGGGCTGTGCTGGGTGGAGGGGCATTGGTGCACACCCAGACTCTCCAGGGGGACTGGAGCTCTGCTCTGCCACCAGCACAGCGAAGCTGCTGGCTACCAGCTCTTCAGCAGGGCATAAGTTACTCTGAGCCCTCATACTGGGAATTTATAGACAAAACAGTTCATGTAACTGTCACACTTAAAAATTAGCAAAACTCCATTAATGTTCCCTTAACTTAAGGGGGAAGCAGACAGAATATCTGAGCCCATCTGAGGATCTGACAGCTCAGAGCTATAGATCAGGAATGCACCTTCTAAGCCAGACATAAATTCCCCCAGTGTTTCAAACAAGAAGATAAATAAGCTATAGCCTCAGATTTTTTTGGCAATTCTCCTTTCTTGGGATGATATGTAGACAGAGCTTCTTCATCTCCAGAATTTTAAGAAGGGTTCCAAACAAATGACCACATCAGCCAAATAGTCTTTATGCTGAGCTTCTAGAAGCTTCTTTCTGAGTTTGATCACATTGTTGCTGCTGTATTGTGATGGTTAAATAAATTTGGGGTGGGGGGATCACAGAGAAGCACCTTCAATCAGGTGAGAATTTGGTTTTCTGGATCGGTATAGATGGTGTAGAAATGTCACTCACTGCTGAAACGTAGCCACACATAAAAAGGAACATCAAAATACTCCGACAGATTAGGTGAAACAAGAGCAGGCTCTCCAAAGGCTTGGTCAGACATTCATTTATGGTTTGCTCTCAGGCTTGGGGACACTGCTCTGCTCCCTCTGTGCCTGCAAGGCACCCAAGCAAGAGCACACGAGCTTTGCATCCTGCAACCTGGAGCACCTGAAATTCTCTCTCCCCTGAAATAAGCTGCAGTTTCCATTCACTAATTACCTAGAGAAGATGGCTGCAGAAAGAGGCTGAAGGATTGGAAGGAATGTATCGTGAAGGAGGAGTGTTAATTGTGCAAAAACGTGATTAACAGGAAAATAAACACAGAAAGGTTTTGCTGACCCAGCAGAGGGCCTTGGGCACTGCTTGAACTACTGCAGGTCCAGCTCCTCTCATCTGGACCCACACCCAGCTCTGAACACACAGCAAATCCTCCCTCCCACACATCCCTGTGCCCTTTGCAGGGACACGGAGCCAAAGGTCCCCACTGCCTCCAGTTCCTGTTAAACACAGGAACCCCCTCGTTAGGATTCTGCCCAGGAGCTGCATTAAACCAGGGCTGAAATGGAGGCAGGGAAGGGAAGAAGGGAACAATCAGCCACAGAAAGTGACTGCCTGGTTTGAAACGTTCAGCTCACATCCCCTCCAGAGGCACTGTGGCCTCTGGCACGGGACAGGTGGAGCAATCCAGGCTGGGAACCAGAACCCTCCAGGAACAGCAAGGGCTGCAAACATCCTGGAGCAGGAAAAGTCGATATTTTCCCTTTCCCCCCCCCCCCCCCGCACTTTTGGTGCTTTCAGCCGAATTCCTGTTTGACTCTTCATCTCACACACCTGTGCACACGGGAGCTGGCTGCCAGGGCTGCCCTCCCAGGCAACTGGATTGTTGGAAACCACCAAGTTTTCCTCAAAATAACTACCCAGGCAGCTGTGGTGAAAGCTGCAGGACAAGAATCCGACTTGGGAAGCTGAAAAGGTATAAACTGCTGAGAAAATGAGGAGCCAAGCTGCTGCAGAGATTGAGGGGCCATTGTTTTTAATGTCTCTCTCTCTCTCTCTCTCCACTGAATGCTTCTTCCTACACAGAGTTGCCATAGTTTCAGATTTCTGTGCCTCCCTGGCTGCTGGTTACCAGGACATTTTTATAAGCCCTGATGATTTTATGATGTGTGCAGAGTTGGCTTGATTTTGCACTCTATGTGGCATCACACCTTAGATATTAAACCAGCTGTAATTATTCTCTGCTCTTAAAATAATCTCTTTTTCAGTGTCCTTTTGCAACTTGAAAGCTAAAAAAAAAAGGAGCTCAAATTCCTTTTCTAGTTCAAAATCTAGCTTTCAAAAATCTCTTTGAAAACTGTGGCTTAAAGAAAGAAATAATTAAGTTTATATTATCAGAGTTTTCTCCAAGGCTGCATACTAGAGGGAGCTAGTAGTTAATAGCAATACAGAAAGTCCTGTGCTCTCAGTGGGAAAAAAACCTACTGGGAGATCTGGAATGAAACTTCTTTTCCTGTTATCAATCCACATGTTCTACAGAGATGCTTAATTATTGGTTTTTTTTTATCCTTTTCACAGATAACCTGGATATTAGAGGCACAAAACTAATAACAGGCATTTATGGTTTGATTTTCAGCAATTCAACTTCCACTCTTGCAGTTGTTAAAACATGGCATTTGAAAACTCTCTCCAACCTTGGTACTTTTCAGCCTCTTCCACGTTTGGGTTGACACTCCAAGCTGGGTTCTGGCTCAGAACATTTGCTCTGTCCCTCCTGTCCCCTGGTCTGTGTCTCTGTACCACAATCCTGCATCTTCATTCAAAGGATCTTTCCAAGCCTCTTTTTTCCAGGTCTCCAGTTCCTCCTCCTTCCTTTGTGTCTGGTCTTGGCAAGTTCTCTTTGCACTTCTTTCCCAGTAAGGCCAGGTTTTAGCTTTTTCTCTGCCTCATTTATTTTGCAGCTGCTTTGTTCTCATGCCCAGGCTATTTAGTAACATGTCCTGTGGAAATGCAAAAAATTCCCCCCAACCATCAACATCTCATCCCCCTAATGTGTTTGAATCAAATGCCAGTGCTGCTGCTTGAATCAGATTTCCAGGCATTTGCACTAATTTATTCCATCCCCCTAAGAAAAAAAACCAAACAAACCAGGGAGCCCTGGCCAGTTTGGACTGGAAGTGCTGGGATTTGGAGAGCCAAGCACCATTCCTGGTGTTCCAGGAGCTGCAGAGAGCAGCCACTGCTGTCAGAAGCAGGATGTGCTCCTCTGCAAAATGTTTATTTCTCATCTGGCTTCTCCTGCTGGATTTTTTTTCTCCCTGTGGGTTGATGTTTTCCACCAGCCACTCTCTCTTGCTGCAGAGCCCTGCCATGCCCTGATAAAAGATCTGGAGATGGCATCCTGAGGAGGCAGCTCTGCCCTTTCACTGGACCCTTTCTGTGCCATCCACCCTCAGTCCTTCCTGCCACGAGCCCAGAGATGAAACAGGGACCTGGATGGGGTCAGGCTGCAGCAGGAGTCAGCAGAGCCCAAAAATGGGCACCTGGATCCAGAGACAGGGACCTGGATGGGGTCAGGCTGCAGGAGGAGTCAGCAGAGCCCAAAAATGGGCACCTGGATCCAGAGACAGGGACCTGGATGGGGTCAGGCTGCAGGAGGATGCTCCTACAGCAGATCCCACAGATGGGGACCTGGATCCAGAGACAGAGGATGCTCCTCTCTGCTGGCTTTGCTGCTGTGACTGCAGCTGGGAGTGGAATGCTCAACCCCCAGGGCACTGTGAAACCCCCCCAGGTCACTGTGAAACACCTCCAGGTCACTGTGAAACACTCCCAGCTCACTGTGAAACTCACCAGGGCACTGTGAAACCCACCCTGGGCACTGTGAAACCCCCCCTGGGTACTGTGAAACCCCCCCAGGGCACTGTGAAACCCCCCAGGGCACTGTGAAACCCACCCTGGGCACTGTGAAACACCCCCAGGTCACTGTGAAACCCCCCCAGGGCACTGTGAAACCCCCCCAGGTCACTGTGAAACCCCCCCTGGGCACTGTGAAACCCCCCTGGGCACTGTGAAACCCCCCCAGCTCACTGTGAAACCCACCCTGGGCACTGTGAAACCCCCCCTGGGTACTGTGAAACCCACCCTGGGCACTGTGAAACCCCCCCAGGGCACTGTGAAACCCCCCAGGGCACTGTGAAACCCCCCCAGGGCACTGTGAAACCCCCCCAGCTCACTGTGAAACCCACCCTGGGCACTGTGAAACCCCCCCAGGTCATTGTGAAACGCACCCTGGGTACTGTGAAACCCACCCTGGGCACCGTGAAACCCCCCCTGGGTACTGTGAAACCCCCCAGGGCACTGTGAAACCCTGCCAGGGCAGAGCTGTTCTTGCTTGGCTGAGCCAGGAGCAGCTGCTGAGTTCCATTAATGCTGCTGCTATTTACCCCTGGCCGGGTGGGTTGGCTTTGTTGTCAACTGGCTGCCCGCAGGAATGCTGATCCCTTCCCCTGCTGGTGCAGCCAGGAGCTGCTGGCATGCAGGGGTGACTGCCTGGTCATTACTGGCTGCACACTTCCATCTTGTCACAGCCAGGGCTTGGCTCTGATAGGAAATCCTTCAGGGGCACTACCCAGGGGATGGGGATAAATCAGCTCAGCTCTGAGCAGGGTGAATGCCCCCCTTTCTGCAGCCTGGTGGGCCAAGCTTCCCCCTGAATTGTGTGATTGAGGTTGGGAGAGGGAAGGGTACCACAGGAGGGTAAAGGAAGGCATTGTATGCTCATAAAGACTGGTTTTAGTCCAGAGATAAATCTGCAGTGCATCACTGTCTTATTATATCCTTTCCTTACAAATGGAAATTATTGCATTTCTTTTGCCTCATTTAATTCTTTTTAATCGCTTTTCTCTCTCTCTCTCTTTTTTTTTTTTTTTTTTTTTTTTTTTTGCCTTCTGCTGATGGCTTTTGCTTACTAATTGTCCAAGGCTGACACCCAATGGGAAGCATCGTGCTCTGATGCTCACAGAGCCACATCCACTCCCCAAGAGCTGCTGGGGAAGAAAACCCCAATTATGGACATGAATTTTCTCCCACCGTGCTGCTGACAGGCCTAGGGCATTAGCTGGGCTTATTTTAGGGGAAGTGAAATGGGATTTAGATTGGCTTGCTTTCAACTACTGTGTACCATTCTGGGATGGGCAGGTGCTCACTGCCACCCCACACAAAATAAATTTGAGTGTAAATCTGGGGCTCTGTGGTCTGAGCCCACACTCAGCTCCCAGGAGTTTCTGTTCCCCCAGCTACAAACACTTGTATGAAGGATCATCTGGTGGGATGAGCATTTCCAGCACTGTCCCGGGGTAATTCTGACTCAGGTTGGTTGTGAACTGCAAAATCTGAATATACTTTACAGAACAGAGAAGCCCACTTAGAAAATACACAGATTATTATTATTATTATTATTATCTGAAAATCCCAGCAGTACATTATACAGCAGACTCGATGGCAAAGTCTGAGTGGGAGATAAAGTACAGGAACCTTAAAGATGTTATTAATGCAATTAATTAGTTTTTATTTCTTTGTGCAGTGTTTGAAAAAAAGAAAAAAGTGCCAGACAGAACTTTAATATAAAAGAGATCCTCCAGGAGACAAATTAATCAGCATTATGATACCCCAAGTGATTAGGATAAAACACAGGGAGGCATAATGAGAATGTCAGAATTAGTGCAGTCAAAATTTCTCACCCCACCTCAAAGTGCTATAAAAAATGTTAAAATACATTAGTGTATTTTATTTCAAGGACTTACAGTCCAGATCTAAAGATCTTAAAAATTTGGGTTTTCTTTTCCCACTTGTTTTATTGGTTTCAAAATGTTTTCCTGAGTTCAGAAATTAGGAGTTTCCTCCCGACAAAGAGCAGAGAATGAAGGTCTGATAGACACCCTTTGAAGTGAAAAGGCAAATTTACTTCTGAGCTGCTTTATCCGATGGCAAAAGCTGAATTCAGAAACCCCAGAGTTCCAAAAAAAAAAAAAAAAAAAAAAAAAAGGAGAAAGAATTCAAATATATCACTACTCCATTGGGTAGAAACTGTGCTAAATCAGGGAGCAAAGTGCAAAAAAGCCAAAATCTGAGGCCAGTTCTGCTCTTGAGCTGAGAGCAGAGGTAGAGCTGCACTCAGGCATCTCCAGCCAGGGTGGGCATCAAATACACCAG
Organism: Vidua chalybeata; assembly: GCF_026979565.1. Classification (NCBI taxonomy): domain Eukaryota; kingdom Metazoa; phylum Chordata; class Aves; order Passeriformes; family Viduidae; genus Vidua; species Vidua chalybeata. Next base: position 1,445,689 of record NC_071547.1, on the reverse strand, counting down.
GGAGGGACAGGAGGAGAGGCTGGGAATGCAGAGAGAGCTCTGAGCACCAAATAAACCAGGGAGGGACAGGAAAAGAGACTGGGAATGCAGAGAGCTCCCTGTCCCGAGCAGAGAGAGCTCTGAGCATCAAATAAACCAGGGAGGGACAGGAAAAGAGACTGGGAATGCAGAGAGAGCTCTGAGCACCAAATAAACCAGGGAGGGATAGGAAGAGAGGCTGGGAATGCACAGAGAGCTCTGAGCACCAAATAAACCAGGGAGGGACAGGAAAAGAGACTGGGAATGTACAGAGAGCTCTGAGCACCAAATAAACCAGGGAGGGATAGGAAGAGAGGCTGGGAATGCACAGAGAGCTCTGAGCACCAAATAAACCAGGGAGGGATAGGAATAGAGGCTGGAAATGCACAGAGCTCCCTGTCCTGAACAGAGAGAGCTCTGAGCATCAAATAAACCAGGGAGGGACAGGAGAAGAGGTTGGGAATGCACAGAGCTCCCTGAAATGAGCATCAAATAAACCAGGGGGGGATAGGAATAGAGGCTGGAAATGCACAGAGCTCCCTGTCCTGAGCACGATCCTGCCCAGGCACCAGAACTAACCCTGCACTCAGATCCCTCTTCATTATGGCAAAGCACACACTCAGCAAGTTTTTAGAAAACTTCAAATAGGAAGATAGAGAAATACTAAAGCAGATGTTGTTATTTTAATGGAGAGCAAGAGGGGGACAAAGAAAAGCTCCTCTGCACACTTAGGCTGAGCCTTGCAGAGGTTGATTTTCATTAAACCCCCTGGATGTTATCGATGTTCTCCCCAGACAGCACCAAAGCTTTGGCTCCTGCAGAAATGGCAGGAGCTGCTCTCGATTAAACACGAGGCTATTCCCTGCCTTTGGAAAATTGCCACCTAATAACAAAGGAGAAAAAAGCTCTGCAGCTGCCTTTAAGAGTCTGATAACAGAGGAGGGCTCCTCATAAAACATCTTTTTAACCTGAGCACCCAGGTGGGAGAGCTGCCATGTGATCCCACTCTGACCTTTGCTGCCAAATGTGAATGATCTCTACAGAGCACTGGTCTGTTCACTGCAGTTATTGCTTTTTATTTTTTAACAAATCACTTTGTGGCTTTTTTTAAAGCTTATTAATGCTTTATTCTTTTATCTGTTGCCTCTGAAAATTTGTCTTTGTGGTTCAGGGGTTTTCCTCTAGAATGGCAAAGGAAAGATTGTTCAAATGTATTAGCAAGTGTCAGCCAAAGCCTAAAGGATGTAAGACTGTATCCTACTCTGTATAAATCAATTTCTTCCTGGGCATCATGACAGTCACAGAGACTCATCCCAGCAGAGCTTTGCTTTGCAAATAAAGAAAAACACCACAAAGCTTTGCTCCCACCCACTCCAAATGAGCCAGGAGTGCCAATCCAAAGGGGCCTGACACCTTTTAGTGGCACACTCCGATGAATGCCGGGCCAGAAAAGGCAAAGCCGAGATTTGAGCGAGCTCTGAGGTGGTTGTGAGGCAGGGCAGAAGGGGTGGCTGTGCCCCCAGGGCACCTCTGTGAAAGCAGCTGCAGCTTTGGCTCCTGAAGCGACCTGGCTGGAGGGTTCGGGGGCAGCTCTTTGGGATGGTCTTGCCACCCGTAGCACTTCACGTTCAGCCCTTTTGAGTTTCTGTAGGTTTTGTTGGCAGATTTAACCCAGTCACACCATCAGTGAAGGGCAGAGCCTCCAGCCAGCCTCTCCTGCCACCGTGGCAAGGGAAATTGCACTTTTCATCTTGTGCTCTCTCATTTCTGAGCACCTCCGCACGCAGTGAGACAGAGATGGAGGTGAACAGACAGAGCGGGAGGAAGGGCTGGCGCTCAGGTTGGGAGCATTTTCAGTCTCCCCCACGTGTGGCTTTCCAGCAGGAGCACCACGGTGGTGGAGTTTTATTTGCCTGTAATCGACAGGTAATGGCAGGAGGAAATCCTGGGGCTGTGACGCCGCTCAGCTGTGGATTGTAACTGCACCCACCAATTAACGAGGATACGCTGCAATTACCGCTGCCTTTGCTCCTGCTGCTCTGGGAGCTTGTCAAGCACGGGATTTTCAACAGGGCCAAATTCTACTTGGAGTTACACAGGTTTAAAATGAGGGCGAAAAACCAGGCAGCAGCGTGGTAGCAAGGAACAGCCTGGAAAAATCCCTTTTTAAGGGACAGCAGTCCTGTGAGAAGCTGGCTGGAAGAAGGGGTTATTTTGTCAAGCACCGAGATGATGCTGGAGAGCCCCAAATTCCTGAAGATCCTGCAGGTGAGGCTGTTCCCAAGGCTCTGGGTGAGCAGCCAGGCCAGTTAAAGCCTCTCCCTCCCACTCCCCTCAATCCCAGTTGCTTTGGGAAGGCCAGGCACACACGGGAGGTAAAACTCAGCATTTAACATCCCGCTGGGTTTGTCTGCCCTTGCATGCAGAGCAGAGTCCTCGGGGCTGTTTGCCTTCAGAGAACACCTCTAGAGGCCAAGGAAAAACTGCAAGAGGAACCCAAGCAACCCTGAGCTCCCTTCCCTTCAGGCCTGGGCTCCTCTCCCTCATTGCAGCAGGATTATTTCCATATTTCCACTGATTTATGGCAATGCAGGAAATCCCTGCACAAAACCTAACGAGGAGAACAAACTGATACTAAAGAGGAGTTGTGAGCTCTTATGATAACCTTGTACATCTCTCACCATCAGCACTGAAAATCAGTCTCTGGCAGAGCCAAAATACTGGGCTAAATAAAGATATTTCCCTCTTTAAGGTGAATTCTATTTATTACTAAACTCACCCGACTTATAAAGGCATTTTTGGGGCTGGGTGCTCTGGTAACTGCTCTGTGTTCAGCCTGCTCTTGTAAATTGTGGAGCCTCAGCAGCAAAACTCCTGTCTGGCCACTGAAGCAGGAGTTAAGCCAAGCCAGGAATTGGTTCCAGCACAGCATCACCTTAAAATTCTCAAGGTGAACTGAACAGAGCAGCAGTTTTTGTGCCCCAAAAGGCCACACAGATCACCTTTTATTGGAACACTTCCACTAAAGCAAGACTGTGCTTAGGAGAAGCACTGAGCGTGCATCACAGATGGAGGTTCAGAGTTGAGCTGAGCCTTGTGCTGAGCTCTGCTGGCTTTTGGAGCTGCACTTCACCCTCAGGCCTGATTAACTGGTTTCCTGCTCTGGTTATTGTTTGCATCCAAATGATATTAGGATAGGAGCGGAAACAGCAAGAACAGTATTACAAGAATGCCTGGCTGGGGGAACAGGAGAAATAACTCAAGCACTTGTGATCACTGATTATTACATTTTCAGGGCTGCTGAAGGGAATTTTTGAAGTATGTTTACAATCATCTCCAAGTTCTATAAATATTACTTTATTATTGACTTTGTGCCATGAATCCAGTGCTGATGAAAATATTCCCCCTTCCCCCTGCCAATGGCAAATCAGCACTCTTGCTCTGCCTGGCCTCTGTGCAGCTCTAGAATTTGTAGGAATGAGACTTCAATGGCTTAAAAATAATGAAAAGAGTGTGAAGAAAACAACTTCTGCCAGGATGAAAGAATAGTACAAGATTTAAGTGCTAGGTTGTGTTTACATAAGAGCACAGAAAGAACACAGCTCCCAGTATTGCAGCTGTGTGAAAACTGCCACTTGTAAAGAGAAATCCTTGTTAAATACGGCCACACAGAAAAAAAAAATCTTTACCTGTTCATCATAATCACACACACAAAAATTTTAAAATACTTGTTACAATGCATTGAAATGCTCGGTTGATATTGCTTTTAGAGGAGGAATGCAAAATATAAAACAAAATGTTTTTATAAACAGAGGGTGGGAATGTGTTTGCAATGGAATGCCATGAAACCCTCTGGGACAAAACTGATAATATTCCAAATAACTCCAAATGTTCCTGATAATATTTGATAATATTGATAACTGATAATATTCCAAATAACTCCACAGGGGAGAACAGCACTGGTGGGGCTGAGTGCTGGGATCACTGGAACTCAGGGACACAAACTCCTGAAACTGGGGCTGTCCTTGCAGCCCTTCCCCGGGAGCTGAAGCCTAACTGCAGGCACAGTTACTTTCTTTTGCCCCAAATTCTGATTCCTGACAGTTACCCATCAAATACATTAGAAATGCTTAATAACTACAGAAATCATGAAGAGCCAAAGTCTTTAAAACCATTTAAGTCATTTCAATTCCATACAGAATTGAATAGGGATGGAATAGTAAAAACTTCCAATTCCTTCTGCAGTCTTAGAAATGGATCTGAATGGAAAGATTTCTTGTGCAAGGACAGGGCTTCACTGGAGGAGCAAGGCACAGCTGCTGGAACTGCTGGAACTGCTGTATCTCTGCTCTCAGGTTCCAGCCCCACAGCCCCTGCAGGCTGGGAACCCCAGCCCATCTTTTTTTCCACAGCTAGCAGAGTTCCTCTGGAAGAGCTGAGGCCAGCAGCTGTGCCCAGGGTGATGGGAAGGCAGGGCGTGGTGCCACTGGACCATTATCCCACCCTAGGGAATCCATGCAGAGGTGGCAGCAGCTGGAACGAGAGCCTTCACGCAAATTTGGACCCAATATTCTGTTACATTCCTGCTCCTTACCTCATTAACAAAGCCCAGCCCAGCAAAGAGGGTGGTGCTGATAACGCTGGGCTGAGCTGCCCTGGGAAGAGATTTATTATCCCTGCTGTGATGGGAATTTGACTGACATTGTGACGAGCTTCTAAAGGCCAGAGTGACCGTGGCATCATGGCAGAATCCCAGCATCGTAACATGTGGCAAACCCTGCTATATAAATATATATTTTTAATATATATTTAAAATATATTTAATATATATTATTATATATATAATATAATATAATATAATATAATATAATATAATATAATATAATATAAATTATAATATATATTATATAATTATAATATATATTTTATATATATAGTATAGTACAGTAACAGTATAGTAACATGTGGCAAACCCTGCTATAAAAATATATATTTATATATATATTTTAAATATATATATTATATATATAATAGTAAATATGATATGATATGATATGATATGATATGATATGATATAATATAATATAATATAATATAATATGTATGTTTATGTATATTTATATAAATGAAAATGCTCTAATTAGAATGGTAGTGGTTACAGAATTCTCTAATGGCTACTTTGAAGAAACAATTACTGTCTTTATGATGATAACCCTCCAGATGAGATACTACAGTTATCTGCTGCATAAACACTTACAGCAAAAAAGGCAACCCTGACTCAGGGCAGAAATGCAGGTGTCTGCTCCAGACCAGGAGGCTGAAGGACAGCTTTATTAAAACTGCACTATATTACATTAATATACTATTTAAAGAGATACTGTGCTATTCTACACACTCACTGCTTACTCACCCATCTAACTCAAACTGTGACTCTGCTGAGAGCCCAGCACAGCTGGATCCCACTGGGCACTGACCCCAAACAACCTTCACCAGAATCCAGCCCAGCAATCCCTGCAGGTGAACAATCTCCACACCACATTCCACATGGGCAAAACAAAGGGGCAGAGAGAAAGATTGTTTTCTCTTCTTCTCTCTGTGCTGCTCCTGAGAGACAGAATGGTGTCTCTGTGTCCAGAGAATGGGAATGTCACATCCCAGCCCTGAGAATCTCCAGTGCAGGAATGTGCCCCCTGTTAACGGAGTAAACAAGTTACCCTTTGTCTACTTAAAAAGGAAAAAAAGCCCAGAAGTTTCTCTCCTCAATTTGGTTAAAAGACACCTCATAGGACCTTGGGGACTTCACCTCAAAATTAAGGACACCCAATTGGACAGAAGCCAAAAAGTCCTGCCTAAGCAATTCACAAGAAAAGGAAGAGAACAAAAGAAGTAAATCGCTTTTGTGAAGTGTTTTAGCAGGAGCAAGAACCTCTTGCCCTGGCTCGGTTTTTCTTTGTAAAGAGCTCTTTTATTTTGCCTTTTATTAAAACTTTTTTGTTTCCAACACTGTCACAGGAGCCATCCTGCTACTTTTATGCCACCTGAGGTAGCTGAGCTATCAATGCTTGTCTCTGAGAGCTTATAAGACCTGGCTTGAATAGATAAAGTTTTATTCCAGTCTCAGTAAAAAACACAGCAGAGAGGACAGAAAAGACACAGGGAAGGCCCTTACCCTGCTGTTCCTACCCCCAGTCCAGGCAGCTGCAGCTCTCCGGGGGTGTCAGTGAGGGTAGGAAGGATGTGAGGGACAAGAAGTGCTCTGCAGTGCCCGTGTCTCCCTCCCACAGCCTGCACTTCCAGCGCTCCATCTCACATGGTGCTCAGACACCAGGGGCAAACGCCTCCAGGGAGTTCAGTGCCAGCACAAGGCAAACAGAGACGAAGGCAGAGCCAGAAAACTTTGGGCTTGGCTCGGAGATGATTCAATGCATGAAGCTGGGGCTCAGCTGAGCTTGGAATAAATGTGAGAGGCAGTTCAAGGACAGAAATGCTGCGTGCAATGGCCTGGCTGCAGTTAAGCTTTCCCCTCCAGGAGAAGGAGTGCTGGCTGTGTGAGTATTGCAGCAGATCTGCCGTGGACAGTGGGTTTCTCACCATGGACTTCAGGAAAATACAGCCAAGTTACATTTGGAGACTCTTGGTGGGAAGGCTTTTCTTTTTTTAAAGAATTCTCATGGGAAGGTTTCTGGAGGCCACTCTGCATTTCTTATTTCTTGCCCAGGAGCAGAGAGCAGCAGAGCAGAGCTCAGGTAGTTTAAAGCAGAGTTTTGGTTCAATTGAGATGTTGATGTCAATTTGATGCTAGGCTTTTTACCATTTACCTTAATTATCCCTCTAAAAATGAAGCTGAACGAGTTCATTTTCAGTTTACTGGGAACTTGCACAATTTCCTGCCTGTGCTCAGAGCCGTGCCAGCACATCCATCCCATTATGGGAGAGAAGGAAAACAAAGATTATCCTCAGTCACTCACCTGTCCTTGCACTCCACGACACTGGATCCACCAAACATTGAACCAACCCCAGAGACACAAGGACATGGCAAAGTGTCCTTTGAGCCAGAGGCTTTAAGGGTGGGGATTCTCACATTTAAGTGCCTGGATAAGGCTCTGCCCCACCATCCCAGGAATCCTCCTTTCCCCAGCACTCCCCACACACAAACCCCCCCTGGTTCCTCTATTTTAACATGCATCTTCTCTGCTTTCTGCTACATTTATTGGCATTTAGTTCAAGCCAGCATGTTTCCCCAAAGATTTCCTGTTTCTGTGGCAATACATCTTCATCTGGCAGCTCTGCCTTTGACCTCTCCCGTGCCTCTTACAGGAGCCAGCAGCACCCTGGATCCTTTATCACACCCCACTCCTGATTTTGGGGCTGTTCACCTCTGTCACAACCTTCATTTAGTAACTACAAAAGGAAATCAGCTCACAGAGCAGAAATGGCTTGGCTGCCTCAAATCACAGCACAAAATTAAGATTTCCAATCTAAGGAAGAATGTTACCAAATATCATTATGAGCTTATAAAATATCCTAAATTTAAGCAACCTCCAGTGAGAACTCAGTGGAGCAATCGGAATAATCTCAAATGAGGGAATAATATTTGAAGCCATACCAGCACCTCTGAAAATCATGGTTGTGTAAGTGATGGGTGATTCCCCTGTGGGTCGTGTCACAGGGCTATGGCTGGTCCTGAAGACAGATGAACCTCTGAGAAACCTGAACCAACTTCCTAAAGCTGACTCCTCATTAATTACAACAAAGCCACAGCAAGGGAAAAAAAAAAAAAAAAAAAAAGAAAAAAAGAAAAAAAAAAGTCACAGGAGAAAGTTTTCATAGAGAAAAACCTCACTGTATGAGAACAAAAAAAAAAATAGCAATCTGTGATGGACTGAGTGGCTCAGAGAAGCAGAGGGAAGCTGCTGACAGACCAGCCTGATCTTTCCAGCATGCACAGCCCAGTTTGATGGCAGATGGGAAAGTGGAAAGCTAATGACAGACGAGATGGATGCAGCTCATGGTTGGGGAGCTGCTGTTTACACCATGTGAGAGACTGAAGCTCCCAGCCAAGGATAAGCAGGAAAAAACACTTGATAAGGGGGAAAAAGGAAAAAAAAAAAAAACCACTCAATGTGGGAGAAAATTACTTTGGTAGATTTTGGTGATTGCTCTCTGCTCATTCACAGTGGATGATCTGGGCTTTTCCCTCGAAGAGCATTCTGCCAGAGGTCTCACACAACTCCCCACTCCTCTCCCTAGAAAACACTGCTCCTGGTAATCATTGCCATCAGCTAAGCTACAGGGAAACGAGTGGGATCAGCCCTTTAGGGGGACCAGGATGGCTCACTGCTGACTGAGAAAATCCATCTCGTGTCCCCAGGAGTCCCACTGGAGAGCATTCAAGCTATGCACGATATCAAGAATTAAAACTCGCCTTTTAAGACTGCTGAATCCCACTGGTTTGCAATTTCCTGGTGTTTTTAACACTTGCTTTATGAAATGACCCAGTGGGGCGAGTTTAACGTGCATCATGCTGTTAGACACAGCACTGCTTTGCCTTGCCAGTGCCGAGGTCTGTGCAAGAGCAGCAGTGACTTTGTGCACAACACATTTCTGAGCCGGCTTTTTTTGTGAGGCATTTTGGTCTCTGCCTCCTAAGAGAATCCTTTTAGGGCAAGTGCAACATTACAGCTCGGGGCAAGCCCTTGGAGGGGTTTGTTAGAGAAAAGCATTACGTGGCTCTTGCCTGAAATAGCTCAGAGGGGAAAGGAGAGGCAGCCCGGGGGCATGGCAAGGCTGGAGCTGCACTGGCACTCCCAAACGCTTCTTCAGAAACCCCTTTTGCTTGGGAGGGGCAGGGCAGGGCAAGGCCTGCAGCAGGTTTCTGCAGTTTGAACTCGTTCCTGAGCTCTGCACTAACACAGCATTAATTGGAAAATGCTGGCGTAGGAAGTAGAAAAACAATTTGTCAGACAGACCAAAGAGTGGAAGTTTTATGGAAAAAATGTGCCTCATATAAAGGGTTCAGTGTGTTTTCCTTCCTCCCTCCCCTGGCCATCCAATTTGGTATGTGCCTGTGCTCTGAGGCTTGACTCAGTTACCAGAGAAAATAAGAAAGAAATTTGTCCTGGATATACTTTTCTAAATTTTCTTAATTTAATTTTTTTTTTTTTTTTTAGATTTTTGAAATATTCCAAGTGGTTTGTAGAGAGACTGTGCACACTGTCCCTCATGTTCCGGCATCCAGAGATGGGGAGTTTGCAGAGCAGTAGTTTCACATATAATAAACACAAAATTCCCTAACACAGGCTGTCTACCCAATGCTGACAGATCATGAATGTGAAATGACACTCAAGAGATCACTCAGAAATCAATGAACTCAATCAGCTGGAATCTCAGCACTGTCTACAGCGATAATTCAGGGAAAGTGATGGACACTGCAAGGTTATTTGGTGATTTTAAAGTGACAACAGCAAAGATCCCCCAAGTGTTTTCCTCGGGCTGGGGAGTGGAGGTAAAAACCAATAGAAAAACCTAAACCAACTCAATCCCAAATGATGTGGCCTTGGAAGTGTGTTGAGACAGAGGATGGCCCTTCCCATCACAGCCTGGCTGAGATGGTTTCTCAGTGTCAGTGACCAGCCCCAGGGGGTTCAGGAAAACAATACTGCCATAGGAAGATTTGTGGTTTTTTTTTTTTTGTTTTGTTTTTAAATTCATCTGGCTCTAAGTGAGGATGGAGCAATGAAAGTGAGATTCAGGCCTGGCAGCTCCAGTCAGCTGGGTCTGGCTTACAGCAAACCAAACCCAGACACTTCACCCAAGGTACCAAGTCGTGAGGAAACAGAGGAGAGCTGTGGGCCAATGCTGATTTGAGCCAGACTGCAACGACTCGAAATTCAGAAGTGGGATTTGTTAATAAAAGCACTGAGCTTCCTTTGAATCACTGAGCACAACAGGAGCAGCACCTGAGCAGAGCCATCCCGAGGAACTCCCACCACATGAGTTCTGTACAAGAACCCCAAACAAGAAGCCCAAAAGCAGCTCCCTCACACCACTTTTCTTCCAAATGTTCAGAGGGGCTGCAGCACCATCCACAGAGGCACTCGGGGCACTCTGTGCACCCAGAGAGCAGCACAGCAACAAGGGCAGAGGGAATGGGGCAGCTGCTCCTGGCAGGGGGGACAGGTGGGAGGCAGATCTGTCCCCTGGCTCTTTGGGAACACCAGGAGGATCAATTTCCAGTGGGGAATTTGAAGGAGTGCCCCCCACACATCAGCCCAGCTGTGCGGTCCCACTGCACTCACTCCTTTCAAACACATTTTTACATCAGCCTCCAGCAGGGCATTACCCCAGCACTCCTTCCAGAGCCTCCCTCTCCATTATTTTACATTGAAAGCAAGAAGTTGCAGCAGAGGAATAAAGGATTTGCTGCTACAAAGAGCCCAGAGGAGAGCAGAGCCCTGAGAGCAGCCGTGCCAGTGTCCCCAGGTGCTGCTCCTTCCCCTCACTCACTGCTCTGCATAAATATAAATATAAATATAAATATAAATATAAATATAAATATAAATATAAATATAAATATAAATATAAATATAAATATAAATATATCCCCCCATACAGATGCAGCAATTCCCCAGTGCTGGTGTCTTAAAGGCAGCCCCATCATTTACCACAGGAATCATTTTACAGAACAAGTTACGAGAAGCTTCTTGAACTGGTAGAGTTACCAAGTGGCTCAGTTTCAATTCTGGAGTTTTTCAATTCCGTATGTTCTTAATAACTGCATTTCCACACCAGCTGATATTTGGTTGCTGCAGCTCATTTGCAAACATGATTAAAAATTCAGCCAAGATTAATCTTTATTTTTCACTCAACTACCTTCAAACAAAATCACCTACAGCAATGTGCAATCAACCCATGCTAAAAAGCTTAGAAACGGGGGAAAAAACACGAGGAAAAGGTAAAGTTATTAAAATTTGAATTATTTCTTTTCTACAAAGTTTTGAGATAGTGCTCTTTAGCTTTGGATGTGGCAATTCCTCTGCCTCTGCTCCACCTGAGGTGAATAAATAATTGACAGTTATTTGACAGCCCTTTAGAAACAGCACATGAAATGTATAAATAAGATGTTACAGGATAATAGTGAGCCTCCATCCCACAGACATGAAAGAGAGTTTGCTTGCAATCTGCACTTGAAATCACTTCAGGGAAATACTGGGACAGCCAAATTCCCAGGGAATTCAGGGTGCAGCCTTCCCCCAGGGATGGCCTGGGCAGGAGAGGGGCCAGTGCCCCCCCAGGCACCCCTGGGAGCTCTCAGAGCAGCTGGCAAGGGCAGGGGTGGCGTTATAAACACATTTCTGTGTGCATATTCTGCACTCTCAGCTGCTAAATCACGGCACAGCAGGGGCTGAGCTCCTCCAGATCCACCTCCCTGGCTGCAAACACCCTCCAAGAGCCCAAAGCAAGGCTGGGGAGGGTGGGCAGGGGGTCCTGTGCTGGGTGGGAAGCACCAGGAGCATCCCTGGGTTCCCACGGGTGAGGATGTGGAGATGCTGCAGAGCAAACACTGATCAAGCAGCACAGCAATCACTGCCTGGTGCTGCCTCTGGCCTGAGCAATGCCAGGAGAACTGTTGCCCTGATTTTTAAAGGTGTTAAGTTTTCTTTCATAGTTCTTTTGAAAGTGTTAAAATTCTCATGAAACTTCTTCAGCCTTCTGATAATGTTCACATGTTTGAGAGTCAGAGCTCCCACACAGTTTCATGTAGAAATAGAATAGTTTACATATTTCCCTGGGGGTGGAGAGAAATGATGGATTGATCTTTGGACCAGTGTGGTTGGAGAGGTGGTAATTCCATCCTCCAACCCACGGTCACCTTTGGAATTCTAGAAACACCAGATGTTTGGATAAAACTGGCTCCTTTTCTCTTTGAACTTCCCAAGCTCTGTGCACTCATTTCGTGTCCCATAGCGACATCGAACCCCAGCTGAAATAAAATCCTTTGGAAGGATGCTCACTGCTCTGAGGACTGCATTCCTTTTTTTAGACTCAGATATACAGAAAAGGCAAAGGTGAAGGTGCAGAGTTCCATTCTCTCCACAGCAGCTTCCCTGGCTTCAGCAGAGTTCACCTCCTCGCTTCTCAAGGCCACTCCTAGTCCTGACCTGGATTCTTGTTGCTACCAATCAGCTCCAATTTCCATCACCAGTCTTTGACCCTACAACAGCAAGGGGGAAAGCCCTAAAATATGTTCCCAATTGTGGGAGTGGCAGGGAACCAAACCTTGCTGGAGCTTTTCCCTTTGGCTCCCAGGGGTGTGCAAGCTGCCTGGGGGGAGAGGTGGCTCGGATAAAGGAGCAGGGAGAATGAGAAGGCACGAGCACGTTGCTGCAGGCAGAGTCAGAGGCACTTTTCCCAAACAGAATCCTACAATCGAGGACACTGCTCGGTGGCACTCTAACCAGAGTTCAGTGGAAGCTGCAGAACCAAACAGTTTCCCCCCAGAGCTGTCTGAAGAGGACCAGGGCTGCCATCCAAAGTGTGAAGAGTGTCTGCAGGTGCTCAGTGGAGGGGGAAAGGCCCCGTGATGGAGAACTCGCTGCTCAGAGCCCGAGATCCTTCCTGGCAGCTCAGAGCTCAGCTCAGCACGGCTGGGACCTGCCTCACCTGGCAGGGAAGGTGGGAAACCCATGGAGCTGGAATGCTGGGGCCTTGATTCCCCTGCCCTCAGGTCACAGGGTCCTTCCCAGCAGCAGAACTGGTCCTGAACCAATCTGAGCCAAAGCAAGCACAGAGGTTTTGTTCCCTCTGCTCCCACTGCCAGGGGAGCTCTCCTGGCCAGATCCCTGGAGAGGCTCCCTGGAACAGAGGCTGGACAGAGTTAAAGGAATAAAGCAGGGATTTACTAAAAGGCCTTCAAAGGATGCACCTGGGGCAGTGCAAGAGCCCAGCCGTGGCTCCACCCAAGGTGGATGGCATGTCATGAGTTTTCACACTTTTATAAGTTTTGGTCCATTTCTGTTAATTGGGGTTAATTGCCCAATCCCAGCTCCAGGTTGTGCAGTCCCACCCTCCCAGGTTGCTCTCCTCCATCCCCTGCTGTTTGCACTTTTGGGGCTGAAGCTGTCACAGTGTCCTTGGTTCTGGGGCTGGAAAAGGATTGTTGTGTGTGCCTGAGCTGTGAGGAGAGCTGCTGGCACTTTGTATGGAGCTCAGAAATACACACTAACACAGTGCAGAGTCTGGGAAATATGAGAGCTCAAACTTAAGGCATCAACCCCACCCTCACGGCTGTCCTGCTGCAGGAAGATGAGTTCTCGTTTTACATCTCCCAGAACTGCCTCAGACTCTGAGGAACACAACGTGCAGGGCTCTGAGAGCCAGGTGAGCTCCTCCAGCAGTGACCCAGCAGCACCTACAGGGCACCCAGGCAGCCCCAGGAGGGCTCTGCCAGCGAGGGGGACTGGGACAATATGTTTGTTTTCCTTTGGATGTGAACTGAACATGATGTGGTTTCAGGAGGGATCAAGATCAGAGAGGTGACGCATCAGGAAGATGAGATGTGACTCCCTGACTGATTCAGGCTGGAATATCCTATTGATTGCCCCTTTCATCACAGACAGCCCATCTGTGCTCAGCTGACTTTGGGTCAAAGCGTCTGCAAGCGTTTCATTATTCAGACAAGTTAACCTACTTAACCAAAACCATGATCAGCCACGGCAGGGAGATTTGAAACGACACAAATCCTCCAAACACTGAGCAAACAATGACAAAGAGCAGACGCTGCTGGTAATAAGTGTGCAGCATCAAAAGCCTTTCAACAGCAGCCACCAAATTATAATTTACTTATAAATTATTTGTTCCAGCTTCTACTAATGTGGATAGGAACACATCATCAGCAATTGCTGCCTGGGGAGCTTGGGAACTGCTGCATCTTCCAATCTGCAAGGCTCAGAGTTGTGCAGCTGTGGAGCAGAGCCTGGGATAATGAATTTCAGTCTGCCAGGGATGGCCCAGTTTTTGTCTTGTCTCACACAGACACCTCAGAAGGACTCACACACCCCGCTGTGAGCTGCAGACCAGAGGTGGAATCCTGCCCAGCTCACTGGTTCTGACCAAACTTGAGGAGGAATTGCTATTTCCAGGGGGAAAAAAATTAATTTTCAAGTCTGTTCTGTAGATGTGCTCCAAAGAAAAGCACAAGAATAAGTTGGAATTTTTCAGTTTAATCAAAATATTTTATGATAGTTTTGACTTTTTTTCTCAATATAGAAAAAAAAAAATATCCATTGAAAGGCCAGTTCAAAACAAACTTATAATGCTGTTTTCCCATATATCTACAACACTCCCTTTGATCTGACAGTAATCACAACAAAATGAAATAAAAAATAAAATAGGTGTTCCATGAAACGTCCAAATTCTGGAAAAAGTGAGAGTCTGGCAGATGCTAGGAAAAGATCTTTAATAAGCTCTGATCTAGTGAGTAAAAATCACCTTTTCACAGCCAACTAAGCCAGCAACTTGTCAAGAGGATGAATTTGTAGAAATATGAAAGCTTCCAAAAAGAACTGAAGCAGGACATCCAGAAAGTGCTCATAAATCCTGCTGACAAATTCCATGGTGGACTCCCAGAGCAAATATTGATGGACAAGATACTGAGAGCTGGGGCTCTGGGATGAAATGGGCATTCAGTTAGAAACCAATTAAGGTTTGCAGAGTTAAGATAAAAGTTTTGTCACTACTGAACCTCAGATATAAAAATGCAGGAAGTGATAATGGCTTACTTTAATGCAATAAAGAGCATAAAGTTTCCTACTAATTGAGCAGGAAGAGCAATTAACCTCATGGTGCATCAATAGTCAGCCCTGATTTATTTGTAAATTAGGTAATTAGGATGCTTTAGGTTTTATACAGCAGCCAAGTAAGCCTGGGTTTCCCAGGAGTCTTGCAGAGGGCAGAATCTTGAGGAATTTTAAGTTCACTGATGCTATATAAGTTTGAGGCACACCTTATGTTAGCCAGAAAAATAACACACCCTAATTAGTCCAGTTTGCAAATGCACAGGACAATCTGGATTTGCAGAGCTTTTCTTGTGAAAGGCATGTTTTTAATGCAGTTTTTAATGCAGCCTTTTTTCAATACACACTATTTCCTCTGCTAAAAGTTCTATTCAACAAAAGGAAAATCCAAGTACAGCAAAGCTGTTGAACAAGGCAACTCTAGCTTGACCTCGTTCCACCTGGGAAAATGGGCAGGTACAAAGAAATCCAAACCTCTCTGTGCAAGAGGAACATTCTTCTGCAAGCCTGCTGTGGTGCACAGGCACAGAGCTGCCCTGGCATCCTCTCTGCCCTGCTGGACTGGTCCTTTGCATGGTAAATAGGCAGGAGCAGTAGAAAAAGGAAAAAAAAAAAATCAGTGGTATTTTCTGATCGTTTAAGAGGACTTTGCACAAGTTATGTGCCTCAGAATAGCTCAGTGCATGCAAGAAAATGATTTAAAGGCCATAGATTTAAAGGCCACAGGGGAATGGTTTCATCTGAATACCAGTCTTCATATTTCCCTTACATATAATCACTCAGTACCTGACTCTGATAGCTAAGGTGACTTTTTCCCTCCCTCGTCCAACTCAATGAAAGGGTCCCTTGGGTATTTTTATACTCCCAGGCACCTTTGTTAATTGGGCAATTCATGTGCTGTTGTTGCTCCTGCACCACTGCTGGCACTTGTGGTTATGCAAGAGCATTTAAACCCTGGAACACTGCTGCAGGAGCTGCTTCTGAAAAAAATGCCACTTACCAGCCAGTGAACTGAGCAGCAAGAAAACCACTTGGAGCTACACACAAAGAAAGCCAATTGGAGTCACCCACAAAGTCTGTAAGAACTGCACAAAAATGAGGCCTGCAAATGAAGCATTTCCTGCATGAAGAACCCGAGTCCTGCCTGCTGTACTGCAGCAGGTTCCTGGCACACATGCTGCTGGAGGAGCTGCAGCAGCCTCAGCACAGGGGCTGCAGAGTCAGGCTGGACCCGTGGGCTGGTGCTGGGGGGAGGCACCAGCCCTGCAGGCACTGCTCCTGCTCAGCAGCACGTCCTTCAGCATCTCTCCCCTGGCCAGATTGTCTCCAGCAGGCCCCAGACAGCAGGTCTGGATGTGAGAGCTGTCAGATCATTGCTTTCCTGACAAATGGAACAGCAGATCACTTTCTAAATATAGAAGAGGCACTGGTGTAGTACAGACCAGCCTGCTACACACTCCTTTGAAAGTTCCCATGGCACAGAGATGATGGGAAGGAAAAATTATGTCCAGCACTGTGCTGGGTTTGTTGGTACAGTTATCTCTGCATGGTCAGCTGAGGGAAATGAGTTGGAATTTTAGCTCCCCATCACCCAGCGGATCCTTGTCCCTTTGAATCCCAAAAACTTGCATGAGATGAGCTGACTGATTTCCCAGCTTTTGAAGTGGCAGTGCTCCTGAGGCAGGGCAAGAGGGGAAAGAAATTGGTTTAATACAGAGAAGTTTCTCAGAGAGAATGGACAAAGAAAAGGAAATGTCACTGCCACAAGCTGGCAGAGTACTCCTTTAACACGGCACCTAATCCCAGGGGTCAGGTAAATGTGCTGTTCTACCAGAAAACCCATTAGCAGAGACATCCCCTCAATCCATCCACAGAGAGGGTTAATGAGCTTCCTTAATTAGGTACAATGGAGAGGGGATTCTGGAATTTCATATTTTAGCTCTGCAGTCAAACAAGACCTTAGCACCCTCGGGGCATTGTCTTTAACAAGATCCAGCAATGTGAATAAATCCACGAGCACAGAAGGCAGCAGGGAGAGACCAGACCCAGGCGGTTTGGGAGGCACCATTTACAACCTGCAGCCCGACTTTTGCCAGACTTCATCTTCCTCACATCCCTGTCAGCACTGAATTTCCCTTGCTGGGCTGCCTGGCAGGGGCTCCGTGTCCAGGTGCCAGCAGGAAAGTGCTGGATGTGGAAAAGCTTCCGTGGGAGGGGGCAAACATCCCACTCTCCTGCCACAGGGCCCACGCTGCAGCTGAGCTGAACACAAGGATGAGAAGGCTTTGGATCCTCAGAGAAACAAAGCAGAGCTGTCCCACACCACGGGATCTGCAGCCTGCAGCAGGACAAAGGTGCAAGAGCTCGCTGGCAAACCTGCTGTTCCACCTTTCCCTGCTCCACCTCTCGTTAGGAGTGAGAAAACTCTTATTCAATACGTAGGAACACTGGTTTGAAAGAGTTCTCAACAGCTCAGAGTATATTCTCTGCTGTCCTAAAATCACTGGAGTTTCTAATTGGTTTTGACTTAGATCCTACATTGGTGTTTCTCAACTCATTTTCAAAAGGAAGGAGATCTGAGAGCGGTCATGCACCTCAGAAAATGAGAGTGAATTCCTAACTGCTGCCTTGGCCAGGGCTCAGGCATCACCCTGCTTCTGAGGGAGGCAGATGGAGGCTCTCTTCTGTAATATGAAGGCAAAAGGATTTTCTTTTCACAAAATTATGCAATAAATAAAATAAAGGGCAGAGTGTGATGCAGAAAAATAATCCTGCTGAAGGTGAAGCATATGGAAAAGCTGTAAATAGAGGAGTATGGGAAGGAAGGCTTTGTGTTAACTCATCTTCTGGTAATATCAAGTGGAAAAAAAACCCCAAAACCCAACAAGTGTGAGATAGAAACTTGATTTGTAAATAAACCCCATATCAACCTAGGGCTGCCTATTCTTTTCTCTGTTTGGGGCAGCATTTCAAATTCTGCTAGAACCTCACATTTCTTCCTACAGGGAGCAGGGGGGGGGAATGCAGAGTCAGCCTGGCCACCAGACTGCCAGCACAGGAATAAAGATAAGTTTGGGTTCTTTAGCACTTTGCAGTGCTTAAATGATGATAAATGCAATGCCATAATGCAGCATCTAGTTGAACGTAATTGCTCTAAGTCTAGAAAGAAATTCATTTACTCCAAATCAAACTGTTCTGGGGGCTTTAGGGGAGTGTTTTTAACTCTTGTGGAATCCCAGTGCTTCAGTGCCTCTCTCAGCCTGGGACTGCTTTGGGAACACTCCCAGCAGGAGCTGCCAGGCAGCATTCATCCCACAAACTGCTGCAGCCCCAAGCACACAAAGCCAACCTGCTGCACCAGCATCCCAACACATCTGCAGGGTTCAAGATTTTCAGTGAGCGAGTGGAGCCTTCCACGAGCACAGAGAGGAGAGTTTGGCTGGCTGGCTGCAGAGTCAGAGGTTTCATAGATACGTTTTATTGTCAATTCATTATTTTACTGTTAGTTAAAACCTCCTGCTACAGGTGCCTGCTCCAGAGCCCTGTTGCTGTGAATAAATGGTCTCACCTCAGAGTGGGCCCAGAGGTCAGTGACAGACAGGTTTCTGTGAGAAAAGCAAGAGGCTGCCAGCCTCGAGTGGCTTTTTCTCCCAGTCTTGCCAGGAAGTTTGAAGCTTTACTGTCTCCTAATCTCACTTATTAGTGATTTTTTATATATTGCTTGAGTGGACAACAATTAGCCTGAAGGTATTTCCTTTGATCAACAACCAGAGTTGAATCAAAAATGTGAAAATATGTCCCAAAGCCTTCATAAATAACAACGAAAAACCAAACCAGCCACAAAAAAAAAACCCAAACACAAACCACTACTGCCTTCTTTAGAACAAGCTGTGCAAAAATCCAAATGAGTCAGTAATTGATGTAGGAAATCTAATCCTCTCTGAGCCTCCTTTGTGTATATATTATGTTTGTGCACACAGTATATATAAATTATTCTGCTGTTAAAGGCTATTAGCAAGTTTCTAAAAAGAAAGAATCCAAAAGTCTGGCACAAAAATAAATTCTTAGAAGTTTCCAAAAATGATGTGATCTAATGAGAATAAACCACCCAGCCCAACTCTGAAATGAGATGTCCCAGAGCATCAGTGATGTGATAAAACAGAAGCAGGGTATGGCCACTGCTTCCCTCTGCTCCTCTAAATGAATATCTGATAGCCTGCAGGGGTTTTTCCAGTTCAGTTCATCAATTCTTATCATCTTTAATTCAGTTCCTCTCAAGAGAGCTGCAGGGAGAAGTGGTGATAGCTGAGCAGGTAATCCCCCAAGGTAAGAAAAGAGCATTTCTCCCAAGCACAGGTGGGGTTTAGGGAGAACACCCCGAGCTCTGGGCACAGCCACGCTCAGAGGAGCTCACACAAGAGCTGCAGAGACCCCAGGGCTGGCTCGGAGTGTGGGATCCGCAGGATCTCGTGGCATGGGGCAAAAAGTGATTTCTGCTCCTGTCCTGCCAGGATCCCTGAGCGGCTGACAGGTCCACAGCGTGTCTGGGAGGATGTTTGAGTCCCAGAAGATGATGATGGCCTCGGGAAGAAGGAAAGCGTGGCAGGGAGATGTCCACAGGAGGAATAGCATTGCTGCCCTCATTCCCAGAGACCACCTGCCATAACATTTGCTTGCTAATGAAAGACTTTATTGATTTAGAGTTTATAAAATATATCTGTTGTTAGAAATTAGATTGGAAGGAGCTAATTCTGATCCATATAATCTCACCCATATAGCTAATTCAGAAAGTACCCTGATGCAACACAGAGATAAATCAGAAGTCATGAAAAATACCCTAGATCTTGAGGGTTCTTTTTGTAAACCACATCAACCTGAGCTTTTGTCCAGCTCTGACCAGCTTGGCCTAACTTTGCTCCCTCTCCAAGGAACCTGACTGCTTCCTCATCCTGCAGGATGTCGTGCTGGAGCCTGGGACAAGCACCAGGCACAGGTGAATGCCAGCAGGGAGCTGAATAAACGAAAAGCTCCTCACAGCCAGGGCTGAGCAGAGCAGGCACCAGAACTCGCGCGGAAATCAAGAGGATCACAAAGTGCAGCAAATTCCAGCAAGGTCAAAAAGCATTAGCAAACTTCAGAGGGGTTTCTGTGCTGCCAGCTGCCAGCATTCCTTCCTTCATCCCTGCTCCTTGATGTGCCCACCACCCTCGGCCAGGCTGCTCCTGGTGCTGAGCCCGTTTGAAGTTTGCCTTTCACAAACACTCAAATGGCAAAGGTGGATAATAGAGCTGTTGCATTGCCTGTTTCTCTGTGCAAATGGGCTTTGAGAAACATTTAGAGCTACTCTCTAGCCCCTAGCACCTCCTTCTTCAATAACTCTCTGAAATATAACTCTCTTTTAATTAAGGTCTCAGCCTTTGCTTCTTGCTTTCATCATGTCTCAGTCTGGTGCTTAAAACTAAATCCTGTTCTTGTCCTACAAAGATCCACAGGCCCTAAAGGAAAGTCTGTAACGATGAACAAAAAGTACTTAATGCTGTATTAGCAATTAGATCAAAACTCAGCTAAACTTTGCAAAAAGCAACAGCTAACAGTCTGTTACTGTAAATTAATCTTTTACACAGACATGGACTCAGAGCAGGGCTGTTCCCTGGACCAGCAGTGTATTCCTCACCCTTGCAGGATCAAGCAGAGTGACTCAAGGAATAGAAATATTATATATATTATATATATAGAGTGTTGGAAGAGCCTCAAGGCAGCCTGAGCTCTTGCCTTCATTTGTGAACAACTCCTGTCCTGCCACACCAGGACCTTTCCAAAGTGAACATCTGTACAAGTCCTCAGGAAGTTTCTGCACTAATCCCACAGCAAGCACGTCAAAATGCCAAATTCTACCCACTTTCTACCCCAGCATTTGCAAACACTCCATTGCTGTTTCAAAAAGCCATCCCTTATTTTCTACCAGTTTCAAGCATGAAGGTGAGAAGGGCCACAAAGCTGCCTGGCAGCTCCCACAGGTTCTGCTTGCTCCAGGATTAGTTCCACGAGCCAGTCACAAAGAGGAGAATTTGGCTGGCTGGCTGCAGATTCAGAGATTTTCATAGATTGTAATTAATTGTAATAATGAGTGTGAGCTGGTGTGGTGTTCTGGGGGCCACATCAGGGACAGTGTCCTACACATGGGCTCTGTTCCTCAGGATCTGCTTGTCTGCTGACTGACAGCCAAAAGAAACACATCAAGGCTTTTCAAATTGCAAAACTTGTGTGACAAGCTCTGGAGATTTCAGAAAGTTGTGCCTTTTTTACCAGCTATTGCAGACTAACACAGAGACTGATGTTTCTGGATGTGTATTTCCCTCCCTTCTCTTGAGAGCTTGCCACCTCAAAAAGCAGACCAAAGGGAGAAAAGTGAGGCACATCTTTTGAAAATGGCAAAATAAAATCATTAGAGATTGGACATGAAATGAGTACACAGAAGTTTGTTTAAGTTCAAAAGAGAAAAAGAACAAATTTTATTTCTGACCTCACAATATACAGAATTCCAAAAGTGACAGTGGATTGGAGGATGGAATTACCTCCTCTCCAACCACACTGGTCAAACCAACAGCCCATCAATTCTCTCCTCCCACAAAGAAGAATGCAAAGCAATCATTATTTACATGAACAGCGTGTGAGAACTCCAGTAGACATATGTCAACATCAGAAGGCATGGAAAACTTTTAAAAGAACTTTAAAACTTTCAAAAGAGCTATAAAAGAAAACTTAACACTTTTAAAAAAACAGGGCAACAGAAGGCCGTCCCTGAATATTCAGGTTTCTGGTGTTTGTGAGTTCCCTGCAGTGTCACAGGGTGGCTCAGCTGGATTCCTGGACTCTGGGAAACAACTGCACTCCAGTGAGGCTTGATAAAATACCTGGCAGTGGAATGCCCTTCAGGTGCAGGGGAAAGGAGATCAGAAGTCAGCACAGAGTGAGAAAAGTCTTGAGAAAATCCCAGCTAATCACCAGCTCGCTGATGGGGCAATAAACAACCGGGGAAACAGGGGAGGGAGCACAGACAGTGCCCTTGTAAAGGGTGAGGTGGAAGCAGCACCGCCTGTCTGACAGAGGTGTTTTGGGTGATATATTGGCTCCAGGCTGTGCTTGGACATAATTGAGATTCATGGAGCAGAGGGGAGGGCTCCATTCTGCCGCAGGATTGGATTTTCAGGTGTAACCAACCTGCCAGGCCCTGCATTAACTGCGCCCATTTAACTCCATCTCTGAGCCCAGACTGCTCACACCTCTAAAAAGTCTTATTAAACCCTGGGCTTTCTCACGGGCAAACGGGGAGCTAAAAACTCTCAGTTCAACTTCAGGCCTTAGGAATTGAGGCCAGGAGCAGGCAGGGAGATGAATATCAGCTTTTCACCCAGGCTCAGCTTGCAGAGCAAGCACTTGCAGCTGCAGGGATGAGCAGGGGTCAGAGTCCAGCACATCCCTCTGGCTGCCCTGGCTGGCTCCAGACCCTGGCAGGGGGCTCAGAGACCTTGGCACAAAGTCAAAAACACCTGTGGCTTCCATTTTAGCCCGTGGGAAAAGCTGCCAACTCTGTATGAGGAATTACAAGCCACAAGTGTGGTAGGTGAATTAACACAGGGTGGAAAAGTGGAATTTTGGGGTTTTCAGAATGTGATTCAGGGGTACAAGATGGAGGGATTTGGGTGTGTCCTGGCCTTCTTCTCCTTGCCCTCCATGTCTTGCTGTGCTGGTGGCACTTTTCTGTTGGTTTCAGGTAGAGATTCCCTGTCTGACACAGGTGATGGGCATTGGCACAGATCTGTAAACACACACACGTAGTTTTGAGTACAAAATGTGGGAGCTGCCCGAGGCTCGGGGCAGACTGCCATGGCTTCTGTACTGGACAGACCTGGGCAGGTCAGAGAGAGAATGTTCTAGATCAGGGAAAATAAACAACCTTGAGAACTCGACCTCACACATTCCAGACCTCTTCTTAGGCTGCCCAGGTTAGGGAACAGGGACTTCCACACTCTTGGGGTCTCAGCAGCTGACCCTGACAAGCAGGCAGGTGAGCACTGCCCTTCCTCACCCCCAGCCCTCACACAAACCTCAGCACCTGGGAATCCAACTCGCCCTCACTGCACCCAGAAAGGTTCTTGCAGCTGGGGGTGATGGCAAACTCGGTGTCAGGCACAAACATCATCTCTACCAGAAAAAGTGGGAAGTACACGAACTCACTGGATGAGCAGACTCAATCATCATGACTCATCTTTGATACCTGGGTAACTGACCCAGTCCTGACTGTATTTTAATTTTTAATGTGCTAGGGATATTAAAATCCTAAGCAGAGTCCTGTAAACCTATTTAAAAGCATAAGGAAACAAACTCCAAGTCAGTAGAATTGAATAGAGAATGGATGAATAGAGAATGCATTGATTTTCTATGTCAGAAATGAAGCAATTTAGCATTTCTTTTACTCAAGGTGCTACAGTTCTGTGCCAGCACTAATTAAATCTGATGTTTTCTGAGCACAGAAATTATGTTGCCTCACAGAGAAGTAACAATATCAAATTGAGGGGCAGAGACATTAATGGCCAATTAGCTTCATTAACATAACTCAGCACTCCTCCTTGCATATGTAAGTTGTTCCATCAGAATTTACACATTTGTTGAATGTTTTTAAAAATAGGCTACTCAATGGAGGGGATAGGAGTAGGAGTTCAGTATTTTGCAACTCCAGAATTAGGAACTGCAGAAAAAGAAACTGAAAATTGTTCTGAGGTTTAAAACTAAATTTAAGAAAACATCATGGGACAGAAAAAGTTAGTGGAGCTGGACTTGTTTTCCTTTTCACATGCAACTGGCTGCACAGAGCCCTGCAAAACTGAAGCCTCTGCTCTGCTCTCCTCCAGGAGTGGTAAAGTCACCCTAAAGCTGGTTCTGTCCAGGGCTGCACGAGCTGACAGGGCTCTGCACTGCAAAAACACCAAGGAGTGGAAATCCAAAGTGTGGAGGGTAAAGAGCCAATTTCACTGAATTCATCAATTTGAGGAACATCTGCAGTTGTTGGAATCTCCCAGTTGAGATGCTTTAAATTAAAAAAAAAAAAAAATCCAGCATGAAGGGCCACTTGCAGAAAAGAAAGCGTTGAATTTGAACACAATTATTTCAACTGGCTGTCTGCTCTTTTAGCTCCTTTCAGAAAAACACAAACCCAGAGAGAACAGGATTAGGATTTGTATTCATTGCTTCTCTTCCTGATTGAGGGTAAGGAAAATAACGAAATGTGAGAATTTGCCACATGACAAAAAAAATATTCCCACTTGGGTTTTCTTAATAGCCTGCACCAAGTCCCTGAAGGTGAGATCAAAAGGATTAGATCACTTTTAATTAGTTGTGAGTTGTTCTGTGGGTAAGAAACCTTCCTGCCTTACCTGAGGCAAACCTCTCCCTGGTGAGGGAAACCTGTGGGGCCCCTCTTGGCCTTTTTTTGATTGCAGAAGGCCAAAGTGAGGCAGGGAGGAAAATCACTCTTCTGGGAAAATCCTCCTGCAGGCGCTGCTTTCCCCCTGGGGCTCAGATCCAGCCAACATCCCCAGATCCCAGCTTGTTCCAGGGGGTGCCCTCTGCCTGTGCCACAAGGGGATTTTGTGCCAGACTCAGAAAATGTCCTGCACACCAGAGGGGCCGTGGGTTTGTGACTCCTGCTAAGAGCCCAAGCTGCCCTGCCACGGGTCCACGCAAGGGCCCAGCCAGCCAAGGCCTGCCAGGATGCCAGCACTGCTCTCTGCCCAGGGAGCAGCCCAGGCTGCCACACCTGGGGTAGAAGAGGTCTTCAAAATCCTTCCAAAGCAGTTTTCCAGCTCTTGCTTTCAAGTGGGAAACGGGGGCTAGGTAACTTGAACCAACATTCCTCGTTTCAAAGGCCAAGTCTGCCTAAACATCTTATTTTGGAGATCATGACCCTGTGCCTCAGTTTACCTACTTGTAAATGGGTAATTTCACCTACTTGTAAATAGGTAAAAAAGATAAAACCCTGCCTATTACCTAAACCTACAGGGCTCTGCCTACTGTTAAAATTAATACACTTGAACCACGTGTTCCTGGACCTAACTGAGCTGTAGATGTGCACGGCAGCAGGTGATGAGGCAATCTGGAGGGGATGGCTGGGAGCAGGGCTGGCGTGCAGAGGGACACTCGTGTCACATCAGACAGATGGGCCCTGCCAGCAGCAGTGAGTCCTGGCTGTCACACAGCCTGGGCTGGCTCTGCAGCCACACCTGTGAGCCCCCACAGACACTAAGGTGGCTCTGAGACCTCGCCCTTCACTAGCCTGATGTCAGCTTAAAGCCCTGCTCTGAGGTGAGAGGGCACATCTCAGCTTCTTAATTACCATTTGCCCCAGCTCCTGCAATCACAGACCCGTAAAGGAATCCCAGCACTAATTGGTTTTGGCTAATAAATAGCAGTCAGGGATAAATAATGAACCAGAGCTCTTTCACCTCTATTAATCTATGGTATTTGCTGTAAAAGTCTCCACGAAGGGAGCTCTGCCCTCACAGGCAATGAGGTGGGAAGGAATGCAGCAGGTTCTTGGGATCTGCTGGGCTGAGGCTCCCAGCAGCGACTGATGGGGTGTCCCTGCCCTGCAAGAGATGCAAGGCACAGGACCTGTGCCACGGCAGGATTCATGGAACTGCCTGGTTTCCATTCCTGCAGGGCTCATTGCAGCTGGAAGCAGGCGTGGAGGGGGCAGAGCATGGCTGTGACTGCAGCACTGGGCTCTCAGAGCAGGGCAGGGTGAGAGACAGTCTGAAGTTCCCCTCATTTTTGCCTCACAATTGTCACAACAGCAGAGCCTGAGATCCTGAAGACCCCTGTCTCTGTCGAGCAGGACGGGAACAGAGAACTCCAGCTCAGAAGGCAAAGAAAATGAGCTCTGATTTATTTCAAATATACTGCTCTAGATATAGAGAACATCGTGCAGACTGATTTCATTGGTCTTAGAGTGAAAACATCCCACACCATTGGTGTGCAGTGAATGATGCACAGTGGCAGAGCATATCTATAAACAATGTGAATAACAAGATAGATTAGAGAATTATTTACATTCTTTCCCAACTGTTTCCCAGGCTCTTGCCTGGTTAGAAAACCTTTCTCTTTCTCTCTGACTGAGCTGAGAATATCCACAGACCCCCACTGGATTTCTGGCCTGGGGGAGGTGGATGTTTGCCAAGTGGCTGTTTGCAGGTGTGTTTGCTGTGTCACCACACTGCACTGCTTCCAGCAGGGCCTGGCAAGGAGCAGCTTGCTCCATACCCTTACACCTGCTTCACGATACCCAAACCCATGGATTTCCCCACCTCTCGGCCAAATGAACTTTCTGGGGTAACTTTGGTGATCTCCTGCAGAAGATTCCCCCATCTGCCACACGACCACCGTGGTGGATGGAGGTTGAAGCTCCCTCCCAAGGACTGAGACCCCTATAATGTAGCACAGGGGCCCTGGCCTGGCTGCAGCAGGATGTTTGCCACACCGTGCCTGCAGGTGTGCTCGCTGGACCAAGGAAACCACGGGTCCTGCTCACTGCTGAAATCGACTTGGAACAGGGACTGTCTGTACCTGCTTTTCAATAGCCTCATTTCCCGTTACTGTTCCCCCCACACAGGACTGCAAAAGACCCCTGAGTTAACCAAGACTTTGGTGAACCCCCACAGATGACAGCAATCTATGTGCTGGACCATCGAGGATTTCGTCTCTCCCTTTGGTAGCTATATCCCCCCACTCTTTCTCTCTCTAGCCTTTATTTCCTTTCTGACCCTTCTATCACGTTTGCTGTGGGCACTCAGTAAAAGGTGCATTTGTTGTGATTAAACTGATGGTCCCCTGCTGTTTGCCTTTTGCACTTTTGGGATCAGTTAAGGAACCATCACTTGTCCTAGCGGGGCGTGACAGGCAGCCAGCTTGCACTGGCACATCTGTGTGTGTGACACCCCAAACTTCAGCCACGCCACAGCAAGAACATTTCACCAGAAAAAAATGAGCCCTTTGCTTGGCTGGGGTCCACCTGAGCAACAGGATGATTCCCCTCCTGGCCAGGGTGAAATTTGAGGGAGCAGAAGACTCTGCAAGAGCTCTGCAGCAAAGGGTGGGCAGCCCTGGCACAGGGTGCCCAGAGCAGCTGTGGATCCCTGGAAATGTCCCAGCCAGGGTGGACAGGGCTGGGAGCAGCCTGCTCTGGTAAAACCTGGCAATGGGGTGTGAGAGGGGAGAGGCTGAGCCATGAGCTGGGGCTGAGTGTTTGTCAGACAGCAAGGAGTTGAAGAATGAAGCAGCAAATCAGCACCTGGTTTTATAGAGGGTTTACACAATATGGAAATGGGTCTTATTTCCCTTTAGTCCTTAAAACCTTCAGGAGATCCCATATTCCCACAGCCCACACTTCATTTTGACACCTGTGCCTCAGCCACATCCCACAAAGAAGGATGAGCTTCCCCACCAACCTTCTGCATTTCTACCTTTCCTCAACACATCTCACCAAGCTCCAAAAAGAACAGCTTCCTACAGTGCTGAAGTAACTGGGGGTTAAACTTTTGGGAATCTTTCAGCTCTTCCTTTCTGGTTTTATTCATAAAAAAAAAAAAAAAAATTAAAAAAAAGTCTTTCCAAGTTCCCTGTCTTGTTGAGGATATAATTTTGCCTTGGGTCTGGAGGCAGTCATGGCATTTTCTGACTGGCAGCAGAGGATCTTGGTCCTCCAAGCAGCATGTTCTCCTCCTGTCTCCTCCGAGGAACAACCTTGAAATTTTTTAACTCCAAAATTAGAATTCTGAACTTGCTCTAGAGTGCCTCAAAAAAAGCTCTGTGTGAAATAGCTGTTTCTTGTCAGGCTCCTAAAATCCCTCGTGGTTAAACGTAATTTTTTAAAGGCTTTATTTGCTATCAAGCACCTGAATCCTGTATATTTCACAAGTTAATGAGCTCGTTTTTGAGGAGAAAATGTAGCTGTTAGGAATATTAACTGAAGTTATGCTTACTGCCAGAGCGGGTGTAGGGTGTGTGTAAAAATCCTGCTTTAATGTCTAATCTTGGAGTAAGTCCCAGAAGAGATTGATTCAATTTCCATTCATTATGAGAGCAAAACTTAAAATTGCCCCGATGTACAGACACTCAGTGCTGGCAGCAGGGATCAGTGGTGTGTGGCAGGGAAACCCTTCAGGTGCTGGTTAAAATTAAAGGGGTGAATGGAAAGCTCCGGGGTTGGGTTTGGGTTCTCCAGGGTGGGCTCTGGCAGTGACAGCTTTCACCAACCCCTGTCTTAGGAAAGGCCACTCAAATGATAATTCCTGCTTTGTGCTGCCTTGGGAACTAAAGCACAAGTTCTGAATAAAAAATATCATCACTTAAAATATATTTCTATATTTATATAATACTTAGAATATTTACCCATCATCAGGCTTCGTATTTGCCTTGAAGGTCCTTCTCTATCCCTGACCTTTGTGTGGTTGAGGCAAGTTCTATAAAGCAAAAAAAACTACAAGGGCTGGGATCTTTAATAAGCTTAATAGACTTAGTCAGGGATAAATTCTTCAGCCACAAAGAGACAAAACCAAAGCCTCTTGGAAATGTTTATGAAATTTGTCTTGCTAAATTGTGAAATCATGATTGTATATGGTAATGACTGTGTTCTTGGTTTTAAGAGAGTTTTAAAAACTAAAAAAAAATTATTTTTGTGGTGATCAACTTATGGGTTATATCAAATATATATATATATATATATATATATATATATATAATATCAAATAAGCATAAATGAAAATATAGTTTCAGCTCAGTTCATGCACCCATGGGAAAGGACCAGAGTCAGGGCTGGGCTCACCAATTATGGGCACTTCTCTGTGCCTGTTCAGAAGTTTATTCAGCCTTTAATGCAGAATATTTGTGCCTTAAATTTATGTCTCAATGTAATTTTGCACTTTGCCTGTTTCACAGCTACTTGTGTGCCACAGGATTGATGAGTCTTTTTGCTAAAGATTCTGAATTTCTAGCTAAAGTTACTGTAGTTTTTGGAGAAAAGGGCCCTGAGAGCCCCAGCTCCTCCCCTCGCTGTGACTCCCTGCTGTCAAAATGCAAAATGCTTTAAGGGACAAGCCACCAGAGCAAACCCCACTGCAGTGATGTGTGATTTACAGGAGTGTCAGGACACAGCACAGCTCAGATTTACTCCTGTGCCGATTCATTTTGGGTGATAAAATACTCGTCCTGTCTATTAGTGCCACACAGACTGGGCTGTCACTCCTGCTTGGCCAAAGGGCTCTGCATGAAGGAGAGAATCTTTGTACAACCCAAAGATTTATCTGCTAAATTAAGTTTTAAATGCCCGACCCCTCTCAGAACACTGACACTTTGTTTTGCCCGTTTACAAAAGCATTCTACAGAGAACACAAACGTTTCACACGGGATGTGCCCAAGTGAGAGACACAATTTGGGTTAAAATGCCCAAATCCAGGGTTTAGTCACCCCCCCGTGACATGGGTGTTCCATCTCCACGTTGAATTTCCACAGTGTGTTACCTGCATTCATCCTCTACTCCCGGTCTCTCCCAACACTCAGAAAGGAAACACACCTCAGAAATTGCTATAAACTCCAATTATACAAAGTGTCTGTAGCAGAACGCAGAGTAAGGGCTGCACGAAGCACCTCCACACAAGGAACGTCCTCTGCCTCATTAAATCACCACCTGGACATGAGTGTTTGAAAGGTTTGTTACCCTAAATGCTATTGATTAGCAATAAAACACTGCATTTCTTCATTTCCAATCCAGTGGACCAGTTCCTAACCTTCCCCCAGCCCTGGCAGGTGTGACAGAGCTCTGGCTACCTGCACAGGGCTGCCCACTGCCATCCAAGCTTCCCTGGGAGCAGTTTTCCCAATGCCCAGGACATCTGTGGCAGAAATCTTTGGCTGAACACCACTTGGTACCTCTACCACATGAACTGTTACCAACATTTTGGGAGTTTTCCCCACCCATCCCCCAAATTACGAGCTCAGACTCCACACACATCCTTTAATTTCAGCTGGGCTAAACCAGGAAATGCTCGTGCCTTGAGAACATCCAGGGGCAGTTCTTGAAGAAATCCCTCCCCTCTTGTGAGCTCTGTGCTCACACACTGCCTGTCACAAAGCTCACAGCCTGGTTTTGGGGTAGGGAAGGGTGCTTTGTGCTACTGTGTTTGCAGTTCACAGGACCATAATTAATATTAATTAATTAGTATTGTGAGAGCTGCTTCCTCACAGGGTTTTTTCTGATTGGCATCAAATCCTATCACACAGGGGGAAATGTTATCAATCCTGCTATTGACAGGTTGTAAAGGAAGACTAAAGACATGAGAGCCAATTAAGTGATCAAGAATCTCTTAATTGCCAGAGTATTAGGTGGAATCCCAAGGAACGATAAAGGATTAAGAATTTAACACCACAATGTCATTTTCCATTTATTTTATTTACTTTCTTCATCCCCAGAGGAGCAATTTGTGTCAGTGGGGTATTGTACATCCTCAGATCCCACCTGGGAAAGCGATTTTAGGAATAATTTCCCTGCTTCCACTTTGTAGGAGGGCAAGCATTGTTTGCAGATTTACTGCAAACACTATGATCACAAAATAAAGTGTTGCCTGTAAAGCAAGGCTAAATCAGCAGTGTCAGGATGGCAGTGGACAGCTGAATTAGGTGCTCATCTTTTGGTTAGCATGTGCTTTGCTCACAAGGAGATTATTTCTCCAGCACAGTCTATCACAATTACTCCACATCATCATTACAGTTTGCCTCCTGCAGCAGAATTCCATGCTGTGCTCTAAAAACCATCACCCTGCAAGAGAACCTGCAGCCAGCCTGAGCAAGCTTCACATGGAGATGCACTCTCTCCATCCTTGGTGGGTTTTTGAGCAGCAGAAATCTGAATTTTTCAATCAAGCCTGACATTACATCTCAGGATAAGGGAGGGTCCTGCAGAGCTGCTGACTTTGGTTGGGCATGATGGAATGGAGTCATTTGGGCAAGGCTGGATTGGCTTCCTCTGCTTGTGCTGGGAACATCTGGGTTTAACAGCCAGAAGTTTGGGGGTTTTTTTGGTACATTTTTGTACAAGTCAATACATTTTTGGCAGCCCAGGTAAGAATCAGTGACTTCCCAAGCCACTCTGTGCCCCGTGCAAAACTCTGCCCTGCTCCACTGAGCGTGGCTGAACAGAGCTCATTAATGTGGCTTTTACAGCCAGCAACACCAGAGGGGCCATTATCAAACCCAGAAAGCAAAGACATTTATCTGAGACCCAGAGCTGAAACACCAGCTCACAAGGTAATGCTTCTGCAACCTTTTCTTGGGCATTACTGAATGCTTGGGTGCAACACATGATTGTGGCAATTTTTCTTTAAGGTTAGAAAGAAGCCCTACTGAGTTATTATTTAAAAAGTAAATTTCTGAAGAATATTAAACCCAGAATTAATTCTTAATTAAAATTCCAGGGTGCAAATCAAGCATTCAGAGCCTGGGAGACATGAAACCTTGAGTTTCCATCAGCTTTATCAATTCAGCTACAATGAAGATGGTGTTTATTGATGTCCTAAACACTCAGGCAATCGGAATGTGGCTCTCAATACAGAAATTAGAGGATGAAGTGCTTTATTATGTACCCTCGATGTCCAAGCCCTGAGTGCCTCCTTCCCAATCCCTCCAGAATCCCAATTCCTGCAGGTTCTTCACTTCCCTCCCTGCCTGGGTGTCTCCTTGGGCTGGGGCAGAGGGGAAGGTGTAAATCCCAACACATCAGCCTATTTAACACAGGAAACGTTCCTTAAACAAAACAAACAAAACCACAAACACGAGCTGACAGCTTTCCCACACAGCTTGAGCTACAGATTTGTCTTGTTGGTTTTGGGTTTTTTTTTTTGTTTTTTTTGTTTTTTTTAATCTAAAGTTTCTGGAGAGCCCACAGAGACATCTTGTGCCTGGATGACACATAGCAAGTCAGCAGTGCAGGAGGGGTCATTCTGGGGACTTTGGAAGGAAATTGGAATGAGTTGGAGATGGGACCTCTGAGCTTTTTAGGTGGTGCAATTTGTTTTTCTTATCTTCTACATAGAAAGGGTGAATTCAGCTCACATCTTTACTGCATGGTTCAGAAGGTCACTGGACATTTTAAGGATTTATTGACCAATAAAGTACTGCTAACAAAGATATTTATGTTTTTGACTTAATCCTTAAATATTTTGTCTTATGGACTCATGCTACAGTGTGAGCTTTCTTAGCCAATCCTATTATAACACACAAACCCACAGCACTGTACTCTAAACTTCTTGTTTACCTCTGTAGCTACGTCCTTTTCTATATCTTAAACTCTAAGCCTCCAAACTTTCTTCTTCTTAACTTAATGTGTCCCTGCTTTAAATTATTGTCCTGGTTTTGCATGGGACACATTTACAGAAGTATAAATGCACATCATAAATCCACATTCTCACTTCCAGCACCTCACTTTGGGAGCCTTTTCCAAGGTCTCTGATCAAATCCCGTGCTTAATTCTAAGCTTTGGCTCACAGGCCCAAAGTTCTGAGAATTCCCTGCATTTCAGATTCCAGCAGGTCCACACCAGAACACAGCTGGTGGTGGAAGCTCCTGGCACTGAGAGATTGGCCATGGCAGGGAATTTTTTCATCAGGTGGCATCTTCCAATATTTTTAAGTCTTATTGCACAAGGGATTTTATCCAGTGGCCACTGGTGGCCAGCAAGCAAACCTTCAGAGGATATCCCTGAGCTCTGAAACCAAACTCTCAGATCCCCCAGTGCTCTTTTCTCCTGTGGAATTCTTGGGGTTAGGCACAGAACAGGAGCTGAACAGCATTCCAGCATTTAAACCTTTCAGGCAGAGAGATGGAGCACAGGTGCTGTGAGCTGACAGGAGCACCCCCAGAGCAGTTTTGCCATAGGCAGCAGGAGAGGCTGGAGGCAACCCCAGGGAGGGCAGAGCCAGACTGAGATTGATTCCTCTTGAACCAGTTCCTCAGAGCGTGCAAAGGTTTCACATTCTCCATATTAAACATCTTTCTCCTATTCAAAACTATGTGCTGTCCCATAAAATGGGTATTTATTCTGGGCTGGGTCAGTGTTGGACCATGAAAATCACCTGATGTCTCATCTAAAAACCCACTGGAGTATAAAGAAAAATAAGGGGGGGAAAATCTGTACTCTTTAAGCAATTTACTTCAGGAGAGGATGAAGCCACATGTTGCTCTCTGAAGAGGTGAACCCTGTCCTCACAGGAAAATCCCAGTGCTGTGAGCCAGCACAACTCTGGGTGCTCCAGCAACCCTGCTCGATTGCCACTTGTGTTTGCAGGGCTGTCCCAGTGCTGATGCACAAGGGGAGGACCCAAAAATCCGACAGGCTGTCTCTGCAGATCATTTTGCTCTTGTCCTTGGGCACTGAAAACCTGCCCTGCACCCAACAATCAAAACCTCTGGGCTTTCCTTTCAGCACTGCCACATTAACGATGTGTTCTGGCTTTTGGAGATTAAAAAAAACCTGCCTGAATGTTCCACCTGCCTGAACATCCCCACGCTGGGATGAGAAGCCCAAGGGGCTGGGCAGCACAGGAGGAGCTCCAGCCACAGCAGTCCCACCCAGTGAGGACCCTGCACTACGAGGAGACACTTTTTACCTTAGAATAAAGACCAGTGTATAACTCCCCCCAGGGAAACAGCTCTGACAGCACTTGCTGCAAGTAGGGCAGTCCTGAAATATCTCAGCAGCTACGGCAGGCAAGGTGGGAAACTCATAACACGATGAGAAGTGGCTTTGAAATGAGGTAAATGAGTATTTTAGGCAAGTAACCAAGGGGAGAGCCGAGTCAGAGCCCAGCAGGCTGCTGTTGTCAGGAGCAACCCCACTTCCCCCACAGGCAGCCGTGCCCCAGGGCTCCCAGTTTCTCTCCTGCCTCCTGTGTGTGTCCCACTCTGTTTGCTGGCACTGCAGAGATTACACAATGTGCTGACGGATGTAAAACGGCTTCTGCCCAAAAAAACGAAATTCCAAAATTTACAAATCCAAGAGACGTAATTCTGAGAACGGGGAAAAAAAGAGATGGAAAACAAATTCTCATGGCAGAGCCTAGCTCTGTTTAGACCCCAAATTTAAGAGTTCTGCTCTGTTCAAGTTCCTTGGTTCCCAGTTGTGAACACCCACACGCTCCAGTCACAATAAGAGATTTAA
Organism: Vidua chalybeata; assembly: GCF_026979565.1. NCBI lineage: Eukaryota > Metazoa > Chordata > Aves > Passeriformes > Viduidae > Vidua > Vidua chalybeata. The sequence continues at coordinate 1,411,612 of NC_071547.1, read as the reverse complement.
GTGCAGACATTATGTAATCCCCAAGAACCTCTCCCCAGACCCCAGTGGAAGCCAGCAGATATTAAATTAGCTGACCCTCCTGTTCATTCCTTCAGCCACATTTGGAGCCACAGCTGACTGTACTGTTCTGGTGGTCGATGCATTCCTCTCTATTACTTTCCACCTCTTGCACATGGAACAAAAGGCTACAAAGTGCAGACATCAAGGAGAAAAATCCCAGTTCCACTACATTAACTAAAGCTGTCTGCTATTGAAAGCAGTGATAGGTAATCTATAAAATAATTTCCACAACCCCACCATAAAAGAATCCCATTGTCAGTGCAATCCGATAGTACCAGTGGCTAGAAGGGAATTTATTCTACAATGAAAGTTACTCCACATGAAAAAAACAAAAAAAGAACAAAAAAAGCCCAAAACAAACCATGCTTTCATCACGTAAACCACATGTGTTTATGACGTGTACAGCAGCATCTTTGGAAATCACTGGGCATGAATTAAGGAAGCTTTGATCAAGAGCTTATCTAGCTTTGTGCTGTCACCCAAGTTTTGAAGACTACAAAGACTTATTTAGGATAAAATGAGTTTCCAAGCCATCCTCCAAAACAGGTCCAATTCCTTATTCCCTCTTATAAAACACACCCAGAAATCCAGAACTCAGTTCTTTGGGAAAAGCCTCCAGGTATCTGCACCTTTTCACCTTTGGTGCTCAGCCTCAGTGGGTTAGGAGCCAGGCTGCTTGGGCAGAGGCAGCACAGATGTGCCCCTCACCCTTCCAGAAGAGAGAATATCAAATGTCAGCTCTGTGCTGCCCAGTTTCCCTTCTGGCAGCACATTCCCAGGCCAGAGGTGCCACAGAGATTCTTTTAGGATGCAGAACCAATACAGAAACCCTCCCAGAGAGCAGCAAGCCCTGCCCTCTGTTCCTGCTGCTTGGCAAACTGGGATTTCTTCTGCGTGCTGACACAATCTCTCGGATTAAAGGCACTGTAACAGCCTTTGCTGTAAAGCTTGCAGCTGATCTTTATGATCAGGCCTGTGTCCATGCCCAGCAGAGCCCCAGAGAGCAGCAGGGCAGCTGGACCCTGCTCTCCACCTCACAGAAATGAACACCAGGGAAAGAATAACACTCAGAGATGAAGGCAGCTGCTCCACCTGACCCACCCCAAGGCTCTGGGCAGGCAAATCTCAGCAGCACAACCTGATTCCAGCTGAAAGGAGGGGGGGGCTGAGCCTCCCATCCTGAGCTTCTTCCATGCTCTGCCCTCTCCCATCTGCTTTCCTCCTGCACCCTCAGCTCTGGGCAGCACCGATTTGGTGGGGCTGGGGGACTCATGGAAAGGCAATAACACCCCAGCTAACAGAAATGTGAAGCTTATGAGGACCTCATTTGGCCAAATCTATTCCATTTACAGCAGAACAGGCAATTCAACAGCCAGAGCAATGCAGCAGGCTCAGGAACCCAGCCCTCTGCTTCCCCAGCTGAGGCTCTGCAGAGTCAAACATTAAAATGATTCAAAGCAGAGATAACACAGCTCCAGTCCCTGGCAAAGCCTCTTCAGCTGCTCATCATTCAGTACATTTTTGAATTCCTGAGCAGTGTAGGAAGCAGCAGCAAAGCTTGTAGTTTATGCCTGGCCCAGCTACAAAAGGGGACAAGCTATTATTTTCTCTTTCCAAGAACTCATTCAATCGAATCCAATTTTGAAAGCTTTGGAGAATATTTTGAAATATCAGGAATTTTGGGTTCCTTCTGAGCCTTCACAGTGCCTTGACACTTCTCAGTGGCTTGGAGGCTACAAATTCAAGTAGAACTAATGGCAAAAAGGCTTCTTTGATTACATTGTGGAGGTGCAGCTTGTGTAAGCAAATATCTGTCAAACATTCCCACTTCTACAAAGCTCTTGCAGATACTTACTTCAAGTGGAAGTATTTTTAGTATAATTGCCATTAGATGAATTATAGGAAGCCAATATAATTTTACAACTGATGAAAAATATTGCCACTTTACATCATTAAAAGGATTTTTAGAACTGCTGCGATCGCATTTTGCCCATATATTGTCTGTCAATATAGCTGAGATCCATAAAAGCAGGCCAGAACACTTGAAATCCAGTTTATGGGCAGCCAGAGACACTTTATAGTGAGCAATACAGGCTTCCCACTCTGCAGTCGTGCCATGCAGAGCACGTTGTGGGGACACAGAGCACGTTTTGGGGACACAGAGCACGTTGTGGGGACACAGAGCACATTGTGGGGACACAGAGCACGTTTTGGGGAGCACAGAGCACGTTGTGGGGAGCACAGAGCACGTTTTGGGGAGCACAGAGCACATTTTGGGGAGCACAGAGCACGTTTTGGGGAGCACAGAGCACATTTTGGGGAGCACAGGGCACGTTTTGGGGAGCACAGAGCTTGCCCCTGCATTCCCAGTGTCACCTGGCAGTGGCACTGCACCAGCTGCTCAGCCAGGACCCTCAGCCCACGGAGGGTGGTGTGGAGCTGCAGCCCCTGGAGAGCAGCACAGTTCCACCTGGAGGTGGTGTCTCCAGCAGCCACGGGTGATTTTGCCCAGCACAAACAGCAGTCCTGTTTTCCAGGAATTCCAGAGCAGGAATTCCACCCCCAGCCTGGCCCTGCCCCTGCTGCTCCAGCAGGAGCCAAGCCCTCAGAAGGAGCAGGATGATGCTGTTGAGGCAGGGATGGAAAAAAGACTCTAATGGTTCAGAAGGTAAAGAATAATCTTTATTGACAAGTAGCGTTCCTTTTTTATAGCTAGGATCACCGAGGTGAACGATGATTGGTCTCAAACATTTCACACCATTGATGCACTATGAATAGCACACTGTGGCAGAACAGATCTATAAACAACATGAACAGAAAGAGAAATAATAATTGTTTTCATTCTTTCTCCTAACTTTCCCAGGCTAGGCCTGGAATAATTCTCTTTCTTTTCTCTCTGACTAAACTGAGAATATCTACAGCAGGAGAAAGAGAAACTCCCATCAGCTAATGCCCACTGCTCTCTGGCAGCCAGAGCTGCCCCCATCTCTGCTTAGAAACCATGCAGAACTTATTTATTTTAGTCAGTATCTTTAGGCTGGGCATGGGCCATTGGCTCAATAATTTTGTAGTTTAATTCCCAGGAGAAAAGGGAGGCAGAGGAGCCATCCCAGAGCAGTAATGAGTGCTGGGAGACTCAGGATTTGGATGAGCAGCCCATCATTGCCCTTGGCAAAAACCAATCTCGACAAAGAAACAAAAAACAATCCACAACACTGAACAGAGCAAGAAATTTATCTTTATCTTTTGCAGGATAAAATGCTTAAAACAACCAACTTTAAAATGCGAGCTCAGCGGTGATGGCTGGGTTTGCATTTGGGCTGTTTCAGTGGGGAGAAGTCTTCCTCCTGCTTGAGCAGAGGAATGACTGACCACTGCCAGGGTAAATGACCAAAGACTGTAAAGATGCACAAAAGAGGGAAATCAGCAGAAGAAGAAATGCCCGAGCCACATCCATGGAATCAACAGCCAAAAAAACCCCGAACAAACACCCAGCATCCTTCCCCCCCAAAACAAGCTCCTGAGAAAAGCCACAAGGCATGTTTTTAAATGAATTAATTCTCTTCTCTGCTGCTGTTTTCCTCTTTGGCTCTGCAGTGATTCTCTTATCAGGCTTCCCTAATGACACAGAAAAATAAATTCTAGGTTGCCATTCTTTTCCTTCAGATAATCTGCTCTAATTGAGTGTTTTACCGCGCAATCAATTGTACTTCACTCACTTTTCCCAGGCTCGAATTACAGAATTAGAAGGGAGAAGCAGCTTGCTTGTTAAGACCACGTTGCTTTGATCCTGGTGTGAGGATGGAGTTAACCATGGGCAGAGCGTTCCTCTGCAACGCCGAACCCCTGCTCTGAGCAGGTAAAAGGAGACCTCGTGCTCCTCTCCTGCACAGGATTTGAGCCAAGTTTGGGAGGAGCCAGCACCACCCCAGGGAATGAAGCACTAAGCACACCGCCCACTCCTCCGGGGTTTTAAGTCTCCCGGGCTGAATGTCTCTAATAAATAGTATTTTAAAGCAGGGGTGAGGAGGAACAAAATCTTGTCCCAGCCTGGATGTGGTTCTTTCCCTTGCTCCAGCCCCTGCAAACCCAGCTGCTGTAAAACCCCTCAGGAGGAACAGTGCAAACGAGAGGGAAGGAATAGCTGGAGGCAAACGGAGCATGGCTCTGTCATTTATACACAGCAGGCATCACACAAAAGATGCCATATTCCTGATTTAATAGTCTGCTATGTAAAAGTTAGAATTAGCTTCCAATGCATCCTATTAGCGAGGCTGCAATGTGTTAAGTTAATGTGTGAAGGCATTTTTAATATTAGCTCTGGCCACAATTTCCCATCTAATTGAATGGAGAGGAGGAGGAAAAAAAAAGAAAGTTTCTAAATCTGCCACTGCAATGGCCAGTTACAAGGTTTTTTATGGCTCCCTTGTAATGGAAACATCAAGTCCACAGGTAAGCACTGTAGCTGTGGGTAAAAGACATCAGTTTATTAGAGGATGTAAAGAACCACAATGAGCTCCTTGGTCTCAGATTCATCCCAGGTCTTTATTGTACCAGAGCAGCACAAAGGGATGGCTTTGGCCTTTATGGAATGTGCAATACAATCTGATAACTGAAATTTCTCTCACCGGGGCTGGCAGACAGCCAGCTTTGGGAATGCTGGTTCAAACATCTGCCTGAAAAATCCATGTAAAGCACAATGCTGGGTTGTGTTTGCAGCTGTCAGACCAAGTGCCCCCCACGACTGCACGAGCAGAAGTTAAAAATGTATCCAGACAAGAAGGTTGTGGGTTTTTTTTTTTTTTTTTTGGTCTTAGTTACAGTAAAAGCTACAGAAAGGTAGCCTAGAAAAGTAAATATTCCATAAAATTTACCAGCATGAGGCTCAGCTTGGGATGCCCATCATTCTGATGATAAAGCTGTGTATTCACCCTCACCAGGAAGATTCAGTGTGCTGTTCATTGTCTGACTGTCAGCTCTGGAATACACTGGAGCACAATCACCAAGCAGACTCAAAGCTGCTGCCTCATTATGTATTTTGCCATTACAGGGAAGGCATACTTAATTTCTGTCATTTACACCTTTTGCTTCAGGGTCTTTGAAAGCCCAAGTGAATGTGTAGGTCCAAGAATGATGCTCTTACTCTGCAAACAGCAGATTTGAATGGTTAAATGGTGTGAAAATAATTGACACCCTCATTTTTTTTTTTCTTTATGCCTGTATCCCCTATTATTGGAAGTTCTTTCAGACGTGGACAGTTTCTCATCATGGGGTCTTATTGCAAAATAAGAGAGGTGGGAAAGGCTGCAGATGCAGCAGGCTCTCCGACACACTGCCCACTTCTCTGGGGTTTTAAGTCTCCAGGGTTGAATGTCTCTAATAAACAGTATTTAAAGGTAGGGGTGAGGAGGAGCAAAAGCAGGAGAGATTTTGCTTGAGAGACAGCAAAGGACAATTCCCTCCTTTTCAAAGCAGGTGTGGTAAAATGATACCTGCTCTGGCTTTGTACCAAGCTGCTTTGCAGACTCATTTAAAAGGAACAAGCCATTTTAATTAGCTCTCCCTGGACTCAGGAGCATGTGGGTCCCAGGTGAGGGGGGAGCAGAGAGAAATAAATATATATATATATTTAAATGGAGAGCAGGCTGGCCTTGTTGCCAGCTCTCTCAGCTCTGCCTTAATCACTTTGAAGAATACAAGTCCACAGTGACCTCTGTTGTTCCTTTCATACTGGAGATTAAAAGATGAAGCACTGGTTCTGCAGCTGGTGAACACACAGAGAGGAAATCAATGACTCTTTCAGACAGGTCTCCGTGCAAAAAGGGTTATTGCAGACATGAAATAATTAATTTTAATTCAACTGTTTAAAAATAGACCCTACAAAAAGAGAAATGGCCTTTCTTTCTAAAACAACAAGGCAAACGGATTGTTTTTTTTCAGAAGCCAGAAAATCAGATGCCTCTCATTTTAGAATAGACCTTCAATTATATATATTTTTTCCCCGCTTCTCATCTTTACTTCCAGGCAGCAAATCTGCTGGAGGAGAATGTCAGGTAGTGCTCTCCAGGCTCCCTGTCACCATCACAAAAAGCTGTGAGCAGCAGGGCTCAGACACAGGGACCTGTGCAGAGGCAGCAGGAGGGTCACAGCAGACACCTCTGATGTGTTAAACAGCCACAGATTTCGTCAGCACCCGCAGCTCGTGCTGTGCTTCCAGCTGAGGGCAGTCAGGAAAGCACAGAGCCTGGTCCCAAAGCACGGGGACAGGGCAAAGCCACCCCTCACTGCTGCCCTGGCCTGCCAGGAGGGAAGGGATGCCAACCCAGGCACATCAGCCCAGCCCTGCCTTGCTGCACAGCCCAGTCACACCAAGGATGGGCTGGGGGACACCAGGATGGCCTCAGCAGTGGGGCTGGAGCCAGCTTTTCCCCCAGCCTGCCCCCTTCTGCGTGGCTGAGGTTTGAAAAGGCAGCACCAGCTGAACTTGGAGCTGGACCAAAGTCATTGGAATGCTGCAGCCCTGCAAGGGGAGCCTTTGAAGCCTTGTTTGCCTTCTGTGCCATCCCAAGCTGCTCAGGAGTGATAAGCAATTCCACATGAAAAGGAGCTCAAGACGCTATTTTTCCTTCATGTGTAACAATAACAAACTGTATATTGATCCCTTTTTCTGGAAAATAGCCTCCATTTGTGACTCAGGAATTGCAGCCAGGTTAATTGCACAGTGCAGTTTGCTGTTTGACCTTCTGTTTTTATCCTCCCTGGCCATTTCCACAATTCCTCCAGGGAGCACCAGCTGTTTGAGAGGATGATGCTGGATGGAGAGGAGCAAGCAGCAATGAAGTCCTGTAAGCACTGAGCAGTGTAAGATTTACCAGCAGTCCTCAGGCTGGCTCTCACATGGACAGAGCACAGTTTATCTCTTTTAAACACAGAAACAAAGCCAAGCTCAGCAGAATGCCACAAAGGAGCCACTGTGTGGGTGAAAGTCACACTGAACACACAACCAGACCCGGGAGGGTGAGGGGGTTTCCTCCTCACTCATTCCTGCCTGGAGTGGAAAACAATCCTCCTGTTCCTGCCAGGGCCTGGGGCTCTGCAGGCCAGCTGGGATAAAGCATTGCAGAGGAAAGCACCCATGGATGCAGCACGTGCTCCTTAAAATACATCAACTCTGCCCCGTACAACCCCAGCCTGGGCACATTTACCAGGGCACTTCTTCCCATGTGGAAGTTTCCCAAAGGTTTGGATTTTCTCACGGATGCTCTGGCTGCTCAGGAGTCTCCAAGCCCCTTTTCCCTGCAGCTTTTTGCAGCTCTAGATGTGATGCTTGTTGCCTGACCCCCTCTCTGGGGCACAAACTGTTCTGTGAACGCGAGGAGAGCGCTGATGGAGCGCTGTAACTGCTTATGTGAGATTGTCTGGCATCCACTATTGCTCAAACCCAGTTACATAAGACCCTGAGGTATTCAGAAGAACTAAAATTACCCCCTCCTCCAGCTGGTTCCTCTCTGAACCCTCATCATCTGGCATCATGGTGACAGTGCTGGGGCAGAGGCTGCTGGCAGGCACAGCCTGGGTGGAGAGGGAGGCTGCAAAACCACTTCCCATCAGCACTGCTGCACACTGCAGTGAAGAGGCCACCCAGGAAATCACATACACAAACATATTTTTATATGTAATTATAAATTCAGGATTTTCAATTGGAAATTTAAAATATTTTAAATTAGAAATTTAAAATACATTTATAAACAAATACATTGTTATATGTAAATTTATATATACACACATTTTATATATATACATACATCTTATATATACACATACAGTTTTATATATAAACATATACATTTCATATATAAATATATAGATGTATAAATGTATATATAAAGTATCAATTCATTGTTGGGGTTTACAGAGTGATTGACAGAGGCTGGCACTGCCTGGAACTGCTCCTGCTCTGGGCTACAATAGCCAGGGTCAGCCCACCTCCAGCGTGGCCAATCCTTCAGGAATTAATGCCCCCACAGCTTGGTGTGGCAGCCAGGACACTTTGGCCTCTAAAAAAAATTAAAATAATTAAAGAACCCAGGCACAGGACCCTCGTTTGTCATCCCCACCAGCGCTGCTTGGTCCTACCCTACCTCAATGGAAGTTTGGAGCTGCTCTCCCAGGGAGCCAGGCTGGGGCTCAGGGCACAGCCCACACTCTGATTTATCAGAGATCTGCACCCCTGGTGATCACAGGGAAGTGAGAAACTGTTTGATTATGGAAATGATGGGAGCTGAACAGGTATACTCAAAGTTAGGGGAAAATGCGTGTTCCTTTTGATAATAGTTTTATTTATTAATGAAAGTCATCGTGCTGTAATGTCATCTAAATTAGCCTCAATTAATTTCTGAATTAATTAGGTGTGTTCCTGGTAATTTCTTTCTCCTCTTACACGTTTCAAGAATCTTTAAGTGATAAAAGGAGTTTTAGTACAAAGAAATGGAGAGGTCTCTTTATAACAGACATTCAAGATAAGAATAGAATAGATACAGAAGGCAGGAGGGTAAATCTCAAACTGCTTTGAAACCATGTATTTGAAGTCAATTATTATATCAAAGTCACTAAAAGTCATCAAATATCCTCATTAGCCACAATTTTTGATTTTCAAAAGTGATAAAGGCTAATGGAACTGCAAGTTTTTCACCCCAACACCAAACTTGGACACTGAAAGGGGTTTCTGACTGGGGAAATATTTCTATGAATATTATGCATGGGCCTGGGCCTCCATTGCACAGAAACCTTGGAAGACAAATTGAGCCTCCTCTAATTTTAGGTAGAGCCTGCACCTGAAGATCAGACCCACGTGGATTAAGGGTTTTTTTTTTCAGCAGGGTGGATCTGAGTCATCAAAAAGGAACAAAACACTGAGCAACCAAAATTCTCAGGGTGCTGCCCATCCCCTCAGCATCCAGGGGCCCTGGGTGCCCCCAGGACAGGGCCCCACAGGTGACACTTCTGCCCTAAATTACTTTTGGGGGTTCACACAGAATTGCAGCCTTTGATCAGCGAAACAAGCATGACCAGCAGCCTGCAGATTTTCTAGGTGGGGTATGAGGGGAAGGAAAAAAAAAATACAAAAAGCTCCTGAGAAGGAATAGTCCAAAACTGTTTTTTTTTTTCTTTCTCTCTTCACCTTCCAAGGATTGCCACAGGGGTCTTTGGGGCCGCAGCTGATGGGTACAGTGAGGCTGCTTTATCAAAATCAACCTCCCACAGTGTATTACACACTTTTTACTACTACTCTGATGCTTCTAAAAATACAATTGTGAAGCTGTATAATCTGATATGAAATTACAGCTTCTTTTGCCACAGAAGGAGGAAAGAAAAAAAGAAGAAAGGGAGAAGAGACTGATGCCACTGACACATTTGAGAACACATGATCTATTTGGATAGCACATTGTATTTGCAAAGCCTGTCCCCAGGCAGGCTGTGCTGGAATGAATTTGGAATCAAAAGGCACGTGGTCAGGGTAACTGGAAATAATTCTGGTACCTTTCTTTGTGGCAGTACAGAAGTGACAGAGGATCCAGAACATGCGTCCAAATATACATCCTCGGAATTTAATTAGAGAGAATTATTCTTGCCTACCTGGGATAATTGCAACATTATGTTGTGATGGCTGCTAGCATCACATATGCTTACAGATTAATAGTGTTTCTTCCACGTCTGCTTTTGATTTAATCAGGCCATCACTCATTGCAATCATGCATGGCTGGTTCTACAAGATGAGAAAGCACAAAAAACAACTTGCCTGCTAACAAACAGACCTGGAGCTGCAGGGCTCTGCCAGCAGCTGAGCAGGGAATTCACCAGAGCTGTCACCAAAATCCCCACCTGAGCTGCAAGCAGCCACGTGTGCTGGATGCTGGCTTTTCCTGCAGGGAGCCTCAGCATTCCCAGGGGATCCCCTCCCTTCAGGGCTGCTCTGCAGGCAGGACACAGCTCCTGAGGGGACCCTCACACCCCTGGATATTCTGGGAATGAGACCTCGTGGTTTGGGATGTGCTGGCTCACAGCCAAGGCAGGGGGCTGTGTTTGTGGCCAGCCCCTCTCCAGGCTCTTGGCCAGCTCTGCCACACCATCAAAACCCACCTGGGGACTTCTGTGGTCCTCATGTACATCAAAAAGAAGGAACAAAAAAATACAAGTATGTGGCTATTGGAAGCACAAGCAGTCACAGAGGGACTAGATTTACACATAAAAGCAAAATGTACATTTATACATAAAAGCAAAATATACATTTTTACTGTGTCAAAACAGAGACTGAACCTGTGTTTGATGTTAACACTGGAGTCCTGACCACAACAGAACAATTCATTACAGCATCTGTAAAAGCAGTAAAAACAAAAGATACATCACCAAGTTAAAGGCTCCTGAACAATTCTCCCAAATCTACAATATCATCAAGACATTGACCTAAGAACCAATCACAGCTCAGATCAAAGAAGCAGACACAGATCCAGCAGAACACCACAAACCCCATCAAAACCAAAGGGAACAGCATTGTGATGCTTTAGTCCACGTGACAGACGTGGCAGGGATCACTTTCATGCATTTCCAAATAAATTTTAAAAGATTTTTATGGACAATTTCACAAATTCTGGCTGAACAAAGCTGTCTCCACACTGGCCACTGTTTGGAGCTGCTATTTAATTGGAGAACCTTTTTCTCTCTTTCCTTCTCTGCCCTCCTCCCTCCCTTCATGCTACAGGAATGCAATCCCTCTGAAATTAAGCATCAATGCCTAGGACACACATCTTTTCATGCAGCCCAGAAGCCATGATCATACCCTTAGAAACAAGCAATCCATAAAGCAAAACACACTCTGTGCCTGAATGCTAATGCAGCAATTAATCATTTTGATATCCTTGCTCTCTCCCCTGCTCATTTTCCCTTGCTTTTTTGATGTCAGAACCAACTCAGTAGAACAGCACACTTTTAAAAAATCATCTTTCAAGTAGCAACATTAAACACCTCAGAGTGGAAAGCAAACCAATCAATACACATTACAGCACTGGTGGCTTAGCGAGCTCCAGAGCTACGGTTGCAGAGGCACACGTGCCAAACTCCCTCTGAAGGGAGCAAAATCCACCTGAAACCCAGCAGCTCTGCTCCAACAAGCCACCCAGCATTCCTTCTTGCTGATCCCCAGGGACTGTGCCACCAAACGCAGGGATTTGAAGGGAAACAGGTCCCACTTATTCCTCCAGAAGCACAGCACAGTCACAAAACTCCAGGCCAGGCGTGCCAGGCAAAGCCCTCCCGTCAGCACAGCGTGCCACAAAAAGCACCACTGAGAAGGCCAGAAGTGACTCCAATCAAATGCAGAACAAGCCTAAATTCCACCAACAATACGTATTTTGAGGGTTCTGTGAAAGTTGAAAGCCTTCCCTTATCTTTAGAAGCACAACAGGAACCAGGAGACAGCAGAGCAGAACCTCCTCCAGCAGCAGGTGATGGAACGTTCTGGTGTTGGGTTTTGTGGTGGGTTCTGGTTGGTTCCAGCACGGGTGGAGCCACTAACAGTGTTGGTTTTGGATGGATCCAGTACAGCAGGGGCCAAAAATGAGGCTCATTAGCTAAATGAGGCTGATTAGCTGCATCTGTGCCCCAACTGCCACGCTCCTGTGCCCAGTGAGAGCCCCCTGCGCTGGGGTGGGTTCAGCCAGAGGAGATGGCAATTCCCAGCTCAGGTTTTAATGCATTCCGTGTTTGGATCCGCACGTGGCAATTAACATTCATTTGCAAGAACAACGGGCTGATTAATCAGCTGGGATTGCAAATGACACACTTGCACTTGAGGCTCGTTTTGTTTTGCACCGTGCATGGTATTTAGCTAAACCTGTGATTAAAGGCCAGGTTCTGAGGCCTTGAGGAATAAACTTCAGCTTTGATGTTGCTGATAAAGGCAGGAGTTTTCAGAGGATTAGATTTATGTGGGGGAGTAAAAAGAAGTTAGGTGTTTTGCTCTTTGTCAGTGATTATGAAATCCAGGAGCATTTTAAATTCAATGAAGATTTGTCACGGCGCTGCAGAGGGGACACAGGACTTCGTTAGCAGAGGAGGGAAGAGGGAGAACATAGTAGGGCAAGATTAAAACTGGGCTGCAGAAATCACAGTGCCAGGAGCACAGTGCTGTGCTGTTCCAGGTTAAAGCAGCTGTGCATTGGTCCCAGGCCATCCAGAGGATGCCCTGCAGAGCCAGCTGCTGTGGATGGGAGCAAGGACCAAAATCGTCTTGCATTACTCCTTGCTTGTAGTGGTATTGATCACTTTTTAATTATCATGGCTCTCTGATTTTCAACAAAGAGTTCATGTTGATTTATGGGTGAGAAGGAGGCCAGAGACAGGAAGGCTTTGGGGCACCCCAGCTGCAGTAGGGTTGCACACCCATGTTCAATCCCATGCTCTAATTTTCCTTCCCAAGTGCCTCTCCCCATACAATTTGCTGCCTCATCTCCTTGGCCGAGCCTGACACTTTCTGCCATGCTTTTGGTTATTTTCCTGCCTTGCTCCCGAGTCATTCTGCCACACTTTGCCAGACCTTTGCATCCCAAGTGCCACAGGCCCACTAGCAATGTGTTACTGCTCGTGTGAGCCACGCTCCTGAGCACAGCAGCTGCAGAGGAATCCTCAGCGTTCAGGTCAGAACTTGGGCCCAAAATCGAGGCTGAGAAAATGGTGATACTGCCTTTAAAGGACTAAATAAAATAATGATTTAACTCCAGTGCTATTAGGCTGCAGTGTTAGAGGAGAATGAGCAGGGTTCCCTTCAAGGTTTCCTTCCACTGCCTCAGCTCTGTCATGTTGATTACTTTGGATCTTCTGCTCATCCCTGGAGGATCAGCATCAGTAACTGGGAACTAGGATGAAATTCCCCTCCCAGTGCAGAGGGCAAACCCAGATCTGTGACCACCTCTCTGCCTCCTTGACACACGTTGGCAGCACCTCTCTGCACACAGATACCACCAGACTCTGCTTTCCCCTGCAGTGCTGCAAAGCTGCTCCACAGGAGCTTTCCCTCTGTCAGTCAGAGCAGGTCGAATTGGAAACACTCATTCCCAAAAAGAATTTTAATAGAAAAATGATAAGGTTCCCAACAGATATTATTTGCATGAGATCACTGAGCTGCCAAGCATCAGTTTGTAGGTGAGCAGCAGCCAACAGTCAAGGACTTCAGACTCCAGTCTGAGCTTGCTAAGAGTAGTTCTCCTGATAATTAAACACTAATGTTCTTCCATGAGTACATTATAATGAAATAAATTGCTTCAAGGGAACAATAAACTACAGGCAGCATCTGAAGCATTTTAACAGCACAGAGCATTTGGCTGCTGCAAGATTCACTCAAAGAGGAGAAAGGTAATAGCATCTCAGAAGCCATTTAGAAAACAATTTTCTGAACTTTCAGGGTTTGTAGGGACAAACTGGGGCACTCTGGTGTGTGGTTTGACTCGTTCCCAATGACTCACCTGGAATGGAAACACACACGTGGTGCTCATCTGTGAACAGGAACAGCACTGGCCACGATGGCTCTGGGGTCAGGCCTGGGCTTGGGACCTGTGCTGTGCCCTGAGAACATCCCAGATCGTTTCTCTTCAGTTTTTCTTGCTTATCTCTTATTACAGTGCTTGTCTGCTGTGTTTTGGATGTGAAGACTGCCTGTAACTCACCTGGCCCCACAGCTCTCGAGCACTTCACTCATCCCTTGGGACACAGCTCACAGCAAATTCAATAACCATTCCAGACAAAAGCCAGGCCCCTCAACAGCAACATTTACTTGCCTCCTAAAGCAGAATAAATGAAATTATCATTGTAGCTTCCTAATACTTAAAGTGTGCTATAGAAATATTTATAAAGAATTGAGAAAGCTTATGTTTCCCAGTGAATGAAACTGTGCACGTGCCTCTCTAATTTAAGATAATATCCTGACCTTTGAAGATGTAAGTTGTGAGCATAGCAGTAAAATATAGTTTAACTGTCTGTTCTCTTCCTGCAGGGCAGCAGTGAGGGATTTGTCTTTCTATCTTGGCTTCTTTAACTTTTGGAGCTGGTGGAAAATACTTTTTTTTTTGTCATTATGCTTGTTTAACACACCAGGTTGAGCTTGTTCTGCTTGAAGAGTTAGCTGCTGCAAAGGGTTGGTTTGAAAGAATAAAGCATATTCATGCTTATAGTGCAATTTGCAAGCAGTGATGAACATGCTCTGTGAATGGGAGCTGCTCATGGTAAAAACTCTCCGGCACCCAATTCCCAACAGCCACTGTGAATGGAAAAATTCACAGAGATCCCTCTGAGTGCAACAAGAAAGAGAAATCTCCCTTCTTCTGCTCTCTCGGTGTGCCACAATTGCCTGTACCTTGGCCTTTAGCCAAGACAGATGGATTATCACTAAACAAATTTCTGTAAAGCCTCCTTGCATTTACATAATGTAAGTTTCTAACATTTAAGCAATTAAAAGGATTGGTGCTTATGGCTCTAAAGAACCTGTGGGTTAATTACGACTCACTCGTTCTGTGGGTATGATGGGAGAGAGAAAATGAAGCATTTTGGAAGTTAAGGAACTTGCTCACTGCTTTACCCTGCATGGGGCACGCTGCTCTGTTGAAGGACTTTTTTTGCTTGAGGAAGAATAATAAGGATTGAATTTCAATTTGTTTTCAATGCACAAATCCCCTTCCGTAAGATCTGTTCTATCAGTTTAAGTCTTTTAGGATGGGATTGACTTCTTTAAAGTTGTGAAGATACAGTTTTGTTTTACATGAAGAAGCTAAAGACAGCCCTTCTCGGCTGTATTCTGAATTCCACCCTTTTATTTGAACGTGTCCTTGCAGTTCAGGTAAACTTTGCAAGAGTCTGTCTCGGGGTTCTGTGGTCAAGATGCCCCGAGTTTGTAAAAAGTCCTCATTCTCCCAGCCCCACAGACAAAGAAGTCCAGATCTGAGAGTTTTGCTTCTCAAAGTTGTTTATTTTCCTTTCTCTAGAACATTCTCTCTCTGCCCTGCTGAGCTCTGTCCAGCAGCTCGGCCATGGCATTCTGTCTGCCCTCAGGGCACTGTTCACATTTTATACCAAAAACTCCGTGTGCTTTATTTGTGATTCATTCCCAATACCCATCACCTATGTTAGTGTGCCTCTACTCTGAACCAATAAAAAGTGTCACCATCCCAGTGAAAGATGGAGGACAAGAAGAAGGAGAAGAAGGACAAGACATGCCCAAAATTCCATTTTTTCACCCTGTGTTACATTAACTCAAACTCTTGTGGCTGTAATTCCTCACACAGAGTTGGCAGTTTTTTCCCACGGGCTAAAATGGAAGCCACAGGTGTTTTTGACTTTGTGCCAAGGTCTCTGAGCCCCCTGCCAGGGTCTGGAGCCAGCCAGGGCAGCCAGAGGGATGTGCTGGGCTCCCACAAGTCTCCAAAGCCTCGTAGAACAGAAATCCTGATTCAGGCAGCACTGCAGAGAATGGGACATTGGCTGATTGTGCTGTTTCCAGTGAGGAGGTGCCCATGGGAAGCACCTTTTAATGTGCTTTTTGAAAGTGTTGGGTTTTCCCACGTAGGAAAGGGTGGTGTTCCCTAAAACTGTGGGTACAACAGGAGATGGTGCCACTGACCTAAATGGTCAAGCAACAAACACAAACACAGATCCTGTTCTCACATGCCAGCAGGAACAAAGACAGAGCTGTGTTTTGGGTGAAGTTCTGTCACTCAAAATAAGTTTTAAAAGTATTAAATTTTTTATTTTTATTTTCAATTATCTCAGTTTCCTTTCTTCTTGTGACTCATTTCGTTTTGGAGGTGCTTTTTCTTTCCAAGGTAAGAAAACAGACATTAAAAGTGGGTTCTGGTACACAGCATTCAACTGTGATGAAAAAATACAGCAGGCAACTAAATTGTAGCACAGAAAAGCTTCACTGGATTGTCCTGTTGAAACAGATTGGTGGTTGTGCCAAATGTTTGCAAAACTAAATAAGTAGTTTTTTATTATTGTAACAGGACACAGAGGCTCCGATCATCACCCACTAAAATTCCAAGCAACTCTTGCTGTGTTGGGTGCTGCACAAAGATTGAGTCAATGGTCAGTGCTAATAAAATCAAATAAAAAAGGAAATCCCATCAGGGAGGGAAAAAAAAAGAGAGATAAAAAAACCATGGGGGCTTTGTGATTTATCAGCTGATTTATCCAAGGGCATTGAGAAAGTCTACACCTGGAAGGAGTATCTCAATCCAGACCTTTGCAGCCCTGTTCTTTCAGTCCTTAAACAACTTCCTGTCTCAAAGTGCAAAGAAAATTTTTCTGATCTTTTACCTCTTTTGTTCTGCCCAATTTTATTACTCTAAACTATGTTTAGAGGACACTGATTTTTCCTTTGTGAAAACTAAGTATTAACCAACATTAAAGCTCCATCCTTTGATTTCTCTACATTAGATCAAATTTAAAATTGCATGTTACTCACAAAAACCCCCCAAAAAACCCTAATCCTTTTCTTATGGAATTCAGCTCTATGCTTACTTACTTTTTTATCCTCCTTTTCCTTTCCATTTGTTCTGTTCTATCAAAATAGGCCTCCTAGTAAGTAATACCAGTTAATAGCAATTTCATAAAGTATATTTTGTTTAGTAGAGAAGCAAAAATCATCCTTGATTTCTTGATGTGTTCTGTAATCCATGTCATATGGATGGCTTTGTAAATCTTTCTAATGCCTAATAAAATACACTACTGAATAGCACACTCATTACATATTAAACTGGAAATTCTGCTGCCTAACTGCTGGTGTGTGGTTTGAAAACAATAAAACCAGCATGGAGTTATGAATTACAATCAGTTTTCCACATTTCTGATTCACAAAAATACATTTTTATGCTCTCTCCTTGTCGTGGGGACAGGACATTTTCATGCTCATTATCCCAATCGTGGTTTTTGTTCCCTGTCCTCAGTTTGTTTTGTCTTCCTTCCCCCCCCCACCCCCGGGCTGGCTGCTGCCTTGCCGCTTAGCTTGCTTGCTGCTTTGCTTGCTGCTGGCTGCATGCTTTGCTGGCTCTGCTTTCCTCTCTTTTTTCTCTGCTTTTCGCTGGCTTGCTAGCCAGCATTTGAACTTTTCATCCAGCCTGTGACAAATGAATGCAATCAAAACATACTGTCTTTATTTACTGCTGCATAAGAAAATGTCCCCTTGTGTCTAAATTGGACCCCACATGCATGTTCAGAAGGTTGGTTTTATTTATTCTTGCCACTCTTTGTTTTGTTTTGCTTCCAGGTCAGGGCTCACAACATTTGAATTTCCTCCTCTAAATGTTTTTGTATTTCCTGTGCGCTGCTATGGTATTCCAAATAAATACATTTTGGGTTTTACACGTGGCTTTGTTTGGTTTGGTATTCCATTCCTCTCCCTCTCCTTCCAGTCTCTTAGAAGAGATGACTGCAGTCAGGACAGCCTGTTTCAAAATAAACCCAGCAACCGCAGTCCTGAAGAACTCCATCCTTTTCCACGATTTCAGCTTTCCTGAAGTGTCCAGCAGCACAAACTCTCTGTGCACAAATCATTTCCCTTTTGCTCCAACAGGTGTCATTTGTGGAAGGAGGAGAACAGCAGGAGCACAGCAGTGCACTGTGAAGGGGAGGCTGTCGGGGCACTCACATCCTCTAACGGGGTGTTAAAAGCAGAATTATCAGCGTTTATTGCCAGCACTCAGCACTGCTAATCCAGATTAACAGTCAGTGGCTCAGCACACAGAGAGGGAATGATAAAGAGGCAGGTTCTGCTGAATGGGTTGTGATGGGAGCAGGAATTAGCTGGGATGGAGTTCCCAGCCCTGCAGCTGCTCTGGGGCAGTCACTGGCAAGAACCAATGGCTCCCTTGGCACCTGGCAGGTAAAAACACAGAACCCATCAATGCAGTGGCAGAGGAAATCCCAGGAAACCAGCACCAGCACCACCACAGCAGAGCCACACCAATCCACGGATGGATCCCACCGTGGTGGGGTGAATTCAGCCAGTGCTGATCCCAGCCAGAACTCTGCTCCTGGATGCCCGTGCTGGAAGGAAGCAATTGGGAAAACATCTCTGCTGTGCCAGCTTCCTGCAGGATCAAACCTCGGGGGCTATTTTCAGTTTGAATGACTCTGGTGGGAAGAAAAGAGGAAAAAAGATGGAACAAGCCAGATTTTCCTCCAAGTGTTGCCTGTGGCTGGGTGTCTGTCTCAGCAGCCCAAATTCTCTGCAAACTTTTGACTTTGCAGCACTTCCTGCTGGTAGTAGTTTCCTCCTACCACTGCTGTCCTCATCATTCCCATTTTTCTGCTGGATTCTTCCCTTTCCCCATCTAGAGACCCTGCCTGTAACCTGTAGCCATGAGACCCCAGAGAATCCCAGAAGTGAATAAAGTTTCTGTGCTGGCAGCCCCTGCTCAAGAGGCTTGAGAGGCAACTGGGAGTTTGCAGAAGATATCCCAACCACCGAGTCCAGCTCTTCCCACAGGTCTGTAAATCCCTCTCCCCACACATCATCCACGCTGACCCATATTATTTTTGACACAATTTCAATCTTTCTGACCCCAAGATGTGGGGGTTTTCTCTTTTGGTTGTATCTTGGGCAGCTCCCACGCTCACCCACCCCAGCTCACAGGGCTGCAGCTCTTTGCTGACCCTCCTTCACCTGCTCCAGGTGGAACCACAGAGGCTGTTGGAAAGTTTGACTCCAATTAACAATCCCTAGCAATCGCTGAAAGCAGAGAGACAATTACTTTACTATAAAGTCGGATCCACAGGGGTTTGTACAGTATTAAACACAGCACATTGAGGGTACAACTTATGGAAGAAAAGAGGATCTAAAAGAAAGTAACATCACTCAGGTCAGGTTAAGAGATACTTGACCAGAGAAGGTCAGGAAAACTTTCAAAAGTTTTGGATAGAGAAATCTGCAGCTTTCTCAGCTGGGGATGACTGAAAACTCGTAGTTCAACCTTACACCTCACATGAAAGAATTTCCCACCTGTGTAACAGCAAGATTGAGGAATTTTAGAGCAGGGAGCTTAGGAGATGGCAGGAGGAGCTCTGTGTTGGTCTGTTGTTGATTGTTAAAATATCCTCAGCTTCTCACCAGAGTGTTTTGTTCCCAAAAAGTCTCTTAGGAGGTCAGTTGTCCTTGAAGAAACTTTATGACTTGAAAATGAATAGAAAAGGATGAGGAAATATTCAGGGTAAGTACAGTTTTCCAACACCTCCAATTGCAAAAAAAAGTCTGAAATAGGTCTCAGCCTCTTTTGGTATTTGTTTGTTTTGTTTTTTTTTTCTTATATGCTTCCACATCCCTAAATATACTCCACTGGTTTGGCAAGGTGGCTCGAAAAATGAAGTTGGATTTGATCTGTGGATGGGCATGGCAGGGAGTACTGGGACTCAGACTGATTCTGAGCTTATGCAGCAGTTAATTTATTGCTGGGCTAATTGAATAATGCATGAGACCTTCCACCTGGGACTGCTGAACTTCCTTTATGGTCTCCATCCAGCTTTGGGAGGACTGTGATAAACCTCTTCCAGCCCACATTCAGTACCTGCACTGGAACATTCTGAGTGTCAGCTTCTGAAATATGGAGTGGTGATTGCATGCTATGGAAATTTTGCTCAGATTTGGCAAGTATTTAATGGTGCTTTCCGTATTTTCCCCTGAATTTTTATCATCCCAATCAATTCAGAAGAAGATGTAACATTCAGATCTTAATAAGGCTGTAAGCAAGCATTTATTTCCTTTATAATTTTCTATTAATTACAGAGCAGCTAATGACTTTTAAGAGTCTGCTATTAATTAATTTACATTGGCTGTCTTTAATTGCCTATTAAGTACCTGGACTCATTTGCGAGATTTACATGAAATTGTTGCCAAAAATGTCTTGTGCAACTGCACCAGATCCTTTTTCTGCCTGAATTCTCTATTGTTCCATGCCATATTTATCATGGTTACTTCCCTTTTGCACAGCTAGCCTCTTAGCAGCTTAGATCTAAAAGCATTTAAAGTAATTATCCTCTGTAATTACCTTCCTCCATTTCCCTGACTCTTTTCTAATAGTAAAAAAGCCAAGGAAAAAAAAAAAAAAAAAAAGCCCTGTTCAACAACAAAACAACAGATTTAATCAGCTGTTGGTCAGGCATTAATTATTTACAAAGAATAACTGTGTAATCTATAACAAAGCATACACTAACAGTTAAGACTTGTCCCTGAGGCTAAAAGATGAATTTATCTTCCAAGGAAAATTTTTAAATTGCAAAAAAATTCTGCAATTCCATGCTGGGAAGAAAACGAGATATTTTTAGCATTTCAGGTTGTGTTGGATATTTCCGTGGTCATGGCCTGCAGAGATGGGAATGAGGTTTTCCACCTCAAGCAGATTTTCCAACAGACCATGCCCAGCTGCCCAGCCTGGAGGAAGCTGCCAAGAAAACAGGAATGGTTTTGAAGCTGACTCCATTGGAAGGCTCCTGACACGGACACATCCCTGCACAACACCTGCACTTCACAAAAAGGCATTTCCAGGGGAAGGATATTCCACAGGAGAATTTGTCTCTCTCTCAGTAATTGGCCATGCTCTGAACCAGGAGTGCTTCTACCTTTTTTCCCTCCTGTAATCTTATCTAACATAGCTGGGGATGTTCCTATTACCCATACAAATGTCTAATCCCTTTTGAATCCTGCTAAATCCTTATCTGTCCCACAGGGTAAATTTTCTTTGTGTAAAAACCCTGATTCCTTTTAGGCTCTTTCAGATTTGTAAGTGATCCATCTCTCTTGTCCTTGCATGATGAGAAAGGGTAAATAGGAGTTTCCTTCCACCTGCTGTGTGTTGTTTTGCATACCTCTTACACGTTCTTATTTCATGAGGTTCTCCACTAGGATAATATCCTTAATCCTTTCCAGCCTCATTTCATAGGGAGGGAGTTTGTTTAAGCAGGACGTTTTTACCTTTGGACGGAGAAGAAAATAAAATTATGAGATGTGAAATATATAATTTGACTCACCAGAACTGTAATTTTACGCAAGTGTAATTCCATTGAAATCAGCATCTCCTAATGTGCAAGGCTTGTCTGTGCTCTGCCTGTGCCTGCAGTGGCACCATATCATTTTCTGTCCTCTGCTGCACATTAGTGAGCAGTTTTTATCCTTTTTTTTGAAGCACAGCTGTACGCTGAGCAGAAGGCTTCCTGCGACTCTCCAAAAACAATTCCCAAGGCTTTCTGTGACCTGCTTCCAAATAATTTGGACACTCACACCATGCCCGAGCAGAAAGCTCTTGCAGAGACAATCTCTGGGCTGATTTCACTGCTTCAAATGTGCTTGGCAAGGAGCAGGAGATGGATGGGGAGGAGGGAGAGACCACATGTGGCCATTTATTTTAAGATATGTAAATGGCTGGCAATACTCTCATTCTGTCATATTTTATACCAGCAGCTGTATCTTAATAGCAGAACAAGTTATATTTTATTTTGATGATATCCAGAGCCCCCACCTTCACTTGGGTTGGGTGCACCTAACAAATGTCTCAGCTACAACAGTGAGGATAAATGGAAGATTATTTTCCCTGCTGCACAGATGAGACACGGGAGGAGTTAATGTTATGCCCAGAGCCTGGTAAGAGATTTGTTATGAAGGTGGAAATCGGATCTGGAGTTTCCAAGTCCCAGTTTGGAATGTTGAACCCCCCAGCACTGCTCTGCCTTGTTCCTCAGAGGAGACAAGCTCAGAGTGGGACTTTGCTCCTTTCCCTGCTCCCTGTTCCACCCCTGTGTCCAGCTACTCCTCCTGCCTGGGGGCTTCAAACTTTTCTTTGATAAACTCGGTGTCTTTGGGGGTCTGGCACACAGCAGAGAGTCTGGCACAGAGATAACCCTCTCCTGGTGACACCCAGAGCCGAGGGGCTCCTGAACTGTAATTAATGAACACGCAGGAGGTGCTCCAGCAGTGCTCAGCTCCACAAGAGAAGCAGAAGCAGCAGAGATAAAGCAGCTCTTTTTCTGCTGATAATTAAGTGACCTTGTCAGAAATTATAGATGTTTACTTATTCAGCAGAGAACACATGAGGAGAAAAAAAAAAAAAAGGACAATATTGCCTTTATATGTCAAATCAACTATAAAAAAAAATCCAGCTTAAGATAGAAGAAGAAGGAAAATCTGTCACCTAAGTCTTTATTTTCAGAAGCCAATATATAATGGAACTAATGTGACAAAAGCTTGAAGAATACCTTCGTGCATTTTTGGATTTTTATATATGCAAATCAAGGAAATGCTGGGCTTAAGGCTGCTTATTTAACAGCTGTACAATGGGAGCATTAATGTGCTTTGGCTTGAAAAATGCATATTTCAGGCAAAAGGAACTATTTGTGTCAATATTACTGTGTGGGTGATTGAGAGGTGTAAAAGAAGATTGATAATCCAAATAGCAGCAAGTAATTCCATACTGCTGAAATGAACGGGGGAAAACCCCCTGGAAATGGATTGATTACTGTGTCCCAAATTCCAGGACTCTGTTGCTGAGGTCTGGTGATGAAGCAGGGCAGGAGATGGTGAAGGGCATTGCTGTGGCTGTTTGTGACTGACATCAGGATCTGAATCCTCAGCTCCTGCCCTCTGCTCTCCTCCGCTGCTCCTGGAGCCTCCTGGGCTGCTGGAGGGGACACAGGCACTGCTGGCCTGTCCTGAGGGGGACGTTTGGAATTCTCCTCACATCAATTGGTGATGAAACAGCCCTGGTGCAGAGCTCTCCCCTGTCACCAAATGACACAAGCAAAAACGATTCACCACAGCTTTGGTCACGATGAAGAGACTCATTTATTTTCTCTGACTCCAATCTTTTATAGTTCCCAAAAGGTGCCAGTGGGTTGGAGGGTGAACGTGCCACCTCTCCAAGGACACTGGACAAACTACCTGTACATCAAATTTCTCCGCCTCTATGAAAGAATGCAAAACAACAGGTTGTTTACAGAAAGTTGTGTGGGGAAGTTCTCTACAAGAATGTGAACTCAGAAGGCTTTAGAAAACTCCTGATAAGCAGGGCGACACTCCCTGTGTCCGGAGTGTGCCCTTTCCCCAGGCCCAGAACAGACCCGCAGGAGCCTCCACGGGAAGCTCCCTGAGCTCTCCTTGGCACAGGAGCAATAAATAATTGTAATAAATCGTAATAAATTGCAATAAACAATTGTTTGTGATGAAGCCAGCTCGTGATGATCCCACGCTGGCTCCACACCTCGGGAGGGGTCCATGGGTCCAAGAGATCCCAGATTTGGCGCTATCGGACACAAAATGAGTACACAGAAACTTGGTGAGTTCAAAAGAGAAAAAGAGTCAATTTTATTTCTGACCTCACAATATATAGAATTCTAAAAGTGACCGTGGATTGGAGGATGGAATTGCCACCTCTCCAACCACACTGGTCAAACCAACAGCCCATCAGTTCTCTCCTCCCACAAAGAAGAATGCAAAACAATCATTATTTACATGAACAGCGTGTGAGAACTCCAGTAGAGGTATGTCAACATCAGAAGGCATGGAAAACTTTTAAAAGAACTTTAAAACTTTCAGAAGATCTATAAAAGAAAACTTAACACTTTTAAAAAATCAGGGCAGCACAGATTCAGGGATGTGTCCCAACAAGGCTCATCCCCAGTGTCTGGAGAGCTGGCCAAGCAGCACAGGCTTGCTCCTCATGCATCAATTAATGGGGCTCTCATGCATGAAGTAATTGGCTGTTCAGACATGCAGCACTGGGCACTCACACAGAAGTTAACTGGGCACTCATGCAGAAGTTAATTGGGCACTCATGCATTAAATGATTGGGCACTCATACGTAAATTAATTCTGTGCTCCTGCATGAAGCCATGAGCAGTCATGCAGCTATTTTTTGACTAATTACAGGATTTTTTTAAAACTATGCAGTGCCCCAGCTCGCCAGATGTTGTCTCACTGTCACAAGTTACCTGCCCAACAAAGTGCCTGAGCTGAGATATTTAGGAACAGAAAAGATTCTGGGCTTCATGTTAATTAAAATGGCATTTTTAGTTAATGAAGTAATTATGACATTTACTTGATCATATACTCCAGAAGCAAGTGTCATAATTTCAAGGATCTTTTAAATAAAATTATTACTTTTATGCTTTGCATAAATATTTTAATTCACCTCTAGCTGTCATCCAGAGCTCCATGCCCACCTCACTGCTGTGCCCAAGGGCTCTGCAACAGGGAGAAAACCTTTAGAAAGGAACCAAAGCAAACACCAAAAAGCCAAACACACACAGAGCCTGAGAACTGTTGAAGGCAAGCAATTCTTGGGCCTTGCAGTACCTGTATTTTCTTAAATGTGATGGCTGTAAAGCACACCTGGCAAATTAATAACAGGATGGATTTTAAATGCTGCATCAGATCCCTCTGAGTTTAAATCCATGTGGCATAATTAACACTGTTCCTCCCAGATAAAGGTCTTCTGGGCTGTCAACGTTTTTTAATACTCTTCAGTCTGAATAGAATGTTCTTTTGGCAGTAGATATTAGTTGGCAGGAAAAATTACTCATGACCTTTTAGCTTACACAAATAATTCAGGCTTCTTTTTCTGCTTAAAGCCTGCACACTGCATCTTCCAGAAAAAGTGACAAAACATAATGGAAATAATTCTATTTTAGCATTCAGTGCTGGGTGGTTGTTTTCAGGCAAGAATAAAACAATATGCTTTTTTTTTTTTTTTTAAAGGCCTGAAGTCCAAGAGAGACAGAATTTCGTTATTAGACCATGCAAATTACTCAGCGGCCTGTGTGCCATTGGTACTCATAATATTTGGATATTCTTCTGTATTCTGAGCATTCCTGGCCAAGTGCTGGAAGCAGGCAGGCTCTAACGTGCAGCAGTTGTGTGGATTTTGTCCCTCACGAGGCACGGACAGCAAGAAGGAGAAACCTTGATGAATGTCACTGCCAAAGACACCCCTGTGCCTGCCTGCCTGCATTTTGTAGGGTTCTGTGTGAACAGCTTGGGAGAGGGACTGAAAGCAGAGGAGGCAGCCTCAGAAATTCTGGTTTGTAGCTCAGTCTCTGCTTCTGATGCAGCAGATGTGCAGCTGTTGAGGCAGAGATGGAGAGCAGATGCTCCCTTCAAGACCCAGCTGTGCCTGTGGAAGAGGTTAGGGCCCCTAAGTGCCCATTAATGACCCTCCTGGTCCGCTGGGAGTGCACTTCGCATGGATCACTGCATTTGTTCGAGGGCAGAATGAACCAGACTCCCTCAGGTCACTTGTTCAAATCATCGGAATGAAACCTTGCAAATCTCTGCCGAATCACTGGGGAGAGAAGACTTCTGCCCAGAAAGTGAAGGGTAAGTGACTTCAGGCAGGACTCTCTGCTGTCACCGGGGCCAGAGCTGGAAAAGCGATTTTTGCTGGTTTTGCTCCTCAATTTGGTGTCAGTGCTCACACACCAAGGGGGAAACAGGGCTGAACCTGAAGCACTGACCCAGCAGCTCTTACACCCCCTGAGAAATCACCCTGCCAGGTTACCTCGCTGCTTTACCAAGTTCTGATGCTCCAACCTTCATAAAGACAGCACTAAATAAAAAGTCTCCGCTCTGTAGTTAACTTCAGGCGCCCTGCTCCATCAGAGTGGATGTTTGCTCCCATCCTTGGGTATTCCTGGTAAAATCTGAAGTATTTCCCAAAATATTCACGGTAGTCAATGTTCATTGGTTATTGTACTGCTTAGAGAGATGGATAAAGTCGCAAATAAGAGTTAAGTGTAATTTTATATAAAATTTGGGGGCTAGGTATACTTAAATTTGGGTATAAAGTAATGAATAAGAGTTAAGTGTAATTTTATATAAAATTTGGGGGCTAGGTATCCTTAAATTTGGGTATAAAGTAATGAATAAGAGTTAAGTGTAATTTTATATAAAATTTGGGGGCTAGGTATACTTAAATTTGGGTATAAGGTAATGAATAAGAGTTAAGTGTAATTTTATATAAAATTTGGGGTTTAGATGTACTTAAATTTGGGTATAAAGTAATGAATAAGAGTTAAGTGTAATTTTATATAAAATTCAGGGTTTAGGTGTACTTAAATTTGGCCACTCTGTCCAAATTTACATTTGCCAAAGTAAGCAAAAGCTAACGTTGACAGGAGGAAGAAATCTCTGTTTTGCTGTCCCAGTCAACAAGAACAGAACAGAGCTGTTAAAAATTGTATTTTTCAGCAGGTGTGGTCAAGAACAAGGCCGGATTCCCATCGGTTCAAAAAGCCAGGGCTTGGCATCACAGCTCTTTTCCTCTGGCTGCTTCTGCAGCTCCCACACGGTTTTTTTTGCACCGCTGGTGCCAGCAATGGGGAATTTTCACAGTCCACACCAGGGCTGTGGAAACTGCAAGGAGCACAAGAGCAGCAGCAGCAATTGGAGCCTGTTAGAGGTGGCTGAAAACGCCACAGCAAAACACGGAATTACTCAGATCTCAAAGCACTCCGTATTCATTAAGAATTTAGAGATGAGGCCATTTTTCCGTGTAGAAAGCAGAAAAGATTGGGCTATTTCTATAGTGAGGTCTTGGAGGCCAGCAAAATCTGTGTTACGGAGATTTAGTCTCTAGATTTGTTTTTTCTTGCATATAGGAGCATATTTTAGGCAGAAATAACCAAAGCAGAGTAAATTTTTTCATGTTGGGAGTGTTCTATCATGGAAAAAGCCCCTCAAACCAACCCAAACCTTGGGCTTTTACCTGGAGTGAAATAACTTGTCAGCATTTCAAGAAAATCTAAGTTCTGCGCAGTAAAGCAGGAACTTAGGTGACAAATAACTTCGTTTCAAAATTCAACACCCACTCCCCTCCCAAGCAGGCAATCTTGTCCAGCCTGACTGGTTTGTTTTATGGAGCTGGGGGAGAGGAGTTACAGACACTTACTTGTTCTAAAATCCCCTGCTTTTGCCATCTGCTGGGATGAACCACTTGCCACTCATTAGTGCCTTTTTCAGGTTAATTAAGCTTTGCAACAGCCAGAGCCTGGAACAACACTGCCTGACACATCCAATTTATGCTGTGCCATTGCCACTGGATGGCATGAGTTAGTTGTGCTACAGCACTGGATGTGAAAGAGATCAATTAAACCTGGACAGCTTTTGCCAATAGATATGGAAGCATTAAAGTGGTTTAATTCCCATTAAACTGGGAGTTCTCATTGTTTTATCAGGGCACGGCCATGGGCACTGCCTTTGCCTCCCAGTGCTCATGAACACACCCTGAAAGGAAAATCAGTGTTTCCTCTTGTTTAGATAAAAAAGACAAATAACCTTGTCCTGGCAGTAGTAACCCTTAGCACAGTACTGAGGGTTTTAGCATTGCACTAAGAGACAACAGATTGGTGTTTCACACCAGTCACACATTGGTGTTTCAGCTACCATCATTACCTAGAAATTCCAGTTCCAGCAATGGGAGCCAGCACAGGTCAAAGCCTTAATGCCAGCTCCAGAGCCCTTCCAAAATCCAAAGGCACTTTAAACCGAGTGTTTCAAGCTAAGCTGATTGCTAGATTTCCTTCTCCCCCAGCCATGTGTTTGAGAGTCGTGCCAAAACCCACAATAATCCAGCTGAAAGACAAATACACTCAAACACAACCCATTTTAAACCCGCTCAGCTGGACCCACACCATGGCAAGGGCTTTGTTCAAAAGCTGTCCCTGTGTGGGGCATTCTCCAGGGGGGACTCAGCTCCTCTCTCTCTTTTAGCTTGGAACACTGAAGGGAAAAAAACCAACCCCAAAAACAAACCAAAGGGACCTGTGAACTATTTCCCCCCGTTCTTTCCCCAAAACGTCCCCTCCCAGGAGAAGTTTCTCAGGAAGGAGGTGACATTGGGTACAAACTCTGCTTTTCCCCTGAGGGGCACCTCAGCTCCAGCTCCATTCCATGGGGCACAGCAGAAGCACAAAGGGGAAGGAGGTAGGAGAGCAGGGTTTGGGGTTTTGTTGTGGGTTCTTTTTCAGATTGTGGAGTGAGATCACGCTCAGGTGGGTGTCCTGTAAAACCATCCAGGATACAGGGCAGGTAACTGGGAAAAGCCCTGAGAAATCCCAGCGGGGATTTCTGAGCTTACCCAAGTTCAGTCCTGCAGCTGGAAACCAGTACAGGCTCAAAGGGCACATCTATCAGACTGAAATCATGAAATATAAATCACAATTTACTGAAGGGAATGTGAGAGCTGTTCAGACAGGATCATCCCCCTGCTTTATGTCACGTCCCCAGAAACTCTCTGGACATCTTCCCTTCACGCCTTTTTCCCACCTCACATCCAAACAAAAGGGAAAATACAGTAGCAAATATCTCTTCTCCTGTAAGAAGATCTAAATGTAATCTATTTATGAATCACATTAATAATGGAATAAGGAATTGATGCATAAGAATGAAAACATTTACATAGCACAAAGAAGCAGCTTTTACTATAAATTATTAATAGCCTAATAATGACAATATGAAATAATAATTAACAAAGGCACAGCTATTATCACCCAAACAAGAAATAGCTTGACTTAACAAAGGATCCTACATAACAGATATGCTAATCTTATTTTCCAGTTTCTGGAAACATTTTCTGTTACTTTTCAAAAACTCATTATCAAAGTCACAAGTAGGAAGCTACTCAAACATTGCAATATTTTGGTTGTAAAACAATTTGATAGTTATAATAAAGGTTTTTTTTCATCTCCCCGTGGGAGAAGAGGATGAATTCATTTATGCAAGAGTAATTTCTTCCAGAGCCATTTTGCGAGATGATTTATTTGTAGAGCGGGACAGACAATAATAAAGTCTCAGATTTAAACAGCGCCTTTCGTCCCAAAGGATCCTGAAGCAGCTCCCAAGATCTGTCTCTGCCCAGGAATGACATCCCCCACCCCTGCAGGGATGGATGGGGCTGTTCAGCAGCTGCCCAGAGATGCTCCGGAGCAGTTTGAGGCAGGCACTGAGGAGCACAGGGCCAGCAGAGCCTGTTGCCCTGATTTTTAAAAGTGTTACTTTTTTTTTTTTTTTTACAGTTCTTTTGAAAGTTTTAAAGTTCTCATAAAACTTCTTCAGCCTTCTGATCTGTTCACCTGTTTCTACTGGAGTTCTCACACACTGCTCATGTAAATAATGATTGTTTTGCATTCTTCTTTGTGGGAGGAGAGAACTGATGGGCTGTTGGTTGGACCAGTGTGGTTGGAGAGGTGACAATTTCATCCTCTATAAATACTGGATACACAAATAAAACTTTCTATTTTTTTCCTCTTTTGTTATATGTAACAGGTATAATTCGCGCCATTTTTTTGCATGATATATATACAATATTAAATAGTTGTTAGAATGTACCCTTTGGCATTAGAAGCCCCCCTTCTCAGGCAAAAGCAGGTGTGTGTTGAAACCCGATTTACAAGCGAAGGGATGTGGCTCGCCAGGACATGGGCCTTATCTGAGGCGATAAGGAGACACCCAGGCGCTGATCATGGCGTGAAGGACCTGAGATGGACATCAGGAACATCCCCCATAAATGTGAATACCCTGTTCCCGTAAATTTCATCAAGGGTTTCAACGACACCGGACTTCGAATTGTTCTGCCTTGTCGCCGAGAAGGAAATCTCATCAACTTATGGGACTCTGAATGAAACAAAGGACTGGATGCCGAAATCCTGGCGTCAGGCAAAATTTTCCCTATAAAAATCGCTTTTACCAGGATGGGTGTGGGAGCACAGAGTGAAACCTCTGCTGAGGCTGATCTCTGGGTCTCGCACCCAGCGCCGATCCCGGGCTCGGCTCTGTCCTTTTCCTTGCGGCTGGCTGAGTTAGATCTCTATTGCTAAAATAAATTCTTTTTATTTATTTTTTCTTTTTTTAATTTGGTTGGATCATTTTTCATTTATAACATCTTTGAACCTTCCCAAGGATCTGTGTCCTCACTTCGTGCCCAATAGCGACAAGAGCCCACAGGTGGCATTACAGGCTGCTGGCAGCAGGCAGATCAGGATTGTCCAAGGCAGCACAGCAAAGGTGGGCTTTGAGTGAGTCCCTGAGTCTCCCTGTGCTGCTGCTGGGCTGTGATTCAGCTCCCAGCCCGGCAGGACACACCGCTGCTGCTTCTGAGATCCTCTGAGGCACAGCAGTGCTTTTGGAAATGCCCCCACTCGCCCAGAATTGATTCTCCCAGCACAGCATTCTCCCCTAGCCGTGCAGAGGAACCCCCCTGCACACCTCTGGGAACCACTTCCCCATCACAAATTCCCAGTTTTGTATGCTCAAAAGACTTGGGACAGAAAAAAAAAAAAAAATTAAAAAATCATCTGACCTGTGCAGGCAGCTAATCCCATTCTTTAGAATAAATTCAGGAACAGAATTTATGACCTGAGAGACTGGACATGAGCGTCCCAGCCCCACGGAAAGCATTCAACAGCAGTTCACTGCTAAGCAGCAGGTGACCATCGGTTTTTTCAGTAATCCTCCTGCTGACAAAGTGAGTGTTAAACGCCAGCCAAGCACAGCAACATTCACCTGTTCCCTGCTTTCATCCCAAATTCACTGCAGGCAGCCAAAGGGCTCCCAGTGCCTTCACTGGCTCCGGGCCACGAGGTGTTTTCTTTTTCAAGTCTTTTGCAAGAGAGAAATTTCTTTTTGCCTTTATTTTTTTTTTCCCTTTTATTTTATCTTTGCTTTTATTTGCTTTTGTTTTTTTCCATGTTATCATGCAATACTTGGGTAGGGTTCCTTGGCCAGGGGTTGCTGCACTCAGCCCAAAGGACTCGCTCTGAACTGAGCACAGGCAGGGTTGTTGCATGCAGACACCGGTGATTAAAACAGTTTAAAAACACCAGGAAGGAATCCAGACCTGGAGTAAGTTTGCACGGTTCGTATTAGAAAAAAAAAAAAAAAAACCCAACCCAACACCAACCCTCTGCTTCTTTCCTTCTAGTCTGATTTCACCTGGAAATCACCAAGATGCCAATTCTCCAGGCTGAAGAATCCAGCACTGTGCCCCATTCCAGCAATAGAAAAATTCCAGCATTCTGAAAAACTATAAAAATAGGGACAGAATTCATTTATACACAGCAACTTAACAACAACACAGCAACAGCAGCAACTTAATTGCAGACGATTTATGCTACACTTGATAAACATTTTTAAGGGCACAGGGGTAGTAGGTGGAGTGGTCTTCCCCAAAAAAGCAAGGAGGCCAGGATGTCACCCCCAGAGCTGCTGGAGCACCGAGGTTTCCCACTGAACAACTATTTAGGTCACAAGAATTACAGACAGGGAGTTTAAGCGTGGATTAATAAAAAAGCAATTTCCACTATCAGTGTTTTTCAGGATGCTTGCTAATCCTTTGCTTTTCATGAGCTGTAGCCACCCTCACCCCCAGGTCAGTGCCCAAATGGTTTGCATAAGGCCTACAGAGGATAATAAATTGGGGTTGCCGTTTCCTGATCTTTGTTTAGTCCTAGAGCAATCTGTTGTGTGACAGCCCCGTGTTCCATGTGACACCAGATTCAGTTGTTTTACAAAAGTCACCGTTTCCTGAGCGGGGATGGGAGCAGCATTTTGTGGGGTTTGTTTTGTTTTATCCTTTAATAAGGAATTATCCTTTATGTTGCGAAAGGGTTGTAGAAATAATTTTTCTTTATGTGGCACTTGGCAATATGGGTGGTTATGGTGGTGCTGGGTTGGTGGCTGGAATAAATGGTCCTGAAGGTTTCTTCCAGCCTTGATGGTTCTGTGATTCTGTGGAACACAGACCTTTTTTATTTATGCATTCTGCAGTTATATCTAAGAGCCTTTATATATTTACAGCATGTAATTCAAAATGCCCAATGTCTGCATTTCTTGTTCTCCGTATCTAAGCCCAGAGAACAGAATTTCAATTCCTTAGCAACTTCTTGGTGTTTATAAATGTTTCCACTCTTGGTAACAAAGAAATGACATTTGGAGGAGCCAGAATGACCCCACACTTTGTATTTGCAGATTGGAAATTTGAGTTTTCCTCCCAAACCTCTCTCTTTCTCCCTCTCTCTCTCAAGGAAAGGATAAACACTCAACAGCAGATGTTTAGTAAAGGTCACTACATTTATAAGTATGAGCTGAATCCTCCAGTAAAGGATGAAATTTAATACTAAGTGTTTCCTGACAAAATGGCATTAATTACTACAGCTCCTTGCCTAAGTTCCCATTAAATTAAATTTTTCAATGATTGCAAATCTAAATAAAGATGTGCTAAAGGTTTGTACAAGGGATTGTCAATCAAAGGCCTGCTTATCTAAGGGGAAGCCTAAAACTTGCTGGCAGCAGCTGGTGGGAGAGGATTTAAGGTCAGGTTTGGACTTTGTGGTAACTGGGCATCCCTAAATGTTGATAAGGTGACATATTTGGGTGATTATGCCCAGTTGGTGGATTTATTTCCAGACAACTCATTAGCAGCAGCAGCAGATTTTGCAAGGACACAGAGACATTTCCATTCACGGGAGTTTTACAACATTTGATTGGCACTCCTGGACAACGCTGCGCCATAAATATGGAAATGCGAACACATTTATTTTTCCATCATAATGGTGCAAAACCAGGATTTCTATGGATGTCTTTTCCAATATCTGCATAAGGTAAGGCCGTGGGTGCCCAGCATACACAAATATCATGTGCTGGAGTTCAGAAAGCAGAGGAGGAGTGCACAGTGCAGAGAGAGGAGAAGCTCCTTTATTAACATATTCCTACTCATATCCCCAGCCCATTAGCATTCTCGTCTCTTGGGAAAACCACATTCCTGGTGGGGGATTTAATCACTGTCAGGCTGAAACACCTCCAAAAAAACTAAGGACTCCAGCACTAATAAGCTCTTAAAATGGATGGAGATCCTCTGCAAATTGATGTAGAATGTTACTCAATTAGAAAAAACCCGGTATTATACAATGCCATTAAACGCTGAGCAGCAGAGTAAATCTCTTGATTCCAGCCACTCGTTAGCATGAAGGAAGCTTTTCCTTCATAGTGGTGATTCCCAAGGAGTTTGCCCGGTGAAATGAAAGCAAGGAACCCGGGCAGGCACGCAGGAGCTATCGGTGGTGTGAACCGTGGCATTGGCATTGTCTGCCACACAAAGCTGCGGGGCAAAAACATCGGGGTGCTTAAAAGCCATGATAGCATCTTGTGCTTAATGGAGTCCCACAGAAAAAGGAAATGAGCCTTGAGAAGCTGAATGCCCTTTACCCAGTCCCCAAACATTATTTGTTCTTGTTCTTATGTTCCAAATTAATATCTTGTTTTCCAAGCAGTGTAGCATTTCCATTACAATCACATGCCACTCTGGGTTAGCAGAATCATTAACCCAGCTGTTTACATCAATTCCCAGCCCGTTCTCCCAGGATTGCTGCTCATTCCCTCTTCTGCAGGTCCTGATCTCAGGAACAGGCAGGAGGTGTGAGGTAGCAATGGGTGCCAGCACACTGGTTTAGCTGTTCAGGGATTGTTCAAGGATTGTTTAGGGATCGTTTAGGGATTTCCACTCTTGTTTAGCAGTGGGATTTTCAGCCCGGAGCCATCCAGGACAGTCCCACTCTGCAAGAACAAAAATCAGCTCTGGGGCAGGATGGGAGAAGAAGCTGCCAGGGTCTCTGAGACCTTTGGGTGCCTCAGCACGTCCTGACCAGAATGTTCCTCAGCAAAGCCACACAGGCTGGTGTTCCGGTGATGAAGGTGTCACCAAAATCCGTGAGGCAAAGAAAATCCCTCTGGCACTTTTGTCTGTAGTGATAGAGAACCAGGCATTGCTTTATTCTGGCCAGGATGTGCCATGGAAAACTTTCCACTGCCACCTCTTTGTACAAGACTTTCCACAAAACCAAAAGCAATTGTCATTCGTTGGTCCCAAATGACACAGTTGTAAGGATTTGATTTCCCGTTGGTTATTGATCCCTGATGCTGCTTTGTCCTCATTCTGTGGTTCTCACATCAGCCTTTCCCCAGCCCAGGAGGCTCTGACCGTGCCAGCAGTGATCTTTGGAGTTTATGTTCATCGTGCCCATCAATGGCCCCGTGTTGCCCTGATTTTTACAAGAGTTGCGTTTTCTTTTATAGCTCTTTTGAAAGTTTTAAAGTTCTTTTAAAAGTTTTCTGTGCCTTCTGGTGTTTACGTATTTCTACTGGAGTTCCAGTTCACGGGCTGTTCATGTAAATAATGATTGTTTTGCATTCTTCTTTGTGAGGAGAATTCATAGACTGTTGGTTTGACCACATAGTTAAGAGAGGTGGCAACTTCATCCTCCAATCCACTGTCACGTTTGGAATTCTATATGTTATGAAGTCTGGAATAAAATTAAGTCTTTTTCTTTTTTAAACTTACCAAGTTTCTGTGTACTCATTTCGTGTCCAATAACGACAGCCCTGAATCTCCCAGCTGCTCACTCCCAGATCATGGAGATGTTAAACTCCCCAGGCCCGACCCCCTGGAGCAGGAAAAAACCCTTCAATTCCCATTCTTTTGAAAAGAACCTTCAATTCCCTTTCCCCGGGGCAAAGGCAGACAAACCCCCTGACCACAGTGACAAAAACATTTTAAAAGTCGCCTCATTTCCAGCAAAGGCAGGGTGGTTCTGCCAGGAGTCCCCCCCGGGCACAGATTTTCCCGGGGGGCACAGGGAATTTTCCCCAGGCAAGCAGTTCACTCCTGCAAATTCTCCAGGCTGAAGAATCCAGCACCGTGCCCCAGTCCAGCAATGGAAAAATTCCAGCATGCTGAAAAACTACAAAAACAGGGACAGAATTCATTTATATTATAACTCCTGCATTCCAGTTCCTAACTTTGATTGCTTATCTCCGCCTAAAACTCCTAATTAAACTTTTTAAAATATAAATACTTTTTAGCCTTTGAAATCTGCTATTTTATATCTTCAGGATTGATCTATCTTGTTGAATAGAGGCCAGAATGTCTGGCAAATATATTGTGCAGGGCTCAAACTCATCTATTTCTAAAGAAAAGAGAAAAGAAAAAACTGGTTTTTTTCCAAATGAAAAATTGATGCTGCCTATCCCTGAGAAAAATTGTCTGGACAGAAGTTGTGAGGCCATTTTGATAATGCTTCAATCCAGTATATTCATTTATTAATTTATCTGTATTTTTATATTTTATATTTTATATTTACATATATATTTTTATATTTTTATATATAAATGGTTGTATGTTATATATATATAATATATATTTATTTTTATATATTTTATAATTTTATTTATTCTTATATTTAAATATATATAATTAATCATGCAAGTGGAAACTGGACTGTTTTGTTTAAAAAACCCCCACAAATTGCTATTAATCATACTAACACAATTTCTTAATAAAACATTAGAAAATACCTTTTCCCCCTAAATTTAAACATTGTCATGGCATCAGCTTGCTTTC
The DNA here is from genome assembly GCF_026979565.1 of Vidua chalybeata. NCBI lineage: Eukaryota > Metazoa > Chordata > Aves > Passeriformes > Viduidae > Vidua > Vidua chalybeata. The sequence continues at coordinate 1,376,081 of NC_071547.1, read as the reverse complement.
TTTTTTCTCAACTTTTCCTGTGCTCTAAGGCTGACTGAAAACCAGCAGTGATGGCCCTGGGTTTCTTGGCCAACCCTTTAAAAGTGGAGGATGCAGCCAAACCTGATTTGCCAATTTAAATATGACAGTTTTATTGCCTGCTGTTTAGCATCTGCCATAATTAGAGCCATTAGAGGAAAATATTTTATCATTATATGAGAATTTCTCATCTGTGGAAATATTTCTGCACAGTGTCTAGTAAAGTATTCTTACACAGTCCCCAATTATTCAAATTTTTCAGTCTTAATTCTTTCTCTAAATCAATGTGGCTCATAATTATTTTAAGCTTTATGGAATTAGCTCTTTTAAAAGCACTGCTGTACATTCCATGACAGATTTGGGCTTTATTCTGTTTGCATATTACAAATATAATCCAGCTATAATCATCTACTCCTAAAACACGGTGATTTTTTTTTAGTCCTCTAATTTATCAGCCTTTTGTTCCCAACGCCCAGATTCCGTGCTAAATGTGCTTTTTGCTTTTCACCATTTTCATTTTGCTGTCAAGGGCAGCATTGTGGGGTCAAGCTCGTGGTGAGGCAGGGCCAGGCAGGAGGGAGCTGTGCCATTCCTTTTTCTGGGTGTGCCTTCCCCTTCAGGTCATGCTCCACCACGCCAAGGACTGTCTGCTTTTTGCAGAATTTGGAGAATTCTGTTGAAATATGCTTGATTTTCCTACCAGTTCTTTAATTCACATTGCTCGGTCACCTCCAATTTCTTTTGATTTCAGGGGGCAAACCCTGAAATTCTCAGATAAGAAACGTGGATCCTCTGGGCTTTGAGATGGAGCTCCCTCAGTGGGGTCTCAGAGAGAGCAGAATTCTCTGAGAGGGTGGCATTAAATTTGGGATTTCACACCTGGCAAACACAGCATGAATTACATGGCTTTCGAGCACATGAGAGTAAAAAGAACTTGAAGCTGAAGAGGAAAAGCAAACTTAGGAAATCTCAGAGGTTAAATCAGAGACTGAAGGCGCTTCGCCATTTCGGGAGGTTCTGCAAGCACCACGCATTAAGAGCAGAGAAGTGTTGATTTTAAGCTGAACAATGCAGGGTAATTCTTAAAAAGCATAATTTTGCTCAAGTGGTTGAGCACAGCAAACAGTGATCCACAATTCCCTGAGGAGAAATGGAAGTTCTCTCTCAGGCCAGAGGAGTTTCATCAAGAGCGTGGTATCAATGTTAACCTGTTCTCCAGAAGAGCAAAACACTATTTTCTGGCAGGCACTTTAATATATTTTTCAAAGTACTTGGCTGGTTTGCACATTTAAGTGCTATTGGATCCAAAGTTATGCCAAAATTAGGCATATACCAGCAAATAAAAATGAAGAGAGGGAACAGGCCTGCAGGAGAGAAAGGCAACAGGTCACAATTCAGTGCCTGTTTTGACCTGACAGATTAGTTAGACAAATGTGAAGATAATGGGAAAGGAAACCAGCTTGATAATTTTGTACAATACAAAATTTGCATGCAAACCTCTCTTAACACTGCTCCTTCAGCCACAAGGGCAGGGGACCAATAGGCTGGAAGAGGAGTGAGTCAACACCAGTAAATAAAAACATGCATCCCTTGGCATTTTGAAAAAAAAAAACCCACAGATGTCACATCTAGGCAATTACTGGGCCTCAAAATGGACCGTGCTGCAAATGGAAATGAGAAATGGCATTTACTTACCCATAGTTTTAATAACATATGCAGATATTGTGTAATGTGTGTCAAACGCCATTTGGCTCAGCAGGATCTAATTAATCTCAGCTCTTTGCACCACACCTTCTGCTCTGCAGACTCGACACCGTGTGCTGGGGGAGCATCCTCTGGGGCTGTCATGGTTGACTGAAGAATCTTTCATTTCTCCTGCTTTAAGTCCCCTGGTTGTTGCTTGGTTCCCCTGGTTCCCAGCAGGATCCCTCACAACACTCCAGTTCCATCCACCAGCATTCCAGTTCCCAAATGGTAGGACAGAGCTCCCTCTGATTCCCACAAGAGATGGAGTGCTCAGAATCTCATACAACCAGGCTTTAATGGGAGAAATTGGATTTCCTTTCCCATGACTGTTCCACAGCAGAGAGCCCAGCTGCCTAAAATGAAGTTAGAGCCGTGCCTGCCATGATTTCATTTTCCAGCAGGCTTCTTGCTGGAGCCCTGGGCTTGGAGTCAAAAAAAAATGGGGATGGGGCTCCATTCCTCTTCCTTACCCTTCTGCAAGACAGCACCCTGCTTCCTTGGCTGCTGCATCAGTAAAAGGAGTTTTATCTCTCAGAAGCATCTGGTGCCTTAGGAATGCACGTGGGCTCTTAATTCACCTCAGCACATTTCAAAAACAGAGCCCAGTGTCACTGCATGTTCTTCCTGAGCATCTTTGGTAGGCCCCAAGTCCTGTGGAAGAGATAGTTAATAGAAAGAGTTAAAATGTGCAACAGAAATAGTTAATGGAAAGAGTTAAAACTGTGCAATAGAAATAGTTAAACTGTGCATTTCTAACTGTTATTAGAAATGCAGGAGTTTTTAACTCATCACTGAAAAGGAACTTGTGAATTTAAGTTGTCCCACAGAAGATCTTTGGGAAGTTCTCATTTTTTTCTTACAGTGATGAGCAAAAACCTTGAAAAACAGCACCTAAAATAGACACCCAACCCAAAAACCAGTAATTTGGAGAGGCAGGGTACACTGCTTTCCATCCCTTCCACTTGGCACCAAAAGTGTTCAGCTACTCGAATCAACTTTCAGGAATTTAGGAGCAATAAATCATGCTACAGTTAATTTACTTAGGATTTTCTCCTAAGTTAATTTTTATATTGTACTTAAGGGAAACCAAAGCATTTATTTGCAAGGCTCAGGAATGTCACATCATATAATTTCTGTTTCAACCCTATTTTAAAAGAAATAGCAATGTTTCACTTGTATTAAATTTAAATTAGGCAAAACAGAGAAGTTACAGCAAGAGTTTTCACCACAATAACTCATTCTAATGGTGAATGCCAGGCATGGCAGGAATCCTGAATTACAGATCTGATTCCTTACCACATCTCAGGGCCAGGAAGGGTTTTTGCTACAGCTTTAAGAGAATTCCACTAATTTGTCTTTATAATTTGTCTTTTTTGTCTAATTTGTCTTTATAATTTGTCTTTTTTTGTCTAATTTGTCTCTGTAATTCACCTTATAATTACTGCAAAAGCTAAAATATCTCTGTAATTTATTGATTTTGAAATGCCTTATTTTCATCCCACTCCAAGAATTCAAATAAAAGCGTGCTATAAGAAAATACCAGCCTTAACTTCTGCCCTGCTTGAGCTGTGATGTTTAACAAGCTAATAGTGTCCCTGATATCCGATCACAGGGAGGTTTCCAGCAGGAGATAAACAGTGGACTCTGAGCAGCTTTATTTCGCTGTAATAATTCTAGAATGTGTCACTGACAGTTGCTGCATTTAGAGCTAATTTTATTTGTCTTTAGCTCTCACAGCTGCTCTACCTCTCTGTTTACATGAGAAGAAAGAGATTTTGATACTAAAGAGAAAGGTAAAGTAGCAGTGAAATGCATTCTCCAGGCAACAACTGTAAGTGTTTTAAAGACAGACACCCATGGAAAGCTCCTATTTTTATCCTGCAAGAGTCTCCTCTGACAGCATCTCACAGTTTGAATCGAAGGAGCCACAAAGCACTTGAAAAGAACTTTGCCCAGCTTTAGGGGGAAAAAAAAAAAAAAAAAAAAAAAAAAAAAAAAGAGAGAGAGAGAGAGAGAGACAGAAAACAGAAAATCTCTTTTTTTTTTTGTTTTGTTTTGTTTTCTTTGAGGTTTTTTTTGTTTTGTTTTGGTTTTTTTTGTTTTTGTTTTTGTATAAGAACACTTGAAAAATAACTGGAGACATATCACAACAGCAGCCCACAAAAAGCGCACTGCGTAGCAGCGGCTGCTAATCTGTGACGAGGGACAATAAAAAGAGAAGGACGTTTCTAAAAGGAGATGGCTGTGCCTCTGGTGAGGTGCTGCTTTCCTGGCTCTGCTCTCTGTAATTGGCAGTTTGCTGATCTCACCTCCAGAATCCATCCAGAGCTGGAATGGGGCATCTTGGCTCTGGGTGTTGGGATGACCCCAGAGTGTAAAAGTCCTCATTTCCCAGCCCTGCAGCCACAGGAGGAGTCTGAATGTGCAGGGTCGGCTTCTCAAGGCTGTTCATTTTCCCTGATCTAGAACATTCTCTCTCTGCCCTGCTGAGCTCTGTCCAGCAGCTCGGCCATGGCATTCTGTCTGCCCTCAGGGCAGTGTTCACATTTTATACCAAAAACTCCGTGTGCCGTGGTTACAATAACGTGCCAATGTCTGTCATTGATGTTGGGCAGTGTGTCTGTGCCTGAAACCAACAGAAAAGTGTCACCAGCACAGCGAGACATGGAGGGCAAGGAGAAGGAGAAGAAGGTCAGGACACGCCCAAATCCCTCCATCTTGTCCCCTTGAAACCCATTCTAAAAACCCCAAAATTCTACTTTTCCACCCTGTGTTAGTTCAACTACCACACTACTCAAACCCTTGTGGCTGTAATTCCTCACACAGAGTTGGCAGTTTTTTCCCATGGGCTAAAATGGAAGCCACAGGTGTTTTTGACTTTGTGCCAAGGTCTCTGAGCCCCCTGCCAGGGTCTGGAGCCAGCCAGGGCAGCCAGAGGGATGAGCTGGGCTCCCACAGGGGCACAGCCAAATCCCAGCCCCCGAGTCACGGTGCAGAGGATCCACACACAGCAAACACTCCTCCGAACACGGATGGGAAATTCGAGGTAAAATTTGTCAGGAGTGTGAAATCTCCAAAACGTTACTCTACACTCCGTAAAAGCCGTCAAAGGCACTGATTTGCCCCCGGGCATTGCAGAGGAGAGCCCTTCCCAGCTGCCAAGGACAGCATCCCAGGAACGCCAGGAGCAGGCTGTGATCCCAGCTTTCAGTCACAGGAATTTCTAATGCTGCTCATCCAAACATGAGCCCTCTTAACATTATTTCGAGGAAGCAAAGGAAAAAATAAAAATTATATTGAAATTGCCTTAAGAAGCAAAAACAATTTGCTTCAGTCATGGCCTGCCAGAAGTGATTTGCCCAAGTTCAGTGGCTGGAAGTCTGTTTCACTCATTTATGCTCCCTTTGCCACAGCAATTGATGTCAAGTGTGAGCCATTGGAAAGTTTAGAAAGGCAGCAAACAAGCTGTAAACAAGTGACTGAGGGAGAGGGAAATGTTTTATGGCTGGCAGCTTGCATCAGGCCGGAGTGGGTGTTTGGGAGTGCAGTGCAGTTACAGTGTGCTCTGATTTATTGTGTTTATGGCAGCAATACTCGATGGCTGTGCAGTGTAAAGGAGTGTCAGCCCTGCATTACAGTCGCTGTGCCGTGCTCCATCTGTGTGATTTACAGGAAAACACGTTCTGTCATCAAGCTTCTTTCACTTTTTTCTTTTTTTTCTCTTTAGGAAATCTGACTTGAGTTCTGTGTTAAATGATGATTGCTCACAAACTGGAAAGGGTGAACAATTGCGACTGCAACAGAAGCTGAAACCTTCAGGGACTTATAATTTTATTTTTGGTATGAAACAATTTCACTTTTAGATGGATGTGCACAACTTGTAAGAGGAGAAGGAAACAAGGAACATGAGAAATGGAAGAGCTGAAACACAATAGGATCCAATATTCTGTGCTTTTGCTCAAAACAAAGATGAATAATCTGGAACCAAGAGGCAACATTAGCTTGCAGCAGGCAGTGTTATTAATGGAGCTAAATAAATTGCTGAACAAGAGGCATCCCCATGATAAACTGCAGGTAAATCTTAACACCAGGACTGCTTGGTTTATTAATTGGAGGCATTTTTATTTGGTTTTCCAGGCCACTGGCTTCTCTGAGAGTCTCCTTTGGAGTATTTCGAAGTGTGTAGTCCCAATTTTAACATGCTGACTGGTCACAAAGCCAAGGACATCCATGGTGATGAACAGAGAAAGGTCTCTGTAGCAAAGTGGAAACAAAGGCTAAACGGAGGAGTCTGATCATAGTTCTTTTTTTTTTTTTTTTTTTTAATCAACAACAGAAGAGCTCCACTTAAAGGAACCAGAAAAACAACTGGGAACCACTTGAGGAGAGGAGAGGAGAGGAGAGGAGAGGAGAGGAGAGGAGAGGAGAGGAGAGGAGAGGAGAGGAGAGAGAAGAGAAGAGAAGAGAAGAGAAGAGAAGAGAAGAGAAGAGAAGAGAAGAGAAGAGAAGAGAAGAGAAGAGAAGAGAGAGAAGAGAAGAGAAGAGAAGAGAAGAGAAGAGAAGAGAAGAGAAGAGAAGAGAAGAGAAGAGAAGAGAAGAGAAGAGAAGAGAAGAGAAGAGAAGAGAAGAGAAGAGAAGAGAAGAGAAGAGAAGAGAAGATCATTCCATTTGCATCACTGAGCCAACCTGCAAACATCTACAACCTGGCTCAGAAAAAACACACAGAGGTTTCTTATTCCTTTCTGTTTCTTGATGAAAACATACATGGAATTTGATGATCTGACCCTCCAGAATCTTCCCAGGGAATACACAGCCCATTTTCACATGGGCAGGCTTACAGCTTCCACACAGCTCTGAGTTTCTTTGAAAACAGATTAAAAACTAAAAAAAAAGGGATAACTTGACACTCCAGTGAGAGAACTTGCTGCATTTGCACAATAAACAGCAGCTGGGAGCCGCTTCCCAAATAAATATTCAAAATGATTTAATTGACAAATGCATCTCTTACAGGAGGGAGAGAACTGTCACTTCCTCCACAAGGTGAAACCAATTAAAGTTTCCACTGTTTTTATCAGAAAAGAAAAACAATCCAGCAGCAAGAGTAAGGAGCAATTATAGGTATTTCATGACAAAAGAGGAACTTGACGAAGAAGAAAAAATAGTAGAAAATTTTTATGAAAAAGTAAAGCACTTCATTTTCCCTAGCAGGGAGAGTTTGAATTATGGCTGCAGCTTACAGGTCTTGTGAGTGGAATTGCTCCTTTAAAACTGTGTTTTTTATAGCAAACGGTGGTAAGAAGGAGCAAATACACATTTCTGGGAATGAACAGAGGGGGGATATGAGAGCCCATCCCTGCAAGCAACAGATGATGTGGGAAACATTCTTTGTTTCTAGCACAAAGGGCAGATGGACCATGGAGAATGGATTTGAGTGACCACTGTGTGAGTCTCTGTTCCTACACAGTGCCACTGGCTTCACAGCATCTGAAGATACTAAAATAAAAATGTGTCAGGGTGACTCCTTTTTGAGCCTAGAATATAACATTTCATCTGGAAGAAACAAGTGTGGGGCTCTTTTTATCTTCACTGTGTGTTGGAGTGAGCAAACCCTCATTTTTTAAAGGCATCTCTGTCTCCCTGTGTTAAGGAAACTGCTCAGTCTGATCATTCCTGAGAAGAAGGAGTTTCTCAAATACAAGATCCTCATTAGGAAAATATTTATTTTCCCCTGCCTTCTGAGAAAATGCATTTCATTGCAATTATATCCATGCTGCACGCACTAGATGTGAGTGAAGATTGGGTTCCTGGAAGGCTGCTCTATAAACCCATCAGGATAAATTTGCTGGTAATGTTTTCTTGGACAGATCCTGTACAATTGCTATTTGTATTATGGTGGAATTAAGAGGCTCTCAGTTGGAGATCCATCACACTCGAGGCATGAAGCACCTGATAAGATCTCCAGTGGATTTTGTGGTTTTAATTGGGAAAAAAATAACTCATAAGCAGCACGTTAACATAGGACCATGGGAGGAGAAAACCAAAAAGGTATTTGGCAGGAGACTGCACTAATCTCCAGCCTGTCAGATAAAACTGTCAGTGTTAATAAAATCTGCACCATTTTCTTTCAGTTCTGCAATGTTACCTCAGCATGTTTGGGGTTTTGCAGCCTCCCTGTTACTGAAGGTGATTTGACAGGAGCCTGGAGGGGACAAGAGGAGACGTTTCAGAAAACTCCTCACTGGGCTCAGCACTTCCCCAGCACCAGGCAAGGAGAGAGGCAAACAAAACAGGGAACCTTAAAAACACCTAAAGAGGCAAACACTTCAAACATGGAAGGTGTAAAGGGCAGGAATGCAGATATACAGGACACGAGCTCATGTGAATGTGCCTGACCTCTGACCAAACTGTGAAGAAGCTTTCTGGCACTCTACATGGAGTTCTTGTACACTGATGCAGTGCAGGACCTGGAAAATATAAAAACGAACAGCTTAAGGCATCACAGGGTGTAGCTCTCTCTCTCTGGGTAATTGAGTGGAGAGCATTTCCTGGGATTTTTGTCCTCAGTTAAAACAGGAGGCTGGAATGAGTGGGGTGTCTGTGCAATTTCCATGGGAGACCCTTTTTCCTGCGTGTAATCCATGACTGCAAATCCCAACAATAATTTAGAGCAGTGATAATCCTCCACAGCACTGACTCTAAAGATCTTTACAGCAACACAAATGAGATCAAAGGACAAATAAAAGTCTCTTAATCCCCTCTAAGTGTGAGTTCAACCTAATCTTGCATTTCTGTCTTTTAATTCTCTCTAAATCTGTTTTTAACTTTGCTTAACATTTATTATCCTTTTTCATGCCCTAATTCTGCAAGGAAAAAAAAAAAAAAAAAAGCCCATGTCCAGGAGTGCATTCAACATTTCTACACCAGGATGGCATTTGGAACATGACACACTGGTTTCTCTTGTCAGCTCTGGAGTGGGGCTGGATGCAGGGGAGAAGTGGATGGAGGATATGCAGTGGAAGATTAAGATTGATGAATGAGGTGCAAATCAGCTCCTTGTGACAGCTCTGTCACTTGGATGAGCACAAAATCTAAACAACTGCATTTCAAAATGAGACTGTCAGAAAAAAAAAAAAAAAAAAAAAAAACCAAACCAAAACAAACCCAAACCACCTGAAAACCACAAACAAAACCCCCTAAAACAACAAAACCCCCCCCTCAGCCACCACACCGCACCTCACACAGCATTCCTGAAGTCCCCTGGCACTAATAGACCATAATTAGCTATTCCTTCTACCTTGCTGAGCTCATGTCATACATAAAAGATCTCATAGCTTTGGACTGTTTCATTAATGAGGTCCTGCATAAATTGTGCAGTGCAGCTATTGCTCAGTAAGATTTGGAAGCCATGCCAACATTTCTATGTTCCGCTGATTTGTGTATTTTGGGATATTGAAGGCGTTTTTCATTAAGCATTATTCTTTGCTAATGTGTAGTTAATAACTTAATGGAAAAGCTTTTAAACTGCTCTGAGAATTAATCCACTCATACTTGTTTAACTGCTTGATTTCCTAATGGATATAGTGCAGGATTTAATATTCTGCTCATTTACATTACTTACCAGAAGAAAGGAGACCTTTAACTGCCTTTTCTAAAAACAACAGTAAATCATGTTTAGGTTGATTGATTTCTGCATACATATTAACACAATAATGAAAGGCACAATGTCTTCATAATCCATCCATTGTGTTCAACTACAGCTGAAGAGTTAGATGGTTTTTTTTAATTTTTATTTTTCACTTAGACTGGAGAAGCAGCATCCCTAGTGTCTGAATGTGACTTATCTCACAGCTGGATTCACTCCCTTGTACAAAGGGTGGTGCTAGCTTAAAATGAAATTCCATTCAGTCCATAATTAACAGAGCCATGCTGATTTACATCAACCACTGCTCCAGCCCTAGACATCTGGTATCATAATTGAAAATCTTTCTTCAAATACATCAGACATTAAAAAAACACTAAGGATTAGATTATATCCACTTAATTCACTCTGAGGAGTGCTTTCTCCCCTTACACAGTCACTGGGATGGACACTGGATGGAACAACAGCAGGAACTGAAGCAGCACACAGGGAGCTCTCTCCTTTCAGCCCTGCCTGCCCTCCTGCAGTTATTCCAGCAGCTGCATCATGATGGTGAATTTATGACACAGATTGAAATCTTCATATATAACCCCAGCCTGAAACACGCCCAGTCAAGCCCAGTGAGGATGTAAAAGCTAACTGAGCACAAATCTCCATGTTTAACTACCAAACTCAGGACCAGCTAACACTGACCCACATCCGTGTCTCCAGCAGAGGAACAGCTCAAGGCACCTGAGCCAAGCACTGCCTTCTGCAGCATTCTGCACCTCAGCAGGAAGGCAAAGTGAGGCAGAAGTGTCTGCTAGAGAGGGGAGTGTGCACTAGGGGCCGTTCCCAGGTGCTGCAGGTGTGCTTACCCTGCACCTCAGAGCTTCATTCTCCCCCTTGGAACTGTCCCAGGATCTCAGCACTGCTCAGCATGAGCAGGAACGAGGGGCAGGGACACACTCAGGGCTGAGCACAAACTCCTCACCCATACCCTGAACACAAACTCCTCACCCATACCCCTAGGATAACCCCAAAAGAACCCTCAGTCTGCGCCCGGGCTGTCCCAGCCCTGAGGGCAGTGGCAGAACTGATGTCCCAAGAGCTGGGCTTTCTTACAGAAACGCCACGTTTAGAACATTAGAAACCCTGACAGGTTTTACTGAGGATGCTGTGAAAAATTAGTGTCGTGAGTGCTCAAATAATCATAATCAAAGTGACTGAAAATTACTGCCATGAATGCTGAAACAATCAAACCCATAAAGAGCACCACAAAATTGAGTAGCTACTCCAGGCCACATGTCAGGTTTGTCAGATGATATTTCTGCTGCCTGAGTGGCAGCTGTGGTTCAATACAATCACACCCCAAACGCCCCCACAAGCTGAAAGGCTGATACAAATGGTGTGACCTGGAAGAGCTGGCATCCCACAGAACTCTCTTAGGCAAATAAAATCAGCAAAGGTCAGAGAAGCATCCAGGCAAATTAAACAGGTTATGTACAATCCTCTTTGGCTGTTAATAAATCTTCATTTTTCTTTTCTTACGAGGCAATATCCTTTAAGAGAACTTCTCAGGAAATTAAAAAGAAAGATAAATTACCAGACAAATATTTCAGTGCAAAGATCTCGAGCCCTAAATCAGTTAGCCAGATGGATACACACAGCACCCTGAGTTCCAGATGTGCACTGCCTTCCTCCCTGCTCCTGTGCCAGGCGAGCCAGGCATGCAGAGAGAGGAGGCTGGGCAGGATTCCAGGCAGCTCCAGGATGCAGGGTACATCCAGGGCACCCTGCCTTGCACTGGGGGCACGATGCATTCCTGGGGCCCCAAGACTGCAGCATGCCAGTGGCATTAAGCTAAAGGAGGCAGGGTTAGATGAGATATTAGGGAGAAATACTTTCCTCAGAGGGAGGGCAGCCCTGGCACAGGGTGCCCAGAGAAGCTGTGGCTGCCCCTGGTGAAGCGATATGTGGAATAAATAAACAGACTCCACACCCTGGGGTGGTTATGAAGTGGGTATGTATGTCAGTGCCTGGCACAAGTGAGAGAGCTCTCCAAAACTTGTGCCCCAAGCCTCGGTCTGACCCACACTTTTATTCTCAAAGACGTTCCATATGTAATATATTGCACTTTTCAAGCATATTCAACCCCTGGCCCCGCCTGTCCTCGCCTCTCATGCTAAGTCCACGCCTTTCTGGGCACGCCTGGTTTGCTGTGGTGGTCGCACGGGGGTCTCTCGGTGGTCCTGAGGCTGAAGATTGTACTCTTCCTCATGACTGAGCTTTTGAACTTTTCCTCTCTGCCCGTGTGCTTTTGGTCCTTTGGTGCTTATCTGAGTACGTCTGTCAGTCTTGATAGGCTTGAAGACAGAGGAGCTTCTTTATCTGGGTTCTTTGCCTCCTCTGGCATTGTTCTTTATGCAAGAAGCTTCAGAAATTTGCATTTTCCTACGCCCTTTGTACCAGGCAGAGGTTTCTTAAGTAAAAGGTTAAAATTCAACACATAACTCTACAAGCTAAATTATAAATGCTTAATTCATTTTGTTAACCTAACTCTAAAAATCTCTGTTTCACTGGTCCCTGGCAGTGCCCAAGGGTGGGTTGGATGAGGCTTGGAGCAGCCTGGGACAGTGGGAAGTGTCCCTGCCATGACAGGGGGGTAGGAACAAGATGAGCTTTAAGGTCCCTCCCACCCATTCTGTGTTGGAGACAGTTTGTGTTTATGCACACAAAAACAAACTGATATAAAATGCCTCTGTAACACTCTGCAGACCAGCAAAACAAAACTTCTAAATGCAAGTGAGTATTTCCCCCTAAAGTCACAGAAGGGAAGGGGGCCCTCAATCATGGGAATAAGCAGCTGAAATAGAATAAACAATTCCATTTGAGCCTCAAGTTAATTATGGAACTGTAGCCTGTCAAAAACTCATCTGAAGCACTTGCTGCCTAAATTGAAGGCTGGACATCCAAATTGAAATGTCGTTTTTATTAGGGTCTGACACAGAGGAATAGCCTCTTCTCTTCTAGTAGGCTGTGCCCATTAGCTGCCATTAGTGCTAATGGGTTTATGCACATACATCACATGCACAGACATCACTCAGCACCTTGGAATGCTCCTGATGTCACGTTAGATAACAGCTGCTTTATTGCAGCCTGCTAGGAAAGGTTCCAGGTGAGGCTGGGCAGGGCCTATATTGGTGCTCTCAGTGCCCTGACATCTGGGGCAAAATTGGGTTTTTAAATAGACGCTGCAAAGAAACTTTAATCCAGAGCTGCAAAGCCAAAAGGGATCCTATCTCAAATTTTGCCCAAATTATAGATATCATTTCAGAACTTTTGCCACCTCTCCCAAGAACCTGCTGTCTCTGCAGACCTGTGGCTGGAATGCTGTCCATACCAACCCTTTTGGGGATGGACCCAAAAAACCTTCCAGCCACCAAACTGTGGTTAGACAATCACAATTATCTGCCCAGACGTAGTTGCATTTCCAGTTTTAGGATAATTATCCTCATAACCCCCCTGTTAAAACATAGCTGAGCAGTCTGGAAGCAGCCATCCCTGATGCCAGCAGCAGCACAGGCCATTCTGCCTCTGGCTGGCATAACCACGATGTCATCTTCATCTCAGGAGGCCAAGTCCACAGAGAGGGAACAAAACCAAGCCCACAGTGATGCTTGTGTTTATTAAGCACTGTGCCTGCTGCCATAATCCCCTCATGCCTTCCATTATTGATTTGGCATTCCTGGCAGCACTCTGCCAACAGGAAGTCGAGCTGAATTTTCCAACTGGAGGTAATTGTGACTAATTGCCATCTTCAAACAGCTCCTGCACTGAATTAGTCCTTGCACTGAGCCACCACGTTTTATTAATGCTGGGCTCCAGCCTGCCACAAAGGCAGTGTGGAAGAGTGACTACATTTACCTCTGGCTGCAGGATCAGCTCCTGGGGCACCTCTCAGATACCAGCTGAGCTATCCCAATGAGCTGTGCCCAGTTCCAAGCTGTGCAGTTCACTTCAGGGATCTCAGTTCCTTCTGTGCAGAGAACAGACGGCGGTGGGGACTGGTTTCTGTGGCTCTGCACATCCCTGCTAAGTGGCTGTCAGAAACTGCTGCAGTTGCCGTGTGCTGTACATGCAGCACATGGTAATTCCTCTTTATAAACACCACTGGAGAGCCCTTTCACCTCTGGAGCACTTTGGTTAAGAACCCTCCAGCAAGGCCAGAGAGGCTGTACAAAATAAGAATGGGAGAGAGCCCTCACTGAGCCCTGAGGCTGCATCATTTTTGGGACAGAAGTGGGAGGTGGAAGGGATTGAGAAAACAAACCTGCCTGTAACACAAAGGTCACTGGCTCAGAACTGCTCTTCCCAGGTTCCAGCTGGTTTGGAAACTGATCTCGTGCTTGTATTGCAAGTTTATTTTGCACTGGTTTGTGGGGAGGCAGAATGCAGTGCTGCTGCAGAGTGAAGTAGCTTAGAAACCAAACAAGAGAAAATGACCGACAAACACGCATTTTCTCACCGCGAGCTGGCTGTGCTGTCCGGACTCTTCAAAGCACACAGCGTGCTCCGTGAGTGGGAGCTGCAGGGGGAGGCCTGTGCCCTCTGCCCTGCTGGAGGCTGCCCGTGTCCTCTGCAAGCTGGGACATGCCCACCCAGAGGTGCAGGTGAGACTCGAGTGCCCTCCCTCCCCAGGCAGATGTGAGCTCCATGCTGAGGGCTCCTGGGAGTGTCCCCAGGAGCAGTGGCAGGGAGGGAGAGCAGCACAGAAGGTTCCTCTTTGATGGGTTCCACTTTGATGGGTTCCACTTTGATGGGTTCCACTTTGATGGGTGGTGCTGCAGGAGCTGCGTTCTTGGTGCTCCCACCTGTAAGCCAGCCTGGCTTTCGCTGACCTGCTGCTCACCCGGGCTTTTAAACATGTGATGACACTGCTAAAACTGAGCCACGGAGAAAGAACCAGCAGCTTGCCATGAAACAGGTTAGTAAATCATCCTAGGGTTGAAAGAAGCTTTTATATTAATGAAATGGCTTTGTATTACAAACCTAATCTGGATAACCTGTTTAATTCCTTGTCATCTTAATTCATGAATCTACATTAGGAATTGCCGGAGGTTTGGAATGCTGGCCTGAAAATTTTAATTCCCTTCAAAATCATACATCTCAATCAGAAATCAAAATTTCTTAAACAAGTGGAACCTGAAAGTAAATATCTCTCACATATATTTAATGTGTTTTCCTATTGAGAATCATTGTAAATATGAAATACATCACTTCAGTCTAAAATTCAGTTAAACGGATTTATGTTACTTAGCAATTCACATGTAGATTTCTTTTTCTAATGGAATTCTCAAAGATAGATAATCCTCACAACATGTTCATGAATGCTATCTAAGTCTCATAATGCTCTTACAAAGCAGTGTAGAAGGCTTTTCTCTTTCAATAAAAATATCTTGGGAATGGCAAGCAAACCTGGGGATCAGCAGAAATCACAGGATGTATCCACAGCCTGGATGTTTCCAGCTCCCAGATCCCAGCCCTGCCAGCTGGGCACCTCCAGTACAGCAGCAGCTTGCTTAGAACCAGTTTTGCTCTTCCAGAATTGGGAGTGCAGCTGTGAGGTCCCACCCACCTCCAACTATGGCTGAACTCAGCCCATCAGTAACTCCAAACCATCTAGAGTTAATTTTTCTTCCCCGTGCAGTGAAAAGGTTTTCAAAGGGCCATTATCAATCCCCTCAATTCCCTCAGAAAAATGTCCTTTGGCTTACACGAGGATCCTCCTTTATTCTGGAAGTTAATCACTGTAAGGTGATCCATGCTGGTGGGGTTTTTATGGGTTATTGCTGTCAGGCAATGCTGTCCCACACCACTGAGGCTATCAGAGCTTGCAAATGCAATTTTTATTTGTCTTTGTTCTTGCTGTACAGCCGACACAGATAATACCTCAGTAGTTTTCTCAGCCAGGGCCAACAGAGAGCTGGCTCATTTAAACAATCCCTGAATTGGATCCAATTTGGCTGCAAGGCTGGATTTTTCGTAGCACAGCACAGGGCAGATAAAGACCATTTTTTTGCCATGGATTTCTATTCCCTCCCAGCTCTCTCTCACACCTGTATATCAATACATCATTTGGATTATTGCTCAAAGCATCACATGCCAGTTGCACTTTTATATTTTCTGGGGTCCTGCTGTACTTTCAGGTGCAAACTAATGCTGAAGTGCTGGCAGTGACATGCACAAGGCTCCTGCCAGGCTTGGCAAGGAGAAGGCTGAGGTAACCAGCCTATTTATACAATGCAAGGCCTCATAAAGACAGCTCTGCCCAGTGTGAGGACCAGGAATAACCCACTCACTGGGGTGACAGAGCACAGACCTGAGAGCTAACACAGCACAGAGCAGAGTGAATGGAAATGCCTGGACTGGACACCCTCTGACAGTAACAGTCCAAAGGAGTTTGATTCCTCCCTGTCATGCAGAGTGTCATGATCTGCTTATTGCGGGGTGTCGTGATGGTTCTTTTCACCGATCCCAAAAGTGCAAAAAGGCAAACAACAAGGGACTATCAGTTAATCACAACAAATGCACCTTTATTAGGGGCCAAAACAGTAAATGCGATAGTGGGGATCGGAAAGGAGATAAAAGGAGAGAGAGAGAGAGAAGAGGGGTATGGGAATAGCTACCAACACAGGCGAGATCCTCAGTGGTCCGGACGATGGGGATCCGTCTGTCGTGTCGGGGAAGTCTCCGAAGTTCTGGTCGACTCGGGGCTCCAGTTATAGTCCACAGAGGAAAGAGGGGGGAGCAAGTGTAACAATGAAAGTCCATTGTAATCGCCACGAGGGAACAGGTGAGTCCACAGAAACCACCAAAGCAAGACAAATCCAATGAAGAATGAGTCCATTTGAATCACTGAAGGGAAACAGGTCATGTCATTAGTGGTCAGACCACCAATTTCCTCTCCTCCCTATAGCAGGGGTCTCAGTCTCAGTCCTTGGGAGGAGGGTTCTCATTCTTTGTTTGTCACAGTGGTAACGAGGCAGATAAAGGGTCTTCAATGAAGGACCCCGGGAGTCACCCCAAAAGTTCATTTGGCTTAAGAACGGAGATCAGAAGCAGGCCGCGCATCAGGCGGTCCCGTGCTGGGTCCACGTCAGGTCTTTGCCAAGTCTTTGCCAAGTCCTTGCCAAGTTCTTGCCAGGCCTTGTTCGGAACAGCCAGCGTGACGGTTCAGTGGTTCCACCTGTGCTGTGTCCTGTTCTAAGCCGGAACTGCAGTGGAGGAAGGGATTCTTTCTCGTGGCAATCGGAAGGCAGAATGGAAAATGAGGGGCTTCAGACGGGCTCTTACACAGAGTTCCTGCCTGATTTCTCATCTGGCTGAACACTGACAGCAGCTCCAAGAAGACGCCACAGGACTTTTCCATCCTCCTTTTGTCATTTCTAATGGCAAATGCCAGCAGTGTACAAACACCTGCTGTATCACACTTTGTCCTGTCTGAAGATGAAAGGAGGATATCAAAGCTGGGCTGAGGGGGTTGACTGGTTTTCCTTATAGCAGCAGGCAATAAATGGCCACAGTGGCCAGCCCAGAACTCCCAAGGGTTATTTGCAAATACGACCCTTGGCTGCATGTGCTTGTTTGTACCATCCCTCCGTGGCTGCAGGGCACAGGAGCAGCACGGGCAAGGCAGGTGCTTTGTGGTAATCATTTCAAGCAGACAGTCCCACAGTTTTACCATTCTACAGTGCCCAAATGCCCTCTCTAGGTTTGTTTGCTTCCTCAGACACATGAAAACCAGCACCCCTCCTATCAAGCTGTGCACAGCCCAGGGGTAATTTCCCATCAGTACCTGGTTGGGACAGGGAGTTTGCCAGTCCATGCTTTGTGCATTGTGTTTGATTGACCAAATTTACCAATGCTTCACTCCACCAATGGCAAAACCAAAGCAGCTGCCATGCTGATCTGTCTTATTTCATTCCTTACCAACTCTTCAGGATCTCAAATTTGCCCAGTATTTCCCACACTCCTGTGCTTCACCCTGTTCTTCAGACTTGGAGTTATTCACAGTGACTTTGCACCCTGGACAGCCAAATTCTGTACAGACATACAGACCCACTCTCTGTGCAATCCTGCCCATGGCTCTTCTGGGTTTTCCAAAAGTTCTTTCCCAGCTACGCAGATCTCAATTCTGCATTTCTATTTCAAGAAAACTGAAATTTAAGAAGAACTAATATCAATTTCCCATTTTTCAAATTGGGTTTGCAGATTTATTCACAAAACTAACTCTCCATTCCTTTGGGATCACTGAATGGAAGAAGAAATCCTTCCAAGAGAATTGAGGCATGTTGAAGCAAATGCTTGCCTGAAATTAAGTGGTATTTTGGTACTCAGTTCTGCTTTCTCTACTGGGAATTGTGATCAGATAAAAAAATCATCTGGCAGACATCTTTCACCCTATTTACATGTTATTTTAACATCATTTCAATCAGAAAATATTTTGCATATTGTTTTCCCTCTGTATAGGAGACACAACTCTGCAAATTGGTGCAATATCTGAAATTTGAACTATAGGCAATAAGTAGCTGATGATGCTAAATGTTATGACTTTAATTGCACTTTCTAGGAGGTAGATTATTCCACTTTTCAAAAATGGTTTCCCAAGACACTTTGGTCTAAAAATACTTCAGTTATTGTACTCACTTTTGTCAGGCTTTTCAATTCACCCTGGAGTTTCTCAGGCAAACCATCCTAATGAGCACAACCTCTTCCAGTGCAGGTCCAGCCTGTCGTTCCCATCCCTGGACACATCTCCTGAAGGACAGAACACAGAAGGACAGACAGTCTGCAGCCTTCACTACGGGCAGTCACAGGGAGCTGACTTTTCCTTCGGTGAGCTGAGACCCACTGATGCATTTCCACAATGGATAAGCTCATTTCTGTGGAGTCGCGCGTCCCGTGCAGGCAGTCCCACAGGAGCTGGCATTTTGTCACCCTAGAACTGCTTGACTTCAGCTTGGCAGCAGATTTTGGCTTTCAGAGCCTCCTCTCTGCTCAGCAGTTGAGGCAACTCCTCCACGTCCCTTCTAAGCCCCACTGGCTCATGAAGAAAACTCTGAAACTCAGCTGAGGCAACAGCCAGGAGAGAACACAGCAGATCACAGAGGAGGCATAGTTCCATTATCCATCTATTTCTGTAGAATATATCTTTCCTCTTTTCTTTTCCTTTTTTAGTTTGTGTCGCTGCCAGGTGTATCTCTCCTCAAGGATAAACTGATTAGCTTTAGGGGATTTTAAGGGAAACATGCACAACAATAATTTTTTATCTTCAAACCTGTAATATCCTAACACAAACCTGGCTCTGGAAAAATATTCAAGCCATCAGAATATCAGTCATGTAATGATAGACAGACTCTATGATGCAGATGTGTGTAAAATAATCACTTAATGATGAAGTGTAGCTCTGGCAGTATTTTGCCACACTACAAAGTGACACAGCATGTAATATGGAGAAGCAGTTCAGTGCACACATTACTGATTTTGTGCTGCCTGCCTTTGCAGCAAGCCCTGCTATTGCTGCTTCGAGTAGCAGGGCACTGATTCAGGATGCAGGGTTTGATTTGGCCTTCCCAGAATGCAGAGTGGGCTCTTTAAATGATCTGACAAGGTTTTTGCCTTCCTTTTCTCCTGCCACCCCCAGCCTCCACATGCAATCATATAACATCATTTAGAGAAATTGTTTCAAAGCAGCATTCCCATCTCTTTTTTTCTTTTTTCTTTTATTTTTCTTTTTTTTTTTCTTTTTTTTTTTTTTTTTTTTTTTTTTTTTTGCTGGTGTGAATTTATGCGGGCACTCAGATCCACCACAGACCAGGAGCTAAACTAACACACTACTTATGCACATGCTTTATTCAGCATCACCTCCGGGAGATTTCCTGCTTCTGAGCTACTGTGCAAACAGCCTTTGGTTCATAGCAGCAGAAATCTCTTTTGTCAACATTAGCATTCCGTGTTTGGATTTATTACAGATCCTGAAAATAATAATCATGTTTTCCTTCTCTGAAAACGCCGATCCATTACATAACTCCTTTCACTGATTGTCACTACAGCAAAGGGATTTCCCAGCCCTCGGGGGGGAACCTGTGGCAAAAATGGGGTTTTCACAGCCACCCCTCAGCCCAGTGAGAACAGAACCTCTGCTTCCTCAACAGAACCTTGTTTCCTCAACAGAACCCCTCTTTCCTCAACAGAACTTCTGTTTCCTCAACAGAACCTCTGTTTCCTTGACAGAACCCCTCTTTCCTCAACAGAACCCGTTTTTCTTCAGCAGAACCCCTCTTTCCTCAGCAGAACACCTCTTTCCTCAACAGAACTTCTGTTTCCTCAACAGAACCCCTCTTTCCTCAACAGAACTCCTTTTTCTTCAGCAGAACCCCTCTTTCCTCAACAGAACTCCTTTTTCTTCAGCAGAACCCCTCTTTCCTCAGCAGAACCCCTTTTCCCTCAGCAGAACCCCTCTTTCTCAGCAGAACCCCTTTTCCCTCAGCAGAACCCCTCTTTTCCCAGCAGAACCCCTTTTCCCTCAGCAGAACCCCTCTTTCTCAGCAGAACCCCTTTTCCCTCAGCAGAACCCCTCTTTTCCCAGCAGAACCCCTTTTCCCAGCAGAACCCCTCTTTTCCCAGCAGAACCCCTCTTTTCCCAGCAGAACCCCTCTTTCTCAGCAGAACCCCTCTTTTCCCAGCAGAACCCCTCTTTCTCAGCAGAACCCCTCTTTCTCAGCAGAACCCCTTTTCCCTCAGCAGAACCCCTCTTTTCCCAGCAGAACCCCTTTTCCCAGCAGAACCCCTCTTTCTCAGCAGAACCCCTCTTTTCCCAGCAGAACCCCTCTTTTCCCAGCAGAACCCCTCTTTCTCAGCAGAACCCCTCTTTTCCCAGCAGAACCCCTCTTTCCCAGCAGTGGCCTCGTGCTCCAGCCAGGGACCCCTCTGTGTCGAGCTGAGGTCCCCCAGCAGCAGCAGCAGCTCCTCAGCAGCAGTCAGCTCCAAGGCACTGCTAATTTGTCCTGTCAGGAGCTGTTATTAATTGATCACTTCCTCTCCTTAGTCCCCACGTTCTTGTCCACATCAAGCAATAACTTCCTCCACACAAACCTCCCTGGTCACAGTGCAGTGGAAAGCAGGGGAAGGTGATCAGAGCATGGCCTCTGTACTTGAGCTTTGACCACAATAAATAAATCTCCCTGCCATCTCCCTTCCAAATTCTGCACTATTTCCTTTGGGAATGAATGTTAGCTGGCCATGGCCAATGCCTACTTAGAGTTTTTCCTTTATTTTCCAATATCTACCACAAAAAACTGCGGACCTCTTTACAGCTCACGGTGTAATTTTCTTTCCTTCCATTTGCTGCTTTGTAACTTCAGCCTCTTGTAAATCACATTAAAAGGACTTGCTTTCTAATAGTTTTTTTATTGACTAATATATTTTATTTGGCACCTGTTACCTTGGTGGAGATTTCTTCTTGCAGTAATTTACTATATGTGCCACAGTCCCTTGAGCACTGGGCAAAGGAAACCAGCACGGTTAAACACGAGATTTACTTGATACTCCTTGGGCTTGGGGTTAAAAAAAGAACTTGTTCCTCTCCTGAAAACCCAGCAGCAGCCTCGGATCTGCAAGGAGAGCACTTGCCACCCTGAGTACTTACACCAAGCAGCTGGCATGATGGATTACCATCTACAAGTTACTTAGGCAT
Organism: Vidua chalybeata; assembly: GCF_026979565.1. Taxonomy (NCBI): domain Eukaryota; kingdom Metazoa; phylum Chordata; class Aves; order Passeriformes; family Viduidae; genus Vidua; species Vidua chalybeata. Next base: position 1,354,941 of record NC_071547.1, on the reverse strand, counting down.
GCTGGGCCCATTTATCTGTTTAAAATATGAAACAACTCTTAGCTAACACAGAAGTGTTTAGTGAGACTTAATGAGCTGTTCTTATTACAGAGATTCCTAAGAACCAAATGGCAGAATGTTGCTTTAGATATGAAAGATGATTAAAACATCTTGTGAAGTATCAATTTGTAAGTAAAAAAGGGTTCCAGCTATGAAACCACATGTGCTATTACACTCCAGAGGACATGCCATAATGCCTGTGTATTTTAAGAATATTTGCTTAATTTTAGTACAATATTTCTTTATGACCACAGTTTGTTTTTATATTAGGGATTTAAGTACTACAAGCTCCTGTGAGATTGGGTTGGTTTTCACAGATTCTGTCTGCTGAGCAGCATTTGCTCACTGAGTGAGTGGAGGGAAGTGTCAGCTGTGTTAACATCTTTGTCTTTCCAGGTGCTGGTGCCTGTGCAAGACACAGGTGTCAAAACTGTCCCTCTCCTCCAGATACACAGAGCAAGTTTTAGGAATCTGTTCCATTATGCTCTGAAACATCTAAAGACTTCCAAATAGCCCCAGACATAGTTGGCTCTCAGTGCTGTAAAGTGAGGCTTCTGAGAGGAAAGAAAAAAATACCACAACCAAAGCAGAAAAAGTCCTCCATTAAGGGAAACTGTGACAAGAGAGAAGTTTCCCAGCTGTGGGGGTGGCTGGCCCAGATTACAGAGCTCAGCCCTGTGGGCAGTGCCCGAGGCAGCTCTCCTGCGTGGCACAGGGGTCTGCAGGTGCCACCACACAGCTGGCCGTGCCCTGGGGCAGCAGGTCCCAGCCTGCCCTTGCCAGATAAGCAGATGTTCTGAACCAGCCCTGGTGCATTTCCCAAGAAAGGAGCACCCAGCTCCCTCCTCTGTCTCTGCCTTCTTCACCGTGAGCCCACCGGGAACCCAGCACATCCCTCTGGCTGCCCTGGCTGGCTCCAGACCCTGGCAGGGGGCTCAGAGACCTTGGCACAAAGTCAAAAACACCTGTGGCTTCCATTTTAGCCCGTGGGAAAAGCTGCCAGCTCTGTGTGAGGAATTACAGCCACAAGGGTTTGAGTAGTGTGGTAGTTGAGTTAACACAGGGTGAAAAAATGGAATTTTGGGGTTTTTTAGAATGGGGTTCAAGGGGACAAGATGGATGGATTTGGGTATGTCCTGACCTTCTTCTCCTTCTCCTTGCCCTCCATGTCCTGCTGTGCTGGTGACACTTTTCTGTTGGTTTCAGGCACAGACACACTGTCCAACATCAATGACAGACATTGGCACGTTATTGTAACCACGGCACACGGAGTTTTTGGTATAAAATGTGAACACTGCCCTGAGGGCAGACAGAATGCCATGGCCGAGCTGCTGGACAGAGCTCAGCAGGGCAGAGAGAGAATGTTCTAGATCAGGGAAAATGAACAGCCTTGAGAAGCCGACCCTGCACATTCAGACTCCTCCTGTGGCTGCAGGGCTGGGAAATGAGGACTTTTACACTCTGGGGTCATCCCAACACACAGACCCCAAGACCATGGAGTGTGGGGTGATGGAAGCACATCCCTCACCCAGCACGGCTGGCACGGGGGCAGGAAGGGCAGGGCAGGTCTGGAGCAGTGATTCCAGGAGCACAGGGTAGGGCACGCACACAGCTTCCCTTTCTGCAGCTCTTTAAAGATCAAGCATTATGAAAATATTATGGTGAGAAATCAGAAATGCCCTGATACTCCTCCTGCAACCCAGGACAAAAATATCAGGAGCAAGGTAGGCACAGAAGCCCCGTGACACGGAAATCATGCTACACAGATTTGTACCAACATTGCATCTCCTTCCTGAGAGAAACGTGCCTCAAGTTGGCTTCTAAACACATTCAGTTTCACCAGCCCAAAAGATCAGGTCCTTCAGCAGAGATCACCTCGGGTTAGAACTGCCCTAGAAGAAACCAGGTTAAAATCACTGCAGTCTCAGGGGTTAGACAGAGCCTAATGATTTTATCTCCTCTCTTTCCAAGCGTGAGCACAGACAGTACTGAGGGAAACTTCAGGGAGCAGAGAGCAAACAGCTGCCTGTAGTGGATGGGGGAAGCACTAAAAGAATGTGTATTTGGAGGAGCTCTCTTTAACCAAGTTCTTTCTCTAATAGCACAAGCAGACAAAATCTGATGACCTCCCGTGGAAATGAGTTCCATAAGCTGATCATAAAGTCAACAAATTCACGTTTCTTTATGCTTGTTACGAATGAACAGCTCTTTGTAACAACATTTTGTTCCAGAAGAAGAGCAGCCAGCTGATAAAAAGGGCTCCATGGCTTAGCAAAGCTTGCAAGCTTAACGTAGTAACGAGCAGGGTTTGGTTATTGAGGATGACTCCAGGTGTTCCTCCAAAGCCACCTCACCAGCTGACCTTCTGAATCTACAATATCAAATGTTTTATGAGGCACATTGTAATGAACACAATGGAAACGGGAAACTTGGTGGCTAAGACAAAAATGCTGCCTCCTCCAGCATTGTCTGAGATTTTTACTATTGTCCTGGTCACGATCTGTGAAGTCAAGAATGGCAAGCAGAAATAAAGGGAGAAAAACGAGCTCATGAAAAAAGAGACTTTTATTACATCCATGCAGGAATGTTATTAAAGTGAAAGAAACCTGAGGGAACAAGAGCTTTGAGCTATGATATTCTTTTCTGTAGAGCTGATGAAAAGAGACTATGAAAGGTCAAACAATTCTAATTCTCCTCCCTGAAGTCAGTCATTCTTCCTGTTGTCAATGTCCCTCTGTAGTGTACTTAGCCAAGGCAGGATTGCAGCAGTTCAGGCTGCAGCAGGAATGAATGAAACAGAGGAATGGATGCATTCCTGCTTCTCATTTCCCTGCGCTGCTGCCAGTCTCAAAGCCACCCCCCAGCCTGTCACCCTGTTCTTCTGAATGTTTTAAAGTTCTTCTAAAAGTTTCCTATACCTTCTAATATTTACATATTTCAACTGAGTTTTCTCACACGCGTTCATGTAAATAATGATTCTTCTACATTCTTCTTTGTGAGTAAAAAAAAATTAATGGAGTGTTGGTTTAACCAATGTGGTTGGAGAGGTGACAGTTTCACCCTCCAATCCACTGTCATTTTTACTATTGTACATATAGTAAAGTCAAAAAATAACGTTTACCTTTTGGAGTTGTTTTTTTTTTTTTTTTTTTTTTAACAGAAAAAGGGTGACACCAGCCCCTCAGATCAAGAATTCCAGCTGTGGGAAGGAGCTTGGTTTTGTGGTTTGTACATCCCAAACCTGGCTGGGAGTGAGTGACTGCTCTGAGCTGCTCCTGTTCCAGAGCCACTGCACAGCCCTGCTGACATCCCTGCCACACCTCCTGCAACACTCCCGAAGATCTGGGGAAAGGTGCAGAGCACTGACTATGAAATAAAGTGTGGAATCCCAGCTTGGTGAGAAACCATAGGGATTCACTCCAGCATGCTGAGGATTTCACCCAGAACACCAATTCTACACACACATGAATGAAATTACCTGTAGTTTCTGGGATTTTGTGATGCCCTAAATCAGCTGGGTACAAAGGGTTAAAAATAAATATTTATGTAGGGAAGGAAGGCATTTTTATTAGTAGTATCTTTAATGAATTTTATGTCTCCTGCAGATCATATTTAAGAGCTTAACATTTCAGTGTCACAGGCATGTGACTGAATTTTCTTTTTGTGGAACACAGGATGGTGGCTAGGCAGTTGGAGAAGAAAATACAATCTTGCTTCCTTTCCATATCCATGATAATATTTGTCATAATAATTTAGTTTTGTTTCAGTAACAGGAATGTTGGTGTTTTTCCATTTCCCCAATGCATTTCCATTTTCACACTTCCCCATCCACTATTAAATACATTGAAAATGCTGCCAAAATATTCAACAACATCGAAAAAGAAGAGGAGAAATAAAATTACAGCCACAGATTTCACTTCACTCCTTTTTCTAAATTAATAAATATTTTGTTTTCTTGTCTGAAGCAGCAGCAATGTACCCCAATGAACTTCCACTCCCAAATCCAAATTTGAGAATCTGACAAGCGTGGCTTACCAAGTAGACTGCCTTAAAATGAAACCATGATTATTACAAGCAGGAATCATCCCCACGAGGGAAAAACCAATTAGATTTTGTCACATGATTCTACCAGTAAAGCGTCTCCGGCGTGAATGGTTTAACAAATAATTTCAGGAAACGCCAGTGGAAGCACGGGAGAGTGGAGTTGGTCACTGGCTCGAGGCAGAGGTGTGGCAAGCCCCACTCCTGGGCAGGATCCGCGTTTCTCCTGTGCTGTGAAACTCACATTCCCTCCCCTGCTGCATAGCAAAGCCCATAGTGACACTTGCTGGTGCAGCAAGGAGTCTGAAAGAGAACGCTGAGGGAAGCAGAGCGGCTGGTTTTTTTATTCCTCTCTTCCCTTGGGGATGAATGCCCTGAGGGTTCTGTTTCCTGCTCGGCCGAGCAAAGAATGTCGGACACAGAGGCAATGATTCTCTCCTGATCTGCAGTGTCAGCACTGAAACAGCAGCCTGGGCTCTCTGGAGCAGGGGCCGCCTTGCTGAGCTGAGTTCCCTCCGTTTTCCCCTTTCCCCCTTTTTTAAAAGCCATCTGAAGAAGAAAACTGTGGGTATTCCCAGTTCAGAGAGAAAAGGAGAAAGATTTCTGCCAGGCTAAGCCTGGGGAAAAGCCCAGGAGGAATGTAAACAATCCATTATCTTGCATTCTGTTCATATTGTTTATAGATCTGTTCTACCACACTGACCTGAGCCCAGTGTGCCAATCAGGTGAAATGGTTTTACTTTAGGACCAATGGAATGAATGTTCACGATGTTCTCTATAAAAGAGAGAAGTGCTTTTGAATAAATGCTCATTTTGCCCTCTGAAATCGAGCGAGTCATTTCGCCCGTCCCTGGCTCAGCAGCATCAGAAAACAACTCCAATATTTCCCTCCCTTTGCCCTGCACCCCTCCTGCCCATCTCCTCGAACACCTGGACCCCTGACGCCCCTGGGCTGCGAGCAGCTCTCCTGGCAATGAGGAGGGATTGCAAGGTGTCTCTGCTCCTGTGCCTGGCATTTCTGCAGCCCCCTCAGCCCTGCTCAGGGCTTTGCCCAGCAGAGCAGAGCCTGGCACTGACCCTGCAGGGGCAGCCAGAACCTCAGCATGTGCTTCCAGCCACAGCAGCTTGAGCAGCGCCTCATCATCCAGCACAAAGGACATTGGGAGACACGAGCTGACCTTATCTGAGGGACTTCTGCACTCATGTTATCCATTTTTTAAAGCCACTTGGCCTGTAATATACTCTTAAAACCCCCCAACTTTGTGACAATATGAAAATATTTCAGCTGGGAAAACTCATATTTGTGCAAGAGCAGGAGCAAGTGTTCGTTCTAAATTCCTCTACAACAGAAACAGAGTGGGAGATTTAAATAGCTGCATGGAATGGAAGGGAGAGAGAAAATGATTCTTCACCAAAGAAACCCAGGCTTCAGATATTGCCATATTTCTTCTGGGAAAAGCATAAAATAAAGCAAGCCCGAGCTACTGCTTAGGTGATACTTCAGAAATGCAAGTGGAGTCCCAGTAGAATTTCTCAAGTTGCTGTCAATTTATTCAGGAGAAATACGACTTAGCAAAAGCCATCAGCACAACAAGCTTCAATTTACCCACTCCAGGGTTTTGATCTCTCCACTTCAAGCACAATCCTGAGGAGAATGTCTGTTTGCTGTGGTTCAGGACGGCTGATCTTGACTCCTTTTTAAACAACCAGGCCTGGATAGACACAAGATTGTGCAATCTAAATGCACAGTAGCCCTTGTTTGCAGCCAGCCAACCACAAACTGCAAACTGTTGCTTTTCCAAGACCCAAGCATCAGCTTACCCATGACCATCCAATGGCAATGCCAACACAAAAATGTGCTTCTTGCACCTTTTAAGGTCTGATGCACTCACATCCTTTATCTTAGAGGCAGATAGCTGTGTCTGGAAGAGCAGTTTGCATTTTTTAAAGCATCACACGATCTTGTAGGGCAAGTGTTAGAGGCAAGTTATAGCCACTGTCCTTGGTCTGTAAGCTTCTCCCAACTCATCAGAACCAGAAACTTAAATAAGGCAGGAGCTGAAAACATGGGGGAGCTGAAAGCAGCTGCTGCAGCAGGACCTGTCTGCTCTCCTCATGAGCTGCTGAGCCGTGACAACAGCACGTGTCCCAGGAGATGGAAAGTGTCCCTCTCCATCCCAGGGGCAGATCCTTCACCTTTGGAACTGAATGCCTGAAAACAAAGGAGAGAAAGCAGCCTGGCAACTCACCAGGAGGAGGCTGCCTCTCCCTCTGCTGCCTGAGATGGGATCTGTCAGCACGGCCCTTGTCCAGGAGATTGGGAGATTCCAGAAGAAACCTGGAGCCTGGAAATGAAGAAACCCACGAAAGCAGGAAGTTAAAGGTGAGCAGAATGCCTGTGCTGAGGTAGCAGGCCTTCTCCTTTCCTTGTGGCACACACAGCACACAGGGAACTCTTTTCCCTATAAGTCTATAGTTGTGTCACAAGTTTATAGTTGTGTCTATATTTTCATCCGTGATCCCACCCCAAATACTGAAGACAAAACCTTAGGATGGACACAGTCCACAGCTCTTGTAATACTTCAAAATACAGAATTGTAGCAGAACCAGAAAGGAAATCTTTCCTTGAAAAATGCTTATGAGAAAGACAAACACTGCTCTTGGGGTTACACATGAGGGAATGTAGAACAAATTAAGTTCTCAATATAATGACATTGAGGTTGCAGAGAGCATGAATAGAGGTGAATTTGATGTTAAGAGTTTAAATAATTTGCTCGAGGTCACAATGAAGTTTTCTGTCTGCCCTGAGATTAGAAGCCAGGAGCTATTAAAGTCTTTCTTTTGTTCCCAGACTGCCAGACTGGGGAATAAAGCTCCCTGCAGGGAGGAATATTCAAAAACAGGAAAAGAAGAATGGAGAAGACGTATTTACTCAGCCCAAGCCCTAGAGTAAGAGCACATATGTACTGTCACCAGTGCTTCTCTGTCCCTCCTGTACCCTCCCTGACCTCCCCTGACTGACAGAAGTTCTGACAGCTTCTCAGGAGCCATCTGTTCCAAACTGAGCCTTAGAGCTTCTGGGGCTTGGCAGAAGGGGACTGAAGGGTGGCTCCACAACCCCAAGCATGAGAAATAACTTCTCCCCTGCCCCTCGGACATTCTGGGGAGCTGTCCCTGCTAGCAGCTGCTGTGAGATCCACTGAGAGCTTGACAAAGGCAAGAGGAAAACAGGGCTGCTCCTCCCAGGCACTGGAGGAGCACGGAAAATAGGCCACCAAATCCTGGCGAGCCGCAGCCTCCCACACGGCGGCGGTGGGAGGCGGAAGACGGTGACACATTTCAGTCTGGGCCTTCACTCCTGCACGGAGCTGTCAACACTTCAGAGCAAACACCTGCAGGATCTCCCCCAGGCAGCCCCTGCCTGCGCCCTGCTCCGCTGCCGTGCTGCTCTCCTTCCTGCAGAGCACATGCCAGCGTGTGCTTTCCATCCTCTCGTCTGAAAAGCTTCCCACGAGTCCCACGGACGCCAGGAAAGGACCCACGGACGCCAGGAAAGGACCCACGGACATCAGGAAAGGACCCATGGACGCCAGGAAAGGACCCACGGACACCAGGAAAGGACCCACGGACCACCTGGTGTCCCCAGGGCAACTCCCCACTCCCCCCAGGGCTCCTGGGGAATGCTCTGCTTTCAGCACGCTCTGGGGACTCCGAGGGATCCGCTCCGAGGTGCTGTGCCACGAGAGGGACACCCCAAATGCAGCCCAGGGGAGGGAGAAGCAGGAAATCCCACCTGGACCAGTGAATCCCACCCGGACCAGTCCATCCCACCTGGACCAGTCCATCCCACATGGACCAGTCAATCCTACCTGGACCAGTCCATCCCACCTGGACCAGTCAATCCCACCTGGACCAGTCAATCCCACCTGGACCAGTGAATCCCACCTGGACCAGTCAATCCCACCTGGACCAGTCCATCCCATCAGGACCAGTCCATCCCATCAGGACCAGTCCATCCCACCTGGACCAGTCCATCCCACCTGGACCAGTCAATTCCACCTGGACCAGTCAATCCCACCTGGACCACTCAATTCCACCTGGACCAGTCAATCCCACATGGACCAGTCAATCCCACATGGACCAATGAATCCCACCTGAACCAGTGAATCCCACATGGACCACTGAATCCCACCTGGACCAGTCAATCCCACATGGACCAGTCCATCCCATCAGGACCAGTCCATCCCATCTGGACCAGTCCATCCCACCTGGACCAGTCCATCCCATCTGGACCAGTCCATCCCACCTGGACCAGTCCATCCCACCTGGACCAGTCCATCCCACCTGGACCAGTCCATCCCTCCTGGACCAGTCCATCCCTCCTGGACCTATCTTTACTCTATACAGCCCAGCAGCACCAAGAATGTCACAAAAAAACCCCGAGTGTCACAGGGAACAGCACCAGGTTTTCAGCAATGGCTGTGTTTGCACGGATTAACAATATTTCTGATACTGAAAATCAACCCTAACATGAAATCTTTTTGAATAACAACAGGTTTTTTTCTCTATCTGAGCAATTCTTACCCAGCCACCGTGGAGATCTGGCTGTTTACTGGGCCCCCAGTAAATGGCCAAATTACTTCAGTGCAATTTAAAAAGTACTGATTCCTCATTCAATTTTTTCATAATTATATTGCCCAACACTTGAATGTTGAAACTGCAAATGACAGAGGTATGAGAGCATTAAAAAAGATAACTACACATAAAATTTGAGATTAAATCAGCTGGGGTAAGGTGGCAACACAAGCCTACACGTTTCAGGACTAAGCTGATCAATGACTGTGAATGGCAGGAGGTTTTAGTCAGGCTACAATCCAAAATTATCCTTACACATCTTTCTACAGCTGGAATTCAACACCACAGCACCTCCTGCTGCAGCTCCTGGGCACTCTGGGTCTCTTCTTGGTCACATTTAGGAGACTCTTGGATGCTGCAGTGAGGGGTCAGTAGCACCTGCAGTTGGTCTCTGTGCAGACAGCAGGTTTGGAAAGGAATTGAGCATTTTCACTCCCTCCTCCCAGCACTCTGGCTGCCTTTGGGAGTTCAGGCTGGCTGGACTCCCTGGTTGTTGGGTGTGTAAATGCTCAGGCTCCCACAAACACCCCACAATTTCTCCCTTCAAACGGGCCTTTTCAGGAAGCCTCACGTGCATTCAGTAAAGAACCCAGTGATCAAGCTGATGCTGTTTTTAGCTTTTAACCATGCAAGCACAGTCCAAATAAACCTGGGGTTTGCAATGCCATGACCACATTGACTCTCACCTGGTCGTTTATTCTGCCATGAAAAGACAACAAAAAACACTGTCTGTGCTTGGAGCATCTCTATCTTCCTCATAACAACTTTACCTCAGTTCTTTGGATTATATTTTTTTCTGACAAATGAGGAACAGCTGATTAACAAATACGTTGCTCTTTTTACAGCAGAACTTTTTTTCCAGGCTGCAATGTTTGAGAACAGAACACCCGAAATCTGTCAAAACGAAATTTCTTTGGAATCGAGCCACAAAGGAGAAAATGAAGTTGCCACTGAAAGTTAATTAATACAAAGCACCAATTGATGGGAGGAATAAATCCTTAGACCTAAAAATACCTGTGCAATACAAGCTGAGAGGTTATTTTTAGTCCTACTCTTAACAAGAATACCTCAGTGTGTTTAATAATAACAGACTAGATCTCCAGGGCAAGATACTGAGAAAAATTGCTTACAGCAAGCACTTCCAAATCTCAAGAACTTACCTCAACAGATTTTAAGTTGTTTTTAAGCTTTTGCTGGCTTTTTAAAGAAATGGCTTTAAAACATTTTTCCATTATGTGCCTTCATTATTGGTTATAGCAAGTGAGGTTTCCGTGTAACCAAAAATCATTACAGTTTCAGTGCCTGAGTCCCCATGAAAGCCAGTTTTCTGGAATGTATGTGTGAAGCATGGATACACAAAAAATTGCTTTTCATGTACTGAAAAGAATGTATTTTGAAATTAATTCAGAGTTCAATTAAAAATCTTTCATCTTTCTTTTGTAATAAATAGCTCCTTATGACCAAGGAGATGGCAAGAATTAAATCTTCTGAGCTTCTTTCAAAAATCTATATCCAGTTCCTAAAAATCTATATCCAATTCTAAACATATTAAACCACTGGAGCCTTGTCCTGGCTTCTCCAGAGGGAGGGAAAAGTCTCATCTGCTGAGCCATGAGAGCTTTTAACTTTCTTTCCTTGGGAATTGGATGAAGCTGGATATACTCTGAAGGTTCTTAATGCATCCTTTTGCAGCAGCTGACAAACCCCAAAGCTGTGCCCAGGGAAATCCACCCCTCTGGCAGGACTCTGGGTTTGTGTCCCCTGAGAAATGGAGTGGGAAATGGAGTGCAAAACGGCTCTATCCCTCTCTCCAGACACACAGGAGTTCTTCCAGCTGGATGCCAGGCAGCCAAAGCACATCCCTCAGCTCAGGGCTGTTTGGCTCCACTCCCTGTGCTGGTTATGGGGGAAATTCCCTCCCCAGCCCCAGGCCAGAGCTGACCCCCCTGTCTGCCACTCTCGAGCCTCAAAGGGGGGCTTTGCTGCCACAATCTCATCTCAGTTCCCCTGGAAGACTCAGGTACTCTTCAGGGAAGTGCTGGATGGTGCTGCTTCCTGAAAGAGCGGGTTTAAAAAAAAAAAAAACAAAAAAAAAAACAACAAAGCTTCGTGCAGTCTAAATATATGGTGCTCAAGTGTATGTCCAAGTAGTGGGAGATAAATGGATTTACACTGGCAGGAGGCACAAACATTCATTCCAATACAACATCCCTGTTAATTCACTGCAGGCCAACGAGCTGAAGTGGACGCATGGGTTAATTGAATGATTCTCCAGAAAGAGTTTTTTTAACTTCCTCAAGTAAATAGTGTTTACCAACGACTAAAATTACTCTTTAACATGAGGAACACATGTCAGAAAATTCATTAGTATTCAGGACGATCCATGCGTGCTGAAGGCATTCTCTTCTAAGAATTTTTGAGAGTATCAGGCACCTTAGAATGAAAAAATAAGACACAAATGTGCTGTAAAGGACAGAGAAATGCCAGTTCCTTTCAAAGCAGGAGGCCAGGCTGGGTAGAGGTTGCAGAAAAGTGAGGTGACACCGCCTGGGATGCACAGGACACGGCAATGCCTGTGCTGGGTGAGGATGGAATGACACAGTGATGCTGGGAAGGCACAACCCCGAATTCAGCCCCCTCCTGGCCAAGAAATCAGGTGCAGTCCAGTCCTCATTGCTGTGTGCTTGACATTCACAGCACTTCATTGGGAGTTTGGATGTTCTGTGAATTTTTGCCACACTTTCTGCCATATCCCTATGCAAATTGTCCCTCGAATAATGTGTTATTGTTTCCCTGTCTTGGACTGCTTAGTTAAAATTTCTGTTTTGTCTGACTAAAAGAGAAGAAGGGGAAAACAACGTTGGGCACAAGTTCCTGAGCAGTCAGTTGCCATGAGCTCTGGAACTGAGAGTTTCAAAGACAAACACAATTTAAATCTGATCGACATCCAACGCATTCTGGATTTTCTTCTGGCTGCTGTATTTACATAACAGATATTAGGAGTACCCTCCCATGAAAGCATATTTTCTTCTCAGCACTCCCCCTTTCAGAGTCAGTGGTTGAACTGCTCAGTTCTTTTTGCTTTTGAGCAAATACTTTTTGCTTTTTTCCAGCTTTTCCTGTTGTGGCTGTGGACATTTTCTGAGGAAGAATTCACTGACCACTGGGAAGAGGGCAAGTGAATGAAAACCAGAGCAGAGCAGGACGGGGTGAAGGAAGAGACAGGGATTGTGGGGTTCCTCCCAGCTCCTAAATGACTGCAGGGGCCCAGGGGACTGCTCCACCCTACAAGATAAAGCCCCTGGGGCTCTGCAGTCCCTCCCCACCACCTCTGCAAGCTGCAGCACCAGAGTGAAGCACTGGGGCATTGCTGAGCCGAATTTTAGCTCCAGCAGCTGTCACTGTGTCAAGGGGGAGTACTGGGAATGTTCTGTGGGAATAACTTCAGCTGGAGATGCAGCACCTTCATGGGAAAGGGATGTCTGTAGAAGATGGGGAGATACAGAGGGAGATGGTATACTTAATAAAAGGTTTGGATGTGCCACTTTTGCTTACCAAAGAAAATTGGACAGAAAAAACCCTTGGCTGCTTGATGAATTGTTCAAATGCTCATTAGCATCAATCAGATTTATTTGAACAGATAATTATCCCCATATTGTGCTTTCATCACTGGAATTGTTTATGTTAAACTGTCAAGCAGCGTTTTCAAATTTTACTCCTTGATGTGTTAAAGTTCCTTTTAAGGCAAGAAAAACAAAGAATGATTTATTTTTTTCCCCCTCTCAGCTCTGTTTTAACCCTATTTGAAGTCTTCCACGAGGCTTTTGAGTCTCCAGGAGCAGCGAGTGATTTCCATTTCAGAAGTTGGGGATGTACAGGTCTCCGTGTCCTGCTTTAACCCCTTCAGTGCACAGGTGAGTGCCCCCAGCACAGAGGGGGCAGCTCACAAGGGACATTTCCCTCCCTCCAGAGCTGATCTGGCAGCTGACAGCCCCTGAGTGCTCACTCTGGGGTTGCCATCAGGGTGTCCAGCAAATCAGCCTCTCTGCACTTACAAGAGATCAGAGCCCCTGTAAGATAGCAAACTGCTGCTAAAGGAAGAACTTTGCCAATTTATGTGTCCTTTAAATTTTCTCTGGCTGTCAGTCCCCTTTATATTATATTCACAATAGAAGTTGATCTTGCTAACCAGTATAAATCCGTTTTCAATGGTAAATTACTGGTTTCTGACAACGTTCAGCATTTGATGTTCTGTAAAAATGGAATAATTTTTAACGATTGTTTTCCCACCCTTTTGCCTCCCACAGCAATAAGCAGAAATTCTTTAAAGGCATCTCCCAGGAAAATTTGCAAATTTTCCCATAAAGAACCACTACAGAAAAAGCAAACAAAATCAAACAAAACCAAAAGCAGAACAAAACCCCCAAACCTATTAACAATGCCTTGAAAGGTAAATAATTCTAAATAACATCAGAATTTCCTAGCCTGCCAGTTCTCTAACTGCAGCTATGTGTGCTACAGAATTTAACATGGGAGCTACAACCAATTGGTAAATGGCAGTTTTGATCCCTAACTCTCTGTCGGTAAGGAGCAGAGAACTCTGTCAGTGCTTTCACACAATTCTCAGCCTGAGGATTTAACAGCAAACAGGAAAACAAAGTGCTCACCAAACCTTGCCCATCAAGCAAGGAAGGACAAGCTCCTCTGTGGCTCGTGTTTATTAAGCCCTAAAAGTCTAAAAGTCCCTATTAAGCATTTTTCAGTAGAAATCTCCAGTCTTGGGTTTAAACTGCCGCAGGTTTTGGCCGGCTGTGCTGGTGAATCTCAGCAGCCCGGAGCTGTCCAGCACGCAGGCGTTTCCATCCTGTTTGCCGGGCACACAGGCACCTCACCTTCGCCGGGAAGGCTTTGTATTTTACAGCAGAAGTAGAAGCCTGTGCGGGAAACATGGAAAGCCACTCCAGCATTTCGTAAAGGAGCACATGAAGATTGGCATTATCACTTTGGGTCCTCAGCAAGAAACCTTTAGAGATGCCAGTGGCTGCTGGCCCCAGCCCCACCAGTGGCTGCTGGTGCCAGACTGGGACAGCCACACACAAAGGCTGGGCTGCTGCTGGGGGCTGCAACTCCAGCTCTGCTCAAAGGGCAGCCACAGGAAGTTGTTCTCCTAAAGGGAAATAAATCAGGTGGTTTAACTCTATGGAGCAGGGGAACTTGCTTTATTAACTGTTGGTTTTGAGACTGCACAGGCGAGGCTTGAAAAATGAAGTGGGGATGGCGCCTGTGTTTTGCATTATAATTCAATTTAGAAATACCACACACACACACAGGGCTTTATTGCTAATGGGTGCACCGAGCAGACCTGACTGCTCTACATCAACAGCAAAACAAAGAACTGCACATCAGCAGTAGACTCTCATTAGCAGTAATGTTATTGCAAAGCGTGGAGTATCTGTCAGGCAAATGTAAGTGCCTCTGACATCCAGCACAGCTCCGTTTCCCTGGCTGGGATGATATGTTTCAAATTGAGGAACATCTGTTTTGGGCATGTGATGAATCATCTTCAACTATATTTCCTATTTCCTGCTATCCTGTGAGATCAGAAAGAAGTTATATAATACTATAATTGTATTGGTTTTCAGCACTTCTGAAATTTTAGATTTCTTTCTCATCTATGGCTCATTTAATGGTTTAAAACAAGGAAAAAAAAAAAAGTTTCCTGAGAGAGGATATTTCCATTTCTAGACTAGCAAGACGTTGAAATCAAAATGTTATGGACATCCTTCCTTTCCTGTTGGTAGTGAGTTGGCTGAAGTGGCTCACCTACCCCAAGGTGAGGTACAATGCTATTTTTGTCCGTGTCCTCTTCAGCTGATAAATTGTCTCACTGGATGTATTAGAATTGTAGCTGCTTGCAGAGGTGTGGGGGAGTAAGCAAGAAACAGGTGAAGTGTAAGGTAAAGTGTAGGTTTAACTAAAACATAAACAGAACACTGGGAAAGCTTTGGTCATAGAGGAATTTGGCAATGAAAAATAAGACCCTTTGATTGAAATGTAAAATTTCACACATCAAAAAAGGGATTATTATTCAAGCAATGGGACCTGACAGCATATCAGCACAGCACATGTAGAAAATTTAATGTAGCTCTAGTGTGCATGTCTTCTGCATTTCAAATGAAAATCAAGAGCTGTTGAGAAGAATAAGGACGTTTTAAATGTGCTGGGTTGTGAGCAGCAATATGAACACCTTCATGCATGAGAAAGCACAATTTGCCAGCTCCCAGAAGGGGATCCCTGTGTATTTAGCTCATCCACCTGCTGATATACCACCACTCGTTTCTCTGGGAATAGGGTTTACACAGGAAAGGGTTTTTACAGGAAGCTCAGCTGGTAGAAGGCAACAAGCCCTGCAGCTTTTGGAATTCACTTTGGTTTCTGGTGACATTATCCTGGGTCACACCAGGTGGTCCTGGCTAAGCAGAAATGTCTCTTTCACTCGGCTGCATGTCCAAACGTGGATCCCAGCTTCCCTTAAATTCACTGGAACGCGAGGGAATGAAATCAGGGATTTAACTGGGCTCCTAGGCCAGCACTCCAGGCCAGGAGAGCTCTGTCCCTGAGCAGTACAGACTTTGTTCAGTGCAGTGCATTGTTTATTCAGCTTCCAAAGCTGATTCCCTCACAGCTGGCCAGGAGCTTTCCTCCAAAAGCAAACTGCCACCTCAGCAGGGCATGAAGAGCAGCACGAGCATCTCCACCAGCAGCATCTGGTGTCTCTCAGTGGTTTTATCACCCTGGTAAGTGCTGCAGGTAAAGAAATCAGCACACAGAAATGAACACAGTATGAAACCCTCATGTCCTGGCATTTCCACTGCCCTGTCCCAGCTCTCACCATGAACCAATGATGCCATTTGTCTCTCTCTCTGTGATCCCACAGTTGCCCACATCCAGTGAATTCAGGGTTTGCTTTGCTTTCAGAAGGAGGCTGATTTATAAATTTTTGCCTGCAATCAAACTTGGGCTGAATGAGGACAACCTGGAAACTGTGACATAACCTGTGCAAATCAGCCTGAAGAAGTGAAGGAGGCTTTTGATCAGTCTGTACCAGTCTGGAGGAGCTCCCTGTCACCCACTCTCACTCTTGGCTACTTCCAAAGGTGCACCTGCAGCCCAGGTGCTCTGAGAATATAAAGAAGTATTTCCTCCAAGGATGTGAAATGCAGATCTTGGTGATCTGGGCATCAGACAATGCTAAGGAGATGATTCTTCAGTTCCCAGGAAGATCAATGACCTTGTAAAAGTGAGTTCAGTACTTTATTCCTCTCTACTTGCCACAGTATTCTGCTTTATTAAGAGTGTGCAGTATCCCAGCTAATGAGGACCAGCCTATATATATATTTATATATATATATGGACAACAACTTTATCTCTTTCTAAATGAGTGTCTCCTGTGACTGAATTCTCAGGGAAGGCTGTTCTTGAAATGAATCTTGAATGCTCTAATTAGAATGGTAGTGGTTACAGAATTCTCTAATGGCTACTTTGAAGAAACAATTACTGTCTTTATTATGATAACCCTCCAGATGAGATACTACAGTTGACAAAAGATTATTAAACAAGTTATTATTCAGCCACTGGCTCACTTAGGCAATAGCTTGTGCATGTAATGATGAAGGCAAGCATGCCAGCACTTAAAAGTGTTCTAATACAGTGCCCAACTTTTTAATACTTTTTGGACAGTATGAGATTGCAATAGATTGGGGCTTTTTTTAGTAAATCGATGGTAATTGTACTATAATTAGATCTTCATAAGAATGTATAAGGTGTGATTAGCATACAGAATTTTGAACCCTTTATTTCACGTCTCTCAGAAATTAGCATAGAAGGTCAGAATCTAAGAAAATGGGCATTATTTCCCATGGTGCAGAATTGATTTAATCCAGTTTGTGTCTCCTTATAGCCATAGCCATCTGTCAATCAGAAATGGGACTTCAGGATAAACAATGTCAAGTCTTTGATAAAGCCTGAAAAAAGAAATCAGAAGGAAAAATTAAATCCTGACTTGTACCACTGAAAGCAGCATTATTTGGGCTAAAGTAATTTTTATTTCTACAGCCCTTGGGTTGTATCTACTTGTAGAATATCTTGGCAAGAAAGGCATTGCAGGAATGCAAAGATGTTATCATAAGACTACCTATAACCACTTTGCTCAATTATTCTCCCTAGGGATGGCTGTGTGAATAAGTGAGTAGTCACTGAGATTTTGAATTAGTCTTGTGTATTGTAACCTCACTGCACAGCTCATATTCCTCTGCTGTGGAGAGCACAAAGATCCTTTCTAAAAAGGCAGTGCACCAAGTTTTCTAATCAGATTCTTATACCCTGGTGACTCTGCAGACCATTTTCTGATAGAACTGAGACATGGGCTATGGAGCTAAAATAGAACAGGCTATTAAAAATGTTATCTCTATGGAAGCTTATAATAACAATACTAAAACAATTCCATGATAGAGAAGAACCCACTTGGAAAAAATGATGCATTAATTTAGAGTCACAAAAAGCTTCCAGAGAGAAAGAGATCTATAGAAGGAAGGTCTGGTATCAAGGAAAGCAGCTGCATCTCTAATGGTATAATTCAGTATACTAGACAAGAGCTTTTTTTAAAAAAAATCATGCAATAATGACTGAATCACTGGTGATTGTTTTGTCTGATCTCAGATTGGCTGTATAATTACAACAGTCATACTTGGGATTCTCTAAATACGAGCATACATATGAGCAAAGTCTAAAAGTAAGCAAATAATACACAAAAAAAAAAAACTCGAAAAAGCGATTTCCTGCATTTTGATGTCCTTCGATGCTCTTTTGTCTCACTTGTGCCATGTGCTGTGTTGGCAGATCTCCATCCCAGAGCTCCCTGGGATCAGCAGACTGTGCTGGATTCTCGGCAGCGGAACATGGAGAGAGCAGCTGCGTTTTTCATCTGCCATTGCAGGGCGTGTCAGCAGCAGGAGCTGCAGCCCCGTGTGTGCTGCTGGCAGGGCTGGACTGGGGAGAACTCTGCTGGTCCCCACTGAGGTGGGATGGCAGCACAAAGGGAGAGGGGCTTACCACGCAGATGGCTCCAAAGTGCCACGGTTCACCTCTGTAGTGTGATAAACAATTCTCCGGAGAGATTTCTTTCTCTGCAAGTAACACTATTTGCCTCTTTCTAGCTGAAGGTATGTGTGAATATATAATAATAAAATAAATACAAAATTAAAATAACAATGCTTCGCCAAAATGGCCCACTGAACATCCACATCCCTGCTACCCTTCCATGCCCTCATCTAGCTTTTGGGGAGGTGCTCACATTAATCTTTTGTTTTCACCCACCTGGTGAATACCTGGTGAACATGAGAGAAAAATGTTTATGAAAAACGTGAAGCACCTTGGGCAAAATAAACTCCCAACAATCCATACCCTACAGCAGTGCTGGACTACCCCAGCCCTTGCTGCGGGACTTTCTCCCGCAGGCCGGCTCAAAGGCGCCCAGCCCATCTCGCCGCATCAGTGCTGGAAAACCTCCCGACGTTTTTGGGTGCTGTCCCTTCCCAAGGTCACGTCCTTACAGCGCTGCCAAGCCCAGGGTGCTCCGTTTCCCGAGCAGGAATTTGGCAGGGCTCCCTGGCGTAGCTCCTGGGTAACCAGGCTGGGCTTCAGTCACTGGGGGAGTTCTGCTAAAAGGCTCATCAGAAAGTTTCAACTCGCACTCGCTTAATAGCAAAATATTCCTTCGCTAACTCAAGGAAACAAAGATTGCAGGCCCAGGTGTTAACAGAAAAAAGAATGGTTTTCTTTTAGAAGCGTGTTCACAGTCTAAGCCTCCACAGTCTATAATTTACATAAATCCAGCTCAGGCGCTCCCCGGGGAATCAGCTCCATCGCTCGCAGCGCATTCTCTGTGTCTGTGCGCCTTCCCAGCCTGTCAGCTCTCTAAGTGACACATCCCGGGAAGCCTCTCCTGGCTCACCCCGAGCTCCCTCCCTTTTCCAGCCCTTGGAGCTTTCAGGCTGCTTTGATCCCGCTCTTAGCCCTGGGATAGTCCCCGCGGCAGCCCGGCCGGAGCCAGCTCCTTAGCGTTCCTGCCAGTGACGGCCCAGCCATTATCACCCAGCTCCTTTGAAGGCACCTATCTGCAGTTATCCTTATCTGTGTCACTGTCTTGCATTTCCTCTTAGCTCCTTTAACCACTTGGTAGGCTGCTTCGATTTAACTCCGTCCATGCCGGCAGGGAGCAATGCTGAATTGGACATGGAAACACTCATAACAGGAACGAGAAATGTGTTCCTGATGAGAAAAACGAGTTTTCTTTTTCTCCATCACCTGTTTCGTCTTCCCTCTGTTATTATGAAGTCAGAGAAGTGAGTGCTTAATGATTTCCACTAGGTCTGACGCAGAATAAAACCTTTTGTTTTCTTTTCTCTGCATACAAATACGTCTGGTCAAACTCTGTGGTACCTCCTGAAATATTCTTATAAGGATCTTGAAAGATTCTTTCACTTGAGCCGTTGAGAGTTTCTTCTAAAGCCATAATCATATACAAGTCATCAATGAGGAAATTTCCTCCAAGTGTCCCAACAGTTCTGCTAAATCGGGATCAGGGATTTACCGAGCCCTTTCCTTGGGTGCAGTTGTGAAGATTGCGTGCAGTCCTTCCCTTCTCACATCAAACTTCAGGCCGGAGAACACCCGTTCAGAAAGAACAAAGGTAATGGCCGAGTTTTAAAGCGTCTGAACTTCCTTCTTTCCCTCCTTAAAATCAACTACGTTCACTCAACAGCTCCATGGAAGAAAGTTCAAAGAAAATGCTCAGGCACCCTGAAAACACCAGCCACAATCTCAGCAACTACAGCAATTTGCAGTTACCTTTAGGTGTGAAGAAGGCATCAGCGGACCTCTGACAAAATAAGGGAATTTTGTCACTCCTCTTTTTCCGGATAATTTCATTACAAGAAACGTAAATTATTCCCACAGATTTGGCCGGATTGAAATTAAAACCGAGCCGGATGGTTTGTAAATATTTTGAAAATGTAGGCTATTGGTGTATATATAAATAAAATATAAATAAATAAAACAGCCCTGTCACAAAAAAAGGGCAAAAGTCGCAGGTAGGCTGTGCTCCTATCCAATGAAGTTTTGGAATGAGCTGCTCATGAAGAATAATTTCACAAAGTCAATCATTCATTCTCCCACAGGTGAAATGCACTTGTGGTTTAGGGAAAAGTACAAAAGAGCTAAATCTCTCCTGCCCTGAGACTAAAGTTATTACTCAAATTATAAAATAGAAATGAAAAAAAGGTATCCAGTCATCTTTACCGGTTGCCCATTTTCAGGTTATCTTATGAGATCTACTCAGTATATTTCAGTTAAAGAGATTTAAGTATTTCTGATATTCTGGTTAGGTTTGCCTTTTACAAGTTACTGTGGGGTTTTTGGTTATGGGACTCAGGATTTTGTTGAATATTTGCAATTTTTTTGCCAGTGCCTTCAGCAAATCCAGGATCAGCCCCCTTTCTGGGAGTTTTATATATCCTTTTATGCCTCTATTTTATTGCACATCAAGGCTCATTGATTTTTTTGTGGCTACCACAGTGGAAAATGAATTATTCACTAATTATTATTCAAGTGGGTGTGACTATGTAGCGCCACGATGTTAAAGCACTCCATCAAGTGTGGAGCATGGCATGAACTGATTAAACACGTCCCTCCTTTGATAAATGTGTCCTTCCCTGTCCATCAGGCTGCGACAGGAGCTGAGTGAATGACAAATTCCTGTCATCCTCACGGAGCTTAGCCAGGAAGGAAATGGCTTTCTGATCTCACTAATTTACTTTTCACTCCAGTTTTGGTTTAACAAAGCATCTCAGGTCTGACATGTTTCCTGCCCTCTGTGGATTGAGCACATTAGTTGTGCGACAACTGTCTGAAACTTCCTCAGGGCTTGAGCTCAGCCTTCAGCACCTCTGGGGTTGGGTAAAGATGACAGAACATGGACTTGCCACGGGGAGTAACTCCAGCAGAGTGTCTCTCTTACAGAGATGGCTTCAGGAAAAAAAAAAAAAAAAAAAAAAAAAAAAAAAGTAATGTATTTCACAGGCTAAGGAAAAGGAAATCCCCGGGGTTTTAAACAGAGATCTACCTGAGGTGTATAAAACACTCCTAGCCTCTCCTGGGCCTCATGCCACTCCAAAACTACTCTGCAAGGTTCTATCTTCTCCAAAACAGCTTTTTTAGGCTTCTTGGTGTTCTCCCTGTACCCAACTGATATCTCCTCAGCTGGGCTTCCATCTAATGTAACATCTTTGTTGTGAGGTTGTACCAGAAATCCAGGAGGGACTAGCAAATCACAGAGCAAACTTTCTTGGAGTATGCAGCCAAAATATCTCATTTCAGCAGGCCCCTAAATAACTTCTGCAGTACTCTCCCCCTGTTTGGGGACAGCTGTGAACTTCCTTTGCAGGACTAATTTCCAGTTCCAGGTAATATCTACAGAGAGCTTTACATTAATGGTATGTAAATACATCCCTGGCCCCAACAGCTGATCTAAACCAACATTTTTTCACAGATTTCTGTGGTCCATGACTGGAAAGGAAGAGGGCTAGAAGAGCTGAAATGTGACATTCAGTTATTTTGCTTGAGACACTGGAAGAATTTACTTAACTGTTGTCATGGTGGTGGTTATATAAGGCCCTGCAGGAAAGAAAATAGAACACAAGACATACAAGCATTTCTAAAGTGCAAACATTTAAATAGCAGCTTCTGTTTAGTTTGTAGGGTTTTCTCACCTCCTCACTTCAGTTACAGTTCTCCCACATTTAATTAGCTCCCTCCAAATGGATACCAGATCACGTCATGCTTAATGCAGGGTCTCTATCAGATGTTCTACCTCTAGCTCTGCCTCCAGCAAATTTGCTACTTGTTTTAATTCTGGGTAGCACTGCTGCAGTGATAGAAGAATGTAGAGTCCCTGGGAAACAGAGATTTTCATAATTCAGGATAGAATTTTAAACAAGTATCCAAACTCAGAGTTTTAAATGTCTAAAAGGCTTCAGCGGAACGCCAATGGGATAAAATAATATTTGCAGCTTCCAACGACCATCTCCAATGGTTTCTCCGATGTGTTAATGGCTCGGGCAATTTAATTTACATACAAAAGCACGAAGTGGAAAGCAGTTTCCTTTGAGCACCTGTAGTACTTTCTCTGGATATATTGGGGGATATTGCAAGTGCTTCAAGTGAGGATATATGAGGAATGTATTAGCCAGAGTTCATTAACTTCTTCCACTAAATACCAAATAATCGTGTTTAACTTGAAGGTGTTCATGTTCAAAGAGATCCTACTTTTATCTTCTCAGTCTCTAAAGAAGGCTGTGGGAGAAAAGGCTCAAGCAATGTGCTTTTCTTTTTCTTTAACTTGAAGGACACACATCTGAATCCTTCCAGACAAAGCTCCTCTGCCTTCTTTCTTTCTTCTAGAGAAAGAATATGTGTATTTCATCACACTTTCCTCTTAAACCCTTTCACACCTACCAGATGTCTGTACTCCCTCAAAATGTGGTCCATTAACTAAAAGATGCAGGCTATAGCTGATTTCCATTTAAAAAAAAAAAAAACAACAAATGAAATAAACCCTGGTTTGGGAGCAGTTCACACCTAGAATTGCACGTCCATGCACAGGAGCTCATCTTTGTGGAGAAGGCAGAGCTACTTACAGCCATTACCTGTGCAGGAAATTTGTCAGATGTTTTACTCAAAGAAAGAACCAGAAATGTTGAGGGACTGCTGGAAGCACCTCCCAGACTGCCGTGGACAGCTCTGGCTGGCCAGGACGGTGCCTCAGGGTGACAGTGGGCACTGATAACTGAATTTGCTGCAATAATTCTAGGCTGGGCATCTCAGCACCACAGGAGGCTCATGGGTTGGAGCAGGACGTTTCACTGCCCTGGACAGGTCTGGCTGTCTCGTTTTTATCCAAAGGATGCAAATAAAACAGCCCTGTCACAAATATTGCCTTTTATGGGTTTTATCACAGAATTTGCATCTCTTGTGGTGGAACTCGGTTCTCATACTCCATTCACTGACTGCTGCATTACACCTGCAACAGGAGTAGGTGTAGGAACAAAGTGAATTTTTCATTTTGACCTGTTGTTTTGAATTCCATTAAAAGAAATTTTGAAACAGTGTGAGTCCACACTTTTTGTTTGATCTTTTAACATATTCATATTTGCAAGTAGCTAAACTAATTTCAAGAAAAATAAATTGAGAAAAGCTTTAAATCTCACGCACACGCCTGAAGATTTTAAAAGCTGGGCCTAGAAAATGGTATTGGTCTATTAATAAATATCAAGGACATTTTTTGCCAGCTCTGTTAAATGCTTCCATCAGCTGAAAATGCATTATTTTGCAGTTAGAAGGGTGTTAACCTTTTAGTTGTGTGGGAACAATAATAAATCCATCCTCTTCTAACATGGTTTACCAGGTAATGATGATACTTCAATAAATAACAATGAGCTCTTTATTCAACAATACATAAAACATAACTAGAATTTTGTTTAATGACTCATAACAGTAATTCCTTATTTTGTTACACTTTTTTTTTTCTTTTTCTTTTTTTTTTGCAATTCCCTGACCTATTGTCCCTGGTATCCGTAAGATACTTATGTGCAATCCTTAAGAAATGAGATTTATCATCATGCCTTTGAAGAGCAAAGGATCACAGGCCTCTTTCCTGGTGGCCAAGGTGCATTTTTTAAGGCAGTGCACCATTTTTAAGTGTTTCCTTTCTCCCTCACATCCCACCCATGTCTCTGCACTCTGCACACGATGATTTACCAGGGCTCCCATCTGTGGGCAGCTGTAGGATTGGAGAAGAAGGCAGGGGAGATGCTTAAAGTGGAACTGTCAGTGCTTGCCTGAGCTGGCCTGTGAGCCCTCAGTGCAGCAACTAAATAACTCTGTGCTCTGACATCTCAGACATTATCCACGTCTCTGGCAATTAAAGACTTTTTTAAAAGGTGATTTCTGCATTGGAAAGTTAAATGTCTTTTCTAGAGTGACCAGAAACTCCCTGTAATACCAGAGCTGTGATATCTCCACAGCATTTCTAAGTGCAAAAGCACTTCCAGAGATAGCAGAGGTCAGCAACATTTTCTGTCAATGTGGAATTATCTGGAAATACTGCTTTTCCATGAAAACTGATTCAAGAGCCACGCAGTGAAATAAAAGAAAGTGGTTTTTGTTTGTGATGAACTGTGGGCAAATGCTGCTGACCTAGAGAGTCCACATCCAAAAAACCACACTGAGGAACTGGCAAGAAAGGTACCAGGCTTAGGAAGGAAGGAGTGAGGGAAGAGTGAATTTATTTGCTTCACGTGGAAGGGATCCTTTGGATCACTCCCATATCCAGGACTGAAGCTGGGAAAGAAAGGGAACAGCAATGGCCCAGGCAAGCAAAGGGCTTTTTATGGATATTGGATCTCAGAAACCAGTAACAGCTTTAGCTCTAGGAAAATGGGGAAAGGCTACTCATACTGGTTTTACTGGTCACTCTTTCTCTAGAGATGTGAGAGGAATCCAATCCAAGCCTGCTGCTGCTCTTGGTAGTGGAAGATACAAGGGAAGAAAATGAGTAAAATGGGCATCTAGAGGGATGTTTTGGAAATCACTGTTCTTATGTTATCTGATTGCTGAATTCTTCTGGCCTCCCTGCAGCTGTAGTTCTGCATAAAAGCAGCTAAGCTGCAATGTTGTGAGCAAAGGTTTAACAAATAATAGCCTGGAATCTATTTATTTCCATCTGCAAATGTATATGTCCTGCTATTCACATTTGCATAATGAAAAGTGTGTTAGAATCCAGATGCTCATCGGCTTGGACACACATTCAGTTTATTGGAGGGGCAGTTTTGATGCCTCAGTTCCACACCTGATCCACTGTGTTTGAAAGTCAGTGCAAAGTCTCCCATCCATTAAGGGAACCCTGCCCTGACATTGCAGGGGTTTTCAGTCCTTATCAAACAAAATTCCACATCATTATTTGAAGACTTCTCTCCGGCAGCCACCCCTTCTCTAAAAGGCCTGAGCAGACCATCTGCTCTCCCGTGTGATGAGAAGGCATTTCCAATCCCAGACTGCACAACAGTCACAATCTCAGCTCCCCAAGAACAACACGATGTCTTTTCAGACCTCCACCCAGCTTAGCTCCAAGGAGGCAAGCCAGGCTTTTGGCTGCATCCTTGCACGTAGAACCAGGACCATCCACCTGACATCCTGCCGGAGTCCTCCCCAGATTGGGGTGACTCCGGGTGGTGGTAAAGTCTCTCCTCCAACCTGTGCCTTCAAAGAAAGACTCAGCAGTCTTCAGTTGTCTGGTCTCAAGGCAGTTTATTGCATGTTATCTCAAGGCACACAGACTCCCTGACATTGTCCCTGACTCCTTCTCCTTCTGTGTCTTTCTCCATCTCTCTCCGTCTTCGTCTCCATCTCTCAAGGGGCTGGTGCCATCTTTTATATCACACATCACCTATCAAATGTTTATAGTTTTTCCCCAATGCCTATCACCTATATTGAACAGTGGCTTTCTACTCTAAACCAGTCTGTGAGTGCCAACATCACCAAGAACATGGGGAATAGGAAGGAGAAAGAAGGAGGACAGGGCACGCCCAAATCCCTCCATCTTAGAACTTCTGACCCCCATGTACAAAACTCAGACCCCTCTGTACAAGGCCTAAACCCCCCTGTACAGCACTCAAAAATCCTACCTTTCACTTTGTGATTACTTCTATTATAATATCTAAACTTTTGTGATTTCTTGTTCTTCCTGCAAGGTTGGTGAATTGTTCCATGGGTCAAACTCAAAACCACAGGGGTTTCTGGCTGCCTGCCAGGGTCTCAGAGGCTTCTGCCCTGGGCCCGGAACATCCAAGAGTGTCTGAGGGACACCTTGGGGTCCAACATCATACCAGGGGCTCTGTAGAAGGAGTTTTACTTCCCTGCTTCTCCTTGCCTTTTTGCATTTTTTAACTAGGCTGTATTCTCAAGTTGGAATCTGCCAGCTGAAGTGAAACCATTAATCAAAGTATAACAACAAAAAAAAAGACATTTTAGTAAAATTCAGTAATATTTTCACCATACTCATTCACACAGGATAAATCCTAAGCTATTAGTAATCTCATTTTCTTAATGCCAAACCAGCATCTTTTGAAGTGGAAAAGCATCAGTGTAAAGATATTAAATAATTTCTCAATGCAATAATGAAATTGTTTTTGTCCTTTTCCTCACTAGCCATAGACTGCAATGAATCACTCCATTTTTAATGAGGTCTAACACTCACTGTGTCAAAAAGATGTTTAAAGTTACAAAGGAAGTTTCATTTTTACTTTGGCCCATAGTAGCAGATTACCAGCACCGGTATTTTCAGATTGTTTGACTTGCTCTGGGGGCAAGAACTCTTTGGATACCATGTGATTCCTGCATATGTTTGCACAACTTTCTGTAAAAGTGTTTTGGTAGCTGTTCCAGCCCATTTTAATTTGTCACTGTGTTGCTCCAAAAACCCTGATTTTTTTGTATGTTAAGTGGGGTAAGATATTCGGATTTTGTAACACACTGTATATTCTGCACGGGCGTAAAGGACGACATGAATTATTGCAGAAGCTTGTTAGAATGCCCTCAGTCAGAAAACACCATTTGCTCAACAAAGTAATGAATTTTAGTACAACAAACCTGCATTTGCTCATCACTTTGCTAATGGCTGCTGCTCCCGGCATGACAGAGAACAACCGCATATTGACAAATACGAGCCTCGAGGTGCTTGAAATAGCTCTCAGAGGCTGGGGGATGAGCGGTGCTGGCAGAGGTGCCGCTGTTTTGTGGAGCTGGGCGACAGGGCCCTCTGCCGTGCGCGTCCCGGCCGCAGCCGCGATGGATGCTCGGGATGCGCTGCGCTCTGAAAACCCCTGCGGGCCTCACCTGCCGCTCGTTCGGAGCCCGGGCACATCTCCCACCCTTGTCAGGTGGCACAGCCGTCCGGCCGAGCTCGGGCTGGTCTCGTCTCTGTTTCATCAGCTCGACTCCGCAGAAAGAGAGACAATGGCCTTTTCAATGGCTCTCAGCCTCTGCTGCTCTGTTTAAAGAGTAGGTGTCTCTTGACCTTGAAAATGTGGCCATTCTCAGCGTCTGTAGTGCTGGAATGTGCCCCCAGAACACTCCAGAGCTCCTTTACATTATCTAAGGCAAATGTTTGTTTATGAAAGTTGAAGTAAAACACTCGCACGATCAAAAGAGGAATGAACAAGCACCTGGTATGCACAGTAAAGAGATCCCTCCTAAGAGGAAATTTCTCCTGTCTCAGCTACTGTTCTGAGCCCAATTAGGACAGAGGAAAACATTTCCCTCACTTAACTCTGAAATTAAAAAAAGAACAGGAAACATGGAGGAAAAAAGCCAGTTAATGTCCTGATTTGCTCTCCTGTGTGTGTGAAGTGCTGATGCACTGCTGCCAAAAGCTGTATCAGTCCATTGTACAGCTGAGCCAGGACTCTGGTGACTTTTCCTTGTTCCTTGGGGCACAGATCCACAGCCCAAACACCTGCTGTCCCCAAAAGGGACAGACCTGCCTCTCCTTCCTTTCCCTCTGCTTCTGCCCTCTCATCTGCTCACAGCCATCTCCCCTGCCATGGCTATGCTGCCTTTTTGGAATCTTCACTGAACTGATTGAATTTGTCAGACAAGCAGAAAATTATCTGCATTTTCCTTATCAGCTTTTTTTTTTCCCAGTGGCTCGTGTGAGCTCAGTGGAAGAGAACCAGGAGAGACATGCAGGGAGGAGGTGAAGAAAAGCTGGTACAGAAGTATGGTGGGACACAAAGATGTGGGATGTGAGCCTTGCTGTTCTGCAAGAGAGGAGAGGAGCCAGTGGCTGCTGCAGCTGCCAGGAGGAGTCAACCCTCTGCTTCTTCCCACCTCTCACCCAGCCCAAGTTTTCCTGCTGCCACAGCCACAGATGACACAACCAAAGCTGGTGGCAAGGCTGGGGTCTTTTGCTGCACCCTCAGCAAGCTGTTGCTAAAGACATTTCCCTGTCCAGGGGAAATCTGGGATTTTCCTTTCCCACTTTTTCTCACCCTGAGTGGTCCCTGAGTCGATGCACCAAAATTGTTCCTCTTTCTTCCACCCTATTTTCTCCTAATTAGAGTAAATGAAAAAATGTGACCTAGAAAGCCCTTGCCTGCCATTGAGCCTGCATAGCTTCTCACTTGGAATTGCCATGAAGCTTGTTAATAAGGCACTGCAGGTAATATTAACCTCAGTCTGAGAAGGCACTGGCACTTTTCACTGCCATCAGTTAAACCAAACAAATCTCCTTTCTCTCCTACAGCTGTTTGACAGCATTGGTGTTATTTATATTAAGCAGCCATCTAATGCTCAGACTATGTACTGATAGCTTAAGCATGGGATTTTTTTTTTCTCATCTGTTAATACAAAATACATTGATTTGCTCACTGAAATACAGTTCTGATATTCCTGGCACTTCAGATTCAATCTGCGTTAAAGAAAACTCTTACTTCACACCATGACTGAACTGTGGTCTTGGGACAACACATGTGCAGAATTTTGAAATGTTTCTCTCTAGTCTTGACAATTGCTAAGGCTGAGAAATGAAACTGGAAGATTAAAGGCAATCATGGTCTCTTCTACTCTTGAATTCCTCCAGAATTCAGAATTTGCCCTAACTGCTGCAGTCAGTACCTACAAGCTTCAGGACAGAATCCCTGCAGTACCTGACAGGACAGGGAAAAGCTGCTTTCTGTGACATAACAACTGTTTCACAGAGAAACTTCAATCCACGTTCTTTTCATTTGGTACCCAAATGGAACTGAGGTGCTGAAATGGATTTTGAGGCTTTCTCTTTATTAAACCGTCCAAATTAACAGAAATTGGGTAGCTGAGAATGGTGGGCAGAGCAATAAACCAGCAAGATCAACATCAGGTTTAGTTTGCCCATCCAAGAAGTGAGCATAGGAAATTCAGGTGAATGTGATATTTAAATCACTGTCATCCTTCAGAAGGAAAGAACAGGGAAAGCTTTTGTGAAATAAATGACAAATGTCTTCAGGCTGACATTCTAGAAGATGATGGACACTTCAGACTGTTCTTGCAGGTCAGGAGGTGGATTTTGAAGATGTTTTTGAGAACAAGATTGGGACTGTTACCTTCCTAGGAGAAAGAAAGCAAGGAAGAAAGAAAGCAAAAAAAGAAAGCAAGAAAGAAAGCAAGAAAGAGCATTAAGAACATCTCCTGGCTGTTCTGGCAAGCAAAAGCATCCCAGAGCAGAGACAGAAAGTCCTGCACAAAAGACATTGACATGTCATGTACAGACAGGTTGTGAGCATGCAGTTATTTCCTTCCTCTGGATGGAAGTCATTGTGTTTCGGAGAAGCAAATGCAGCTGATATTTGAAATCAGAAAAATGTTTGTTTTGAAAGAACAGCACAAGCCTTCTTAGCAGAAAATTACAGAGAAGTCCAATTCCTGCACTGCTGATTGCAAGCTTTTGTATCCAGATTTATCAGAGACAGTCTGTACCCTGCCTTGGACAAACATGGCATGTCAACCTGCAGGTGCCAATGCAATTTAATGATTTAATAATAAAATACTATTAAAATAATGCATAACAATATAACATATAATAAATATTATTATAAATACTCTAGAGAACAAAAATGTCAATCAAAATACATTCTTAATAAAAGTGCTTCTATTGTATTGACATTAAAATCAAAGGATTCTTGCATGCTGTCACACATAGCTTTAAATGAAACCTCATAATAAAATTAGAATTGAGTAGCAAAAGCTCCCATGTTCAACCCTCTCAGAAGCAGTTGCAGTAAGGGATTCAGATTAATGCAGTGTATTGTTACAAGATAATTTCCCCTGAAATAGAGTTCCTTAATTTATTTGGTTAAAAGGTGGTTAATGCTCTGATGAATGAGAGCTTTTAAATTTTCTGAAAATGCTTCTGTTGTAATTTCAGATGTTGTCAATATAAATTTCCTGTACTTTTATAACACTGCTGATTACTTCCACTGCTGGTGTCTGTGGGAAGGAGTTCCACAGACATTGCCACTCTTCATAAGGGCAATTTAAAAATTGCCGTATTGCAATTATATTGAATATCTCTTTGGCCTTACATTAATATAAAAATAAATGAAATTCTTGATTTTCCTTTCCATTATTGTTCATTATTTATGCCATTTAATCATCTCTACCGAGAGCAATAATTTAACTGTTAACTGTTCTTACCCTACACTTCGGGAAAATGCAAGGTTGTCTCATGGACCAGTTTTGCTTTAAGTTCATAAATACTTGAATGTAGTTGTGGAAATTTGGACAATCCCTCCCTTTCTACCTTTCAATTTGGCAGGGCCAGGGAGGAACAGCATTCCTGATATTATAAAAATCATGATGTCAGCCTTAAGTCTAAATTTGTAAGCACAGTAAAATCAAGAAAACTTATAAAAGTTCCTCCATGAGTCTTTCTAAAGCTTTTTTTTTTTTTTTTTTTTTTTTTTTTTGTGTTAGCAGACAAAAATGACTTCATGTACAATCTATTCCTGGCACTAAATGTGTGAGCCATCATTCAATGGAAAGATAACTCAGCCTAAAATGCCAAGTTTCCATCTTGGTACTGCAGACAAAAGTCCTCCTGTTCTGATAGTGTGATTTATCTTTGACACTCAAGAGTTAAACAAGTCTGTCTGCTTCACATATGGGCCCCATTAAACTATTGATTAGAAGCCTTAACATTTGTGGAATGCATCGTGGAATGGTTTGGGTTGGAAGGGACCTCAAAGCCCATCCAGTGCCACCCCTGCCCTGGCAGGGACACTGCCACTGTCCCAGGTGCTCCCAGCCCCAGTGTCCAGCCTGGCCTGGGGCACTGCCAGGGATCCAGGGGCAGCCCCAGCTGCTCTGGGCACCTGTGCCAGGGCTGCCCACCCTGCCAGGGAGGAAATTTTTTGTAATGTCTGGTCTAAATCTGCCCCCTTGCAGTTCCCATCTATTCTCTCTGGTCACTCCAGGCTCCTGTAAGGGATTCTCTCTCCATGTTTCCTGTGGCTCCTTCAGGTACTTCAGGCTGCACTTTGGTCACCCCAAGTCCTTCTCTTCTCCAGGTGAACAATGCCAGCTGTGCCAGCCTTTCCTCCCAGCAGAGCTGCTCCAGCCCTCTGCTCCTCCTGGAGCCTCCTCTGGGCTCTGTGCAGCAGCTCCAGCTCCTGCCTGGGCTGGGCCAGGGCTGGGGCAGCTCTGCAGGTGGGCTCTCACCTGGGGGGGCACAGGGGCACAATCCCCTCCCCGGATCTTTTCCCACACTGTTTGTGGAGCAGCCCAGGACAAAGTTGGCTTCCTGGGCTGCCAGCACATGATGGAGCCCAGAGCATCAGAGATTATCCACAGAGCTCCAGGTTCAGTCTATTTCTTTTTTTGGGCATCTTGAAGTTCCTCTTCTAACCAGCTTCTGTTGGCAAAGATGTTCAAAAAAGCAGCAAGCAGTGACAGAAGAGTTCTGTGGAGAGCTTTCTGCCTTGATCTGTTCAATCTAAATAAAACACATCACTTCAGGAAACTGAGCTGCTTTTTGTAACCACAAAACCTGGTGTATGCTACTGAGGAGGGAAGAGCAGGCAGACTTACACACCCCCTCAGGAGTTCCTGCCAGTCCCTGGGGATGTTCTAAAGTTTACATCATCACTCTGCATGTCACAGCCTGCCAAACTGTGCTCTTCAGACCACAAATATTTAATGGGAACATAACTAACAGTCTCTGGCTCATCTGTAGAGTCATATTGTCTTTCATTTCTAATTAAAATTCTCATTATAGTGAGAGTGCTGGTGGTTTGTGCAAGAACCATTCAGGGCTGACAGTTATCCATTGAGCCAACAACCTTCTCTAACGCTTCTTGCCTTGAGTTCATCCCTCACTTTAATGTCCTACCCTCACTGCCAGTGATTTCTGTGGGATTGGTGACATTTGTAAATCAAAATACACCCAGGTTACTTCTGTTTGTGCCCTGGTAATTTCATGTAAATTACTCTGGAGACATATTTATGGAGAGCTCAGCATGGACAGTTGTTCTTCTTCTCCTCCTCATAATGTAACTTAGAGATTTTCAGGTTCCCATAAAGAATAGAACTGCAGAGTATTTTAGATTGCAAGAGGCCTCTGCAGGCCATCTATCACAAGCCCTGAAACACTAAGAGTCATATCCGGGGTGATTCCAGCATTTCTGCTGAGAAGTGAATGCCCTGCTAGAAGAACTTCGTAGCCTGTTTCAGGCCTACTATTAATTAATGTATAACAAAATGCCTGAGCACTGAACACTGCATAGTGAACTGAACTTTCAAATTTGTTATCCCCTGGAGACAGTCATGAGGTAGGGCTTAGTTCAGCAAATGCATCATTTTACGATAAGACTTTGGCACTTGGAGGGAGTTTTTGAAAGTAAATATGTAAATCTGAATATTCAAGAAAGTCTTTGGGACCTTCAGAAGAGCCAAGAGGCTGCAACAGAACAGCTCCTGCAGCACATGCACGTGTTTCTCAAAACCTGTTTAGATGGCTATCCTAAACCATTGGGTGCCTAAAGTGTTTTCCTAATACTTCTCTAGTTCTGGTTGTTTGAGGGTTTTTTTGTTGTTTCGGGTTTTTTAAATGTGCCCTATGACAGGCAAGACTCAGCGTTCTTATTATTAAAAGACAGCTGTATCTAAAGTGCCATTTAAAATCTGTTTGTTGCAGATTTCCTTCATTTGATTGGGGAAAAAATAAAAACAGGCAGAAGTAACATCTAAAAGTTCCTGCTCCTTGCTAGACTATTATTAATTTCTAACTAGGACTATTTAATTGCATCTTCACTGATTTACAACAGTTATTGGCCACAGTAATCAAACAGCTATTAAAGCAATTTGAAGCATGATACCCTTCTAAGACTGTATTTGTTTTGCAACGTTTTCTTTATAAATAATATGCATTAGTTTGTAACATTATCCTCATCAGCCCAGAGGGCCGCTGAAAAGCAGCAGTTACGTGAAAGATTGAATTTCAGCATTTCAGGTCCTATTATGCTGGGTAATTAAATGAGAACCTCTTCTAATTGTAGTGCTTCAAAGCCCGACAATGCCCCGGCAGAAGCGGCGTGTTCCGTTCATTAGGCAGGGAAAATGCGCTGGCTGTGGCCGAGGAACGGCGCGGGATGAGCGCGGGTGCGGAGCGGGGTGCGGAGCAATGCGGGGTGCGGAGCGGGGTGCGGAGTAATGCGGGGTGCGGAGCAATGCGGGGTGCGGAGCAGAGCAATGCGGGGTGCGGAGCAGAGCAATGCGGGGTGCGGAGCAATGCGGGGTGCGGAGCAGAGCAATGCGGGGTGCGGAGCAATGCAGGGTGCGGAGCGGGGTGCGGAGCGGGGTGCGGAGCAATGCGGGGTGCGGAGCAATGCGGGGTGCGGAGCAATGCGGGGTGCGGAGCAATGCGGGGTGCGGAGCGGGGTGCGGAGCAATGCGGGGTGCGGAGCGGAGCAATGCGGGGTGCGGAGCGGGGTGCGGAGCAGAGCAATGCGGGGTGCGGAGCAGAGCAATGCGGGGTGCGGAGCGGTGCGGGGTGTGGAGTGCAGGGATGCAGAGCGGTGCGGGGTGCGGGGTGTGGAGCGGTGAGGGGTGTGGAGCGGTGCGGGGATGTGGGGATGCGGAGCAGTGCGGAGTGCGGGGATGCGGAGCGGTACGGGGTGCAGGGACGCGGTGCGGGGATGTGGTGCGGGGATGCGGGGATGCGGGGATGCGGTGCGGGGATGCGGGGACGCGGTGCGGGGATGTGGTGCGGGGATGCGGGGACGCGGTGCGGGGATGTGGTGCGGGGATGCGGGGACGCGGTGCGGGGATGCGGGGATGCGGAGCGGGGATGCGGGGACGCGGTGCGGGGATGCGGGGATGCGGGGATGCGGAGCGGGAATGCGGGGATGCGGGGATGCGGGGATGCGGAGCGGTGCGGGGTGCGGCCGTGCCGCCCGGCCGGGGCGCGGCGCTCCCGGAGCGCTCCCGCGGCCACGGCGCTCCTCCTGCGCCAGGGGGAGCTGCGAGCGCTGCGAACCCAGCCCGGGGATCGGATCCAGCCCGGGAACGCATCCCTAGGATCCAGCCGGGGAACGCATCCCCAGGATCCAGCCCCGGAACGCATCCAGCCCGGGAATGCATCCCCAGAATCCCTCCCGGGAGCCGCATCCATCCCGGGAAGACATCCCCGGAATGCAGCCCCGCGATCCAACCCGGGAGTCTCCCGGCAAGCCCAGCCTCAGAGCGGCGCTTAAATCCGCCTTACAGGAGGTTTCTCCTGGCTCCCTGGCGGCGGCTGTGCCTCGGTTATCCTGTGCGAGGATCCAGTACTGACATGACCATTCCCAGGCCCCAGCTCCACTCCGTGCATCCCTGGGCGCAGCTCCAGGGACCCGTAATTGTTAGCACGTGTTGGAAGCACTGGTTGAACTCCAGCTCGGTGTCAGGGGCTCCCCCGGATCAGCAATTTATCCTGGGCACGGCACTTGGAAGCGGCTCTCGTCCGTCAGAGTGCAGCCTGCAACACGTGGGACTTGAGTATTCCAAAGGTTTGCAGGCAAATCCAAATATGCAGCAGGGAGGTGACAAACACCTTCGCAAATATTGTATCTGACAGATATTGTGTTTCTTTGGTAAGTGCAGATGAAGACAACTAGTTGTCTTAAAGCTGAAACCAGGACACTAATTCACATTGCAGAAAACATCCCAGAGTGCTTCCTGGTATTCATACTTAAAGCTCATCAACAGATCTTAATTTCTTTTACTTTACGTAAACAAGAAGAGAAGGAGTAAGAGGGATCAGAAACACTTGTGGGTGAATTGTTCCAAAGGTTATTAATATATATAAGTGCTACAAAATACACAAATGAAAAGTGCTGTGTAAGGCACAGACTGAGTGGGTTTTGGAAATCCCTTGCAATAGAACCTAGAGCTTGTAATTATTGCAGCATGGTCCTTCCCAAGAGTATATAGTCCCAGGTTATAAACCTTGGATAAAACAAAGAAACAAAGAGGAGAATCATTACAGATTAAAAAAAAAAATACTGCCAGCAGAACTTCAGTAAATATTTGCTGTATGAAAATAAATACTCATTCTTGGCTCTGTACAAATTCTGTTGCATTTGCTGTCCTCAAATGATGAAATCATGTTTGTGTTTTATGTCTCTGGAAGTTCACAGTCCCAAATGTTACTGGTAATTGAGTACTTACTGCAAGTGTGGGTGTTTTGGTAGCTGTGTTGAATGGTAGGATGGAAGGCCATGTATTTAATCCCTTTGGTTATCAGTGATTTCAATATCTACTGGGTTTTTGTGTGGTCATTTGCATTTTGAGGAGTGGTCTTCTGGTCCAAAAAGCCACCTCTTCACAGCTCAAGCTGAAGGGTATCCACCCGTGGCACCCCGAATTTTTGATGCATGCAGTAGGTATATCGTATACTAGGAAAGATCAGCCACCAGGTGAGCTGGTTCCTTTTGCAAATATCAGTACCTTGTGATCCCCAGTGGTTGTTAAAAGCATTTGTCAGCCAAAGAGATGACAATGCCAGGCCCTGTGGTAGAAAAACCCCTTTCAGATGTACTGAGTGGAGAGCCAGGCCGTGCTCTGCATGCAGCACCAGTGAGTAACTGTGAGAGATACAAGTTATATCTCTATTACAAGGATAGATGCTGACACTGGAGTATAATAAAATCACTTTAAATGGCAATACTCCTAACTGCAAACAAAGCACAGAAGGCAGAAGAGAGATGATAATGCACCCAGGCACAGGGATGGCATAAAACTGAATGTTGAGTATTTTTTCACTCCATTCCTTTATGTGACTTCAGATCTCTGGCAGAATTTGGGGCGCATCCCTCTCCTGTTCTTCCTTTTGGAGTCCTGTATAGATGGGAAAACAGAGGGTGTGATTTCTGTATGGACACTTGAATGAACTGGCCACAATCACATGCTAAGGATTTAAAATTCTGTATTTAAAGAGAATGAGTTACGAAAATTATAATGATGAATAATTACATGAGAGAGCAGAGAGATACATTAAATGAGACAGACAGATACTCACCCAGTCTGACCAATTTAAAGAATTGCAGGATGTATGTGTAGCTCTTCCCTCTCTGCATCCATACCCGAACCACGTGGTGTCGTTAGCACATTTCACATCTAAGGACCTTGTTTAAGGTCACACTAAAAGCCAGAGTCACTGGGATGATGCAGTGCCAGGAGAACAGTGCACGGCAGGCTCAAACTGAGCAGCAGCTCAATGGCCTTGGAGGAGCAGACACTGCTAAGGGATCCCTCCACACCCTCTCACATGGATCCAGGGCAGTCAGATTCTGCCTGAGTGACAGGCTAGTGAGCAAGGGCCCCTTTACACTGCAGAGTCATCAAATTCACCATTACAGACTGCAACGTCTCTTACACTCAGATATGTCAGGGGTGCTGAACTGCTGGGAACATCCCAGTGCCAACACCTGCATTCCGAAGTTCTGTCAGGTTATTCCCTCTGATACTTCTGCCTCCAGTCCAGTCTTAGGGTTGGTTGACAGGTTTCTGAATTTCTTTTAATACTGATTAATATTTTAATATTTCAAGTCTACTTAGCACAAAGTTTAGTCATTTTTTGCCTTAAACCCCCCACATTTTCATATTAAGAAAATTGTGTATAATCCTCAACTATTTTTCCATTTGCTGATGAACGTTATCCATCCCACGCACAGAACAAGACAGCTTTTTAGCTTTTGCATTCCCTAACAAAAAAATAGCAATTTGGATGGCTGCAGTACCTGTTGTCGTGCTCAATCACCTACACAAAATGCTACTTCTCCAAATGTATGATCAAGTTTTCACCTGAGAAATGTTGGTGAGATATATTTGATGAACAGAATTTCTGCATGACAAAATACAAATTGTACAAAACACCCCAATGCCTGCACAGGGGTTGGAGAGTTCCTCTGGCAATTGCTACCTGCACATGGAAATAGGAAATAGGAGCTTGGATTTGATGGGTTTTTCTTTCTGCTTTCATTTTTTAGCATTGGGTCAGCGAATTGGCACGTGATTTCAACATTGTGGCTGGCAAAATATAGAGAGGGAGCTGAGAGCCCTCAAAGGCTGCATTTTCAGCCTAAAGTACATTATATGGTACATTTGAACATTTTTAGAGGCTGACTGACCTTAGGAAGACAACTTTGGTGCAGTCACTCTCCCTGCTTCTGAGCATGTTCCTTATTTCCTTACAGTTTTTGCAGGGGATATGCTACATGTGAGACTGAAAGTTTTGGTTTTGTCTATTTAAAGTCATGACAGCCCATAAAGACTTCAAAACAAACTCCTGAGATTCTGATGTTCTATAGATTCTCCAAACTAACCTTCAGCTGGATAATCTGAGGAGCAGCACATGAATAAAATGTCAGAATCCAACTTTAAATGTACAAACTTACTCTGGAGCAATCAAACATCACAAAAATCCAAACCTATTCAGGATTAGAGATAATTTAAATGGCTTTGATTAATGTTTATAGACATAATTTGGACTGTATCAAAGGTAGGTAATGACATTTTCTGTATTATTTTGTGTTAAGTTTCCTTTTTCAGGACTGCTTGTATACTGTCCCCTGCCTTCTGCTCTGTTTTTTGTGTTTGGTGCTAATGGAGCTGTTGTTATAAATTGTTCACAGCAACCCATATTTTCATTATAAATGCATTAAGAAAGAAATTAATCTGTGTTCTTTGATTGTGATTTGTGTACTTAACCCCTTCGGTAGAAAATGCAAGCCTAAACCAATAATCTTAGGCAGAACCTGTGCTGAAAATTCTGGTACTGAATTGCTGCACCTAGAAGGACACGAAATCAAATTTCACAGGAGTAAGAACAGTTGTAGCAAACCCTAATCTGTCCAGGCTTCTTTACCATTTATATCTCCTTGCTATTTGACTTCTGCCTCTTATCCACGACAGTCTCTGCCAATGGACTCAAGGTGCAACTTCCAAAACTTTGTTCTCTTATGCAAGTAACACGCAGACTCCAGCTCAGACTTGATAAATAGGACCTCTACCGCCTGTCAGTACTTCTGAATAATCTCATGTTCCATCTAATTTACATCAGACTGATTTTTTTTTTTCCACAACTCAAAGAAGACAGATGTTGGTAGTTCATGAATTATGATAGGATTGCGTTTTGGTCCCTTAGTGAAAGTTGCCTTGGAAAGAAATAGCATTCCTTGTCACCGTGCCTGCTTTTTCTTATAAATGAGATGAATTGTCTACGTTATCTACAAATTCAAGATACAGGACATAAATGTTTGATAGCTGCTGTGTTTTACTGTCAACTGCTGAATTCTTATATTTAAACTCATCCAAGTATTTGTAGTGTCTAGTGGAGTCTACCATCAAGCAGAAGAGACTAAAGCGTAAATGTGTAAAAAAGTTACACATTTTTAAATGAGTTTTTCAACGAGAAATGCTTCTTTACACTCTTGTGGGGAAAATTACATTGAAATTGCATCCATATGATATCCTCTTTTTGCTTTTTCCACGTCTGAATTAGCTGCTACTGACAATAAAATCATGTAAACCATGACAGCACAAAGCACACTCCTGACAAAGTTCTCTGCAGTGGAAATCTCTCTCCCTGGAAATCTCTGTGCTAAGGAACTCTTTCCTGACTTGGCTTACCAAACCAGGGATAATGTCTTGCATGAACAATAGGCTTTTTAGAATCTGCCAAAATATGCTGTACTCATTTTGTTTAGGGTAATATCTACTAATAAACTCTGACACCTTTTTCAGGAACTGACTGCAGATAGAGCCTCACTGATTTTGGCCAGCTACAGGGGAATGGCTGCATTTGCTTGAAGATCAGAGCCTGGTTTCTCAGGATAAAACCAGCAGACTGTGGAGTAAGCCATCATTTAAAGGGGTTGCTTTGTCATAGAGTGTTCATGGAGGGTTTTTTCCCCTGCTTAGGTGATTTCTGCCCTCAATATATTTCAAATACTCACTACTTGATACCAACCTGCCCGTTGCTCGCTGTGTGCTACAGCTGTAGTAAATATCACTGGAAGTGTGTTTACTGTCGGGCCACAAATATTTACATTTTATTTCTTGCCACAAGAAGGAGGAGAGAGACGCCAGCCCAGGGGAAAGCATCAAAACGAAAGGAGTAGGGATGAAACGGCTGCCTGGTGAATGATGTTTGGAGGATGGGACTGTGTACAAGAGGCAAAGCAAGAGGGCGAGGAGGCGGTGGCGGGGCGTGGTGAAACTCAGGTGGGGAAACACGGGTGGGGAAACACGGGTGGGGGAACACGGGCGGGCCCGCGTGTTTCGCGGTGGGTTTCCCTCCGCCCGCAGAGGAACGCGCACAGGGCAGTCCCCTCTTCTGGCAGCGCTCTTTTCTGGCAGCGCTTTGCCGTTTTTGCCGTGCGCTGCTGCCCGGCGGGAGCGGAGGCTGCGGGAGCGAGGCCGGGGCTGAGCCGCTCGCTGCTCCGTCCATCGCTCCGCGGCTCCCCTCGCTGCCGTGCCCGCTGCCCGCAGCCCCGCTCGCCCCTCCGAGCCCTTCGCCCTGAGCCGCTGTCTCACCGCCCCATCGCTGCCTCAGCCCGGAGTCCCCGTCCCCTCACGCCCCTGAGGGTGGGGCTCGGCGGTGCCCCCTCCCTCCATCCCTCCCTCCTTCCTCCCGGGGAAAAGTGCCCGAGCGCGCCGCGGCCCCTCACACGGCCGGGGAGAGCGGCGGAGGGCCGCTCGGGGCCGGCGCGGCCGGACAGCGGCCGTGAGGACGCGCCAGCCGCGCCGCTTCCCGCACCGCACCCTCCCTCTGCTCGCCCGCTCCAAAAGTTTTGTCCAGGGAGCGTCAGCGGAGCCGGCCGGGGCAGCCGCCGCGGGCGCTGCCCGTGCCCGGCGCGGTTAGCGCGGAGCGATGGCGCGGGCGGCGGGCGCCGAGAGCTAACGGGAGCTAACGGGAGCGGGCCCGGCGGGACGGGCCCCGGAGCCTCGGCAGCCCCTCGGCAGCCCCTCGGCAGCCCCTCGGCAGCCCCTCGGCAGCCCCTCGGCATGGCGCGGGCGGCCGGGCTGCTGCTCGGAGCGCTGCTCTGCGGAGGTAAGGGGCCGCGGGGGGCGCGGAGCGGGCACCAGTTGATCGCGCACGGGCGGCTCCCGGTCCTTCCCGAGCCGAGAGTGCTCCTGCCGGCCGTGTGAACTGAGCTGCCCCCTTCCTCCTCTTCTTCCCCCCTGCCTTTTCCTTTCGGTCCTGCCTCTCTCTGCTGCTTTCTCTCTCCGCGGTTGTGTGGATGGTGGGAAGCCTTGCGAGCTTGCGTTTGTCTGAGATGAGAAACGGGCAAAGTTTACTTTCGTCCTTAACAGTGATGGTTTTACAGATGCGTGTAAATTACTGCGTTGTGTTAAAGGAGCTTCTCTGTGGGAGGGGGTGTCCCAGCGCCAGCTTGGAGCGGAATTTGGGCAGCGGTGAAAGCGCCAAGAGCAGCACGGTGACAGCGTTTGGGAATAGCGTCCTTTAAATTGTATTGGATTTGTGCGGTGTTAGCTCCGGAGCCTGGATGGAAGAGCTGTCACCTGGGTTGGACAAGATGCTTGTTATCTTGATTAAAGGGACAGCTGAGGAACAGGTCTGGCTTAGCAGAGAGGTCATTTGAATGATCTGCTGGTTTTTCTCATCGCTGAACTTCTGTGATGAGAGAGTTCCTTTGACAAAGGCAAATCTCTTCTGAAGTGGCTCAGGGATGCAGACAGTGCATGCTCCCAAGAGGGATTTCTGTGCACAGTAGTAGGTGACTGCCGTGTCTCAGCACTTCTTGTTTTCTTGCTCAGACGAAACATGATGGTTGTGGATGCTTTATTAAACCATGCCCTCCTCCCCGTTTGGGTGGGAGCGTGTGGAAACTTCCTAAGCTAGCCGCAATGCCTGCTGTTGTTGCCATTCCTAGGAATAAAAACATACTTTTGCCCTTTATCCTGCTGGTATTAGTGGTGCTCTTTGACTGTCGTAAGAAGATTACTCCTAAAAGACTCTTCATTGTTTAGCTCGGTCCAGCCCTGCCAACCTCTCTCCCAGGGCAGTTGGTTGTGGAGGCAGCCGTGAGAGATACGGAAATATCTCAAGGGTGAAGCAAGAGCGGAATCGGGAGCAATTCGTAAGGGGACTTTTCCCCCGCCAGTCGGCAGGGGAAACGAAGTACTTGGCAGAAAATTGCATGGCCTCTTAATGCCGGTCATTTCAACGTGCACTAAAGTTAATGGACAGCCCAGTGCCTTGACGTGCTCTGATGCGAAGAGTCTAAAATGCAGGTTTCTGTTCTGATTGCTGTAGCCTGGAGGTGAGAGCTAGATCAGCCTCGTGCTCACCTGCAGAGACTGCACGGGATTAAGGTTTGTAAGGAGTGCCTGGCGTCTTGTGGGGCCGCTTTGGTGAGCGCATCCTCCGCGATGAGCGCTCGCGTTGGGCTGAGTGTGCCGAGCTAGGCACCGCTCCGTGGGCGCTCCTCTCGGAATAACCCCCGGTACGACAGAGACAGGGGGTTGTGATTCTTCCTAAAGGCGGGAGAAAGTGCTCCAGGGGAGAGTTTATGAAACAACCCAACTCCTTAAGCCATTTGCGCCTGCTGGAGTCGGGAGCGGTGGCCCAGCCAGGCACTGCCAGCGGCTGCTGCTGGGGGCTCCGGGGCTCTGCTCTGCCAGAGGAAAAGACAAAATACTACTTTCCTTCAGGGAAGAAAAGCAGAGGTTCTGAGCCGGGAATTGGCCTGAACATTGCTGGGCACTGTATGATTTAGAAAAAGAGCCACTTAATTAAACTTATTTAATAAGGTGTTTGTATAGTTTCCTGTGGAGCCTTAATGAGCGTTTCATTTGCGCTCCCCTCGTGTATTTGCACTCTCTTTGTTGGCGTGTGAGGACAGTGATTGTTCTTGAGAGCTAAAGTCCAACTAAATGAAAGTCACTTTATAGCTCGCAAGCAAAAACGTTTGTAAATGTGCTGAGAAACTTACTGTTATAGACAAGTTGTCGTTTGCTATCTAAAGAGCCATATTTACTTCTCTAAACTCATTAGCATCTCCTATCAGGCTTGAATTTCTAAGAAAATTCTCACGAAATGTTGCCTTAGGCCTCAGTGTGCCATTATGCTGGGGTTATTATCTGGCCAATAATGTTAATTCATTCAGTCTCAAGAAAGAAGCTTGGCATTTAATTTAAGCCATGCCTCTAGTCAGACCAGGATGTATAAAAGTCAGTGTGCAAAAGTGCTCTTGCATTTAGGTGCAAGCACATGTTTTACATACCAATTATTGGATGTCTGCTCCTTGGGTGGAGAGGATGTGTGTGAAATTGTATTTACATAAGTAAATCCCAAGTGTATATATATTCCTTTCAGGAAATGACCTCTTTTCAGCAAAGTGCTAATGCATGTGCTTAAGCCCCTTTATAGCCTATAGGAGGTATTCATGAGCTTGAAGGAAGATTATTTATTTATTTTAATAGCTTTTCTGAGGCAGAGCATAAATGTGAACACACATGCACGGATTTACTTCATTTTGTAATGGATAGATAAGTGGGAATCTTCATTTTGCTATTAGCAGTGAGCTAGAGCAAGGCTCACAGAAACTGCAAGTACACTAAGCCCTAAAAAAAAGCATTTCAGGAGGCGCAGCTAGAGAACTGATTTGTTTGCACAAGCATCTGTAAGTGCAAGAAAGTGTTGAACAGGAGCAGCTGTTCAAGGTGAGTGGAGTTAGCAGGATTTTAGGTACAGAAGCAGTGTTTGAGCCCAAATGCAAACACAGCTGTGCATCCATAGGTTGGCACAGCACCTGCCAGGGCTCTGCTCTGCCCTTCTTCATCCCACAACCCTGCAGTACGTCCTTGTTTTTGTTAAACTGCAGTGGACACTGATTGAGGCTCTTTGTTTTGAATATTGTTTCATTCTGATTTTGAATTAATCAAGCAATGAGGGTTTTTTTTAAAATCTGATTTTGGAAGTTCAGTAGCATGGCATACCCTACTGTTATGGAAAACTTTGTAAATTTCCTTTTTCTCAATTTCATCACTTTAGTGCTAGCCAAGAGCACAGCAGGAACTTGCATTATGTTAAATTATAGCTGCGTGGAGTTTTCATAAGTGGCTAATCTCTCTTCTGGATAGAACCCTTTCAAAATGGAGATAGTGCTATTAATATTCCGCTTTACTTTGTTTTCATATTTGGTAGTAGATCAAAGTTTATTAGACACTGTACTTACCTAGTAAAACACCCAGCAGTTGTACTACAAATGGCTGTTCAAAGCTGCTTCTAAGTGCATGACTGTGATATAAAATATCATCCCTGTAATCGCTTTTCTAATGCATAAATGTGTGTCTGGCTCTTGAACTGCAGAACTAAATGTCGTGTAAAATTAAGTACTAAACAGCACAATGCTATGTTTTCTTAAATGGCCAAATATTAGTAAGTATTGACAAATTCTGTTCATTGGGATGAAGGGATGGGGTTTGATTGTGAATTGGGATTTAGTTCTGTGTTTTTAAACTCTTATGACAAAGCAGAAGTTCAGCACTACTGAAAAGGTGGCTTGTAAGGAATAGCCAGAAACTCTGTGAA
This sequence comes from Vidua chalybeata, assembly GCF_026979565.1. Classification (NCBI taxonomy): domain Eukaryota; kingdom Metazoa; phylum Chordata; class Aves; order Passeriformes; family Viduidae; genus Vidua; species Vidua chalybeata. Next base: position 1,311,482 of record NC_071547.1, on the reverse strand, counting down.
TAATGGCCAAAAGTGTTGGAATACAAACTTTCCTGGTTAGAGTTTTCAAGGTAATGCCCCTCTGCAGTAAATCTTTTAGAGCTTTTGTTCCCAGGTGTGCCTAAGGCTGTGTCTATCTAAGACAGTTAAGTGACAAAAAAGTAAATTAAAGCCTGCAATCTTCAGGGTGTGACCATGCCATGAAAGAGGTGTCAGAGGCTTTGGTAAACTTGTTAATTTACTCATAAGCTGCATGCAAGTTTGTGCTGCCACAGTGAGATTTTGGCAGTGGTTCATATCTGGCAGGCACCATTCGATGTGCCCCAGCTATTCCCAGAGAGACAAAAAGCATATTATGATAAAAGATGTAAAATGGCAACAAGCTGAGAGAACTGGGGTGTAAAGACAGTAATGGAAAACCATCCAGCAGGGATGTTAAAAGGGTAAACTGAGAATGTTGGGGAAAGCAAATGCATGTTTTGGGTGACTTCCAGTCATACCTGTCCATCAGTTTGGAGGAGACATTTCCTGTGCAGCAGGGAGAGCTGATTGTACAAAGGAGGTGGGTTCAGTGTAAGGGAGGCTGTTAGCAGAATTGTACCTGGTCTCTGCTGCCAGGATTAGCACTGCCTTGCTGGTTTTGTCAATCATTTTTCTCTCTGTCTCTCATCCACTGTGATTGCCACTTTGGTGAAAGACTTGACCCTGGTTTGGCCACCTTGCCCGGTGGGACTTTTTGGTTTGTTTAGTATCTAAACACTCCGGTGATAAAAACACAGGCAATATTTTGGGGTGCTGTAAGGTGAAAGCTTAAGGTATTTGGCTGAAATTTGACTTGCCTGTCCTTCATATCATTAGCAATAACTTTCTGGCCAGAAAAGTTGTTTTTGTCTAGTTCAAACTCTTGTCCTGACTTGCTCTTAGAGGCCTGAGTCCTTTATATTTTATTCAGCCTTCCTTACAGACTCAGTACCCTGGCAAAACAGTTTCACAGTGTTCAGCTCTTCAAGCAGTTGTACTGTTTTGTGTTCTGTGGACTGGCTCAGGCTCTAGTGACAGATGTGACCCCTTTGAAACAGGGACGGACAAATGGTGCATTCAAAGTTCATAGCTTCTGCAGTCTCCTCACTCAGAGGTATCTGCTGAAAGCCTGCGGATGCATCTCGCTCTGGAAATAATTTCAGCCCAGCAGTGCCTGTGTTTTAGTTAGCAAATGGAAATACTCTCTCTTTATCTATTTGTTCACATTTTTTTGGGTCAATACACAGCCTCAGGTCAGCATTTTTCTTTTCAGCTGTATCCAGTGAAATGGCCCAGTGAGTGTACTCTTCTATTTTCCTTGCTAGTCTAAAGCATATTAATCTGTAGAGCTTGGATTCCATAAACAAAGTGTCACCCCCATCACTGAAATTACTGGCAGCTTTGCAGCCCTGGTCAATTAAGTGAACTTTTCGTTAGGGAAGTACATTGGGACTAAGTGGCTCTTTCCCATTACACTTAAGAAATGTGCTAATGTCTTTCTGCTGCAGCCCTGACATCTTGGGTCAGTACCTTTGTGCTTGCAGACAGCCTCTTCTGGCACTTTTTTTTTTGCTGGAATAACAGAGATCATGTGAATTACAGTGCCACTGTCATTAGCAAAGCCTGCTCTTACAGCTGTGCAGTTTTAGCAGCTTGACAGATGTGGGAGCAGCCAGACCAGTCCCCTTTAGTGGACACTTTTACTGTACACTGCTGCAAGAATTTAACCTGGTTTTGCCATCCACTGGTGCTACAAGTGTCAGGGGGGAGGTCAGACGTCCTTTTTTTGTTAATTGTTCCTTCTTGCATCCTATTTTTAGTATTCTCCAGTTGTTGTAAAGTTTCTGTAATTTTGTAGAAGTGCAGAGTGAAATTTAAAATATTTTTATCATCATTATGTTAATGGCTGTTGCCAAAATTTCTGTGTTTGGTGTTTTTAGTTGTGTATTCCTCCATAAGACACCACCCTGCTGTAAGTGACCTGCCCTTTCCAATTCCATGAAGCCAACACTAAGCCCAAAAACAGTGGTTAGGAATTTGACATTTATGAGAAAACTTTGAAGGTAACTAAGAATGTGAAGTTTGATAAAGGTGGTTATTTATGAAAAAAAAAACAAAATCAAACTTTGAAATAAGTTTATGCTTTTGGATAGAAAAAAAGACTTAATTGTCTCCTGAGTATATTTAAAAATCAGATTTTCTGTGCCCAAAGAGGAAATCTGAAGTAAATAAAAGGAAAGCTGATGTTCCCTGATGCAGCAGAGGGCTTGGACCACTGGATTCTGCTCATTAACTGCAGCAAGTAGACCCAGGGTGCAGATATTGAAATATCCCACCAATGTGTTTAAAATTTCATTACTTGGGTAACTGCTGCATTTTGCTGCTTGGTACCATTTTTCAACTGGGCAGTTCTTAATTTGAAAATATTTTTTGAAACATACAATTTACAAGACAATTTGCTTTTAAAATTGGGCTTGCATTCCAAATTTACTTGGATGATTCTCTATTTTTGGTGAACTATTTCACATAAAGTGACCATTTTGACTTCAGGTAGATCTGTTCAGATATAAACTGACAGATATTCTATTAATGGTTTTCTCTAATATTGTATTGCTTTTACAAAAACGAGCTGTGATGAAGAGATTTGTCATTCCAGACAACTTCTGGAAAAGCATTGTAACTTTATGTAACCATTTAATTTTTCCTTCTGATTAAGAGTGAAAGTTAACTTTTGAAATGCTCATTTCTGTCCTTGTGAAATTCCATTTTCTAACCAGTTGTATTGCCTGAGGGTGCTGCTCCTTACCAGCTTGAGCCAATGGAAATTGATGTTGCCAGGTTTCTGCCCTCTCCCAAACTGAGCTACCCTCTTTTTGTGTGCCAACCCTGGCGTGCCTCTAATTCCTCTGGAGATTGCTTCAGGGGAGATAAAGCACATAAAATACACTTTTTTTTTCTTTAAATAAAGGGTGAGTTTGTATCACCTTGGGATGAACTTTACTGCTTGAATGAGCAAGAAGCGGGGAGGAGAGCAGAGCTGAGCTGGGTCCTGCAGCCCAGCAGTTGCAGTGGTATGGCTTTAATTTGTCCCTGGGACACTCCAGTAAAAAAAAGGGATTGTTCTGGGAGTTGCTTACATCATGTATCCACTGCAGGATATTAAACACTGAGAGGTTAGAGAACAGGAGAGGCACTCTGTAAACGATGCAGCTTTGATTTCTGTGTCGGGTGGAGTTTTTTCTCATTTTGCTGGTTCTGTATCGTGTTGAACAAATAAAAGTGAGGCTTACATTAATATGCTGCCATTTCCTCATGCAGGTAGAATGTGCTTTATGAAATTTAAGATACAACTATTTTCCTGAGCTCAAACCAAACGTACACCATCACCACCCACAACAAACAAACAAACATAAAAAAAAACCAAACCCTGAGTTTCTTGCACTATTATTTCAAACAGGATTGCTGGCACTACTGCTATTGGAGTTGTCATTAGGAGAGTTTGGTTTTAGTTTCTTATAAATTCCCCAACCATTAACTGTTTCAGCTGAAGTATTCTGTGCCAAGCATCTGCCTCAGATTGAATACATTTTTTTTCTTTTCCAGAACTTCAGCCAAGAATTCAGTGGTTTACAAGAACAGAGCTTATGGAGGGGGGTGGGGGGCTAGAAACTCTGGATTTTCCTTTGTTTAAAAATAGTTGCTGACCTCTTGTTTGGGAAGCACTGATACCCTGATGAGACATGCCAGGAGGAGACTTGGGAGATTGCTGAGAAAACAGTCCACGGGTGATTTGATGGGATGCCAAGTTAGCAACATTTGAAAGGATAATTTTGCTTACGACAGGGAAAGAGCCGACGTGTCCTCCCAGCTAAAACCTGTGGCAATTGCTGTGCACTGGGCACGTGCCTGCCAGGGTGAGCTCTGCCCTGCTGGCAGTTCCAGGTGCTCTCTGCAGCAGTGTCACCTGAGCTGTGGCCAGGGCAGTGCAGTCCATGCCCTGTCCCTCCAGGATGCTCTCCTGGGGCAGAGGTGGAGGAGAAGCAGAGCTGGGCAGGTGGGCACAGACCTTCCGTGGTGTCTCCTGCTCCAGTGCCCCTTGTAGCCAGGTGGAACCTCCCTCGGTGGACACGGAGTCAGGCCCTACTGCTTTGTGACTTAATTAGCAGTTTTAATTCCTGCTGTCTGCAGCTGAATTACCCCGTCAGTCATTGTCCAATGCCCTCAGGCTCGTGTGGAGACTGAAGCCTGAGCAGTGGCCTGTGTTTGCTGGGCTGCTGGAGTGTGTTTGATTCATACACTCATTTCCAGCCGCCGTTGGCTTGGTGCTGTGGGTGTGCTGGTGGAGACAGCAATTATGCCTGATCCATCTTTTTTCTTTTAAATCATTTTTTCACGACTTGGGAGTGGTGGGTTTTTTTACTTTCTAATTTCATATCTCTCTGGAAACAGCCAGAATGTTTGATTTTTGCACTGTGGAATCAAATGACCTCTCACTCTGCTGGCATGAAATAAAGAGTAGCAAATGGAATAAATAACTACTTTGGGGAAGTTAATATAGTACTGACTTCTGAATACCTGTTAATTTTCACTGATCAGAACATGGGGGAAGAGGGAGATTGAATTTGGCTGCCCCTTAGTATTTAGGTATTTAGGTACTTATTTAGCCCCCTTATTTAGGTATCCACCCCTCGGTGGATACCTACTTATGAATAATATCATCCTAAAAACTCCTGAGGGTTTCAATTTTGCTACAGATTTATGTAAAATCTTGTAGAGCATCGATTTGTATTACAGCTTTGTCATACTTCATGGTATACTTTGTTGTTATTCTTTGCATTCCCACATTTTTAATGATGAGCTTAATCTAGGCTTTCTCTATCTCTGCTCTGTTGGTGGGATGTGAAATTTGATGTTTTGTAGCTCCAGGTGTGCAGCACTGAGCTGTTTAGATGGAGAAGATGCTTCTCTTTGTGCACAGCTGTAATTTGGGATTTAGACTGGACTCGTACAGCTAGAAAGGACCCCTGCTTTTCTGGGCAGTGTCTGTGCTGTGAGATGCTTGTTGGATGGCTTTGTGTGTGACAGGCTTTGGCTCCAGTAGAGGCATTTTAAATGTATTTTAAATGTATTTAGCCAAGGAGAGCTGCACCTGCCTCACCTGGGTGTAAAGCCTCTGCCTCCAGGAAAAGCTGACGTGACCCTGCCTGAGCTTGGGGTCCTTCTTGACTGGGTCTCTCAGCAGGTCTGTCCTGCTGTGTCTTCAAATCTTTGGCTTTTAGATGGCCTTATTTTTACTGTTAAAAACAAGAAGCTGTGTTTTATTTGGCAGAGTGACTAATTGCTATATTTTCTATCTTTTATAGGTGCTCAGAAAAACCCAGTGTTTTATGACAGATGTTACTGAGCTCTTACTGTATCAAATGCCTTTGTGCTTCTCTTTTTCATAATTATACCCTGGATAATTCTGGAATGAAATCTACTAAAGGAATTCAGGAATAGGGAACTCTCTTGCCATGTGTATGTGTTGAACATGCTCCCTTGTCATTCCATCACAGTGAGAAGAGGGAAGAGCAAGGAATTCTAAGTGGTGTTCCCTATTTTCTGTAATTCTCTCCCCAGCTGTATGTGCAGATGTGAATGCTGAGGTCACCTGTCAGATTTCATTTGTTCATCTGTAGAATGGAAATGACTACAGCACTTGATTACCTTTTTGTTATCATAATGTGGATAAGGGAAAAAAAATTACTTTGGGATAAATTGCAAGTTCTTTTTACAATAATACCTGCAGCTGACTGGGGAGTACTGTGAATTATTGCTGGTACATTTTTATTGAGGGATAACCCCAGTCTGATAAAAGATCAGGCTTACATGACAGTGCTCAACAATTCACTGCAGGTGCCCATTCGTTACATTTTCACATTGTTTCTGTAAGCTGATGTGTTGTGCTTTGGAATGTCAGCAAGCTTCTAAAGGGAATTTTTCCAATTGTATGTGACATAATGGAATTGGAATATTCTCCTTTTGGAGTGTCACCAGGAGTCTGGAGATAAAAGGGTGGTGCTGACTGGTCTTGAAAGGCAAATGTGGAAACACCTATAGTGCAAGGTGCATCTGGAAGGTCTTTACTGCATGATACCCTTGTTCAGAGAAGCAGAGATTCGTGTGTTGCCTTGGCTATTTCACGGATTAAAGTTGGATATCGCTGTAGTTCAGCCTCAAAGCTTCACAAGTCCTCAAAGCTTCAGGCTTCCATTGAACTTTAGTCTTGGTTTTGAAAATTCATTTAGAATTAAATTAGCTGTAGCGATGAAACTGTGGCACTTAAATAGGACTCATCAGATGACATTTACACATGATCCTGTAGTGCAGTCATGTCAGAACTGGTTTGAGGTAAAAAAAAAATCATGCCTCTAGGCAATATTGTTCAGGAAAGTCACAGAATGCAGGTGCTGATAATGACAGCACTGCAATCACAGGGGAGCTTTATTAAACCAAATTATTTCTCAGTGAGCACGGGGCCTGTAGCTCCTGATGAGTGGGCAGCACTTTTTGGGAATCCATCCCGTTTGCACAGACTTGTAGATAAAGTTAGGATCCTAAACTACTCTCTGCTCCAGTGATCACGGAAGAGTAAGGAATGCTTCCAGAGGATAATTCACATTGATGGGATGCTTTGACTCCCAAAGGACCTTTCTTCTTCCATCTACAGAGTAAGTTCATATTTCTGGGCATCAAATGGGGGTGAAAATCTCTCTTTTCTGTTACCTCTGCTCTATTTTGTGCTGTATTTGGTTATCCAAATATTGCTCTAATAAGTTATCCAATCTTCTTAGAAAACAAGGTGGGAGTTTCCAGCCTCTGCTTCTGTTAAATTTCTGTTTGTTATTGAAGAAATACACTTGGATTTATATTGAAATATACTATACTAAAACAGCACAAAAGTAAACAGCACTTTAAATAAGTACAGGGTGAATATACAGACACCCACCTCAACCCCCCCTTTTATAATTTTTAATTTGTCTCACCACATTTCAGGTTTTAGCTCCCTTAACTGAAAATGAAATCAAACAGTGTGAGCTCTTGGGAAACTGTTTTGAAGATCAGAAAATGCAAACCACATGGTACATTCCCCATGTGAAGATTTAGTGGAGAAATCTATTTTCATTGGGAAAACAAACTCTACTGGGTTTACTAAGTGACATTTCAAAGCAGTTGGAGATGAAAGGACTGTGGTCTAATTCATTGCATATGTGATATTTCCTGGTGGATAGGTGTTATGGTGAGAAAGAAGCCAGAGAAATGCAGTAAAACTGAGGGTGTTTTGGTCCAAATTGGTGCTTAAAAATGGGTCTAATCCCATTTTTCTATCTAAAAAGTGGTAGATATCCATGATCAGAAAGTGACAGAGTAGCTGTGCAAGACTTAGCACTGTAATACTTTTAAAATGAGACTGTCTAAAGCTCAAGCAGTTTTAGCTGAGGTTTTTCATGCTGTGTGTTTTCTGACTGATTCAGAAGAGTCTCTGTGAAGTGGTTCAGTTGTTTCTGAGAACAAAGGCAGCTGGAGAATCCTGAGTTCTAGCCAGCTACAATAATTTCCAGGAGCAGCACTAGTTGGGTTAAATCCTGTGATTTTCACTTTTGGGAGGCAAAGATAGATGGTGTTTTCCTTAATCTCTCTTTCTGAAGTGATGATGATGTATGAATGCTAGCATTCATTTTTGCTAAGTAAGATTCATGACTGCAGATAACTCCTGCAAACATGTCCCTGCATTACAAAAAGGCACAAAAAAAAGGGGGGGGGTGAAAATATTTTGAAGCTTTTGGTCTAATTCCACGAAAAATCCATTCAAAGTCGCCAGACTCGAGTGAGAAAATTGCAGAATTATTACTGCAGGATTGAGGTGGTGGCAGCAGCCCGATTCAGGGAGTCTTGTCTTGGGGGAGCAGTCTGCCTGTGGGATGGCAGAGCTGCAGGTGGGTTTTGCTGGGTTTGTTCCTCTCTGTGAGCCCTGGTGGTTCCAGTTTGCAGGGGGAGAGCAGCAGAGCTCTCAGTGCCTCCTTCTCCAGCGAGGAGGAAGCACTCGGGGCACGCCAAGGGTTAAGGAACAGGTGCTTCTCCACAGGCCTGCTGTCTCATTTTGCACACAGGATGGATAGCTTCCTGGGAAAAAATCCCAGTTTTTGGGCTGAAGGAGGGTATTGTCTGCAGGCCTGGGCTCCGTTTGCTCCAGGAGCTGGAAGGTGTGGGGCTGGTCAGGCTTTGCCTGGGATCTGGGAGCAGCTCTGGCAGTCTGGGAGTGAATGGTGTGGCTGTCGCTGCTTTGCACGCTCAGTGGTGGTGGCAGCATCCTAAAACACGTTTTAACAGCCCTTCAAAGGCCACAGCCTTGTTCTTAGGAGCCAAATGCAAGCCACAGAAGGAAGATAGGCAGGGGATATCTGGTTCTAGGCATCTTGCATTTCCTCTCTGCAATTTCCCTTGGCGTTCAGGACTCCATTTCCTGAATCCTTCTTTTACCTTCCCTTGCTGTAGCCAGACGTGCTGGATAAGTTTGCAGGTTAATTTGTGTCTTGTGGAAGGAGCAAAGATTGTAGAAGGACAAAGAGAAGTTTAGTGACACTCTGGGGAATTATTTTTGGTTCTTGTTCCTGCTGCACAGCACTCTGCTGGGGGAAAAAAGGCACATTTCTGTTATGCTTTGATATTTTTTTATAGCTGTCCCTAATGTAAGCAGGCGATTTGATCAGAACTTACACTGATATGGAATCCTTCAGAAAATCAGGCCACAGGTTTTCTAATTAGGCATCTGTATTAGCAGATGCTTCTGAGAGTGTAGCTGCTAATTTTGCTGTGCTGCAGTTCAGCCTTTTAAAATCGTGGAAAATTCTGTTCAAGCAAAGGGCTGTGTAAGTAAATGTATTAATATTTCTGAAGTGTGCTGTATAGTACCATGATAAGCTGCCTAAAAAGTTTATCAGAATGTTCATAATTGAGTGCAACACTTGAATATTGTGTCTTGAATGACTGCATGGGATTATACATAATGATAAAGAAATGGTGAGCAGCTGTCTGTTCTGTCAGCCTTACTCACAAGTACTCTGGAAGAAATAAATTGTCATTAAAGGCTGTATCTTAATGCATATGTATGTGGGGATGAATTAAGTTTAAGTCTGGATTTCCTTATTACTTTTTTAGTGCTTTCCTTGGCAAACGTAACATTCTTTTTTTGTGGAGGAACCTTCTGGCTCATTGTAGGCTATTCCTGCTGCTTTTAATATCCTTTGAGATTGATTCATGAAGTGCCAACATCTTGAGCTGTGGAAAAAGGGTAAGAATCCTAAACAAAGACCCTGGATACACGAGAATAAATTTGAACTCAGACTCTTTCTGTGCCACTTTGATCTGAAAGAGACATCTTGTGATTCAAAGGAGCTTTGCTGTTAACTGAGACCATGAATTTAGTCAGTTCCATTTTGATTAAAAACTGACAGCATTAGCAAAATATATAAAGACAACATCTGGTTCAAGTTTACTGGAGTGATACTTCAGAGAACTAAAAGAGCTGTGTCTGGTAATTGTTGAATGTGTCTGAATGTGATAACTGCTTGGAGGGAAAACATCTCTGTGGCTGGGTGAGCTCGAGAACATTTTGATCCTGGTGATGTTCAGTGATTAATGCTCTGGTTGGTGTGTGTGTCCCTTTCACTGCTGGGAATTCAGCACAGGAGAGTGAAGTTGTGAGGAAGCCAAAGAGCATGGAAGTGGAGGATGGAAGGTTCCATCAGTGGAAGGATGTTGGGATCCCTGGCACACCTGGAGGAGGAGGTGGTGGACCCAAGTGCAAACAGCCTGGAGCTGTGCAAGCTTTGAAAATTTACCAGTGCGGGTCATGGGGAGGAAAACCTGTGGCTTTTGGACTTCTTTAGGTCTCTGAGCAGAGGGTGGGAGAAAAACAATCTCAAAGCAATGTTTTCCTATAAATTAATCAATAAACCTTTGGCTTGCTGTGTGTGCTCTGAGCAGTGTCAGGAGGATCTGCCATTCCCTTTCTGCACACTGCATGCAGAAGAAACACTTTTCCCCCACCAGATTTCAGATGTTGCAGAATCCCCTGAAAGCTCTTTGCAGCTGTCAGGGAATGAGGATTCAACACGTTGCAGAAAAGGCTGAGCACGTTGAAGGTCAGGAATGGTATTGACCTGTATGGTTGAGAAAAATGTTACAAGAACTTCCCCCAGTTTCTAATTTGATGCATTTTTTAGGTTTGAATTTAAATTTTTTCTAGGCTTTGACCCAAAAAAATCAGGCTTTCTTTAAGATCTTTATAAATATTCCTGCTAATTAAGCTATTGACAGTGAAGCTGAGAAAATCCACTTACAGATTTTTTGAGTGTAGTGGTTAATGCTCTGAGAATTACGTTGTCCATTGTATGAAGTTCTTTACAGTCAGCTTACAGAATGAAACTTTATTTGAATGCCAGAGTGGTAATTTCCTTCAGCAAGTAGCAGAAATAGGCTTAAGACACTCCATTAATTAATTTATTTTAAAGAAAGGGAAATACGAAGTGTTTAGAGAGAAAGAAAAGCAGAAGTGTCCTCTTTTAAAGTCTCAGAAGTCTCTTGTTCAGTGGCTCTAGAGTTCCTTGATACTTCCTAGAGTTCCTATCAGTGCCTTACCTGATGATACTTTCATCTGTTTACTGACACATCACCACTGAACTATAGTGCAGGAGATTCTTTAGCTGATAAATCAAGCTTTTATCCTCCTATCCTTCTTGCAAGAGGGCTTACTTGAAAGAAAAATAAATATTTTGTAGGTTCTTCTTACAGTGTGAGCAGAGAGCAGTTATTTGTAGTTCTGAGGGCTTTCTTCTGGGACCTGTTTTGGTTTCCTCAGGAAATGTACCTTACTCTCTTCTCCCTCCCTTAAATGTCATATATTAAAAAAATCTAAGGAGATGGTGGTGTTCAAATAATTGTGACTGAGAACAGAAATCTTTGGTTCAGGCAGCCCAGCAGAGCAGCGTGTGTTTCAGAAACCTTCCTTTAATAAGCAGAAGTGGCCTGGAGGGTTTCTGTGAAGTTGAAGTGGTGTGATAGCACACAGAGATGGGATGCACTGCAGATAAACCCAGGCTGAAATGCAGGCTTCGAGTGCAGCCAGCCAGCCCAGCAGCTCTGCTCCGTGCTGCTCTGTGTGCTGTGCACAGAGAACAGCTCAGCCCAGCCCCAGGTCGCTGCTCCTGCCCGGAGAGGCTGCAGCAGGGACCTGGCTGAGCTCCTGTGCTCCTCACCTGGCTCTGAAGGTAAATCCACCTATTCCCTGCCACGGTAGCAGGTGCAGATTTGGGTTCTGGCCAGATCGTCCTTGACAGGACAAAGTTGGTTTTGTACTTTGTTTTTTGGATGTGGCCGTTATGTTGGCCAAGCTCCCACAAGAAATTATTTTTATGTGCCTAATTCATCCTCGATGAAAAAGACCAATCCATTAAGGATTCTGCACTGTTATGTGTTCTTGTGGTGTATGACATCAGTAGAATGCCACAAGTTAATTACATTCTTAATTACAGCTTTGTATTGAATTAGGGTTGTATTATCCATAGAATAATTGAAAACCTGCTGAGATCACGTCTGCTAACATCTAATTGTATCCCATGATTTTTTTCCCCCTAAACTTTAAATAAAAACTGGCGTTTCATTTAGCATGGTTTTAATTAATTGACATGAGAAATGTAATTAGAGCTGAGGCAACAGACCAACTATCTTTAAAAAACGGCTCAGAAATTAATGCTATTTCGGGGAACAATTAACAGTTTCCAGAGCGGGCTCTATTCTCCTGCATTTCTGGAAAAACCTTGAGCAGGCATAGTTGAAGAGAGGAGTTGCTGCTATCAGAAGAGAAGACAGATTTGAATGTTCAGAGACATTCTCAGTGCTCTTCCAGCTTGAGGAAACTCCATCCCCTCGCAGCTTCAGGAACAAGAAACCTCGGAATAGCCCGGGAAGAGCACGGAGATGGAATGATTCTCCCAGGTGGAGAAGGACAGGGCATGGCTGTGTTGTACCTGCAGCAGCAGCAGAGATTCCTGGTGCCCTGAAAGGCAGGGAGTTTCTTTGCCAGCTTTTACTGACTCCAGAATTACCTTCTGCCTGCCCAGAGTTTCACCTGTGCGTCAGTGAGAGCTGCTTGTGAGCGGGGCTGGTTTCCCTTTCTGCCTTTGGGTTTGTTTGGAAGCTGCTTTGCCACCCAGCATCCAAAGAGCACTGCTTCAGGTAACAGGGAAAAACGTGATTTCCTCTCTTCTTTCTTTCTGCACTTTGCTTTAGCAGATTCTTGCCCTGAATTTCAAGGCTGTGGGTAGCTGAGTTAGGCAGGACCTGGTAGTGAGAACAGTGGTCAGGTACTTGGCCAAAACACTGGGCATCTTTTCTCCCTTTTGGTAAAAATCTTGTCTGGGATCTTAAAGAAAACTCACTGGACTTCAAAGAAGCCATCTGAGAAGGAAATGCAGTGAACAGTGTGTTCAGTGTCAGAATTTCTGAGCCTGACTTCTAATCAGAAGCTTTGGGTCTGTCGTTCTTTTTCAATTTCCTTTTGTAGGAGCCTTGGAAATTGTTTGGGTTTGTGTTTTGTTTAACAAATTATGATTTTTTTTTCCTATTGGTGTTTTTCCATCGAGACAAAGCTTTTAATTTAAATCTGCCTACAACAAAGCTTTAATTCCAGGGTGAAGAATAATGCCTGTTTTGGCTGTTTGCAGAAAGATCTATTTGTTTCAGGACATACAGTTACCTCCTGTGTATAACCTGACTTAGAAGTTTTTCTGTTTGATATCTCTAAAATTTACATGCACTGTTCAGAGCTGCCTGTACATAAATCTGCATCTGCTTTGTTTCTAAACGGAGAGCGTAAGCAGGGGTGGCAGTGCTGTGTGAGAGCAGGTCTGAGAGACCTCGCTGTGCTTGGACACCAGCAGAAAAGCCCTGGGTACATCAACTGAAAGCTGGCTGGCAGCCACAGCACACAGAATGGAGGGAATGTTTGCCTAAAAGACTGGATTGTGTCAGGCGTGACTAAGCAGGAATTTCAGCTAAAATGCGTTAGCAAATTGAATGCTCGGAGCAAAATAAGAACGTTCATGCTCTTATCTTTGTTCACTTGAGACTGGGTTTGGTTTTTAATATAAAACATCAATGGAGGGAGGGAAAGGAAGTTCTGCGGAGTGTTCCTTGATTTTTAGGAATGCTGATGGAGGTGACTGCTGACTATTTTGCCATGGCTCTGTTTACATTCCTTGTGGAATATGCGTGCCCTTTACTCGCCTGTGGCTCGTGGGGCGCTGGGCTGTCAGTCAGGCAGTAAAATACTTTAATTACCCCCGTGCACCAGACAGAGCAGAGAGAAAGGGTGGGAAGGGATGAAAGGAGTTCAAGCTTACTTTCTGACTGTCAGGAGAATGATAAACTGTAAGTCCTGGCTATTATTATCCATCCTTTCTCCAGGAAGGGCATTCCTGATGGAAAGAGGTGTTGGGGTGGATGTGCTTTGCAGGTCCTGCTCTGAGTGTCTGAGGGTATGGGAATGGCCACTGCAGAGTGGTGGCTCCCTGGACTTTTATCCAGCAGCTGAGATAACCTAGAGCTGAGAGGGAGAGAGATTTCCTCCCCCTGCTGCAGGACCATTAGGTTTTTGAGAGGCTGTGATGATATTTTTTTAACTTCTTCCCTTCGTACTCTTAATTTCCTTTTTGGTTTTTTTCCTTGATACCAAAGATGCTTCATCCCAGGTAGAGATCTTCAGCAGTTAAATTGTGCTCACCTGGAATAAATGGGAGCCCCTGTTGCTATAAGGTTTCTGGAAAGCTGTCTCAATTAATTAATAAACAGGTAGGAAGCTTTGCTGCAATACATGGCCCTGCCTGCTCAATCTCTTTTTTGCTGGCCTGCTGTGTTCTTTGTTCATTACTTTTCTAATGATTATGTATGCAGCTCAATGAGCAAATCACCATATTCATATTTGTCCTCTACTTGGGTTTAGCATGTCAAACACTGCTGTTCTGGCAAGGTTCAGGGAACTTCTGGAATGGGAGAACAGGGCAGCTGGAGGTTCACAAATTAGTTAAAAGGTAATTCTTCTGCAGGTTTGTTCTACCACTGTATCCCAATGGTCTTGGGAATATAGGGGAAAAAAGGGATTTAATAATGGAGCAGATAAGGAGTGGTGACCAAAAAAAAGGGCTTTTGGAGCTAGAAACCATTGCCTGGCAGTGAAGGAATGCACTCAGCACAGCCTGGAGAGAGCAGTGGCCACCGTGTTGGACCTGGGATGGAGCTGGAAAATTCTCTGTGCTAGGGATAGCATTAGAGCAGTGGTTCAGCAGGAATCAGCTGTGGGAAATGGTGTCAGAAACTTCATGCAGAGCTGGTGCGTTGGACTCACATTTCCAGAAAATGCTCCTGCAGTCAGGGAATGCATCAGTAGGGACGGTGTGTGTGCAAAAACCTTGTGTTAGGCACAGAAAATTCCTCGCTGAGATCACGTTTGCATCCAGGCCGTTTGCTCCGAGTTGATGCTGGGATAAGCTTTTGGGGGCAGAAAAAGGGCTCCAATAGCCTGAACTGGCGAAGTTAGGGAGCTCAGCTTTTCTTGCTGTGATTTCTGGCAGGTTCCTGGAGGCTGGAGAAGTGAGCCCGTGAAGCGAGCTGACAGTAATGGGCAGCCGTCTGTCTTCCCATCTCCCTGCAGCACTGCCTGAGCCTCCCGTTCTTCAGTGATAATGCTAAATGAAGTACGAGCTTGGCCAGCAGCCAGGTGTCAGCACATGGCAGAAGGTTTTAATTCTGCTTTTAGAAACTAGATAAGTGGTGTGCTAATATAAGCTAATAAAAGCACAACCTCCCTTCTCAGTTGGACAGCTTGAGAGTGAAGATGATGATGACACTGCCATGTTGTAGGGTTTTGTGTTGGAGCCTGTTAAAACTCTGATTATTACAGCTGTCTCTGTAGTGTGCTGCCTCACTATTATAACATCTATTTGATTCTATGCAATGACAGAGCAACCAGATACATTCATTCCCTGGGAAGCTTTTTGTCTCTTGATTATGTGCTTTTTTCACAGTTGTGTTCGGAGTCAGACTCTGCTCAGGATTCATCACTGCTGTCGTTCCTTTTCCATCCCCCTCCCAACTCCAGCCCTGTGTTTCTGAGCAATCACCAGGTTACTGCATTTAGCTGCTTCCTCTCTGAGAGTCCCCAGTTTCTTTGGATGTGCTGGAACTTGTGCCCAGGACGAGCTGATTATGCTGCAGTGTGTGCATTCTGGTGATCACTGCAGACATCTGGTTTCACTGAAGAAATTCGAACTGGAATGCCTCTGAATGCACAAATGGACTGAAATTAGTGTTTTTAACATTAACTGCAGTAGTGCTTTTTAGCCTTTTTCTCTCATTCTCCACAGATTTTAACTCTTTCCACTCTTCAGCAAGTCTGTGCTTGAGTTTGTGTATACTCCTCTGTAGCATCAGAGAAAGGCTGCTTTAATTTTATGGCTTTGAAGTATTTTTTTTTTAAGATGTGGGATTACTGTAAATTGTTTTAGAGAGATCAGTGAGAAGAAAGTGACCACCTTTCCCAGGTGGGACTGGCTCCAACGCGGAAAGTGAGCATTTCTCCTGTACAAAATGCCAGTTACAGAGGAGCTGGTCATTTGGCACATTTTGGGCACTGAGGAATTTCAGGGTGCGAGTCTGGATTTACAGAGGAGAGTGCTGTTTTCAGTGCATCAGAAAACCAGGTCTGACTTCTGCAGAGCTGGACAGGTGCATTTAAAACCTGCAGCTCCTCTACTGGGGCTGCTGAGCCGACCCAGGACAAGCTGTGCCAGCACACTCGGAAGTGTCTCGATGGCTCCTTTGCCAGGCTGCTGTTTGCCAGCTGAATTTAGCATTCTCCTTCCCCTGATCAATGAATAGATTTTTCCCTCAGATCCTCTTTTATTTTTCGGTTTCCTCTGCAGCTTTTTTTTCCCTGTGGAAGATGAAATCTGTCACAGGGGCTTAGATTTATGAACTGCTGCCTGAGTCGCTTTGTGTGATGTCAGGGCGGGAGAGGAACCGATTGTATCCTTAGAACTGGCTTAAACAGAAAGGCTTTGGATAATTCTGTAGATTTTTAAGATGTTGTGTTGGCTTAAGTGATTAGTGTGAAAGCTTCAAAGAAGACTAAATATTTAAGGCTTTATTCTGCCCTTACTTGTACCCGTGCATATCTCTGGATTTTCACATTTGAATGAAAAAGTAATTCTGCGTCTCCCTTCCACCCCTTCCCTTTTTCACCTCTCCCCCAGTCAGATTGCAGCGTTGGTGTTCTCCCTTCCAGCAGTTGGGGAGCAGCAGTGGAATACTGCCAGGTCCATGGGAATGGGGGAAGGCAGTGGATCCCAGTGGCACACAGGACATCACCCCCTGTGTCAGCGATGACTGCTGAATGCTGCCCTTCTCCTGATCCCATGTGCCATCTGTGTCAGTGCTGTGACTAGGAACTGTTCATTCAGTCAAGGTGAGAAGCTCACTCAGCCTGGAATGAGCTTTTTCCTGTCCCATTGTGTGTTAGGGAAGGCAGAATTCGGGTGGGCAGGACTGACTTGATCCACTCTGTTCCCTTGGAGTATCTCATTAGGGCTTCTCACAGTTCATGTGTAGCTGAGCTGTGGATTTTCTTTGCTGGGTGAGTTCTGGTTCTTGCACTGCTCTTCAGCTCCCCTTTCAGAAGCTGATGCCTGAAAGGGTGTGCAGTGGTGCAGCTCTAAGGGAAGTGTGTGTTCTTGCTTTGCAGCACCATTGCTGTGTGCTGGGGTTCCTGGGCACGCTGCAGGGCTGGGCTGGTGGCACAGCTGGCAAATGCTGCCAGCCCAGATGAGACATCAGTCATTGCTGGTGAGGGTTGCTGAATTGGTCAAGAGATGTATTTTCCTTGTTGGCCTTTGCATCAGCAGTAGCCCAACAGGGCAGCTACTTGCCTTCTGGCCCGGGCAGCCCTTCCTATGGGTGTTTCCTGCCCTGGCTTTGTATCCTGCCAGGTCTGGAAGTGCCAGCCCTCCCAGGAGCACTCCTGGAATTGCTCAGAGGGACTCTGTTGGGCAGACTCGGAGTGGGGATGCTTTCCCCAAGAATGGACTGCTCAGGCCCATTCAGCTGATGTGTGGGAGGAGTCTCTCAAATGTCACTTGCACGAAAATGAATGCAGTAACTGTGGCCCTGAGACAGGTTATAAACTGAGCTGCTGGTTAGCCATGTGTGCTGTGGTGACCTCTGCCAGCCACAGCAGGCAAGCAAGGGCACTGCTGTACGCTGCATAAAGGAGGATGCTGATTGTTCAAGATGTGGAGGGAGTTCCACCCCTGGAGAAAAGCCTAGAGGACTTTTTATTATAGCTTTGAAGGGCACAGCATTTGCTGTGGTGATTCACTACTTCTGCCAGTTTGTAGTTGAAAGGTGGGCTCTCTTCATTCAAATGGATTGATGGCTCTGAAGAAAGCAAATTTAAGTTGGTTTTTAATCCTTTTTTTTCTTAAGTAAGAGCATTGCTTTTCTCCCAGCTGTGCAGAAAGTGAATCTGATTGCTTTCAGTTGTTCCTTTGTGGGATTCACTTAGGTTCCCTCACAGTAACTGAGGAAGTGACTGACTTTTTCATTATACTTTTGATAGTACAGATTGGCATAGAAGGTCCCTCTTGATCTTTCATGAAGTGAAATTGTGATTCAGGAGAAGGAGGGAAGAGGGAAAATCTTTTTTAACTTCTCCCTCTCCCCTGCTCGAGTTCTTTCTATAAATCATTCTTGTGCAAGGGAATAATTGCTACTGCTTAGTAAAATCACTTGGAATGTATCACCAAGGTGGCAAATGGTAAAGCTTGAGAGCTGCTGAGGAGTCTGTAGGGCTTTGGAGTTGATAGTGGAAGGCTGTGAGCTCTCAGGGGGGGTCTGACTTCAGGAATCCTGGATCCCAGAGAGACTCAGAATGACACTTGGGCCCACAGCTGAGCAGCAAGACTCAGCTGATGCTTTGGATTAGGATTTGTTGTAATCTGGCTGTTCCACACCTGGTACTTGAAAATAAAGTAAAACCTAAACTGAAAATGGAGCATTCTGTCAGAGTGGGTACTTTTTCTATAAGAGTCATTATTCTATTCTTTTTGTAAGAGGATAAGGCTTCACTTTATTTACCTCTGCAATAATCAAGATGCAAGGTGTCACAGAAACTAGTACATTCATTTAGCTGTTTGCTTTGGTACTTCTTTATGCTTAAAACACACACTCAAACTGTGTTCCTGACTATTCCCTCCCTGCAAAAAAAATTAAAAAATTAGTGTGTAAATATATTTATAAAAATATTTTGATGAACTGCTTCTATGCCTGCCTCACACTCGGTGTGCACATGGGATGTTCTCTCCCTCGGGTTTGTGTGCTCACTGGTGCCCTGGTCTGTAACCGATGGGATGAGGAATATATTGATAAATATAAAAACATTTTGATGAACTGCTTCTGTGCCTGCCTCACTCTCGGTGTGCACATGGGATGTTCTCTCCCTTGGGTTTGTGTGCTCACTGGTGCCCTGGTCTGTAACATGTGGGATGAGGAATATATTGATAAATATAAAAATATTTTGATGAACTGCTTCTATGCCTGCCTCACTCTCGGTGTGCACATGGGATGTTCTCTCCCTTGGGTTTGTGTGCTCACTGGTGCCCTGGTCTGTAACTGATGGGATGAGGAATATATTGATAAATACAAAAATATAAAAACATTTTGATGAACTGCTTCTATGCCTGCCTCACACTCGGTGTGCACATGGGATGTTCTCTCCCTCGGGTTTGTGTGCTCACTGGTGCCCTGGTCTGTAACCCGTGGGATGAGGAATGGGCAGGTTGCATTTCAGCTCAGTGACAGATTGCCAGGGGAAGGCAGGAGGGCTCTAAAGCCGTTCATTTGTTGTCTCTGGGGAGAGGCAGCCATCCATCCATCCATCCAGCTGAGGCAGCCACTTAGGAAATGTGCTGCCTGCTCCTGGGGATTCCTTGGGTTAATCACGTTGGGTGAGCAAGTTTCAGGGAGAGAACTGCCCACGTGGCTGCTGAAGCAGCCTGTGGAGAAGAGAAACTGGTGTAATACCTGGTATTTTTCATGAGAATGTCATTTCACATAATAAATTTAGAGTATTTCTTCATCCCCTGTGCATGTCACTGCCTCTCTGTGGCTCACTCTGGAAGACTTTAGACAGTGTATTGGTTTTGAGCCCACTTCTTCCCAGCTCCTCCCATATTGCTTCCTTTGGTGTCATTTTCTACAGTTCCACCATCCCTCATCAACTGCCCCCTTCTCACCTCACCTTTAGCGGCTCACCAGCTGAAAGAAAAGTGATGTGAGTCCTGGAAACACCTGGATTTGTACCCCTTAACACTTTTTATCCTGCCTTTGTCCCTGAGGAGCCAGGCCAGCTGACATTGCAGGGAGCAGGAGCTGGGTGGGGATTTGCAGGCTCAGAAATGAGCTTATGGGCTCACTGGAAAAGGAACTGCAAACACTGGGTTCGTAGCAGCATCAAAAACCTGACTTAGTTCTTTTCAGAAGGAAGTGGAGGATGAGAGCTGTATGTTACTGAGACGCTGCCTCATTTAGCTGTATCTTCTCCAAAATCTGGATATTATTAGAGTGCCACGAAAGTTTAGCTGGAGCAAAGGAATATGGGATCTCTGTTAATATTGAAGAAGCCCTTTGACTTGTACCAATTGAGAATGTGATGTTGTAAATAGACTGTTAATAAGGAAGATGCTGTAAAGCTGGGTATTTTAAATACATTTATAAGTGGAAGAAGCCTTTTTTTTGGTGCTGGTATTTAAATATTGTAATTTGCTATAAACAGTAGTTAAGAAAATGGAGACATTTGTGCAGTTATGTTCTCCAGTTCTGGTGACTTGAACCTATTTTCAGTAAAAACTCTTCAAACGCATCCTAACTTGCAAAATGAGTGTGCTTCATCATACTGAAAAGCATATTTTACCACAAGGTTTTCACTAGAAATCAATATAGAATATTGTGCTTGTTGGAACTATTCTAACACTCTTCTACTCATGCAAGAGAATTTCCCTTTTCCCCCAAGATCTTTGGGTTGCTTTTCTTTCATTTACTTGCTTTGTGACATCTTCTTTACTTTCCTTCTGTAGGAGACTAATTGCAGGAGCTCAGCTATTTTGTGCTTTGAGGAATTAGCCATTAAATAGCAGCGACTTAAGATCCTCTTTGATTGATTACATGTAACTGTCTGAATTGCAACAGTAATTCAATGTAGCAGCCCTTGCTTATGAGGTGTAAAGTAATTTATCCTGCTAATAAAACATCATTGTATGCTTGCTAAGAGAAAATACTAAATTAATTTCTATTACTCTGTGTTTTTATATATTGATTCTGTTCGAATATCTGCAGGAATATGAAAAAATGTTCACTTGCTTCTTGTCAGGAAGATGACTTTGAAATCCTTTGCAGTGGCAAAAATCAAGACAAAACTGCCAAACAGGAGTTGTATTCTGTGAATGTAAATAGGTTCTGCTCCGTAATTAGTGATTTTCTAGGGCCGGACTGTGTTTTGCTGGGAAAACACGTTTGATGTGTACCATCCCTAATTTCTGCAGTCCTGAACAGGCGGGCTCTGATTCTGCTGTAATGAGCCGTGCGTTAATGTCACAGCCTTGTGTCCAGGCAGGAGCCAAAACACCGTGTCTGACTTTGTAAGGAATGCTGCAGTCGCCGTGTTGCCTCCGTGGGTAGGCTTTTGTTCCAAACGTGCCCCCAGATATTGCCAGTTCCCACTGAAACCTGCAAAGCTTCCTCCACTTGTGCTGGCCTTCGCTCCATTTGCCAACTTTCCTGGAAAGCGCGAATGTTTCAAACCACTGGGGGAATTGTTTGTTTGTTTGTTTCCTTGTTAGTTTTAGAGCAGTGGGATTTAAAACAGTGGAGCTGACTAGAACTGGTTCTATTTCAGTTATGTTTCAGCTGTTTGTTTCCATTTTGTTTTCTTTCTTTTTTTTTTTTTTTAAGCTGTGAGTCACACAGAACAGAGATAAGGGTTTGCTGTGTGTCTCAAGGTGGAAAGTCTTGCAGCTATCAGTTTCTTAGTGTCATTTAATATTGAGCCCTTGCTTCTCTGCTCTTATCAGTAACTTTTGCATGTGGCTTGTTAGTTGTTTTATTCTTTTTCCTCAAATGGTTTTCTGCTATGATGTTGTTTGTGGTTTTTTTTTTTTTGTTTTGGTTTTTTGTTTTTTGGTTTTTTTTTTTTTATATTTGAGCTGTGATTTGAAATCTTGCAAACAGAACACAGGGCTTGGCACAGGTACAGTCAGAGCCAGGAGGACACTGACTGACTTCAGGGGCTGTTGGTATTGAGGGTGACTTGCCAAACCCTAATGAGATGTGCAGAGCCCAGGTGAGTGGAATTCCTCCTCCAGCTGTGGGAACAGCTGTGCTGTGCCAGAGCAATGCTCCCCACGCACTGTCCTTCAGGCAGCAGGGCTGGGGGCTGTGCTGGGCTCCCTCTGGGATCCCATCCTCGTGGCATCTGCAGCATCCCGGGCGTTGGGAACGGTCACAGACCGACACAAAGATTGTTGCAGTTGTGCAGAAGGTTCCAGGTGGCTCCCGCAGGGTGCAGATAAGGAACATGCAAGTGTAAACCCATGTCTGTGGTAAAGGTGGGGCTGGGAGGTGGGTTCCCCCCGAGCTGTGCTGCTTTTCAGGATGTGGATGGCACGGTGAGTTTGTACAATGAGTCTCACCCAGTTCCAGCGCTTGGATTCTTTGTCTGCGCGTAGTTGTTACTCCCGAGAGTATGTGCTCATTCATTGCATCTCCGTGTGGCAGTCAAAGAATTAATTACTCTGAGAAGGGACAGGCCTCTTCTAAAGAGTTTCCCAACTCCAGCTTTTAATGGCTCAGTGTTCCCCGCTGGGGCTGCAGCGCAGCTTGTCAAAGCATTGGCGGCGGCTGCACGGGTCAGCGGCTCCCAAAGCGCGACACTGTCACAGCGCCCACCTCGCTGCTCCTCAGCCCCAATTCCTTGGGGCTGCACGGACTGGGGGAGCTCAGAAGGGGAAACTGTGAGCCCCCGAGTCGTTGTTCACAGGAAACGGATTCTGAGATTCTCATTAAAACAAACAAACAAAAAAAAAAAGCAGCGCTTTATTTGAGCGGGCGTTGCCGGCACGCTCAAGCGCTCGCCTCGCTGAATCCTTCCGAAGCTGGTTGTCTGAATGGCCTCAGTGCTGCTGGATGTTTGTTTCATTATCTAATGTCCCTTATTGATTTTCATTAAAAACATGTCAGCATTGATTTTTCTAAAGCACCCTCGGAAATGCATTCTGACCCTTTTTTTAATGTTGAATCCACTGCAGAGTCTCCCACTGAATCGGTCTAAAGCGGGATTATTTTCTGACTGAGAAATGTTGATTAAATATTTTGATGTGTGAGTGGTTAAGACCCCTTTAAGAACAAAGGGTGCCACGGGGAAATGAACTGAGGCAAGGGAGAGGCTGAAAGGGAGGATGCTGTAAACCAGGCACTTTGTCCATTCATGCATTGTTATTTAAAGTTAGCACTGGAAATAAGCTGAAGGCCTGGTGCTGTGTTCCCACTCCACATTGTATTGACATGGTAGGAGAAAGGAGATACTAGTTTGAAATGTAGTTGAAGCTGAGTACAGAAGATTATTGTCTTTTACCTCATTATGATGACTTTTCAGGGAGCCTGGTGTATTTCTTGTGTAAGTTTTAAAATGCTGACAGTCACAGAATTTAAATTGCCAGCTGATTTTGTCATATGCCTGTGTCATTTTCCTGCTCTCCTCCTCTTGCTCGTAGTGCTGATTTCCCATCTCTGAGAAATGGGTTCTCAGGCACTGCACTGATGAGCAGTGACACATGAGTGATGTTCTGGGGTCCCTCACAGTGACTCCAGCACAGCTGCAGGACGAGGAGCTCGCTGCTCCAAGACTTGTGCTTATGCTCCTGCCTTAGTTACCATTCCCAGAACTGACACACAGCTGAAGTTCAGGGACTGGAAAGTTCTGGTACTGCTGAATTGACTATTGCATTTAAAGCAGTGGCCTGCTTTGGGTAGTAGTGTGCCACAGCAATCCAAATTCATGTCTGGAAACAGGAAAAGGCTTTCAGAGTCAGCTTTGTGTGCACCTCTTTCTAAAGACAGACTAAGTGGTTTCCCTATAATTCTGACTTGCTCCTCCCACCCCATAGTCTGGATTTTGAGTAAATAATTTTGCTTTTTCTCTAGATTTTTATATTTCTGAGGCAGAACATGTGATTGTACAGCAGACTCTCATGTCTCAGAGAAACAACACTTTACACTCATTAGGTAATTAATAACCTTATTTGCCTGGCTGTTGCATCCCTCGTGTTCTTACACTGCATGAGAATGTGCTACTTGAACAGTAATGCCATCAGCAGACCTGGTGAGGCAGGGGGAGTGTGTTCACAGCTGAGGGAAACAACTGCTTGTTGCTGGAATATAACCCTGCCACTGCTTTGCTTAGATAGCAAGGTTCAAGTTCAGTTACACAATTTTTTTGGGAAGAAAAAAGTTTCATTAATAGAAAAGAATATCAAAAAACTCACTATGGATGAGCGACTTGGTGTGTGGAAGTTTCCAGCAGTTGCCCTGCCCTAATATTCCCTTTTTATAGGAAGAGAGTAGAAATGAAAAGTACAATTTTTAATTGTAAAAATTTTAAAAATTAAAAAATTACAAAAATTTAGAAAAATTTGTAAAAATACAAAAATCTCTTGTGTGCTGAAAAATACCTGGCCAGGTGTGACTTGTGTCACATGCAGGGAAGGGTCAGGATCTGATCCGGGGGCTGTGTGTGACACACCTTGTGCCAGGTGTCCCTTGCAGGGCTGTGTGACACACCTTGTGCCAGGTGTCCCTTGCAGGGCTGTGTGTGACACACCTTGTGCCAGGTGTCCCTTGCAGGCTCTGTGTGACACACCTTGTGCCAGGTGTCCCTTGCAGGGCTGTGTGTGACACACCTTGTGCCAGGTGTCCCTTGCAGGCTCTGTGTGACACACCTTGTGCCAGGTGTCCCTTCCAGGCTCTGTGACACACCTTGTGCCAGGTGTCCCTTGCAGGGACTCTGTGACACACCTTGTGCCAGGTGTCCCTTGCAGGGCTGTGTGTGACACACCTTGTGCCAGGTGTCCCTTGCAGGGCTGTGTGTGACACACCTTGTGCCAGGTGTCCCTTCCAGGCTCTGTGTGTGACACACCTTGTGCCAGGTGTCCCTTGCAGGGCTCTGTGACACACCTTGTGCCAGGTGTCCCTTCCAGGCTCTGTGTGTGACACACCTTGTGCCAGGTGTCCCTTGCAGGGACTCTGTGACACACCTTGTGCCAGGTGTCCCTTGCAGGGCTGTGTGTGACACACCTTGTGCCAGGTGTCCCTTGCAGGGCTGTGTGTGACACACCTTGTGCCAGGTGTCCCTTGTGGGGTCTGTGTGTGACACACCTTGTGCCAGGTGTCCCTTGCAGGGCTGTGTGTGACACACCTTGTGCCAGGTGTCCCTTGTGGGGTCTGTGTGTGACACACCTTGTGCCAGGTGTCCCTTGCAGGGCTGTGTGTGACACACCTTGTGCAGGTGTCCCTTGCAGGGACTCTGTGACACACCTTGTGCCAGGTGTCCCTTGCAGGGCTCTGTGACACACCTTGTGCCAGGTGTCCCTTGTGGGGTCTGTGTGTGACACACCTTGTGCCAGGTGTCCCTTGCAGGGACTCTGTGACACACCTTGTGCCAGGTGTCCCTTCCAGGCTCTGTGACACACCTTGTGCCAGGTGTCCCTTGCAGGGGCTCTGTGACACACCTTGTGCCAGGTGTCCCTTGTGGGGTCTGTGTGTGACACACCTTGTGCCAGGTGTCCCTTCCAGGCTCTGTGTGACACACCTTGTGCCAGGTGTCCCTTGCAGGGCTGTGTGTGACACACCTTGTGCCAGGTGTCCCTTCCAGGCTCTGTGTGTGACACACCTTGTGCCAGGTGTCCCTTGCAGGGACTCTGTGACACACCTTGTGCCAGGTGTCCCTTGCAGGCTCTGTGTGACACACCTTGTGCCAGGTGTCCCTTGCAGGGACTCTGTGACACACCTTGTGCCAGGTGTCCCTTGCAGGGCTGTGTGTGACACACCTTGTGCCAGGTGTCCCTTGCAGGGCTGTGTGTGACACACCTTGTGCCAGGTGTCCCTTGTGGGGTCTGTGTGTGACACACCTTGTGCCAGGTGTCCCTTGCAGGGCTGTGTGTGACACACCTTGTGCCAGGTGTCCCTTGCAGGGCTGTGTGTGACACACCTTGTGCAGGTGTCCCTTGCAGGGACTCTGTGACACACCTTGTGCCAGGTGTCCCTTGCAGGGCTGTGTGTGACACACCTTGTGCCAGGTGTCCCTTGCAGGGCTCTGTGACACACCTTGTGCCAGGTGTCCCTTGCAGGGCTGTGTGTGACACACCTTGTGCAGGTGTCCCTTGCAGGGACTCTGTGTGTGACACACCTTGTGCCAGGTGTCCCTTGCAGGGCTGTGTGTGACACACCTTGTGCAGGTGTCCCTTGCAGGGACTCTGTGTGTGACACACCTTGTGCCAGGTGTCCCTTGCAGGGCTGTGTGTGACACACCTTGTGCCAGGTGTCCCTTGCAGGCTGTGTGTGACACACCTTGTGCCAGGTGTCCCTTGCAGGGCTCTGTGACACACCTTGTGCCAGGTGTCCCTTGCAGGGCTCTGTGTGTGACACACCTTGTGCCAGGTGTCCCTTGCAGGGCTCTGTGTGACACACCTTGTGCCAGGTGTCCCTTGCAGGCTGTGTGTGACACACCTTGTGCCAGGTGTCCCTTGCAGGGACTCTGTGACACACCTTGTGCAGGTGTCCCTTGCAGGGCTCTGTGTGACACACCTTGTGCCAGGTGTCCCTTGTGGGGTCTGTGTGTGACACACCTTGTGCCAGGTGTCCCTTGCAGGGACTCTGTGACACACCTTGTGCAGGTGTCCCTTGCAGGGCTCTGTGTGACACACCTTGTGCCAGGTGTCCCTTGCAGGCTCTGTGTGACACACCTTGTGCCAGGTGTCCCTTGCAGGGCTGTGTGTGACACACCTTGTGCCAGGTGTCCCTTGCAGGCTGTGTGTGACACACCTTGTGCCAGGTGTCCCTTCCAGGCTCTGTGTGTGACACACCTTGTGCAGGTGTCCCTTGCAGGGGCTCTGTGACACACCTTGTGCCAGGTGTCCCTTGTGGGGTCTGTGTGTGACACACCTTGTGCCAGGTGTCCCTTGCAGGGCTGTGTGTGACACACCTTGTGCCAGGTGTCCCTTGTGGGGTCTGTGTGTGACACACCTTGTGCCAGGTGTCCCTTGTGGGGTCTGTGTGTGACACACCTTGTGCCAGGTGTCCCTTGCAGGCTCTGTGTGACACACCTTGTGCCATGGTGTCCCTTGCAGGGCTGTGTGTGGCACACCTTGTGCCAGGTGTCCCCAGCAGTGGTTCCTGACCTTCTGGTGGCACATACACGAACCCCACGAGGCAAAGCCTCGGGTGTCTCTGCCGTGATGCCTCTCAAACCTCTTGACGTGGCTCTCCCCTTCCCTCGGTGCACGTTGAGCTCTCAGCCTGCTCCTCTTTCCTCTGGCACTGTGCTGCATTCCTGGCACTCCTGGCTGTTAGCAAGGCTCAGTGTTCTGCAGCACGGCAGGTTTTTTACAGGGCTAGGCTCCCTGTGGGTGCTTGCTGAGCTCCCTGAGGGTTTGAGAGTGGGACCAGCTGGTGTAGCCAGCCCTCCCTGGCACTCTCCACCCCAGCAGGTGAGCATGTCTCTAAAGGCACATAAATTCAGATTTCTCACCTCTGCTGGGCACAGCTTCGTGTAAGCACAGCTCTTGTTGTGCAGAGCAGGGCTGGAGCCGCAGCAGAGAGCTCCACGAGGCACAGAGGTATTGTAACTGCAGGTGAACCCAGAGCAGAAATGCTGACGTGTGACTCCAGCTCAGAAGCTGAATGATTTCTTTATTAGAACTATGCTAGCATACATTCATATACTATTTACAGGAGATACTAAAACTACAAACCTGCTTTTCTAACTACCAAATCTAACTCACAACTGGTGACCCTCTCTGAGAGCCCAGCCACAGGTGGGTTGGATTGGGTTGGGTTGGATTGGATTGGATTGGGTTGGGTTGGATTGGGTTGGATTGGGTTGGGTTGGATTGGGTTGGATTGGATTGGCCACCAGCCCCAAACAATCCTCACCAGAATCCAACCAAGCAATCACCCCAGGGACACAATTCTCCAAAGACATTCCACATGGGAAAAACAAGGAGCAGAAACTGAAATTGTTTTCTCTTTCTTCTCTCTGTGCTCCTCTATGAAAAAATCCGGAGAGAGACAAGAATGTGCTGCCACACAGAGGTGTCCCAGCTCTGGAGGTTCAGATGGCCCCAGGAATCCAGCCAGTTGTGCAACCCTACACCCCCGGCTGCAGGGAGGGCACGGGGGCTTCTTCCTGCCCCCCACCTGTCACTCAGCTCAGCCCTAAAGGATAAGCTGATCTTTTGAAGTCCAGGCTTAAAATGTTTGAGGCTGGAGGGCATTTGTAATAGGTTACTGGGTTAGCAAGGAGCAGCAGCAGGCTGTGGATGGTATCAGCTTTGCTTTGATCACGCTCTGGAGTGTTGTGCACACACACATGGATTTAATAGCTACTGCTTGATGCTTACCTACACTGTTTGTGTTCTCAAACCAGAGCCACAGGATGTCTGACACCGTCCTTTCCTTGAGCACACACATCCGAGAGCTTTTCCCCAGAGCTGGTGCCTAAGGAAGAAGTTCTTTTCCCTGATAAAACAATGAGGGGACAATGAATGAACTTGTGGGATGTGTAAATGTGTGTCAGTGTAAAACGCTGTGAGGCTGCCCCAGCTTGGAGGTTTCAATGCCACTGAAATCTGGCACAAACCTACCCAGAGCAATGCACTGCAAATACAACTTCTGAAGGGGAAACACCTTCCTTGCCCCTCAAACAACCACACCATAAATTTTCCCCCCTTTTGGTTTTAGTACTGTTGTAAAAAGCCCAGGCCTGCTTTAAAAACCTGAAACTTTCTCTTACAATGGCCGGGGCTGAGCTTTGAGGCACTGCCACAGCTCATTGTCTGTGGAAGAGCCCTTGCTGGGAAGGCTGTGATTTATATCAGCCTGCCTGTCATGGGGTGAAAGGAATGCCCGGTTTTTCATTTTGATCAAATGTTAGGTTTGAAAACCACCCACTGCTGTAAACTCAGTTGGAGTGGAGAGATGAGATGGAGCACATTGCATGCTTTGTTGCTGAGATAGTGTTTTAAGCTGGCTGAATCTGTTTCCCATTGCTGAGTGCAGGGAGCAAAGATGTGGATTTAAAAAAGGGAAAACTAAACTGAGTATTTTTTTGTGTCTGCTCTCAGTGAAGTAGAAGATGGGGTGAGGGCAGTTCAGGAATATATATTGTCTTCAGTGCAGACACGAAAGGAGCAAAAATCTTTGGTGTAGATGAGCCTGTAGAGAAGGTGGGGGTGGAATTTATGGGGGTGAAATTTTCTAAAGGGACTAGCAGAGTTAATCACCTAGTTCCCACTGAAAGCTGCTGGACCTGCCTTTATGCCTAAAACTGGGAGGGGAAGACAAAATAATTCTGATTTGTAGTTGAGTTTATCTTTTTTTCTTTTTTTTTTTTTTTTTTTATTTTGTCTTCTGTTTAGCAGCTTTCACATGCACTGTCCTTTCTGAAAGTTTGGATGCTGATACAATATTCTTTCTATTTAAAATGCACAATAGTTTCTGTGGCTTTTTTTTCTTTTGACTCTGTTGGCAACAGCATAGAGAACTTTCCCAGTTTTGAGTTTCATCACAGATTTCCAGCTTGGACTGCCCTTAAGGTATAAAAGCATCTGATCTGAGTTTGTGGCTTTGAATTTGTGACATTCAGTTTCTGATCTTTCTTAGGTTGATTCTCATTTTGGCTGAATTTCGTGATGTAGAGTAACATTTTACCTCATTAATATGACTTTACATTTACTTAGTCCTGAAATGAGCATAAAAAAATCAGAATCTGGGGTTTTTAAGCTAGAGAGTTGGGAGCAGGCCTTGCTAAGATTGTGTTAAGTAAGAGCTGTGATGAGTTCCTCTGGGCTCTTCTGTTAAAAACAAAGAACTTTGTGCTGTTGAGTGTCTGTAGACTCATGATCACAGTCTTTAGATAGTTCTGTGTGATGCTTATGAACAAGTTTTATGATTAAGGATTGACTGCTATGAGTGAGAAAACCACTGCATCTTGCCCTGCTGCTGTTCCATTTGTAAATGTAAAATTAGAGGTGTAGATAATTTCCCTGCTCTGCCAGCACAGGCTGTACAACCTTGGGCAAACCACGTCTGTGTTCACCTGATACAAGAAGGGATAATGCAGCCTCAGAAGGGTGCTTTGAAGCTGAGCACGTTCAAGATTAAAATATTATGGTGACAGTGGTGAGAAAACCCCCAGTGTGCTCCAAGCAGTGCATTTGATCAGTCCTCCAGGTCACAGGAGATTTAAAGGCCATCTGTGGTACGACTCCATTGACTTCCATAAACCAGGATCAAACGTGACTCATGCATCTGTGTGGTCTGACCCCTTTGAATTCTCTGGTCAAGTTATGTCAGGAAGGGAGAGAAGCACTGAGGTTTGCTATCAGTTTTTATGTGGGTCTTTAGAGGAAACAAAGCCGTGTCAACAGCTGATGGGAGTTCTGCAGTTTTTGTCACAGTTTCAGGGACATGAGGAGCAAGTTGAGATGTGCTTTTCAAGTTACAGTATAAAAGACCTCTGAGTATTTTTAAGGCAGTTAATATGGGTGTTATAAAGGAAATTACTTTTCCCCCCATGAAGTAGTTTAATGCCAGAGCTGCTGAACTAACCAGCTATTATTTTAGGAATACAGTTTAAACCCATTGCTTTTCCATGTTTTTTAAGCCATAGATTACACCTTTATTGGTTTTGTGTTTCCAGACATAAAGAGGGGAGTTACTCTGGGGCTACATAGTTCTGTCCCAGCTGGGAATGGCCAAAAGGGCTGACTGATTACAGTCCCTAACAGTGCTCCACAAAGGTGGTTTGCAAATCTAGGAAAAAATCCAAGGTTTGTTTCATCAGGGCATCAAAGGCTGAGTTTTTTTAACATCAAGCTAGTACTGCTTCCCAGCTGGAATGTGTTAACTGCAGGCATTATTGTCAGAAATGGCAAACATCAGGTAACGTTGCACTGTGGAGCTGGAAATGATTCTCAGACTTCTCTTACAGCTCTCATTCTTGAAATCTATATCCTGTCTTTTCCTTCATAAGGTCCAGGCCTGCGTTTCTTGCTGCTTGGTATTAACTTTGTGCTTGTTCTGTTCAAGGTGTGATTTAGCAGTGAGCAGAGTACTAAATGTCAGCGTTTTGGAATGTTCTTGTCAGAGATGTGGGGTTAGGATAACGTTTGCTTCTCTGTTATTTTGGTGCTGTGTCTGTACCTGGGGAATCAAAGCAGGGCTGAGCTCTGACAGGTCTGGCTCTGTCTGTCTGAGACTCTTTTGCAGATAAGGATTTTAGAGTTTGAGTTTAACAGCCATTCAGAAAACACTCCAGGGCTCCCAGCAGTGAGATTTCTTGCTAGTGAGTGCAAAGGCCATGGAGGTATGAGCTGAAGCTGTTTCTGAGTAGAAATGATGTTCCAACTGTCTCCCCAGCTTCTGTAATGAAAGCTTGCACAGTGCATCTTAGTGTACCATCAGTGAGATTCTTCCTAGTTGATAAAAGGAGATTATCCATTGAACAAAAGCAGTGTAAGTTCATTTAAAGTCCTCCTTATTACGTAAAATGGGAGACATTTCTGCATTTTATCATATATTCATATTTAGTTGCTGCATTTCTGTCACTTAGATCAATCATCTTTGTGCACAATCTCATTTGTTTCATTTGTGGGCTTTCTGGAAGAGAGGTGAAATTATTCACAGCAAAAACTGAAAATATGGAAAAAGCAAGCTTTGATGTGACAGAATGTTATCACAAAGTGGATTATTGCATACTGTACCTACATAGATATATTTGATTCCTTGTTACCAGGTTAAAATGTTAATGCTAACTCTTGCAGGATAACTGGGTACTTACAAGTCACAGAAAAGGAAAAACTTCTGAATTTACTGCTAAATAGGCAGTATAAATTAGGGAATCCTTTGGACCAGTCCCATCGAGCCCTGGAAGTGAGAGGACTTCAATATTTCCTAGAAGCCACAGTCCTGTGATGGAGAGAGATCTGAAAATAGCTGGAGGGTCGGCTCTGATCTCTCTGGTGAGGCTGGAATTTGTCCAGGGGGGCTCTTATCTGTGAGGTTCCCTCCCACACTTCAGTTGTGTGCATTTGCTGCACACGTTTTACTGAGCAGAAAAGGAGAAGCTGAAAGCTGCCTGAAAACCACAGGCTCTGAAGGGATCGGGGGAAAAGAGGGCAAATTCTTTTTCATTCCCATTTGTACAAATAATTCGCAGATTAAGGACTTTGGCTGAGAAAGAGAGGCTCAAGTCTGAAATGTATGGCCCCCATGTGGGCTTCATATGAAGCAGCTGAACAAAATGCTTCATTTCCAAAAGCCACTGCTCAGCTTCCCACTCTGTTCTCAGGGAGATGATGAAGAAGAGAAAAGACGACGAGTTTGCAGCTGATTAATCACTGGGAAACAGTAATCACTGGTGCTGTGTTTGGGATCATTATTCAAGGACTTCCAGACAGAAATAAGCCCAAGAACTACCACAGTAGCTTTCCCTAATTGTTTTTCTGTGCTCAGCCCTACTTTGTGTATTGAGCAAAGCATTCCTCTTCTTCCAGTTTGTGGGCAGTGATCTCTGGGGCACAGATTCAAACCCTCCTGGGGAGTTCATTCTAGAAGCTGACT
The DNA here is from genome assembly GCF_026979565.1 of Vidua chalybeata. Classification (NCBI taxonomy): domain Eukaryota; kingdom Metazoa; phylum Chordata; class Aves; order Passeriformes; family Viduidae; genus Vidua; species Vidua chalybeata. The sequence goes on along the minus strand of NC_071547.1, from coordinate 1,279,442 downwards.
CAGTGTGACCATATTTACAACTTTGAAAGAGGCTGTTTATTATGGAATTCATTCTAAAATCGTAGCTAAGGGTTTATATAGCATGTTTAAATGTATATATCTGCTTGAAAAATAGTTTGAGATAGATCTTTGTCGTGTTTAAATAGGCACAGCCTCTCCAGAGCAGAAAGAAACCAAGCAGGTTTCCACCCACAGAAGTTTGGACCCCTTTGATTTTCCTTTTCGGTGTGTATAATGCATGGAGAGAGAAGACAACCCTCTTTAATCTGGGGAGAATTTAGACACTCATCAAGCACTAAAGAGGCACCATGCCGAGGCTGAGAGCCGAAATCCCAAGGATGAAATCAAGTAATTGCTTTATCTCTTTCTTTTCAGACATCTAGCGAGACGCTTAAAGGCAAAACTAAAAGTAAATGAATGAATCGAGCCACGTGGATTTTAGGGGTGGGTGGATGTATTAAACTTGCAGGGAAAATAGCAGCAAATAGGTGCCATTCTGTGCAGCTGGCAACAGCAGCATTCAGCCTGCAGTGGGGCTCTCTCGGGCTTCAGAAAGGACAAGTTTGATCTGAGCCTTTCTTTTTTTTTTTAATAGCTAGTAATCAATTAACTACCACAAATACTGTGTTCAGCAGTTAACTATCTTCATGTCTGTAATTGCTCTGAGATCCCAGTATTTGCCCAGGCCCTGAGCTGTTGCAGTAGTGATTTAGTGATTTTTCTCATTAATATAATTTGAGAGATTCGTATTTGCGGAAAGACAAAAAGTCTAGAGGAGGGGAGGCAGGGAAGGATTGGGCACTCTTTTTAAATGAGCTATTGAGTCTGCATAACAACATGACCATTTTACAGGCACATTCTGTTGCAGCCAGTTTTTCATACTTTGCAATAGGTTGGGATCTGTTTATTGCTACTGGAGGGCTTTTTTTTTTCCCTCAGCTTTTTCTCATGTAGATGGTTTTATACTTCTCATCTAGGTTAGGAACAAGAAATGCAAATTTTTTACCAGACTTGAATAACCAAGCTGTTTCCAAGGAAAAAAGTTTCAGGCTTGGATGTTAGGTTCTGGGCAAAGAATTTATGGTACTTTTGAGCTCACTTTGTGTAAACCAGTAAATGAATAGTGATACAGCAAACTTAAGGCTAGTAATAAAAAGGTAAAAAAAAACCTATCGTGTTCTTTATTTATGGCAAGGAGGCTCCTGGCTTGTTGGGAAAACGATTGACATCAACTTTCAGCTGCAAAATGAGGAGTTTGCATTACAGACCAAATTTTGCTTAAACCCCAGGGGCCAGATTCTCACAAGAGCTCAGCCTACAAGCTAAAAAGGAAAGAAACGACCAAATTTCTAGAGCCCTGTAGGTTGGGTCTTAGAATTGCTGCTTCTGGGTGCTGCCTGCTCCCAGACTCCAAATGTGGTAATGCAAGTTCAGCCTGAAAGTCTGCACCCTAGATATGTTGTAGCTTTAATTTTGGCCCCTGAGAAGGCCAATTAACTCATACAGACCTAATGACAGCTCATCTGCACTTTAATTAACTGGGGCTATGATCACATTCAGTAGAGGAGCCATACAAAAATGCCACTCACATTTCACTTTTAGTGTTCTGTGTCAGACACCATCAGCCAGGAATGAGCTGCTGCTATTACATTTCATAAACAATCATTTGAAATAAAGAGTTGTCACAGGAGCAGACCTAAGCAGCATTTTAATGTTGCATCAATGGCACTGCTGAGCTGAGAACTACAGAACTCCCCTCCAGTCAGAAAGGAAAGGTCACCAGCTCTTGGTCATGCTCACCTGAGTGGCCAGGGTGTGATTTATTTATTACCTGAGTGTGATTTATCTCTTCCTTCTGGAAGTTACAGATGTAGTTTGGGACATCATGAGGCCACCAGCCCTCCCTTGGCATCTGCCCTGGGAACACCCAGAGTGTGTGTGCCAGTCCTGGCTGCTGGTGGGGGCTGCTTGGCACTGAACTGACTCTCCACAGTGAAGAATTGTGGCAGCAGGGCAGTAAAAAATTCAAAACAGTCACTGTCATGGCCAAGGTGGGAGGATACTTACATTTTGTTTCTCACATCCACTTTCTGAAATGTTTGATTTAAGGGTACCACGTATGTGATGTGGCTGGGGGACCTGAGTGCTCACTGACAGATTTTAGAGGCTGAAACAGCATCCAGCTTTTCCCCTTGTGTCCTGTGTTCCTGCTGCAAACCTTCCTGTCCTGGGCTCAGCCAGCACACGGGGACCCTGTGCAAATGCTGGTGCTCCTTTTAGGACGGAGGAGTAGAGAGCTCTGAGCAATGGTGGGAAATTCAAGTTGCTCTGAAGAAATAAATGATTCCTGCTCAATGCAGAGCTGTGGCAGTTACGACCCTGCCAAAGATGAGATCCATGAGTGCACCTCCTAAAGCACATCACCTTGCTAGAAGTGTAGATGAGAACTCACTCAGGCTCCTGTTTGGCAGCTCCCTGGGTTTAGTGTTTTGGGATTTCTGGGGAATCCTGTTTGGGTGAATCTGCTCAGTCACAGAATGAAACGTGCAAATGCACTGTTTGAGGAATTTGCAGTTCACTCAAATGGTGTAATCAGGGCAGGGGAATGGTAGCATTTAACCTGTGCCTATGTGCTATGCACTGCTGTCACAGTTCATGCCTCCTGGCATCATTATTCTCTGCAGAAACAGAAATACTTCCTGATAGTTCATAGAGGTTCAGTTCTTTGTGGATATAACAGGAATTCTCAACAAAACAAATACATATTTTTAACTATCCAGTCACGTTTGGAGTTGCTAAGCAGAGTTCTCCAGTTCTGTGATTGGTTCAGTAGGACAGTTCTTTGTGTCTGCAGTAAGAGCAGATCAGGCTCAATCTCCAGGAGTTTGATACCTTGGAGCAAGTTCATGGATTCTAAGAGGAGCTGCCAACGCCATCTAGAGTTGAGGCTGTCTGGGATTTCTCATTCTTATAGGAATTATTGTAAGGAAATAACACCTACTTCTCAGCACTTTTGGCAGAAATACTCTAAAAGAAGGAAACAAATACTGTCCATTAGCAGAGTTCCTTTTTCAGCCTCACACTGAGAAGGAGAGATGTGCTGTGTTCCTTCTCTTCACTCAGGGGGCTGTGTTTCATTTTTTCCTGAAGCAGCTTTTTGCTTCTTGAATCCTTTTCCTTTGCTCTTGAGTGCCAGGTCTGGTAAGGTCTGACACACCCAGTAATCCCCCTCATATCTGCAGTTACAAAAACCTGGAGAAATCCAAACCTACCATGGGAACATGCTGGTTTAATCAGGATTTTTATCAACTGTTTTGCTTTGCTCCCCCAAGTGTTTCAGGATGCTTTCATAGTAGGTGCAAGGGAATTCTGGGAGATGGGAATGAGGATTTCTATGTAAAATGTGGCATTTGAAGGGGTTTAGAAGGAAAGGTGAACTGGGTGAAATGTTCAGATCCCATGATTTCCTGCAGAGAATGCCTGTTTTTCAGCGGGGAGGGCTGTTCTGAGGGACTGAAGGAATGGTCTCAGATCCCTTCCCTGCAGCATGCTGGAAGTGGGACTGGAGCTGGGATGAGCAAGGTGATTATCTCATGATAGCAGAAAATTCTTATTTGCTCCATGTCATCCATTAAGAGTTTCATCCTGCTTTGTATGAGGAATGTGATCCTGAGTGCAAGTAGTTAGTTCTTAAATGAGATTGAAAGCAGCCAGTATTTAGTATTTTAGTGAATAATCTAGAGACTAGGAATCAAATCTAGGTGTGCCAACTTCTATCTTACTTCTCTGCCCATTAGCCCCTGCTCACCTTTCAAGATTTGTTTCAATTGGCAGCATTTCTAATGAGAAATGCAGCTTTAAAAACCAAAAGGACATTTGTCTTCTTTAGTTTTGAGGTGCTTTATTGTGAGGCTCGTTATGGTTCAGCTGAAGCTTTTTGAGCTGGGGACAGTGTTGAGGCTGGAAGGAAATGAATGGAAAATGCAAAACAGAAGGAGATTTAACAGGACAGAGTTGTTCATGTGGTTATTTGGTGGTTATGGGAATTAAATCTGCCCAAGAAGTTCCCTACTTGACTGTATCATACAACTGATTCCCACCAACATGAAATACTAATATTCCATCAGCGAGGTTTATTTATGCTCTTGTTGTAATAACTGTAAAAATGCTATGAAAAATCCTTTATTTACATTAATAATGCCACTAATATTTCCTGGATCTGGTGAAGTTATTGCTTTTTGCTGCTTAAGGAGATAGGGTAATTAAAGTATATAAGCTTGAAGGAAAAGGGGGAGAGGTGTTTCTCTGAAAGGAAATGAAGCCAAAACTCCTAGGAAATATTTCTAGCCCACACCAAATTCAGACATCTCCAGCAGAGATATTTGCCAGTAGGTGTTTGGTGGGTCTGTTCCTGAGCAGGGACACTGCCAGGAGCCAGGGTTTTCCTGTGCTCCAGAGGGATGGGATGGCCAGGGAGGATGGATCAGCTCTGGGGCATGGTGAGGCTGGGAGGAACTCCCAGAAAACAGAACTCTGCTGGAGCTCTGGCGATTGCCATTAGTGCTGGAGGAGCCAGGAGCAGAGTGGAGCAGTCACAGTGGGTTTGTGGAGTGAGGGCAAGGTGAGATGGGCTGGGGGGAGAGCAGCACAGCTGGGACTCAGCCCCCCCTGGCCTGCCGGGCACTGCTCTTGGGGCAGATAATTTCAGTAATTGTGCCTGGTGCTGCATTCAGCAGGCAGCACTGCTCACAGCCTTCAGACTGAAAACACCACCAGCAGTCCTGGAAGTGCCTCCAAAGCCTTTAAACGCAAGATAAGGTTGGTGTGGTTGTGAAATGCTGAGCAGTAAATATTTTGCTTGTTTGCTTCTACTTAAAATTGAATCTTGGAGGATTTACATGCAAATTCTATCAAGTACCAATCTTTGTTCAGCCTTCGCTACGTGTTTTGATTTTTTTTTTTTTTTCCTCATTAATTTGAAAGCATTTGGGAAAGGAAAAGAGCCAGTGTTTTCTAATTGGCTGACATAAAGGGAAATTGCTAAATCCATATGTGGGCACCAGACTGTGCTTTGTTTCTTGATGGGGCTAATTTTGCTGAGACCTGAGGGACCTGAGCATCACAAATCAGGTTGCCTGTGCAGGTAGTTCAGTTTAAGAGGCTGGTTCAATTCTCAGCTGTAGGGGCCTGCCAAGGGGGCAGGAGTTACCTCTGCATACTTGAGGAAAGCATTTGAATTGCTGCTGGAATCCAGATTATTTTCTCTGATGAGAACATGTAGCTTTATATATTGGAAAATTTAATTTATCCTGCCCAGATTTTCAGTCAGTCCCAAGAAAGCCAGCAGGAGCAAGTCCATTGCTGTGACTGAGTTGTTGTCATGCCCTTATTTTTAAGATGAGTTGGACTTTCTTTGCCTTCTGTAAATATGACTGAGAATTAAATTTGTCACCTCTTTGCAATTAGACTGGTATCAAATATCTAACAAATTTTGGTCTCCTCTTCCAGCACCTGTACTGTTGCTGGCATCTCTTATGTGGAGCTTTGTGAACAAATAATGAAAATACATTTAAATATACTTTTTCCCTTTGCTTGAATCAGCCACTAATATGTTGATATACCTTAATATATTTTGGTTTTGTAATTTGAATAGTATCCCTCTCCATTATATAATCACCCTTTCAAAGACCCCAAGGCATTTTTGAGCACTAGTTAAAGCCCCAGGCATTTCTGTCTGCAAAAGAACTTTTAGTTATTTTACTTTAGCTTCTGCCTATGTAGAAATGAGTGGCCTAAGGTAACCCAGCATCCCTAGGGAAATGACAGCTTTGGTGCCTCTTTTGTGGGATTACCATATTTTGGGTAACAAGCCTTCATCTGAACTCAGAGTTTTATCATCTTGGCATAACTACAGTGAGGAGTTGTATGGTTTATTCTTGACCAGTTGATCCAAAATACTCTGTTTTTTCTTATCACCACTGCTTCCACAAAGGATCCCGTAGCTCTTGATCTCTGCAGGTTTCTGACCTGCAGTTTTGGGAAAAACAATGCTTTTAAAATGGTTTAAAATCTATTTCCAGCTCTTTTGCATTTGAAAGATCTTGGTCCTGTAAGAATATCTTGTCTTTGGTTCCCCTCTAGTTATCAGCATGAGAGCTCTGAGAGGAGCAGAGCTGACAGAAGCCCCCTGGAGCAGCAGGACTTTTGGCAGCTGTGAGTTCCCCGTGCCTGCTGCTGTGTGAGGGGAGGCTGGAGCAGCAGGGCACCAACCTGGCTGGAATAGATTTCCTCTTTACCTGTTCTGCTGTGGATTAAATGAGAACAGATTCTTGGCTCCGAGCATCTGTGCATAAATTCCATCTGAATAGGAGGCGAGTTATGAAATGAGATCAGCTCTGAAAAGTAATTCTAACCACAGCTAATTTTTTTTAGAAAAAGGACTATAAATGGCTACCTTTTGAGCAGCCAAAGAAAATTAGGAGCTTGTGTAGGCTCTGAGATTTTGCCAGATTTTGTACTGATTCGTGTTAAGTCTGGTTTGCTTGAAAGGGTGTTTCAGAGTGGGTGTGAATTTTCTGCACCAAGAGGATGTGTGTACCTGAAGCTGGGGTGAGGGCAGGCACAGAGAGCTGTGTGACAGCTTCAGTGTGGGCACGTCACTAACAGCCACCTGTCTGAGCAGAGCAGACTCTGCTGACCTTTCTTGCTCCTTGAGTGTGTGTCTCCATCTGCATTTTCTGATGTGGGCACTGACTGTGCTGGCATCTGTGCTCAGATGAGATGGGAGCAATTACCAGGCTGCTGCAACTTGCAGTTGCTGCCTGGCTGGACTGGATCTGAACCAGGCATCTGGAGGAGAGATTGTTGGGTTTTTTTTTTTGTTTGCTAAGTTTTCTGAGCTGAAGCATGACAGCTGAGGAGAGGGCACTGGAGGGCAAAAGTAAATACTGGTCGTGTAAGGAAGAAAATAAAGTGACACAGCACATGACAAATGGTCGTGTGTCATTGAGGACAGTGCTCCCTGTGCCAGACAACCCTCTCCCGTGCTCCACGAGGGCTCTGGCCATGAGAGATGGCCTGGGAAGCTTTCCCAAAGTGCTGTGTACACTGCTGGGGGCTCGCAGCCCACTTCAAAGCAGTGCTCTGAGCGCAGGCATGCGTGCAGATCTAAAGTACACACCAGTGTCCTCTGAACCGGGCTGCACAGGGCTCCCACAGCTCTCCCTGCTGAGGGCAGGAGCTCAGCTTTCTGTGCCTTGGTGTCATGTTGTAGCTGCAGGGGAACCCGGGGCAGAAATGCTGATGTGGGACTCCAGCTCAGAAGGCTGAATGATTTCTTTATTAGAACTATGCTATCATACATTAATATACTATTTACAGGAGATTTTAAAACTACAAACCTACTTTTCTAACTACCAAATCTAACTCACAACTTGTGAGCCTCTCTGAGAGCCCAGCCACAGGTGGGTTGGGTTGGGTTGGATTGGATTGGGTTGGATTGGGTTGGGTTGGATTGGGTTGGATTGGATTGGGTTGGGTTGGATTGGATTGGATTGGGTTGGATTGGATTGGGTTGGATTGGCCACCAGGCTCAAACAATCCTCACCAGAATCCAACCAAGCAATGACCCCAGGGAAACAATTCTCCAAAGACATTCCACATGGGAAAAACAAGGAGCAGAAACAGAAATTGTTTTCTCTTTCTTCTCTCTGTGCTCCTCTATGAAAAAATCCTGAGAGAGAGAAGAATGTGCCTGCCACACTGTGGTGTTGGACACGTTGTTTGTTCTGTCTGAATGAGGTCTCTTGACTCCAAACTGAGGAGAGCAGCACACCCCTGCCTCACACGGGGTAAGGGCTGCGAGGTTCTGGGGCTGAGCACTGCAGCCAGCCGTGGGCTGCCGTGGCATCCCAGGGTGTTTATCCCGAGTCAGAGCTCGGGTTCAGAGGGAATGTGTGATCTGCAGAGTGTCTCTGCTGGAGCTGGTTCTAATTAGTCATTTTTATGAGCTCCAGAGTCAGACAAAAATGAGGAGCCCTCCCCTTGTGTAGTTTCCTGTTTGCTGGGTGCATGTAAAAGAGATCTGGCCCTGATGTATGTTAATAATGAGCTGATAATGTAAGCCAGCTGAGAGATGTGGAGTTAGTCTGGTGTGCTGCCAAGCAGGAGGTGAAAGTTCAGGAACTGACTCATGTTGCCAAGACCTGGTCCTGTGGAGAAGGTCTGCTCATTAATAGATTGAGTTTCTCATTAGGGCTACAGAGCATATGCTTACAGCTTTTGGGTTGCAGGCTGAAACCCAATCCCAGTAAAAGCCTGCTGAACAGAGAGGCAGATTTACTGGTAAATAAAGGATTAAAGGAACACTTGGCAGGACTGTTGGACTGGAAACCTGACTGGCCTTTGAAGATTTCTCCATATTGTAGGTCCTTCCCTTTAAATTTATACCAAGAAGAGACGTGTTCTGCTCTTTACCACGCAGCCCAGAGGGCAGGGGCTTTCCATAGTCTGCTCTGTATCCAGCAAGGGTAGAAGATATTAATATCTGCCTTCTAAATCAATGCATGGTATTGCCTTCAAAGTAAAACCTCCCGTGTGAGTTGTTAGCTCAGAGGAGCCTGGTGCAAGCAAGGCTTCCCTCCCACACCCCCCTTGCTTGGAGGCCTTGTCTGCACAGAGAACAAGACTCTGCATTAGTTTTCAGAGCAAGCAGCTCAGCATTTACAGCATCTCTAAAACTACTCTTGTTCTCTTTGGTTTTTTTGAGTGAGAGTCTCCAGCAAACAGGCACCACTGCCTGCTTGGGTTACAGCCTGTGATGTTCATTACAGCTGGCCGTGAATGGACTTCATACTTGGCTAAACAGCTTTAGCAAACTGAACTGCAGACAGGTTTAAATAGACTTGCAAAGGGGAAAAAATACATGTATAGCAGTCCAAAAGCCCTGCAGCTGACAAGAGTGCTAATACAGTACTTTGGGAATTCAGGGTGGCATTGGCTTTATATTTCTTTATTGAAGGAAAAATGATCCCTATGAAAGTTTTGGTGAAGAATGTGGGTGATGTAATGGCTCTTGTACCACTCTGCCTTAGCTGGCAGGGGTTACCTGGGGAGACAAGGAGCCAAAAGGAGCTGCAGGAGAGGCTTGGAAGCTGGTCAGGATGGCCAGTTTCCTTTTCTTGTCATGAAGTGGAGTCATTGCTTTGTTAGCTAATGAAGGAGACTAAACTGCAGGAGTGGAGAGAGCCCTGAATTCTATCGAACCCCTCTTCCAGCAGAAGGGTTTCCTTTGTTCCTGCCTGCCCAGAAGCCACAGGCATCTTTAATCATTGCAGAAATCCTATTGTCCAGATGCAATAGCCATGCTAGACACAGCTTTAGTGCAGCCAGATGTCTGCCAGCAGCACAGTTACAGCAGGGAGAGGGTGCCCGGCTTGTGCCTCGCTCAGATGTGGCCAGTCAGGCTGAGAGTCAGTTCAGGAGTTGGATTTACAGCAGTTTATCCTGCAGAAATGAGCTGTGCTCGTGAGTGTATGCACAAATACATGTTTTATCTGTGCTTGTGCATGCAGCACGTTGCCTTGTGATGGTGCACACTACTGGGGTTACACAAAGAACTGTATTATTTCTTTTACATGAATAAGAACGAGCAGAAAGATTTTTTTCCTAACTCCAAAGCCTCTACTGAATATCACAGACCAAGATGTGGTTGTGGAGTCCACCAGGAACTGAGATTCACGTTAGTGATGGAATTCCTGCAGCAGAGAGGCTCTCCTAAGAAAGGGGATGAGCAGCTGGGCTCCAGCTTGGCTCAGTGTGGATCACAGTGGGCAGGGTGTTTGTGTCACCAGAGCGGTGTCACAGCTCCTGCCTGGCCCTGGGCACGGAGTCACAGCCAGGTGACAATGGGGACAGCCAGGCCCTACAGCCTCCTCAGCCCTGAGTGTCCTTGCTGTGCCAGCACCTCGCTGCCAGTGGAGCCCAGGACTCCTGGTGAAACCAGCTTTTATTCAGCTGTCACCCCATCCCCTGCTCCAGGCTCTGCCACCAGAGCTGCTGCTGGCAGCAAAGCCAGCAGGGTGGGAGTGTGGACAGCAGACATTGCATTGAGACATCTCTGGCCAGACACATCAGCCCCTCTGTCCCTTAGAGGGCAGATAAAAACACTCCTAATGCTTAATAACATAAATTTGGAGGGGATCTTATGTAAACATATTCAGTGAGCCCTCATTAATTTCCCTTTGGAGCCAGGCTGAATGAAGATGAGCTTCAAAGAAAGGAAGAAATTAAATTTGTTGTTAAGGACTGCACATGTTGGAGAAATTGCAGGAGGCACTGTGTGTTTTTAGCTGTGTGAATTAGGGATTTGTGGCAGGGACATGGGGGAGGAGGAAGGTTTGGAAGTTATATTGGGAAAGGATAAAAATAGTGCTTACAAAATGTATAGCAGGGCTCTATTGCATTGATTTGCTGGGAGCTCTCAGTGATTCTTGAGCACAGCAGCACTTTAGGAGCACGACACATTCAACCTCTTAAAAAGATGGTGCAAGTCATTTGCTCTGTGCAGTTTTGTGCTGCTCAGCATAACAAACTGGCATCCATCATTGTCATTTGTCTTTGCCAATGACTTTAAGGACACTTGAGAAGCAACAGGAAGGTAGGATTCTGCTTTCCACCCGCTCCAGAAAACACAGAATTACTCTGTTGTGCCTTCAGAGCTGCACAGGCCAGCTTTGCCTCTGGCATTAATGCCCTCCCCAAAGCTGCAGCAGACTGTTGCTCTGCTTTGAACATAAACTGGATCCAGCTCTTGTCCTCATCTTAGGCATCTTTATCTCTGGCTTCTGAATGTACTCCTTTTATATGATCTTCATCTTGGAAAGCAGAACTTGGTCTCATTGGCTTCCTCATCCTAATTCCAGATCTGGAATTGCCAGAAGTGTTCTCCCAGACACTTTCCTCAGGGATGGCACTGATGGAGTGTTTTGGTTTGGCCCTTCCTGGGCAGGTTTTAGCAAGGCATTAGAGCAAATAAAAGATTTTAGAGAGCGACTTCTCAGCCATCTTCTCTGCCTTAAAAACAGAATTAAAACCACGTGTTCATCATTCTTCTGCTGTATTTTTCTCACTGTGATTTAGCATTCTGTCAGGTCTGCTTGTGTTCCTCTGGAAGATTCCCTCTTCTGGATCTCATTTGTCCTTTTGTAGTTTTGCCTTTCCCCTTCTCACTGCCAACACCACAACCACTTTGTTCTCCCTGTCGTTTCTGGTGTGGCTAAACTGGGAAGAAGAGATGCCAGAAGGGCTGAAGTTGGGGGCTGGGGCTTGAGGAGCCCCTTCCCTCCTGCTTCTGCCCCTCAGTACCAGGGCTCACCAAACAGCACCCTGTGGCTGCTAGGGAGAGCTGGGCTGCTCCCACAAAGCTTTTGAGTCAGGACAGGATCCTTGAGAGCCAGAATTTGGGGGCTGGGGAGTCGCTGCTCACCCCGAGACCCACAGTGGCCTTTGCTCTCTTAGCAGCAGCCAGGGCACCTTAAAAACAACCCTTGGAGGTGCTGGGAGCACAAAGACACCAGTGCTCCAGCCACCCCTTTTGATTAATCCCTGGGAAAGAAGGTGTTTAACCAGATAAATTTCCGCTTGGTTTCTGTCCTGCTGCTCTTCTGGAATGATGAGTTGCTTTGTGCTCTGTGACAAAGAATTACTTGGAGGTTAAAGGTGACGCCGAGTTCATTTCCCCAGCAGGCAGGGCTGTCCCCCACCCCCTCAGCCTCGTTTCTCAATTAATCTTCTCATAAATCCTCATTGCAGTTTTGAAATGGAGATGATTAGCAGGGTTGTAGCCAGGATATTGGGATATTCTGGCATGGTTTAAATCACAGTTTGCATACAAGCAACATGCAAGTATTAAGAATGTGCATGCATTGTATCTGTTAGTGTTCCAAATTCTTCCATGAAGGAGAGGAGGAGAAAGTAAGGAAGGATAATTGGCTGCTTTATTCTTAAATGAATTTTCATATAAATAATAAACTTTTTTTTTTCAAGAAGCAATTAAAAATATTTTTGGGTCATTACTGGCATAGCACATGGTGATTTTCCTGTCTTTTATGAAACTTTATTGATTTATACCAGTGGTGAAACTTCCTTGAGAGTGGAATTCTGCAACAGTTAATGCTGATCCAAGTCAGTACTTCCAGGGCCTTTCATTCCCCATGATTTTGATGTTTTACACCGAATTTGCAGATTCCAGGAGACGCCAGGCAGAGGAGGTTGAGGCTCTTGGTTCCCACTCGGAAAAGCTGACAGACTAGAGTCTAATCTTGGCAGCATTTGCTGCCTTGCCGTGCCAAGTTCCCTCCAGCAGTGAGGCTCTCACATCCCCTTACCTTCGTGCCTTGGTGCTTTCACCTGCTGCCCACGCCGTGCCACTGTCCCTGCTCCTGTCTGGTGTCTGTGCTTAGCTTTGGGAGAACCTCCTGGAAGGCTCAGTGTCACTGCCCGAGTTCCCTGCCTGCATAGTGGGAAAAATGACTGCAGCTGTTGGATATTGAGGTGGGATGAGAGGTCTGAGGGGGTTTATTCCCAGCAGAGCCAGGACCCTGGCAATACCAGCCCTGAGAAGTGTGTTGCCAGTTAGGAACTTATCAAGATGTGTGCTAAAAGTGCTTTACAGACCCCAGGGAAAGCCTGGCTCGGGTCTGATTGTAAGAAACCCCTTTTTCTTTTTCAGCCTTGGAATTACTCACTGCCAGGTTACACCTGGCTCTTTGAGTAATATCCCCTGTACCTGTGTAATGCAGATTCCAGTGGAGGCTGGGTCTCAGTGTGGGGCAATGTGAGATGAAGTCCTGTTGTGAGATAAAGTCCTGTTGTTCATGTTGCTGGCTGGCTTTATTTTTCATTAGTACCTATTTACAAGAAAAAAAAATACTCTTTTTCTTTCTGGATGGTAAGGGGAAGAACATTGTAATTCATTTATTGAGTCCCCTTGTGCTCCTTCTATGCTTTTGTAGCTGAAAGCTTCATCCTATGCAGGTCTGAGCTCTTTGGTACTCTTGGTTCTTGTTGGTTTTCATAGCAGGCAAGAGTGCTGAGCAAATTGCCCCATTGAGGCTCTAGGACCCTAATCTCTCTTTAAACAAGGAGCTGTGCAAAGCAATTCAGTGTCTAAACAGAGGAGTGAGTGCCTATCAGCATCTGACAGAGACTTTAACAGCAGTGGAAAGCACAGAGCTATTAAAAACTGGAGAAGGAGACACAGGACAAGTAATTGATTCATTGCCAAGGCCAGAACTTGTTCAAGTTTGTAACTTACATCTTGCATATTCCCATTTTTATGACACTTGAGAACTTTGAAAGAAAAACAAACCCAACTAACTGTGATATTCGTGTATTTCAATCATTATGGCATTCTGGCCAAACTTTAAAATGTTGTGGAGGCTTTGGTGAGCCATCCTGTAAGGCTAAATTTGATACATGCCCTGCAGAGAAGTGTCTTTCACAGAATTGAACTGCCATGAAAATTAGGCTTCTTCAGCTGCGTGTCTTCTGTGGAAGATGAGCAGTCCAGGTCTCTGAAAAGGTACTGCTGGAGGTAGAAAACACCGACCACACTGTCTGCTTTCCCCCACTCTCTCACTGCCACTGGGTTGTTTTTGCCTGCTTTAAAGACCAGAAAAAAAAAACCCAGACAGAGACAGTGTTTTACTTGGCCTTTTGTGTGATGAACTCAACGTGGTTTTGACTCGCAAGTCAATCAAACTGAATGATAGCTTCTCTCATGTCACCGCCACAGAGCCTGGCTTGCAGAGGTTTCCTGTGGCTACCATGTGTTTCTGATGGAGCTGGCAATAAACTCCAGTGCCCTGAATCCTCCTCTTCTCTCCAGCTATCAGATGGGATTGGCTGAAGTGCTCTGTGCTTTGTGCTTGCAGTGCTGCCACAATGGATGGTGCAGAACCGTGGAGTCTGCCACAATGAGGCCGGCAGGGCTGCGGGGAAAGGCCAGCCTGTGACATTTTGCCCACGGTGTGCTGCTCACAGGACACTTGACATTTGCAGCCTCTGGCCAGCACAAAACCTGAATAGTGTCTGTATAGAAGTTTTCCAACCCTTTTCTCTTAACAGGAGCTTTCATTAGTGGGAATTGGAGTTCCAGGTATTTATCTTGGATTGCACGCAGCAAACTGGCTTAAATAGGTCAGATGGCCTCAGCAGTGGAGACAATTGGGAATGGCAGCCCTGGGAAGGGGGAGTGATTCCGGAAATCTTCACTGACCTTTGCATGTACACTGTTGTTTTACAGACTCTTAAGGTCATCAGCCAGTCTGAGAAAACCATTTATAGATTTCAGCCCTGAATGTCAGGCAGTCTTTGACTACTGCAGCTCTGTGAGCAGAGGGTCAGAGAGAAGACAGACCTGTTATAAAAGAATATCTTGGTATTTTGCAGCCAAAGGGTGGCGTGTACAGAACTGCAAAAAACATTGGAGGCTGTTATTAAAATATTGGAAATGCATTTCTGATGTGCAGTTTTCTGAGAGTTCTGTGTTTCCAAAATAGACTTTAAAGCTTCTCTTTCCTGTTGGTGAAAAGGCTGTGTGCCTCACAAGCAGCTATTTGTGGTTTATACACGTGTCTGTTGTGTTGGTAATCCTGAGGAAAATGGAACAACCTGACAGATGTTGGATAAGGCTTTAGAATGCAGAGGTCTAATCCTGGGTTCTAATCGATGCAACTAAAACAAGGAGTTTTACATGTGGTTAATGACACTGCTCTGGATGGGCTGCACGGCAGTGCCAGCATTCTGACCACCCTTTTAATTCTGGGAGAGTTCCCTGGCAATGAGCTCTAGCATCTAACCATGCTCTGTTTGAAGGGTTGTTTTATCCACTTGGAGTTGCCATCATTTCGTTTTGGTGACCATCCCGTTGCTTTTGTGTTTTCAAGGAGTGCAGAGGTTGCTGGTGTACCTTTGTTCAGTCCTTGCTTTAGGTGCTTGTCGTGTTCTGGCAGCTCTGCAATGCCACTGTTCTGCCTCTGCTGGAGAAGAATGGGGCAAGTGTTCACTTCTGTACTAAATCCAGGATTGTCTGCAGAACTTCAGTGAAGGTTTGATCTGTGGTAATGTACAAAGGATAAATTCATTAAGGATATACTCTCAAAATGGGAGAGAAGTCTATTTAATAGAATATTATCCAGTTTTTCATGTAACAATATACTGAATGAATGAAGTTAATCTCTCCCACTGAAATAAAATAGGAAATTTGTTCACAATAACTGATTATAATGTCTGTCTCCCAACAATCTTTGCAATGGGGTTTAATTGAGCTCTGCTCTAGGCTAAATAAGACTGTGTCCGTATCTGGGTTTAAAATATGTCTGGTTGGTTACCAGACTCTGTACTCCCATGTATGTGAATAGGAGTATCCCATTTCAGCTTCATCTGCAAAGTCCTGCAGGTACAAACCTATCCTTGGACTTCAACTTCAGTTTAGGGAACTCTGGATTCAAAAAAGAACAGCTAAAATGATTTTGTTAGCATTAATTTTGTTTGATGAAATTGCCCTCTCCAGGTGCTCGCAGAATATTTGATAATGGGCTGCAATCTCCCTCAAATGTTTGCTCTGTGGATTTCTTTGCCAGATTTGTTTGCAGATTTTATTTTTAGCTTCACAAATTGGTCATCATAAGCGTTTGACACTTGACATTGCCTGTGTGCAATTAGTCCAGGAGTCCCTGTGACCCCTCAGAGGATGGGGAGGCAGCTCTGATGGGCACACGTGAGGAACTGTGGCTTCTGCACCTACCCAGCTGATGTTTTGGAATGCTCACAGAATTCAGCTTTTAAGCCAGAAGGGAGTGTGAGTCTGCAGTTACCCCTGTAACTTGTGCAGAGAAAAACGTGCCTGTCAGGGGGGAATCCAGTCTGGATGTGAAGACATGGACGAGCTGTTGCTCCCTTTGTTGCTATATTTCATCAACCTCACAGTTCAAAATCTGCTCCATATCCTGAGTCTGAGCTTGTTTGGTTTAAGATTCCACTCAGCCTTTCCATCAGCAAATTTTCCTATTTCTAGAAGGTAAGAAATGGGAACTTGGAGGGGATGAGAGTACAGCTAAGGTCATCCTGAGGTCTAAGTGAATGTATTTGCTGAGCTCTAGTTCTGAGCAAAACATTGCTACAAAGATTTCATACACTGTGAAGTCACTAAGTGTGACTGAATGTGCTGCTGGCACAGAAAATTAAGGGAAAATGAACCAGCAAACAGAGCTGTTGACATTTTGAGGTGAAGGAAACATTTGTGCTGATTGAAGTGAATCTTCCCTAGTTTCATTGTGTTCTGCAGTTCCTGAGCTGGAATATGTGATTTGCTCTGCAGCAGCAGGGCAGGTTTGTAGGGGAAGATGGAGTCAGAAGAGAACTTAAGGATGAGGATTTTGTGAGGGCATGGTTTGTGTCAGGTGCTCATCTGGGTGCAGGGGCAGGTGGGAATGGGTGTCCATGGAAGGAACAGGGATGACTATTACAGCATTTGCAGGATTTTAGGTGGTGCTGGTGCTGTGAATAATATTAGGGTTTGTTTCTTAAAACTCTGTGGCATGGAAGTGGAACAAAAATTAAAATCAATATGGTGCAGCATTCAGTGATAGCTGGGTTCAGGAATGGAGGAAAGGTAGTGGTAAAGCTGTTGGAAAAAGGAGGGAGAAGATCCTGCCTTACAAGTTATGGAATTCTTGGTGGGCACTCCAGCTGTGCTGCTGTTCTGGGGTTCCAGGGGAACACACAGGCACAGGAATCTCTTCAGCTCTTTTCCTCTGGCTTGTCTCCTGCAAGGGGCAGTTATCAATGTGTCTCTGAGGCCCAGACGAGGTGCAGGGAAGGCTCCTCTGCGTGGGCAGATGTCTTCTGCTCCTCACTGGCTTCCCTGGCCCAGAACCTTCTGGCTGAGGGGACAGGCAGATGGTTGCCTTGAAGGCTCAGTGGCTCATCCAACATCAAACACTGAAGATCCGTGGCCATTGGCCAGTAATCTCCCACCCACGAGCTAAACCCTTAATTCCCTGCCCAAAAAAGTCACTTCAAACCAACCTCATGAAGGAGCAACTCCAAGATATTAAGCTTTTTTGACTGTTCCAGGGAATCCAGCACCCAGGGCTCCAGCTCCATGTGAAATACCCCAAAAGAAAATTCCTCTTATGCTGGAATCCAAGAAATAATAAGAATAAAACAGATCAGAAGCCCCTGTTTCCCATCCAGTGAGCTCACTGGGTTGCAGGAATTTGAGCTGCTCTGTCACACTGGAGCCAGTGATGTGCTTAGCAGATGCCTGCTTGAGTTCAGATGAAGTGCTGCAGAGGCATATGATGCCAGAAGAAGGATTAAAAAGTCACCAGGCTGTTACAAAGAAGAAATAATTACTTGTAAGCCTTTGCTTTTGTTCTTGGCTAATACTGGCTTTGTTTGATGGTTGTTAACCTCTTCCATGCAGGCCATCATCCTTGGGCAGCCGTGACTGCTCTTGGGTGATGGAAAGGGGTAAAGCATTTTAAAATGCAAAAATCTGTTCCCAGAGCACCTGAAAGCACTGACAGGCAGAGCTGCTTTTTAAAAATTACTTTTTCAGGTAGATAAAGTAAACACCGCTTAATGGTTATTTAAAATAATAACTTGTGGTGTGAAACTCAGGAAAACCCATGGCATCTTGTTTAAATAGATTCTCTGATAAATTAAAGAACTTTGAAACTGAGCTGATCAAGCATACAGAAGTGTTCTCTGGAAATGCTGGTAATTAATTATACCAGGATGTGAAAGTTATTGGGTAGAGATGAAGAGAATAGAACAAATCCCTTAAGTGATGGCCTGCAGTTGCTGATGCATGGTGTTGGTATTCTAAAAATAAAATGGACAATTTTAACTACCAGTTTTATCAGTAAAAGGCTTAAAGTGCTTAAATAAATTGTCTAAAGTACAGCCTTCCGTATAGAAATATAGGAATCCATTATGTATGGTATGAAAGTGGGTGGAAATCTTTAGACTGCAATAAAAAAAAAGTGAAGCTTTTTTTCCTTTCTGCTGTCAGTCTGGCCACATGGGTTTTGCTGTTTGTGTTCAGCTTCTTAAGGCAAAAGTTGCATGACTGTTTTTCTTTATATTGGGCCAAGTCCTGCATACCTCCTGCATGTGATTAACCCAGGATAAATGAAGTGCCTGCAAAAATGAGCCCACTGTCTGTCTGAGGATATTGTGCTGCAGCAAAAGTCCTGGGAATTGCACAAAAACAGCTGCTAAGTCTCAAGCTTAGATCCTGACCCACAACCCTTTGAAATCACAGGACTTGTCTCTGCAGCCTGCTGAGTTTATTTCTGATTTGTGGGGCTCTGTCGAAGGCAGGGATTCCTTCAGGGGCAGTGGGGCCGTGTCTGGAGAACCCCTGGTCATGGAAACCCTTCAGAAAACTTGTGAGCTCAAACCAATCCACGCTTCCCTTCTCCAGATGTTTCTGTGCTTCCCCAAGCACAGCCCTGCCCTCTGGTCCCACAGGGCTCCTGGCTGAGCAGGACACAGAAGAGAGAAATTCTTGTTAGTCACCAAGTCAAATCCAGTAGCCAGACTGGCCTCCAGGAGATTCTTGTCTAGCAAGCCAGCTGTTTGAATGGAAAAGAACGTTGGCATCTGTCACGCAGGATGTCAGTGGCTGCAGGGAGGTGAGCAGATCCCAGCAGGCTCATCCAGGGTGGGTGAAGGGCCTCAGAGAGGAAACTCCAGAGAAATCTCTAGGTTTTCCTCTTCCCTTGAAAGGTCCATGGTCCAAAGTGGATCTTCCTTGCATTCCTTTTAGAAGGGTTAGAGCACTTAGGGGTGGAAGCCTGACAGACTCAGGTAAGGGAAATCAATCAGCTCAGGAGGTGGCATTTGTAAAATCTTTTCCAGCAGAATTAAACTGTGTGCCACGGGTTGGAGCCTTGCAGGGCTGTAACAGTGGGCTAAACGGATGTTTTATGTTTTAAATGTGATTCTGCCTGTCAGAGAGGGTGTTGTGCTGGTAATTCATTGTTTCTTTTCCTTTTTTTACCGTTTTGTTAAAATTTCTGTCCAGTCATGGCATTTTGCTCAGTTACGAGAACAGTTCCATGGTGGTGCATGAATTAAACATGAGTGAACACATCTTAATTCCTTATTTCAAATTTATGGCTGCTGTCCTGTGAGAGTTCTGATTTCCCCGTCCTCTACATTTGTCTCCTTCTTTTCTTAATTACCTCACACCTGCTTCCCAAAGCTCTTCCCTTCCCTGCACTCTGGCATTGCACGCTCCACAGGACTGCAGTGGGGTTGTCTGTCAGCAGCCATTTGGTGTCATGACAGGTATCGATTGTTTATTCATTACTTGAAAACATTTAATTAAATTTGACTGCATAATTAGCACGTTAGCAGCCAGACATGCCAGGGCAGCAAATGTGACTTGCAGAAATCCCCAGGCTGCAGCCCTCTGTGAGGAAGGTGGTAAGACAAGTGTCTCTGTGGGGTGTTGTGGGATCCTCAGGTGTTCCTGAGTTCCAGACAAATCTCTGCATTCTGTGTTGTCCTTGTGGTTACCTTTATTCTTTAAAGAGCTGAACCTACACAGGGCCTTAAATCCTGATTCTGATGGGATTCCCTGAGAACCCTGGAACTGAGGGCAAGCTCTGTTTTCTCAATGCTCAAGAAGTCCAGCACTAGATGTGTTTACCTTCTGTACCTATGGCCAAGGCCTCCAGCAGGAGTTAAGGAGAGGGGTTGTAAGCTCTATGACATAACCAACATGTATTTGAGCTCCTCTCCACTGTTACCTACCCTAATTTAGTCAATACATTTTGCCTTTCAGCAGTGTGTTGTTAATCTTAACAGGAAAACATTTAGGTCAAAAGGGATCTGATGTTCAGCTGAAGCTTGAAATTGGCCAGCACGTGCTGGTTCTCTCTGTGCATCTTACATATTAGTGCTTGAAATACTTCTGGGTTGTGATGCCCATCTGCATTTAAAGAACTTAGGAAATTGTCAGTATTTTACCACAGAGATATGGACTTTAGTGCCAGAAACAGTAATACAAGAGCAAGGTTACCTGACAGGGAGAGTGAAGTGGTTGTGTGAGAGTCCTTAGAAAAGCAGTTTCTTTGCACCTAGAAGAAAAGCTCCCTTTGGTCCTGCAGGGCTGGTGACTAGCAGCCCTGGGGCTGTTGGTCATTGGTTCTCCTGACATGCTGCATTTTATTTTCTTCTGCAAATGCATTAGCAGAAAAGAATTATTTGTATCTAAACACGTAGCTACCCTGTAAATGTTCTTTTAATGGAATAATGTTTGTCCCTAACTTACCAGGTGGCTCCACTGAAGTTGAGCTAAGTGTCCCCTTTGAGTCCATAAGCAGACTTTGACTAACTCACCTTTTCTTTTATCAGTGACAGAGTGTCGAGGGGTCTTGGACAATAATCAGCGGTTTTCTTCATTACCAACGTACCTACCTGTGAGCTATCGGCTCTTCAACACCGAGACATCTTTCTTCCTCAAAGAAGCCAACCAGGACTTGATGAGAAATTCCAGTTTGCAGTCCAGGGTGGAGTCATTCTTCCCATACAAAGCCAAGAGGCCGCCTGTGTTAAACGCCAGCTACGGACCCTTCTCCGTGGAGCAAGCAGTGCCCCAGGACCTCATGCTGACTTCCAGCTCTTTTGGATCCGCCAACAAGTTCACTTACAACTGGAAGCTTCAGGCCTACATCATGAGCACCAAGATCTACCTGAGCAAGCCCAGGGTGCAGGTGCTGTTCTACATCGTGGGCAGGGACTGGGACGAGTACAGCCCGGCGGAGCGGCTGCCCTGCCTGCGCGTGTTCGCCTTCCGCGAGACGCGCGAGGTGCGCGGCAGCTGCCGCCTCGGCGGCGACCTGGGGCTCTGCGTGGCGCAGCTGGAGCTGCTGCCCAGCTGGTTCAACCCGCCCACGGTGCTCACGGGCCGGAAGAAGCCGGCGGAGCAGCTGGAGGGGAGCCCCGTGGAGCTCTACTACACGGTGCAGCCCGGCGACGAGAAGGGCGAGTGCACGGCCGAGGATATCCGCAAGGGCAACGCCATCCGGCCCGGCAAGGATGGCGCGGACGAAGCCGTGTCCCACCTGCAGAGGATTGGCTCTGTCAGCCTCTACCGGGGCCAGGAGGCCTCCCAGCTCACGGAGCTGCGGCTGGACAGCAACGTCGTGGTGTGGCTGCCCTCCAAGCCCGTCAAACAAGGGGAGGTCGTGAATGTTTACGTGACAATTGCCAACAATTCCACGGTGGATCAGTTCGTTCTCAGGTAAGGCCGGGCGTGTTTCTGACGCGGCGACACGCGAGGATGTTGGGGACATGGGATGTGAATCTCAGCTGATTGGAAGCTGATCCCCACTGAAGGTTGCTCCTAGTCACTGAAATGCCTTATTTTCCTCTTTGCATGCTGTGAGGAGGATTGAAAGCCCCCGTGGCGGGGAGGTTTGTAGCGTGTCTGCCGTGCCGTTTGTCACAGGCCCAGGGTGTGCAGCGAGGTACAGAACTGCTGCTTTAGCGGGGCCGTTTCTGTGCCGTGACAGACGGGCAAGGCATCACAAAGCTTCTCTGCTTTATGGCGCTTTTAAAATCAGGTTTTTATTGCACAGGCATGGAGTTTGAATGTAGAAAAACTTCAATTACCTGCTTTTCTGTAAGTGTTCTGGCAGAGCTTGCCTCTCCCACACACAGAGCGGTTTTGTTAGGAGAGCTCTGTAGGGAGGGTTTAACTATCCACTTGCAGTTAAGCAGTGTTTGTCTTTGGCAGCACATTTGTCCCTTAAATAAAGCCCAAGGTGTTTGATATTGCTGCTGCCTGTAAGGGACTGTTAGAAGTGAGTGCCATTATTTTGGACAGGAGTGGGAACAGAGGAACTGCCTTACTGGGTCAGATCACTTCCCTTTTATTTTCATTTTTAGCTGTTTCCCTACCGATCAGATGAAAATCCTTTGAGGATGACAAAGACTGGGAAACTTGGTAATCACTGAAAAATTTGATGTATCTTTTTTTAACTTGTTACCAGGCTTTAAATTCAGTGGAAATTTCCACGGTGATAAGCAACAATTGCTCTCTAAAGCCTCAGGGAATCAGTTTCCCAAAAGATTCTGCACATGAAAGAATTTATTTCTAAGGCTTATATGAATTAGATTAATACATAGTTGACAACCACCGAGGAGAATAGCCTTTAGAACAGGAAGTGTCGCTTGGCAGATAAAAGGCTTTTATTTGAAAAAAGGGGGATTTTAGTCATCCCAGAACCGTTGTGGTGTTTGCAGCTTTGGTTAAATTGGCGAGATAATCTCCCAGACACCTGTTTACTGAGTGAAACCTCTGTGCTAGAAGTATTTTCTGATGTTGCTACTTCCCTTCTATTGAAAATCCCTTTACTCAAAGTAGTAGAAGCAGAATACTTTTGCACGTAACAAACATAGCAGTGGTGAAAGAAGAAATCCAGAGGCAGTGAGC
Organism: Vidua chalybeata; assembly: GCF_026979565.1. Classification (NCBI taxonomy): domain Eukaryota; kingdom Metazoa; phylum Chordata; class Aves; order Passeriformes; family Viduidae; genus Vidua; species Vidua chalybeata. The sequence goes on along the minus strand of NC_071547.1, from coordinate 1,256,923 downwards.
TGGGTGTTTGTTGGGTGAATGGGAGTGGGGATCACTCTCTGAAGGTCCTTGTCACTGTCTTTATTTTCCTGAAAAGCGAGTTGAAGAATAACAAGCTTGTTGAAATCTGGGGCTGCATTTCTTTGCTCAGAAATGAGTCTGGCTGAGAGGTGCAGGAGACAGAGGTGGGAATGTGGGATGTTGGTAGTTGCCTGCGTGACTTGCTGTTACAGACAGAGAAGATTGGCTTCAGTTTTGGGAACATTTATCTGGAATGCACAGTCTGACACAGGTTGGTGTGTTGGTGGTTCTGTGCCAGCACAAATGCAGAGCTCAGGCTGTGTTCTCTTGCTGAAAAAACCCTTTTGGTGGAAAGATGATTTGCATTTTTGCTTAACATTACTTTGAACCAGATGTAGGAGCACAAGAGACTGAAAAACTAAGGGTTTTGGTTTTTTTTTTTTTTAAAGTGGCTCTTTCTTCCTTCCGGAGGGGATGGGCAGGTGGTCGTTGTCCTCAGGTGTGGTACAGGGCTGCCTGCCTCTGGAAATCAGCCCTGTGCAGGGTGCTTCTCTCCACAGCCAAGGCAAGAAAATGAGTGTGAGGTGTTCCAAAGCAGTCACGGGTTTGAAATCTCACAGGCACGGTGGGCTCGTGGATCTGTGCAGCTGCCAGGGCACGAAATGGGAGCTTTGCTTGAGGTGTACAGGAGGGGAGCTCCATGTAAAGGAAATGAGGTGGTTTTTACTGCTTTCCTGCCAGTGCAGGGGGAGGGACAGCTGACCCTGCTGGCAGAGGCTGTGTGGGACCATCCCACCAGTTGTGAACTCTGTTCTGTTGGTTGTAGAGGTTCTTCCAGTGGCACCGATGCCTGGAGAGGCTCCCTGGAACAGAGGCTGGACAGAGTTAAAGGAATAAAGCAGGGATTTACTAAAAGGCCTTCAAAGGATGCACCTTGGGCAGTGCAAGAGCCCAGCCGTGGCTCCATCCAAGGTGGATGGCATGTCATGAGTTTTCACACTTTTATAAGTTTTGGTCCATTTCTGTTAATTGGGGTTAATTGCCCAATCCCAGCTCCAGGTTGTGCAGTCCCACCCTCCCAGGTTGCTCTCCTCCATCCCCTGCTGTTTGCACTTTTTGGGCTGAAGCTGTCACAGTGTCCTTGGTTCTGGGGCTGGAAAAGGATTGTTGTGTGTGCCTGAGCTGTGAGGAGAGCTGCTGGCACTTTGTATGGAGTTCAGAAATACACACTAATGCAGTGCAGAGTCTGGAAGATATGAGAGCTACAATTTAAGGCATCAGCAGAGAGCTGGTGAAAGGCTGGCAAAGCCAAGTGGAGCTTCCCATTCTGTGGTGGGAATCCGATGTCTTCAGTGCAACTTCTGTGGTGTGGAAGGGATGGAGTGTGAGCCAGGAACCCGTGGAGTGTCTGTGTCTGCAAAAAGAGCCCAGAGAGCAGAGCAGCCAGGGAACAGCAGTGCATATGCTGGGCCTGCCCAGGGGCCCCTTTAACCTTCTCTGTGGCCATTTGCCTGCTTGGAGAGAGCTGTGTGCTCTCATCCTCTTGGGTTCCCAGCAGAGCAAGCCCTACATCCTATGACATGCACTCACATTTAATCATCCTAAAGAAAAACACACCGCACATTATCCCCGGGCACAGTGGGCTTGTTTATTTTCTGCTCCTTGTATATTATTCATTGAGGTATTGCAACGTGCAGCGCTGAAGCAAACAGCATGTGATCATTGCTTGGGGGGTGGGAAATAATAGCTACAAATCTTCTCTGGCAAAAGGGAAGCAGACTGGTCTAAATGACCTCATAGCCACAAATCACAGCAATTGAAAGTGTGGTCTTAAATTGTGTCTTCATTCAGAATGCCGGTACTGTATGTGTGAATTTATCCATGTCCTTAAATTGTCTTAATTGAGAATCCTGGTACTGTATCTATGAATTTATCAGTGTTCTTAAATTGTGTCTTAATGCAGAATGCTGGTACTGTATCTGTGCATTTATCCATATTCTTAAATCGTGTCTTCATTCAGAGTCCTGGTACTGTATGTGTGAAGTTATCCATGCCCTTAAATTATCTTCAGTCAGAATGCTGGTACTGTATCTGTGCATTTATCAGCCCAGGAGCACCAGTAAAGTGCAGGAGGATGACTGGTGTGGCAGGGAGTGAGGTGGGCTGTGCAGGGTAGTGCATTAATGCCGTAGGAGCGCTGTGTGGATGAACACAGCTCCTCCTTTCTTGCACCCAATGAGCACAGGACTGTTGTGGGGACAGTCCAAACCATCCTGAGAGGTTGGAGGCCCTGTTCCTGTCCTGCTGTGTCACCTCTGGTAGGTCTTTACAGGCATTTTCTACCTGCAAAACAGAAAATGCAAACAGTTGGTCAGCATCACCCTTGGGAGCATTCAGCCCTTTTACTGCAGGACTTGGATTTCCTCTCATGGAAGGGGTTTCAGGTTTGCCTTATGTTATCAACAATAATATGAATGGGAAAATCTTGATAAAAGAGCTTAAGGAATAGAGAAAGGGGAGGAAAATATTGTCCTGCTTTTCTACCACTGGATCTCTGGGCTCCCAAAAGAGAGGTGAATTGCACTTGCTGCTGATGGTACAGTAAGGAAAATTACTGTTACCTCTAGCAGTTCGTAAAGTATGAACGGAAGGAAAGACGTGTCAGTACAGGAAAGAAAATAAAAAAAAAAAAAACCAGCAATTTTTAAAATGAAGATCATTGAGGTCTTGTGTCCTTCCCAGAGCTGCCACAAATTGTTACCACTGACTTTGGCAGAGCTACCAGGACTGATTGTCACTCTCCAAGTGCTGTTACACTCTTCTCTAATGCATCATTTTGGGTGTGCTGTCTGTGAGCATTAGAAGGCAAAATCCTTAGGGCAGGACCCTGTTCTTGACTGCTCTGCTGAGCCCTCACACCCAGCAGGCTGCAGAAAAGGGAAAGCATCATAACCAAACTGAAAAGAAGGTGTTCTCGTGGGGTTGACTTCCAGAAGGGGACATGTAACTGGATGTGATTGCTGGGCACTTGAAGGTAAGGAGCAGACTGGGGAGGGATGAGCTGGAGGCAGCAGGCAGCTCTGAAAAGGCTGTCCTGTGTGCACTGCTGTGTTTGCTCTGGAGCTCGAGATACTTCTCCAGGTACTCACCACAAAAAAAAAGGATCCTGCCAGCTGTTTCTCATGCCATGTTGTGGCACCTTTGACTTGGCACAGCTCTGGTACAGCACAGGGCCAAGCAGAAGGGGTGGGAGTGCTGAGTGCTTTGTGTCACTCTGCTGGGCAGCAGATCAGCTCTGACTCACTCTGCAAGGTGCTGAACCAGCACATAACCTGATTTACAGGAGCTATTGAGCGGGATAAGTAAAGAGAAAGGGGATGAAGTTGTTACATCCTGATTAGAGAAAAGAAGTGTAACACTGGAGTGATTTTTTCTTCCCTTCAGGCTTCTTATTAGAGATTTTGCAGTGCAGCTCGCTGCACCTGGAAGGATGTAGGTTTTAATCAGTGCTGCCTTTGTCCAGCAAACAAATCAACCCAACACGATGGATAATTAGGAGTAATAATAAATCTACAAAGTGGATAAAGATAAATGCAGTGAGGAAAGCTATTAAACACACGAGCTGGGACAGCTTTTACATTTCAGTGCCTAATGAGTATTGACAGCAGAGCTGTGTTGGGTGGTGCTGGCAACAGCTGAAGGACCTGGAGGAGGATGCACGTGAAGAGCAGCACCAGAGGTAGGAAAGGTTGTTATGGTCATAACATCTGTGTAAGTGCTTGGGAATCTCAAGGTAAAAAGACATTTTGGAGGAATTGGTCACGAAAAAGGGGCATCTTCTACACTAACTCTGCCTGTTCTGCATGAGAGACCTGTTTGAGCCTCCCCAGGGAGTAAATCTCTTCCAGGAGCTTGGCACTGCCCTCAGCTGTGCTGAAAAGAACCAAAAATATGAACATTTTCAAGCAGTTACTGTTTGCTTTTAGATATTTTAGATATTTTAGACATTTTCATTTTACCATATGACGAAATAACATTTACTGCCCTGAAATCTGTACTTATTGTTAGTTCATTAGTTCTTGACACTCTGCAGTGTGGTGGCATCATGGCAAACACAAATGACATCACAATGAACTGGAGTTGAAGGTATCAAAGCATGCAAACCTAAACCGGAGCTGGAATCACTCCAAGTTTTGTGTTAACCCAGAATTTGGGATGCATTATGCCCAGGATCTATTTTCCATGGTAAATGGAATGCAGTTTTTCGGCTCTGAGGTGAAGGGTGCTTTTTTTTAACACTGATTCTTATTTAAAACCAGCAGAGCTTGGAGTGAAATGAAGAGAGGCAGAAGAGTTTGGTGGGATGCTCTTCTGGGTGTACATGTCCATCTCCAAATGGCAAGAATTGCAGCAAAACATTCTTCGTGTCCTATGCAGCTTTGCATTGCTTCAATATTGAAGAGTCATTTCACTGCACGAAAGCATTTCAGGTGACATCTGAAGGGAGAGGAGTTTGATCCCCTGGACTTAGTTTTGTTGTCTCATTATTCCGGGTGTATTTTAATTGGAAAATTGAGATATTTTATGGCATTGGTAGAGCCCATAAAGTCAGGTGCTAGTCCAGAGTTGCTCTGCAAAAATGCCCAGAGGTGTGAATTATGACATGAAGGGGTTTTATATATTTCATTGATAAAGGTTTATATACGTCACTGTCTGGCGTTCAGCCTTGTGGAACTTTAAATCTTACTGAATTTTTTTGTTTGTTTTACTTTCCCTTCTGTAGAATGTAGTAACAATTCAGCTACACATCTGCAGTGGAGCAGGTTATTGAAAGAGGAGAACACTGGGGGATTTTGGTTTTAGCAAGTGCTGAGGTACAACAGCACCTTGCAAGTGCTTTGTTGAGATTTCTCCCAAGTAAATTCATAGCAGTGGTGCCATCAGCTTGGATGTTCTGCTCCAGTAAGCAATGGGGGCAGTCTGCTGGAGCACTCCTAATTACCATTTACTAGAGAAGCGACACACCAAAGGGGGAATATTTCCCAGCGTAGCTTTAAAAAGCATTTGTGATGTGAAAAATACTTCTTCAAAGAAGGGAACGTGTTAATGCTATTTTGAGAGAGTGGCATGCGCTCCAGTTTAATTTCATTAGCCCTTAGCAGGCACTTTTCAGGGACATTGGTGTCACACCAGCGGCAGCTGGGTCCTCCAAACTAATGACTTGTTCTCAGAACTGCTAAGCTGGGGAGGAGGATGCCCTTTAAACATCTGAGAAAGGTGCTTCTCACCAGAGCAAGGGACAGGAGGGAAGGGCTCACTGTGGTAGCAACGAGTCTGGTTTAATAAAGTTTTAGAAAGAACTAATAATTAACTGGAAATTGAAGCTACCTAGAAAAGAGAAAACAGGCACTCTCCCCTGGCTCTCTTTAAATGCCTCTGAAAAGCTGCGGTGCCTGAGAAACCTTTTGAACGATTCTCCAACGAAATGTACTCATTAGCAGTGAGAATGAGCGAGGGATTCATTGTTGATGTGTCCCATGCTTTGGAAATCGTTTTGCAGCCAGGGAGCCAGGGGGAGGCTTCAGACCCTGCTGGCATCAGGAGCTGAGCAGGGAAGCCCAGTGCTGCTGAAACCCCTGGAGAGCTCAGCTGAGAGCCTCCCTTCTGCAAACAGCACCCTGCACTTGTAGCGTGCACAGGCCGTGCAGGAATTAACTGAACTGCACCTGCAGAGTGTCCTTTCTCTTGTGGAAGCAGGGATTCCCAAAGTGTGGGTCTGTGGGTTCTCTGAGCCAGCTCCAGGGCAATCTCCACAGGACTGTAAACAAACCTGAACTAGATACAAATGTTTATATATAAATGTATAGATACACGCCTATGTATAAATACATATACACTACATATACCGATATATAAATACTGTATATGCATATATATAAAAAACTGTAAACAAACCTGAACTAGATACAAATATTTATATATAAATGTACAGATACACACCTATGTATAAATACATATACACTATATTTACCGATATATAAATACTGTATATGCATATATATAAAAAAACTGTAAACAAACCTGAACTAGATACAAATATTTATGTATAAATGTATAGATACATGCCTATGTATAAATACATATACACTATATATACCAATATATAAATACTGTATATGCATATTTATAAAACACTGTAAACAAACCTGAACTAGATACAAATATTTATGTATAAATGTATAGATACATGCCTATGTATAAATACATATACACTATATATACCTATATATAAATACATATAACTATATATAAATAAACACATATATAAATGGTGTGTGTATATATATATATAGTGAATATATGTATATTTATAAATATATTCTGTGAGCTGGGTCCCGGGCTATCTCCATGGAAGGGTAAAGAACCTGGAACTATATATAAATGGTTAAATATTAAAAAAATACATATATACTAATATATATAACTATATATATATAAATATATAAAACTGTACATAAATAAATGTATATAACTATACATAAATACAAATATAAACATACACACACACACAAAATGTAAAATGAATTTGGACTTTTGCACTTCAGGCTTGTGTGATTGAAAATTTTCCGTGGAGATGGGGTGAGGCACCGCTGCTTAATAATTCCTGTTTAGGCTGTTAGCTGCTTGTGTGACTCGAGTTACAAGCGTTAATTAAATCCTTGGTTCCCTGCCTAATTAGTGACAGTGGAGGCTCGTTAGAAGATCACAGGGCGTAAAACCCCAGTCCTCCCAAGCCAGCAGTGAGGAGGGAAATGCCACTCGGCTGGGAGTTGGGTTGAGTCAGGAGAATGTTTTGTGGCTGTCCGGAACAAGGCTGTGATCTCCTGGGAATCCTCAGGGTGATCATCTGCCGAGCTGCTGGGTTCCAGGGCCCCTGGAAGCAAGGAAGTGTGTGAGCCTGTGGGTCTGAATGGAAATGAGCATCCCTGAGAAAAAACCGAGGCGTTAAAACCTCGGTGAGTCTGTTCAAGCTGCAGAAGCAGGAGTGACCTGCTGGAGTCATGCTGGGAGGGACAGCAGCAGCCCCCAGCTCAGAGCTTGCAGGGAGGAGGATTTGGGATGGAAGGATGAAGGGGAGGTAATCCAAGAGTAGGGACCCGTGCTAGCAGAGCTGTAAAATCTGATGGGTTTGTTGTTTCATCGGTGCTTGTGGGGCTTATTATTTAAGACAGAAAGTGTCAGATTGATTGAAGTTTCTGTTCTGGCAGAATGCTGCTCCTCACTCACGACAGCGCCGGCACAAAGAAATCACATTGTTTATATGTTCTTGTGGCACTTCACAGTTAAAACTCCCACAGAAGGCACAGGGATCTTGGGAAGTGCTGGTCTGCACTTAGGGGTTAATTTCTACAGAATGCTGAGCTTTCCTATAATCTATAGAATGTTGGACTCCAAGTTTTCCTACCTTTTCCTTTGGGACCCCCTTGGGTGTGTTTCCTGGAAATCCCACCCTGCCCAGGTGTGCTGTTGTGTGTAGTGTTCTCTCGAAAAGCAAACTGCACTTCTGCAGACTCTGAATACACAGAAGAGCTGATTAATTCATAGTTGAGATGCGGCTGGGTTAAAAGGAAATTCAGCTATTTTTTTTTTGTTTGTTTGCCTGGTTCCTGGTGTGTTACAAAGTGTCTGTATTAGCGGAGCTGCCAGGGGGTTAATTTGCACTGGCAGCCTCATCATCTCCAACGACACCGTGTTAGGTTTTCATATTGCTGCTCAGATCAGCAAGACCAGAGAAAGGAGGGCTTGGGAGAGAAGAAAAATGGGGGGAAGCGCTTCAGTCATAGCCCTCTGCATTTTCAGCTGTCAGGCTGCTTAAAAGAATCTCTTTCTCATACAAGCTCCGTGTCTGAGATGTAACCCTTCATTTCCAAAGTGCCACGAGAGCGAGCACTTTGTACAAGACAGGCTCGTTGAGGGGAAGATGTGGCACTTACCAAAACGCAGAGCTTCCTCAACCCCCCCATTAGTTGTTAACCAGAACACATAAACAGGTGTGGGTCATGAATCACAACTTGGTTTTGCAGATGAAAGAGTGTCTGACAGCCCAGACCATAAAGTCATGCTCAGTCTTTCACTCACCCCAGGAGTGCTGGGAAAGAAGTTCAGCCCTACAGGTGATCACTGAGGCAAAAACGTTGTTACTGACCAGCCCGAGGGGTTCCTTATTTGGCATATTGGACATCTGTGGATCCTATTTTGAGGAAATTTTTCCTATGGGTTGCATGGCTGCTTAGTCAGGGCTTTCCTGTGGCTTTTTAAAAGTGAGGTGCTGTGATGGCAATTGCTGGAGTCACTGAGTCACTCGCTGTGCCTGCTCTCTGCAGGTTGTACGGATACCACCGGTAGCAACAAAAATATTTTTCTGCTTGAGGTTATGTCTAGCTTAGAAAAAGCTCTGATTGCACTGAGAATTCTTCCTATGGAAAGGAAGCACCAGCCCACAGTAGGAGCCTGTCACTTAGGAACGGGCCCAAATTTAGTCCTGTGGAAAGTAATGAGAATATTCACAGGCTTTAGGCTACTTTTTATTCCTCTGGATTCCAGACATCCATGAAAGGCCACATTAGCAGCAGCCTCTGATTTTCCCTTCTGTAGCAGCCTGATTACAGTTTTCCAGTAGAAAGGAATGACAAAAGCATTTTTTTTTGGTATGTACCTAGCCACTGTTGGTTGTGTGATGATGACTGTGGACATGTACCCTTGTAATACTGGGTTTTGGGACAGAAGAGGATAAAAGGCTGGTTTTAAAGCTGTAATTGATTTGTGAGGAGAACAGGGCTGGCCTGAGCAGAGGCTCAGGGCAGACACAAGAAAGAGCAGGCAGCGTGTCACAAGTCAGCCGTGGGGACAGGAGTGTCACAGCCCCACAGGTGACATCCCAGCAGTGTTCAAGGAGGTGGCTTTGGGTCCTTGAGACAGGACTTTGGTTTGTGGGAGCATCCTGCTGTCCTCAGGATCCACGAGAGTGGCAATTCCAGGTGGAAGGAGCTCAGCCCCACAGCAGCCTCTGGAGGGAAGCCCCAGCACCTCGGGGCTCAGGTCCCCCAGGGCTGAGCTGGGTGCCACTGCCCTCCCAGCACCTCCCAGTGCCCTTCCTGGGCTGTCAGTGCCCTAAGCCACGCTGTTCAGAGCCCCAGGCAGGATATTGCAGGTGACAGTCCAGCCTGGGCACAGCACGTGAGGAGGATGTGTAACCTCCCCTTTCCAGACTCAAGGGTACTGCTGAAGGATTCTTTTTCTCTTATCTGTCTGAGACAATGCTACTGTAATTTGTACTGGGCAGAAATATTGAGAGAGCTGAATGAAGATTTTATCAGCTGCTTGTAGATAGTGACAGCTGGTTAATGTTAATATCTTCTGAAAGATCTTTAAAGAAATCTTGAATAGTTGTGCAGAAATTAATATGCCTCATCTCTCTTTGTGTTACTGAAGTGGGGCTGTGCTGGCATCTCCAGCCTGCATTCTTTAATTTTCATAGCATGGGCTGATGGGCTCTCTGTCCATTGCTATGGTAACTGCTGCTTTATTTCTTACTCAAAGAAAACATTGACATAAACCCATTGACATAAACCCCACCACAACGTGTCCTTTTTATTCACTGTGCACACCTAATGGATGCCAGAGCTGTGCAAATGTGTCATGATTGTGCTGGATGGAGAGCAGCAAACTGCAGGGCTCCTGCCCTGGTGTGTAACTGGAGTCACCTTTCAGCACACGTGGAATTTTATGTCAGCTGCTTCCACTCTGCTTTTATCCCTGCCCATGTTTGATTAGATTTCAGATACTTCAGGGTGGAAACACTCCCTGGCTGGGTGTTGGGAAGTGCTGTGGGGGAATGGGATCTCACAGCAGATGAGGCGTGTGAACTTTGGTTTTGCTCTTAAACAGCTCCATTTTGAAGTGGAATTGATCCCATGAACTTCTGGCAGTCATTCAAAATCCCTCCCAACCTTTTTGTGAACACTAATGAAGGGAGTAGTGGTTCTTTCCCTGTGTTAGTACTTCTGTTTTGTTGCCTTAAAACCCCCAAATGTCTCATGAAAATCTCTACAAAACTGCAGTAGCCTAAGTCCCCTCCACGAGGTTCTGCTACCCAGTTCCCTCCAGATTGCTGTTCCTCACATCCTCTGAGTGATGCAGGTGCAGAATAAAGTGTTCCCAGTTCCTCCCAGCATGGGCAGCTTGCTTTGAGTCCCCACACCCCTGTGCCACCCCTGCCAGGGACAGCTCTGAGGTCTGGCTCTTTTGAAAGGAAAGATTCTCCTGGAAAAAAGTCTTCCTGCAAGTGTTTGCTAGGGTTTTCCCTGCTCCCTATTAAAATTACCTGATAAGTGTGGCAATTATCTTTTCATCTTAAATAAAAATTAAAAAGAAATAATTAAAAAAATCTGATCATGATGTACAAGAAGAAGCTTGCACGTTCTGTGTTACATTCTGTATGATTTTAGATGGAACCTCATTAAACATCTTTACACCCTCTTAGGTTCATCTCTGTTAACTCTTTCAGGGGTTTCCCGGGAGGAAATGACTCTGTACCACCTTGCACTGAAATCAAGCAGAGTTTAGTGTGACAGAGCATTTTGCTGGAGTGCTGAATTGAAGATGCTGTGCATGGAGAGCAGCGTTTGCAGGGCTGGGGCTGTGAGCTCCAGTCCTGCAGAGCTCTGTGCCCTCGTGTGCAGGGACTCCCTAAATCAGGACTGTGCTTTCTGAAATGCCTCACCCTCAGCTGGGAATGCGCAGTGAAAATTGGTGGAAGGGGTCTAAGTGCTCCCCTGCTTGATAGGGAGATGCTTTTTGTGCCTCTGCAGGGTTATTTTGGTTTAAATATTGCTGGTCCTGCTTTGGGGGGCTCTCCTTTTTCCGTGCCAGGAGCAGAAGGTGTCGTTCTGGGGGTGTCCTGCAGTGTACAGGAGGAGATGGGTTAGGTAAGAGCCACTCTCTTGTTCTCATCTCACAACAGCTCTGTTCTCATCTCCCTAAATGAGGGTGAGTCATGGCCAGATCTCAGCTGGATGCAAGAGCAATTCCAGGGAATGGGAAACGGTCGAGAACTTCTTGTTCTGGGGAGCTCTGCTTGTTCAGAGAGGCAGTGATTGTCCTGTTGTGTTGTGTAATTATATCTGCCTCCACGTATCCCACTGCTGCTCAGTCCTATTATGTGTTCTTAGCTAAGCCCAGGCTATTCAAGGAGGAAATGGAACAGATTCGTGGCAAAAGCAGGTGAAACACCCACGTGTCCTTCTCTGCTCAAAAAACATCAAAAAGGATAAGGAATGTTACTTTGATAATTATTTGAATGCTGCTTAAGGGGCCTCCTGGACTGGTTACATTTGGTCTGTGATTTGCCTTTTCACCAAATACTCAACTGATTCAGCAACATGAAAGAAAGGCATGAGGATTGTGGTAATTGAGTCTTTCCAAATGTAAGAAAATTAGTCAGTTGCATTGAAATTCCCAATTGCCAGTCTGAAGTGTACTTAAGTGTTTGTTTAATGGATAACTGGTTTTACCTTTTATTTGTCTTTTCCAGAAACATAAAAAGGATAGAAAAATAAGAAACGCAAATTGAGTTTAACTCAATCTGAGCATGTTCTTAGTAGCTAAAAAAAAGAAAAACCAGCTATTCTCTGTGTTATATTAGAGCTTCGTTATTCAGAGCAGAAAGAGCCATGTGTGGGAATTCATTTCAGATGGGTATTTTGGACAAAATTGGAATCTGGATTGATTTTTATAGGAAATTCTTAAAATCTGGCCATTTATGCTTTTTAACATCTTCCTAGTGTGTTTCTAAGGCTTAAATCACCTTTAGAGAAAAGTTTCTTGTGAGGCTCCAAATGAGTGCTGCTGACCTGGTGGGTAAAGCTGATTGTGCTGAGTAGTCAGATTTTTTTTCCCCCAGTTTTCATTTCAGTTAAGTTTTTTATTCTGATACAGGTACATTTATGTAAGTGAATAAGTTGGTTGTACTAGAATTTGAGATTTATACCTTTTCCTAAGTGTGTGGTATAGTGTCCAAAATCCAGTGCATCCTTTTGCAGAGCCAAGTGGACTGTTGTTTTCTTGTTTGAGTTGGCTCTTCTTGTTTAATCTGGAGCTGTGCCAAAAACATGAATATTCATGACATTGTTAAACAAGATTTTTATTGAAAATAAAAAATGGATCTGAAGCTTTCATTTGTCATTCTGAGCTCAGCTAGTGAAAGCACTGTGAACAGGCACATTTATCAGGGAGGTTTTCCTGGTGTTTTCTGGGTTTTTTTTTGCTCATTGAGTGAAAATTTGTGAGAGACCAAGAGTATCTCACTGGGCAGTGAGCCTGCTGTTAAGGTATTTCTGTGTACAATGTGAATATAATAGAGATGAAATGTATAAATGAAAATATTTTATATGCTGGATCAAGCAGGAGATGCTTTGACAAGCGTTGAGCCTCAGGGAAGGTGGTGCAAGCAGAGGCCAGATCTAGCAGAGCTAACAAAAGCCAGCGTTCCCTTTCTCCTGGGCTGCTGGTGGTGTTCCCATCCTGGCTGCCCTGCACGCAGGGGCCAGGGCACTCCTTTCCTTGGGATGTGCATTCCCAAGCTCAGAGCTGATTCTGAGTCCCTGTGCAGTGGCTGAATGAGAGAGGTGAAATGAATTTATTTCCCATGGAGGGATGGGGAGGGTGAGAAGATGAGCAATAAGAAAGGTTTCTCTTGCAGCCTCTGGCCTGTACAAGAAATTAAATAGGCTGAGCTTCTAGATGACACGTGGCACTGATTTGAGAGGTCCTTCCTCATTTGTTTTGCAAGGTGAAATTCTCATGGGAGCTATCTCTCCGTTTCACCCTGCAGAGCAGGCTGGCTAGGATTTTTCCCAGAAGAACAATATCCAGAGATTAGTAGGAATTACCTATTATATTCTCATTCAGTCCTGCTGAACAGTCCAGTGGTGCTTTGACAACCTGCTGCCAAGGTGTTAGGTTGGGTGGTGTTCATGTCTAAACTAGCAGGAATGTTGTAAACTACCCAAAAGCTGTGCAGGCTGCAGTGAAACAGGTTTTTTTGTTGTTTTTTTTTTGGTTTTTTTTTTTTTTTTTTTTTGTTTTTTTTTTTTTTTTTTTTTTTTTTTTTTGTTTGGTTTGTTTTTTTTTTTTTTTTTTCAGGTATCTTAAACAATTCTCCTCCTAGCTAGAGGAGGAAGGCAAGAGCTAATTCCACACAAATTGCTTGGGGGGAAAAAGGGCATCAGTGAGTGCAAGAAGAGAGAACATAAAAGGGCAGGAGATGACAGGGAGTTCCCCAGAGATCCTGATTTCCTCTGCACTGAGGAACCTGGCACCTGGGTTATTTCCCCCCAGCTGCAGTGATGGCAGTGCAGTAGCCAGAGTTTGCCTGCAGGACTATTGCTCAGGCTTGGGGCATCCCTGCAGAAGCCCTGGCCAAGGAGGAGGACACTCAAGATTTGGAAACCAGGGGGGCTCTCAGGGTAGAGTTGTGGGAAAGAATTGCTGTAACAACAAACTGTGTGCTCTTAAAGAGGGGAAAGTATGTAACACCATCAAAGGGGGATGAGGATTCAAAGGGAAACACATGTCTGAAACGTACGGGTCAAGTTTATTTGAAAGGAAAATTTGTTTGCTTTTGATTCTTTATAACATTTCCCATAGAGACTAGCAAATATAGCTGCCACATTTTTGGCAAAGGGTGTCTTATCCTAAACCTGAAACACTTAAATACACATACTTACATAAATATGGTCTCTATTAGTTTCAGCTGTGGGACTTCTAATTCCTGCCTTTTGTAGTTTATTTTTTTTTTCCCTCTGTTGGCTGTATTTGAAGCTTTAAAGGGACTTGGTAATAAAAAAAATGTTATTACTGCTTTTTTAGAAAGAGAAATAAGGACAAGATGATGAAGAGAAATCTTTGTCAGGGGTTCTGGTGTTTGAGCAAAGGTGTGCAGGAGGGGGACAGTGGTGATGACCTGTACTATAAAACCTTTCTGTAGGGTGCCTGAAAGCACCCAGGGTTTGTAGTTATTGAAAGGGGGTTATTAAAACTGGTTGGCTCTTACAGAAAACCTGTGGGTAGCCGTAACTCAGGAATCCTCTCTGGCTATGCTTTCCAAAAAATCTCCATTAGCAGAGTTGAACTTTGAAGCAGGAATAGGGTGAAGTCAAATCATTCCCTAATCACTGAACCATTCTGGCCCCAGAGCCTTCCTTGGGCTGGAATAAAGCAGCTTTTCCTTTTTTTCCCTCAAATGGTGCTTCCAATCCCCCACCACTCTCTTTGATTCAGTTCACTTTGTTTATTTTTAAATAAACATATGGCACACTCATCTCTCACCCAGGCAAAGAGCTCTCACTGGTGTTGGTGGGAGCATCACCACCTTCAGGATGAGAGTGGGGATCAATAGAGGAACTCCTGAGAGCTGGCCAGGCTTGTATTCCACTAACACAGGGTGCTTGAAAAAGCAAACAGTCCAGTGAGACCTAATCAAGTTAAGTGCATTTAAAACCCCCACGGGGGCTGTCATCGAGGGAGTGCAGTCAGCAGGATTGATGGGAACCTTTCAAAGCCCTGGTGCCAGAGGTGGGCACGCTCCTGGCTCAGTCAGAGCCTCCCACCTGCAGTGTCCTGAGGTTTGTCACCCTGGTGCTGGCTGAATGGAATGTTTGTGTCCAAATACACAGGCACGTGTGGGAGGGGGGTTGGCAGTGCCAGGCTCCTGACGTGTGTGCCCACCAGTTCTCCAGACAGGTCCCTTTGGATCACAGAGTCACGCACTGGCTCGGGTTGGAAGGGACTTCAGAGCTCACCCAGCTCCAGGCCCACCTTCCACTGTCCCTGGCTGCTCTCAATGTCTTGTCCAGCACGTGGGACTAGGTTTAGGCTGGGATTAGGGCTTATGGCTCAAAGCTTTTGCCTTCCCCTCCATGCAGGTGCTGCTCTTGCCTTTTGTGCACGTTGCAATGCTTGGAACAGCTGAAACAAGAGACAGCAGCGACAGACACGGGGACAATTGCCAGGGTTTGTTTGGCTTTGTTTCCTTTCTCTCTCCAGCCCAAAAACCAGGCACAGGGAGGAGGAGCAGGGGATTTGGCTGTTGGCCAGTTTGCTGAGGGGTTTGCAGAGAGCAGACATCTGCCCTGAGGATGGATGGCTGCAGAATTCTGAGCAGGAGGTGCTGGGGCAGCTCTCAGGACACTCCCTGCCCTGCCCTGCCCAGCTCTGCCCTGCCCCAGGTGATGAACTGCCTGAACCCCCCTTCTGACTCCTGACAGTGCCTGGGGGTCAGCTATGAAATCACTCTTCATCAAGTTAAACCAGGTGTGGGGCTCTGCGGTGTGTCCTGAAGTCTAATTTTGCTATTTTTACCGGGCTATATCCGTGGTTTTGGGTGACTGATAAGGCAGTAAATATGCACAGATTGTGTTTTACACACATTGAGATAAAAATCTCTTCCACTGCTGGGCTTCTTTACCCAGAAGGAATATGTTCTTTAAATATTTCTTCACAGCTAAACTCAAGCTGAAAGATTCAGTCATCTGCCACAGAGGCAATCTCTGTGTGCAGAGCTGGTTTTCTGTGTGAGACTTGGTGGGTGCTGGACTTTGGTTCTAAAACCTTGAAGTCTCCTGAGCTCTGAGTCCCAAATGGCTCAAGTACTTCTGTGCTGGAGATTTTTATTACATTATATATATATATAAATAATTTTTATTACATTATTATATATTTTTATATTATATTATTTTTATTGCATTATATTTAGGATCAGTTTTCTTCCTAGGAGTGAATCCACTCTTTGTGTTGCTTAGAGTTGGGTCTCATCTTCATTCACTTCAGATACATCTCGATGTCATAACAATCATAAAAGTTCATGTTGTCACTGTTGGGTTTTGGCCTTATAGCTGAGGATGGATTTAAGAAAATTCATTCCTGCTAACACAGGGATATTAAGAGATTCTGAGCTACCTCTAGAGGTAATGATAAAGAGGGTGAAACATTCTAATGAGCCTTTTCTAGTAGTGTGACTTCTCTCCAGATACACCTAGATTTTGCTTAGGAAATACAATCTCCATAATAATTTAAAATCTGTCAGACTCCCTTCCCAGTCTTGTTCTGAGTGTGTTACACAGTAAACCTGAAGGATGGTCTTTTTTAAGGACAGCCCAGGATAAAAATAGTATCTTTCTCACAGAAATGGGTGAAAGAGTTTTCACAGACCCTGCCAACAGTGTTCCTGGCTCAGAGCATTTCTATTTATCCTGCTTTTCTAAAAGCACTGAATTCTCTTTCAAGTTAGAAAGCATTTAAAAAAAAAAAGAATAAATTGGAGATCCAGATTTGATGGTGCACTTGAAAGATCCAGCAGGCATTAAAGTTCTGTCTCCTATTTGAGTTGCTCTCGGTGTTGAGCACCGAGATGCCAAATTCTGAGCTGCTGGCAGTGCTCCCGTTTGCCTAGCAAAGCAATCCCATCATAATTAATGTGGCCAGGCTTTTTGGGCAGGAAAATATTGATGGGATCTGCAGAGCCCACAGAATGAACCGGAGTAGAAGAGCTCTGCCAAGCTGGGCTGTGCAGATTAAGGACATATGGTTGTTCTGGCTGCTGCTGGCACCATCCTTTGAAGCCTGGTTCTTGCATTGTCTTCCTGCCATCCCTTCTGCTCCCAGGTGCCACTCCCAGCTGCCACTCCCAGGTGGCAGGAGGGACCAGCAGGAGCTGCTGCAGCCCCTCCAGGTGAGCTCAGGCTGTGTTCTGAGCTCAGGTGAACAGCTGCAGCTCAAATTAAAAGTGGCACCGAGCTGTGTCAGAACCTCCCTGTCTCCTCTCTCTGTATTACATAAGCTCTTCACACAAATAGTTTGGAGTTTCTCATTATCTCGACTTCTTTTAGAAGTTATGCAGCCAAGCCCATGTACAAATCTGCTCTAAATGTGGAACAATCCAGCTAAAATCACCACAGAAGAGAACGGAATTTAACCCAGTATATATCCAGATTAAATAAATCCTGCTGGGAAGACAATTAAAACTTCAATTTTTGTGTTGATTACTTCAATGTTTTACTTTTAAAAGCCTGTCTTTAGGAGGAAATAATACTGTAGGGTACTTACATTATTTATTTTTGTTCTCATGCAGAAAAGCTAGTGAAAAGCTGGGTTAAAGGCTGCCCAATATTACAAATGATAGTTTATTTTTAAAAACAGTGTTTGCATCACTGGAAAGACATTGGCATTTGGGAATGGGAAATGATGGGAGATGTAAACAGAAACATTCTTCATTGTCAGGGCAGCTTCGCTGCAGAAGCATGTTCAATCAGCACTGGCTCCTTCTCATTAAGTGGTGTCACTTAATTACAGCTCCAGGTGAAACAAAATGATTTGCAATAACCACGTCAATTTAATTAGCATGATACAAATATAAACCTTTTGGTTTTTTTTCTCATTGCATAATGCATGGCCATGACCTCTTTAAGTGTATTTACTTTTATTGACATCTTAATTGGCCGCCCACGCAGGTTCCTCTGTGCAGTGATTTCCACAGGAACAAAAGACAAATGACTCTGTCCCTCACAGGAGCAACCACATCAAATCACATTGCTGGCCCTTTTTTTTGCTTCTCTTCCCAAGGAGCAAAAGCATCCTTAAAAATCTACAGTGTGAATAGCACAGTAAGAGAGGACATTTATGTATTTTAGCATGATCTCGCAGGGCCAGAGGGAACCAGGGCCCTCCCTGACCACTGAGTGGGACAAACTCCAAAGCACACCCAGAGCAGCTCTCAGAGGATACTGCAGGCCCATCTATCTCCTTTTTAAAATCAGACATGCTTAAAGGGAATCCAGAACCAGAGCATCTTTCCCTCATCTCCCACTTTTTCCCATGTTGCAGTTTGTAGATACTTTTGCAAAATCTTTCAGGGTCATAAATTATTTCACGCTTTATAAAAATATATATAATGTTTATTTTTCCATTATTTAAACCATTTTTCCTGTTCTTATCCTGGACAGTGCAAGTTAGTTCCATTTGTCATTCTCTGTGGAGGGTTGATAGGTGCAGGTTCTGCTAATTAACTAACCATGGATGAGTTTTTCAGAAGATCACCTTTCAGGTGCCTGGAGAGAGGTTATAAGGCATCCAAACAGAATGAGTGTCCATATCTTCTCAGAACTGGATCTTTGGTAAACACCATCTGGGTGTTTAACTGTAGCAATGCCTTTAAAAATCTGGGGAGGTCTTGGTGTGATCTGTGAGCTCAGCAAAAGGTGCTCTAAGGGAAGGAGTTGTACATTTGCAAAATTGCTACTGAAACAGCAGCAGAAGGCTCTGTAAGCTCAGAACCCAAACCTGCTTCTGTACTTTTACCAGGATGATGAAGATAGAAAAGGAAGTCAGGCCTTCTTCTCACTCATTGGAAAAATTGCTTTCCTTCTGTGAGCAATAGAATTTTGTACCATGCCCCAAATGGTCAGTGCTGTTCCTCTGCCTAGAACTGATTCTCACTTTGCCCAGAAGTCATTTGAAAAGCTCTTCTTAAAATTTTTTTAAAGTAGGAATGTGCTCTGAAATGTGGTTGCAAAACCCCACAATGGAGAAGCAAGTGGAAATTCACAGCAGAAACGACAGATGTGGAAGAGACCAACCTGCACGTTGCCACCAGTGCTTCTAATTATAGGCCAGCAAAAGAAAATTTTGAGCTGAATTTTGCCAACATTCAGCCTACAACAGCCAGTCTATGATTAGTCAAGTCATCAAAATATAAACAAAAATAATTCAATCATCCAAGCAGAAATCCCATCTGCAAGGGGTGTAAACACGAAGATGAAAGAAATGCTGCCTTTTGGAAGGACAGAGCAGGATCGTGTGTAACTTCTGGATCCAGCAGAAAAGCTTCACATCCTGTGTAATATATATGTACAATTTCTAACGTGGCTGCAACCACAATCAGAACTTCATTTTATGGCAGCACCCTGGCAACCAAAGCGTTTGGCCTGTGAATCTGATGTTTTCAGACTGGCAAAGTCTCAGCTAGAAATTAATGTGTCTAAAGACTAGTTTTGTTTCATAGAGCACAGATAATATGAAAATTTGATTAGTTCATACTCCATCAACATAAAAGATATGAGGTATGAATATTCTATTAACATCTTTGAACTGAACAAATGGCTGTGCCTGCTCGGTTGCAAGCACTGGATTGCACAATCACAGAGAACTCCTCTGTTTGTAGCAAAGGCTGATACATAATGCCAGCTTCAAGTATTTATCATTTTGCAATAGCACTGCTAGGACAGTTCATGGTCTACTACAGAAGCAAAAAAAAAAAAAAAAAAAGGAGGCTGGAGTTATAAATGAGAACAGAAAATGTAAAAAAAGAGTCTGAACTCTCTCTGCTTTATGATTTTCATGAATATAATGAGAGATGGGTGGGCCATTTGAATAGATAAATGATGTATGATGGAAGTACAGAGAGCATCAGGAGAGAGAGGTTTTTCCTCTGAGCATTTTAAAATGTCCAGTTCTTGTGATAGAGGCTGATTTTTAGGTGAAGTGCAATCTAAACCCTCAGTGTCTAGAGTGGATTAAAAACTCTTTCTTGTTCCTTTTCAGAGGTAATGTTTTAGTGTCATTCTTTTATCTTCTCAAATTTCTTTCTGTAGCAACAGTTCTAGAAACATTTCTGCTCCTGCCTCCAATCCTATTTCCATGAGATGCTGTATGGCTCCCTCTTTCCACTAATGGAAAAAACTCCATTGTTGTGGTGTTTATAGCTCTGGATTATTAGGAGCTGAGTTTGGCTGAAATTCTTGGCAAAATGATGTGTTCAGTGGAGACTACAACTTTGAGGCAGCCAAAGAAATTAATATGTCAAATTTTAATCTAAGAAAGAGCTGAACAACCTGAAAATGAAACAGAGCCTTTCAATTTATGAAAAAAAAAATTCATTTCATCCAGTAACGTTTTTTTTCCTGCCTTCTGGTAAATAGCAACCTCCAAAACCATTTTATGTTGACAGTAATAATTTTCCCTCTGTTCGTGGCTTAGTCTGACCGGCAACCCCCAAACCAATTACTCACAAAGTTCTATTTCTGAGCTTTTACTTCTTAATATCCTTTAAAAATGCGGGGAGTTCTTTTCATGATTTGAAGAATCCTCCTGGGGCAGCAGCGTTTCTGCACTTGTGTTCCTGCTGATCCCACACCTTAAGAGTTTCCCGTGCTCAGGCTTTTTCCAAGTCACTTCTTGTTGCAAAGAGCTTCCAGGTGCAGGGGAAGCCACCTGTCCTTGGGTGAGAGGGACAAGATTTCCAAAACCTTCACGAGAGTCAACCAAGTCTGCTCATTTCATTTCATTTCATTTCATTTCATTTCATTTCATTTCATTTCATTTCATTTCATTTCATTATTTCAATGCTGAGCTGGAGGGAGGGTGAGGACGCCTCTCCAGGGATGAAGTGCAGATGGAATTTGGCCCTGAGGTCACTCCCAGCAGCATGTGGTTTGTGTGTTTTTGTGTAAAGGTGGTACCGTGCAGGAGGTCTGTGAGAGAATTTTCTTGATCCTTATGCATTAAAGAAATCCAAGTATTGTTTTTTCAATGCAATTATGCTGGCAAAATCTCCACAAAATTTCTCTTTGAGTCTTCAGGTCAATGTCATCTTATTTATGTGTCTTACACGTGGATTTTCTTCTTTTCAAGGCAGGAGAAGTCTCTGCTGTTTTGTGTTGTGGCCACACTTGAGCCAGTGATGCCATCCCTTAATCACATTACCAAACTGGCACAAAGGAGGAGGAAAAACATAATGCAGGCTTTTGGACGAGAGTCCTGAGATGGAGATAGAGCATTTCCTGGCTCCCTAATGCCTTTATTCCTTTTCAAGGGGAAAAATATGCTTGTATCAGCTTGGAAGGTCAGGTAGTAAAATCAGAGGTGAAGCAGTTTCACTTCAGTTTTGGAGGCAGCATTAAAAATTCCTGTTCAAGGGCTGGATTGAGCAGCACACAATCACTGCTGCCTGTTCATGGATCTCAGCACTGGAGCACAACTCCAGGGATTAAATCACACAGCCACAGAATGGTTTGGCTTGACTGAATGGAAGGGACCTCTGCTCCTCTCAGCTGGGACCTCTCCTTTGAAAGGCAGAAGTTCAGGCCAAGTTCTAAACCCACTGATAAGCAAGCAAAGCCCTAAAAATACAGCAGGGCTGTTGCTTTCCACCTTGGATTGCTGTCCCCTTAGAACTGATCTAAAGCTACGAAAAGATGTAGTTGGGTTAAATCTGTGAAATTTGAACTGCAGCTGGCAGCAGGGCTGGGGTGCAATCCCTCTGAGTCCCTCTGCATCCCTCTGTTCTCTCCTCTGCACTCACAGGGAAATCGCCAGCCCTGGGGCTGGCAGAGCTCCCTGCCCTGAGAAGGGGGCAGCTCCCTCTCTTCTCTCCTCTGTACTCAGGGAGGAGGGGAGGGACTCACCTGCACCTGCCTGGAATTTGGGAGTTCACCTCATGTTTCTGTTTCTCTGCTGAATTCCGTGTGGCAAGGAACAAATCTCGAGCCCCTTTATTCACCGTGGGTTTCTCTGTGAGTGTGACAGCACTAAGTTATTTAAAGGGACTGAATCTGTTGGTGAGTGGGGTGATAAGGGCCATATAAAGTCACTGCTATGGCTGATCTGATGTTGCTGCTTTGGAATTAGGCCAAGAATTAGAGATTGCAGTTGCTCTTCCTGGATTTGACACTGTGGCAGTAGGAGAGTCTTCAATTCATCTTGGTTTTCCTGCTGCCTCTCATGCTCTGACTCACTGGCCATTCTGTCTGCTAAACCATTTCCCTCTAAGCTGTCTATCTGTTCCTCACCTCTTGAATGGCTGCTAAGGACACCTAGTCAAAGGGCAGAGTATTTCAGAAAGGATTTCTCTGCTCCTTTTTTGAGCAGCCTGTGATTCCCAGCAAGCTTTGATTTCCCAACAAGCAAATTTAAGCAAGCTGGTGTTGTAATAAGTGGCTTATCTTGCTCTGGGAGTGACCCACAGGTTGTTTTGATTATCTTCCCCTTTTTTGGAGGTCTCTGAGCATTGACTCTTGGCTCTGTCTGGTTCAAGACTGTTGTACAAGTAACCAGCTCATCTTCAGTCAAGCAGTTCTTGTGCTGCAGGGAAGAGTCCACTCATTTTCTGCCTGGCACATGTCTGTGCTTCTGGATCAGTATAAAAAGGAAAGGATGAAAAAAATAATATTAAGGAGAGTTGAATAAAGCGAACATTTTGGAATAAACCAATCATGTGACCTCTCCTATTACAATGCATTTTGAAAATTTGGCTTATGTAGCAAAGTTCATTATTTATTTATATGACAGCAGTTTATTTGGAAGCTGAGAATTGTGCTGGTTTTGTGCAATAAAGAGTCTGCAGTGATTCTGCTGTGCCAGAGAGCAGAGAAATGGGTGTAATTTGTAGGAGAGCCAGGTGTGCTGGGTGATGAGCAGGAGCAGAACTGAAGACTGGGAGAAGTGGAAGAAGCTTAGAAAGTGAAATAGTTTTGACATTAAAAGTGATTCGTGTTCCTGCCTTTGAGGTAGGGTAGTTGAAAGTTTCCTCTCTTTTTTTCCCTTCTTTTTTTTTTTTTTTGGTCCTGCTTCATCTACATGTGTCTCTGCTCTCTGTGGAGAGAATCTTTAGTTGGAAACAGAATGGATTTTCTTTTCTGAAATTCCATAGATTTCTGTATCAGCCTCTAGTGTTTCCACCAAGATAATTCTGCATTAATGGGGTTAACTGAAAGTGCAGTTGTGCAAATCCAGATCGTCTGCATTGCTCCCCAAGGACTCCTTTAAAGTTGGGCTTTGGATCTCTCTGGCTATAAAATAATTTTGTAAAAACTCAGGGCAGGTTTCTGGGTTGGTTTCCTCCCTTTGCTTCCAGCATTCAGCTGTTTGTGAGAGCAGAGCAGGGAGGGAAGAGAGAGGCAGCCCGTGGCGATGGAGCAGGGGAATAAATACATTATATTAAGAAAATTCAAGAGCATTTGAATCTCATTAAGGCTGTGTGGTTCTGAATCTTTGGGTTTCCTCAGCAGGAGGAAACCTTAGCAATTCTGTTGACATTTGAAACAGCAACTTCTCCTCCCAGGGCAGTGTGTAGTAGTTCTGCTTTACCTGCACCTGATTCCCATTCAGAGCCCCCAAAATCATGACATGGTCTGGAGGATGATTTCTTTAACAAGGTGTATTTGGGTTTTCTTTGGGCTGGAGGTATTTTCCATACTCAAGCACTGTCTGTCCAACGACAGCAAGGTTTAGAAATGAATTTCTGAAATTCTCACTGTATTCTGGTGTGTTTATACAGTGTTTGCTGTGTATTGAGGGAGCCACAAGACACTGCAAAATACTGATCACTGTGACTCAGCAATGCTGTTCATAATCTTTTGGCTTACTACAGCATTGACAAAATCTCCTCCTAAGTTTTTGTCTGAGCAGCAGTTGTGGTCCTGAGGAGCAGCTGCTACAACTGCAAATAAGCACTATTGAGAGTAATGAGTGGTTTTTTATAGGAAGTTTTTTCCAGGAGGTTTCCTGCACTCCTGAGGAGGTGAGGGCTTTACTGTATTCTCCCCTTTCCTGGTATTCCCTGTGCTGTGCTTATTTTTATGCTCAGGTAGGGGAATGCCTCATGCCCCATCACTGTGCTGCAGAATGATGTGTCTCTCAAATGTCTCTCCAGCTGCTGCCCCAAACTGCCAAACAAATACAGCTTTTTAGTAGCATCCAAATAGATGCTTCAGTTATGCCCATATTTACTTAACTGAGGTATTATCTGAAGGTCATTCAGTGGCTTTTTGTGTTGTTCATTGGTGGGTTCAGTTTGAGAAGAGACCCAAAATCCTGGGGCTTGCTTTAGGAGCACCTGGGCACTGTGGTTTCCTCGGGATCCTGCAGGAGGGGTGAGGAACACCTGGGGCTGAGAATTCCTAAAGCAGCCACTGTTCCTCTGTGAGCATCTCAGGGGCTGGAATTGAGGTTACAAAGGGCCCAAGCAGCAGCACAGCTGCTCCCTGGCATGGTGGTCTGAGTCTCCTTGAAGCATTTCCCAGCAGTGAATGTGTTCATTACCAGTCTGCAGACAGGTAAAAGGGAATCACAGTCTCCAGAATCAGAGCAGGAGTTGTCCAGGACTGGTCCAGTTAAATCATCATTTGTTTGAGTTGAACATTTGTATGTTCATTGACCTGGCACTTCAACAAAAAAATCTGGTGGCTTCTTAGGAAATGCTGTTGGCAAGATGGAATTTTATATGTACAAAGGACATTACCTTGAGAATTCTGACACTCTGAGGACATAAGGTGTACTAGTTAATAGCTCAGTACAACTCCTTCATTGCTAACTCTAATGTTAAAAAACAAAAAGCCCATGAAAATCTGTTTCTGTTATGGGAAGCCAAACTCGCTTCATGGATGTGATGCTAATATTTAGGGGAATGCAGAATGATTGACAAGATACTTTTAAGGACTTATTTTAAGGGTTTTGTACAGGCTTTAAGGGAATACATCCTCACCATGGTTCCTTTTGAAGATGCTTTTTAAAGACATAGAAAATCAACACCCTGCACTTACAGACATGTGGCCATTTCTGCCTCAAAGACTGGAAATGTCAGGAGTGCAGCAAGCCCAGCACCGCTGGCTGTTCTCTGGTTTCACACACACCTTGTTAAAGCACTGAGCCCTCAGCAGGGGGAGGAAGGCTCAGTGCAGGAGCTGCACCAGTTCCTCAGTTCTGACAGGAGCTGTGAGCAGGATCAGCCCTGGGGGTATTGATTGTGCTACAATACCCCGGTGGTACCGAGTGTGAATGAAGAATCCCAAACTGGTGAATTTCTGCTGGTCTCAGATGCATCCATGTGCTTTGTAAAACCCCTCTGTTTGCCAAAGGCTCCCACAATCCGTTGGATGGCCACTGATGGCAGCCAGCTTCCATTTAAGCTCTCACATCCAGGCAAAGGGGATGTGAAATGTGCTGTGACTGGGAGAATAGCATTATATATCAACCCAGGCAGCTTCCAATAGGGACAAATGACTACTTCTGTAGTGCAAGATCAGGCTTTGGGATTTCATTTTTAAGTATCAGGATGATATAGCAATCAGGTGGGGGGAA
This sequence comes from Vidua chalybeata, assembly GCF_026979565.1. Classification (NCBI taxonomy): domain Eukaryota; kingdom Metazoa; phylum Chordata; class Aves; order Passeriformes; family Viduidae; genus Vidua; species Vidua chalybeata. Next base: position 1,231,732 of record NC_071547.1, on the reverse strand, counting down.
ATCCTCCTCCCACTGCCTTCTCATTTTGAGTTTCAGACACTTTCCCCCACTTTTATAGCAGCTCTATATCATATTTACAACATCTAGCATTTCAAGGTTAGATGGCCAAGTGTTGAGTCAAGAAAAAATTGCCTTCCCAGGGATACTCAAATATTTCAGTCCATGTCTGGGAGACAGCACTGATGCGCTACTGGTTGATTTCATTTCAGAAATGGACACCACAATGATTCATCTGGAGAGTCAAAAAGCTGATCTCAACCTTAGCCCTCACTTTTCAGACATAGTCCATGATCAGATGTCTTTTGTGCAGGCAAGGGATTTATTTATCTACAGTGCTGCTTCTGGAGGTTTTCAGGTTTTTGAAACCAGCATGTTTCAAGTACAAATGCAGCTGTGTTTGGGGTGTGTCAGGGGGCTGAGTCCCCATCAGGGTTTCCTGAGTTTGGTGTCACTGGGTCTTCCTGATTCACCTGCACACTGTAGGAATTAAAGCAAAAACCAGGCAGAGGTAAGAAAGTGTGGCTGTTGCTGGAAAGTTCTGGAAGTTCTTTTCCTGTGCAATAGTCCCTGTGAGGAAAAACACATGGGAAAAGTTCTTTTCCTGTGCAATGGTCTCTGTGAGGAACACAGGGCACCCCTGGCTTGTGTGGCCTGGAGAAGAGGAAAGATGGAGCAGGGAGCTCAGGCAGGTTGTAGAATTTATGTCCTTGAAGGATTTCAAAATCCAGCAGCCCAGAGCAGCCTGCTCTGAGTTCAGTGGTGACCCTGCTGAGAGGGGGGACAGCATGGGGGTCCCTGACCTTGGGTTGTTCTGTGCTGCTGGGGAAGGAATGGAGATTAATTAGAAAGGGGACCTGGAGAAGGTTGAAGGGGAATGTGAGTATGGATGTACAAAATCAATTAGAGAGCATAAAGCTAACTGGAATAAAATATGGATCACTTAAGGACTATCTATCTTAATGCATCATCTTTTCTTTTGCCAATTAATGTAGAAAGGGGATCAGCAAGTTGTCAGACCAGGAATGACCAGGGACTTCTGCAAATAATTCTGACCCTTTCCTGCTTTCCCTCTCTGATACAGTGGCTGTTGGCTGCCACATTTCCATCCTTTCTTTTAATCTCTGTCACTTCTTGTCAATAGGATTTAAAGTGCCCATAAAGATTTAATGATCTCAGTGTCTTCTCCCTGGCATTCTGTGTTTCCAACTTTAAGGAGTTCTGTCTAAAACCCAACGTTTCCAGCACATAAAAATCTCCCTTTGCAGCAGGAAAATGAAAGGCTTTTGTCTCCCTGCAAAGCCCTGGCTGTTCTGCAGACAGGAATTCTCTTGATTCCCCATCATTTGTGGCTTGGCCAAAGAGGAAAATTGGAGTTTATGCCACTCGTGGTGGCTCGAGCTTGAGTTAAGCTCTGTAATTTACAGGTGTGCTCCATTTCTTGGAGTCCTTGGTGACAAGCTGGGGTGATTGGAATGACCTTTTTGGCTTTAACATTTTCCAGCAGTGATTTCAGGAAATTCAAAGGAGGCACAAACAAATAAATGTGACAATTGTATTATTGTAAATAAACATGCTGGAAAAGACCCCTTGCATGTTTTATGCCTTCAGCATTAGTGTTCCTTCCCAGGGAGGGATATTTTACCCCGTGATATTTACTCCTTCTTTTTCAATATAAATAGTTGTTATGTTGGTTCCTGCTAATATTTATATATTCTCATTTGGGAGCAAGACATTTATCAAATAAAGGCGTAGACACCTGGCCCAATTCTGTTGTGATTAAAGCAAAAATTAGGCTAAATGATGTATTTTTAATAAAAGAGCAAAATTTGGAAACATTTGACTAGCCCAAGAAATTATTCAGAAGAAAATTAATACTTTCAAGGGAAAAATAATACCTTAAATTTCAATCTCCAGAAGCTAGGAATTATTTTATATATAACCTATAAAATAGGCCTATAAAACTGCTTTTCGGGTGACAGTACATTTTCCAAGAATATAGCAGAATTCAGAATGGGCTGGACTCAGCAAAAAATTGTCATTTCCAAATTTTTTGTTAAGCATCATTACAGTAACTTCTGCTTAAAAATTGAATATGTCCTTTTAAGCTTTAACAGCACACCTTGTTCAGAGTCCTTGGCTCCAGCTCTCAGTGTGCCTTCCCTCACCTGTGTGATCAAAGATGAGCGTTCCTGAACTGTAAAGATGCCAAGCCCTGCTTTCATTGCAGCACTTGGATCAGTGGAGATGCTGGACCTTTCTTGTATAAAGCTCTGAAAATGTCATTGATGGAGCCACTTGGTATCTCCCTGCACTCAAAGCTGGCAGTGTGGGACCTGCAAATTTTACTTTTTGGTGTTTAACGGTGGAGTTTGAAAGGCACTGAATGGTTTTTCAGATTGAAAATGCTTCGTGCAAAAATAAATATCAAAACATCCCATTAGCAAGAATGGTTTCCTTTACGTTTCCATTGGGAGGTCGGCAAACAGGCGCTCATCACTGTCCTGAATCGTGCTTTGAATTATCCCATCCTAAAAACCCTGTTCCTTTTTTGTCAGTCGAGAAACCTTTACAAGCATCCTAAGAGTCCTTGAAGCAGTTACCTTTGAGCAATTATGCCGATTGGTATAAATTTCCTGTACTGTTTTTACTGCCTCTCTGAAGCGATCTGGGATTTTATATCCCTACTTTTTCATAGGCTCTGCTTCTCCTGACAGATGCTTGCTTACAACTCTAATGAGAGCCAGGCATATGTCTGCTTCCCAGCCTGGACCTCCTTGTGCTCGTTTTGCATTTGTTCTTTTTCCTCCTCAAGCCTGCCGTGAAGTTGGAGGGGAGAGCTGGGGCGGTTCCATCCCGAGCTGTGCCCTCCCTTCACTGCTCCTGCTCATCTTCAGTGAGCTGCAAGTTAATGACAGCACTTCCCACTTACCTTTTAATTCCTGAAAGAGTGCTTCTGAACGCTTTCAAAACGTGAAATAATAAACGTCTGCACTCAGGGATTGGATGTAGAATCCATCTCTGGTGGTGAGCAGTGGGAGGCTGCTGTTCTTACAGGCTTCCATGTGCCTGCTGCCTTCTGCTTGCTTTGCCTTGCTGCTCCCATCCCTGCACCGAGCTGGTGAGAGGAGATTTCGTTGTGTGAATGGTGGGAGCTCAAAGCTCACAAACTCACAGGATGTCCTGAGCTGGATGGGACCCCCAAGGATCATCCAGAGCAGCCCCTGGCCCTGCACAGACACCCCAGCAATCCCCCCTGAGCATCCCTGGGGGTGGTGTCCAGCAGCAGCCCTGGGGCTGTGCCCATGCCCTGGGGAGCTTCCACTGCACCCCAAACCTGCAGTCCCTCCGTGTGTGCAGGATTTGCAGCGTGCACACGTGGTAACAGCTGGCTCAGGAGGTGCTTTGGGGTGATCTCTGTGTGTGTGTGGCAAGGCCAAGGCATTGTGGAGCTGCTGCTGCCCACAGGGGAGGACACAGGGGTTCCCTCTGCACGTCTCCTGCACCCCTGGGCAGGGGACACAAAGCAGCTTATCTCTGGGCGTGCTGCAGCACCAATCTGTTGGACTTGTCTCCTTGGTGGGCAGGTGGAAATTTCCCCTCCTGTGGGTTTCTGTGGTGTTGTGGTTGTGACTGGAGGCTCTGGGCATGCAGTAGCACAGAACATGAGACCCTCTCTGTGAGGGCTGGTACCCAGGAGGAGTTCAGTGGCTGTGCAGGCAGCGTGTGCTGGAGCTCACTGGGTGTCTCATGAGACCTGGCTCTGTGGTTTAGTCCTGCCTTTATCTCTCTTCTAAGTGCTTCTGATATTATAGGAGTTGCAAGAAATCTAATTAGCTAATGCTCCTACACGGTGTTCAGATCCTCAGATAAAAGCCTCCCTACAGGCCTGCAGAAGGTGCCAAGAAAGAGTTTGGAAACTTTTGTGATGCAGGGTGTCTGAGATTAAGATGGTTTGGGATGATGGGGTGACTTCCAGTTTTCATTCTTACGTGTTTGCTTATTAAAAGGAGTAAATAGCTGCTAATTAATGTGGGCTGTTCATTTTGCTGTCTTAAAAACCTTTTCCTGGGCTGTTGAGAATGTCAAGAACTGCTTCTAAGCCAGACCTGTTTAAAGAAGAGTGTGTATTAAGCCATTCAAGACTGGCTTTGAGTATCAACTCAAAAAGATCATGCTAAAAAATCCTTTATAATAAACAAAAGGTAGGAAAAAAATCACTGCTTGTTTTTCATTTCTGGGCATCTGAGCTCAAACCCTGTCTCAGCACTAAAGCAAACAATCTTGTGCTGCTCAGCTCTGGGGAGGTTGTTCATTCTCTGTGGTTGGAACTTTGGTCATCTCCAAAGCCTTGACACAGCCCTGTTGAGAAGTTTGACTGTTTGGCTGCAGTGCTCACTCCCATTAATGCAAAAAAAATCATTAAGAAAGTGCATGGAAAATGCAAAGCTTCTGTGCTTCTTAAATCCCCTAATCCTGTTTTGAGGACTTAAATGGTGAATAGGCTTCAGCCTGGGGGTGTGCAAGTGAATTTCACTGTAGGTGAGTTAAAGTCACATCAGGAACAAAACAGGCTGGGTTTATTCTGCTGCAGATCTGTGCCATTCACTGGGCTTATCCCATCCTGGAATGGACAGGGAAACGCCTCATTTCTAAAGCTTTTTTGGAAATGCTGCATCATCCAACCATATTCACAGAATATTTGATGTTGACACTCTAAAAACATTCTTATAAAAGGTGCCACAGGTGTCATGGAGGACTGACAGCTTCGTAAATTGAATAACTGGCAAAATAAGAGTGAAAATCACTGTGTCAGTATCAGTTGTAAGCAGAAACAACAGGTGAATATTCTGGACAGATAAAGCTATCAGGGAGCTCAGCCTTCACTGTTTGTTTGTGTCTGGGATTGCACAGTGGGTCTGGGAAGTGCCTCTGCCCTGGAATTCTTTATCTGCTTACATGGCTGTGGAGTGTGATGAAGGAAAACTTTAAGCTTAATCAATAACATCTCACACAGGCATTTCTTGGCTGAAGTGGTGTTGCTTCAGCTCTGTCATTGACTTGTTCTTTGATCTTTGCTTGGGGAGTCCAATAACAGGAGATCCTTCCTGCTGTCAGTGGGGAGACTCCCAGCTCAAATGTACAGAGCAGTCACTTGGTAACGCTGGATTTATGGTGTCCACCCAGCAGAGGAGAGGAAATCAGGTGAGATGATCCTTTATTTGCCATTTAGACACTGTGACCTTGGGTGAGCCACCCTTTCTGGGCTCCTTGCCTTCTCCAGAGCAGTGTCAGCACGCCTTGGATCCTTAACAACAATGCTTTTCCTGCCTGCAAGGGCTGCACCTTTGATAATCATCTAGAAATTATATTCCTACAGATCATATTTGAATTAGAACCTTAGCAATGAAAAGTCAGCATCAGCACCAGGAATTGCCTGTACTCCAACCCCTCTCCTTTTTATTTATATGCATTGGATTTATCAAGCACCTTCAGGTAAGACAGGAATGCTGAAATGCACAAATGCCTCCAGCTCTGCTTGCATTGCTGCTTCCTGCTGAATAGAAAAAAATGAGGTGTCTGTGGAGCTTTTCTACGTGCTGTGTGCTCCTGATTTTCCCTTGTTCCACGCTATTTGTACAGTCACAAAGCATTTGATGAGAATATGCCAATCTTAGGCCAGGGTAATGGACGTTCCTTTACTCACCTCTGCAGACATTGTTGGAAACTCGAGGTGTAAAATCTGATTCATTACCCAGATCCTGGAAGGGAACAGGACATTAATCGTACCCTGGCTTGTTAAATTTTGTCGCTCATTGCCCTCTCCATTTATTTAATTATATTTCTGCCTCCCATTCAGAAGATCTGCACGGGTCCTTTCAGACAGTGACATGTACCTGTGGAATTTGGAGCTGATGCAAAACAGCTTTTGCTGTCAAAGCACTCACGGGGTAGAACTTTTTCATACTTTGCAGCTCATGTGTTTGCTGGTTCAAACGGTTCTGCAGAAGGTGCCCCATTTCCCACAGGCACAAATGGCACAAACACAAGCTCCTGGTGGGAATAGCATTCCACATAGGTTCCATTTTAATGTTTCTTGAGGGATCTGATACTACCAGTAGAGAAGGGGGAGGATATCACTTTTCTATATTTTACTAGAGCCAATGGAAAAAAAGAGGCAAAAAATGGTAAGAGAAGAGCTAATTTAAGAGACACTGATGTGCTCTACAGTTCTGGGTGGTTTGATGTTGTATCAGGCTGTTTGTTGCAGAACATTCCTGTTCCAGAGCCTTTCAGAGTCCCAGTTCTCTCCCTGGTGCCTGGGTTTTCCACCAGCCACCCTGGAAGTGTGAAACAGCAAACCAGAAGGCCCTTTCCTTTGGAGCTGCTGACACGAGAGTCTGAAATCAAAACAGGCTCGATGGGAGTGAAGCTGTTTGTTTGGGCAGTCCTTTAACCAGGCAGACCCACTGCACAGGTGTTTTCAAGAGGGGAAAAACCCTCTTGCACGTCACGACCTTTTGCTGCAGTTATTTTTTTCCAGGTTGCTCTGAGTTTTAGACTTAGCTTGCTACTGGGGCGAGCATGGAAGGAAACATAAATTTTTACTGAGCATAAGTCAACTGCATCTCTTGTCCAGGACCTGGCATCAAAGACCTTCCAGTGTAAAGGTAATCTCAGTGCCCGAGGCTGCTCTGTGCTTTTTGTACTTTCGGTGCTCATCACTCCTCTGCCCTAAAGCTCCTGACTCCAACCACTGACAGGCTGGGGCAGCTCCGGGGCACGGAGGGGACTGCCTGGGGAGCACCAGATTCAGACAGAAAACTGCCTGGAGCAGAGTGGAACCTGAGGCTCAAGGGCTGGACAGGTACCGGGTTTAAATCGATCCGCTCTCCCTAAGATGTGTGTTCTTAGGCTGGGCTCTGCTCCTCTGCCTGTGCAGTGCTGCGGCCAAAACCCAGCCTAAATAACCCCCTCAGTTATTTATCGTGCCTGCAAAGGAGCTCAGTGCAATTTGTAGGATTTTCAGTCAGCACCTGCCTTGCTTTTTAACGTCAGTGTTGCTCTAAACACTCACAATTTCCTCGGGAATTTCAGTCTCATTTATTATCATTTTAATGGGAGCATCCTCTGCTACAGTTGAGGGATGGCAGGAGGACTGTGAGTGTGACTTCACGTTATAAAATTATCTTTTGAGCTCTTATTTTATATTTGTAGAGGAAATTGCCCCAAGAATTTGAAGTATAAACTCAAAAGAGGAGAACTTATGGAGTTCTTTTTTATTTTCTTCCATCCCATGAGATTAGGGATCCCAGGTCACTGTGTTCTGAACTGTTGAAATTAGCAATTTTATTTTTAAAAAGTCTGGTTTTTGGGTGCATCTATTTTAGACCACCCCCTTTGAAACACTTCACAAGAACATGTGCACTCGTGCCATGATTTCAATTTTATTAGAAAAATAGCAATACCAGAAGAAAGTCTCTTGCCTAAGGCATATTCCATATGTTACTGCTCAGTGCTTTATTTTTCAGCCCTTCAAGAGACGAATGCACTTATTCCATTAATAAAGCCAGTGGCTTAAAGTGCAGCCCTACCCTGGAAAAAAAAAGAGAAATGTGAGGTTCTGAGTTCGTTTTCCATCAGTAGCTCCTCCACTGAATTTGCTGAGATTCCAGATGAAAAGGTGGTGTTATTTCTCAGCTGTGAGCCCCTGGGCCGTGCCCGTGGTGTGGAAATCACAGCCCAGCAGCAGAGCTCAGCCCCACTCTGCCTCTGCAAGGTGACTCCAGGATTTCAGAAGGAAAATGTTATTTACGTGGTGACACTCATTATTAACATGGATGTTATTTACTGCAGCTGCAGCACGCAGCCTCTTTTTGCATGTGTACAGAGGGCAAATCCTCATCACTGAAATACACTCTGAGTGCTCAGCCAGGGGCATGCAAACACAATCTCTCTGCTTTTTTTCTTCCCCCGCAGAAGTTTTAATACAAACACAATTGTGTTCCTTTAACCCCCTCTCTGATGCAGTAATGATTTCATAACCTCCCCGTTCTCAGCCCTCTGCCTTACCATTAGGAAGTAAATCTCCCTTCTCCCCGGTGCTGTGATGGATTTATTGCCTCAGAGCCCCCGTTCCCCTTGGCTCAGCTCAGCTCAGCTCCTGATTTTCACCAGGAGCTCTGAGTGAACGTCAGGAGCCACGAGAGGATCTGATGTGCACCTGGGAGATGGATTCATCCCGGGGCCTGCAGCTGTGTGAGCAGCAGAGGTGGAAATTAAAAATGAAAAATAGAAAATGGGTCACTGCTCCTCCGAACGCCGCCCTTGCACACAGAGGCTGGGAGATTCCAGCCAGGAGGGCTCCGCTGAAAAAGCCCAAATAAGCAAATTTCACATTTTCCAATACATTCCAAAGTATTAAAGAGTTGTTAGGGGCTAATATGCAAAGTTATCATTTTGAGGAGGGAAGAAGGAGTAAAAGCACGTGGTAGGGGAGGTGTTTGTTTTCTGCATCACTTGCAGTAAAATCTTTTTTTTTAAATCGCTGATCTAATGGGATAAGGAGGGCAAAGGTTCTTAGAAATTAGCAAAATTGGATTGAGAGAGTGGGTTGGTAGTGAAAGACTAAATTAGATGATAACTAACAGCATGGTTCAGTGGCTGGATTTGGGCTGGCTGATGGAGACAGTCCTTCAGTCCAGCCCAGGTACATCTGGTCAGACTCCCCTGGGGCAGGTTCTGAAATTGTCACACCCACCTGAAGCTCTTACTCCAAAGAAAACACTCAAAGTGTTCACTTCGAGAGGTATTTTCAGAAAAGTTCCACTGCTACTTTTCCATAACAGCAATTACACATTTTGTTATTTTTTATATGCTGAAAGGGCGGCCTTAACATTTCCTAAGAAGGTGTAAAATGTCCTTGCAGCCTATGACATAAAATGAAGTCAGGGATGATCCTGTGCACTGGGACACTGCTGTGGGTGGCTCAGGATGACACCATGGTGATGTGGGCTCACTGCAAGGCTGGCACACGTTCTGCATGTTAACTCATGGCAGCTCTGCTCCATGCACTGCAGCTCTGCTCTTGATATTTATTCAATTTACTGCTTCTTTGTGTTGAAAATCAGCGCTGACTCTCCCTGTCAGTGACAGAAACAACAGGTCTCTGGGACTGGGATGAATTTTCAGCTCCGTGTGCAAATAGACAATACCTGGAGCTTGAGTAGTTTGATCCAAACAAAATCAGGGCTCTTCTGGCAATTTATGATGTGAGTTTTTCCCTTTCTCCTCCCTTTAACAAACCCTTCTGGGGTATAAACTCTGTAACAATGCGTGAGTGTGACAGCACAGCAGAGCTCCCAGCTTTCCTCTGGAGGCTGCTGTTTCTGCTAGCAACAATGACATGGTCCAAGCTCTGATCTGCTCTGGGTTGCCTTATCACCTCTGTGTGAGCTGAAAATGTGCCCAGGCTGACGTGGCAGCGTTTGCATCACACCCAGCACTGCCAGCAGCAAAGCAGAGCGCGGGTGCATCTCCCAGTGCCACTGTGGGATGCTTCCTGGCACAGCAGCTCCTGCTGAGAGCTCCTCAGCATCCCCAGCTGCTCTGGGCTGGAGCAGGGCATGCAGCCCTGCTGATCCTTGGGGAGAAGGGGCTGGAACTCTGAGGGAGCTCGAGGTGCTAAAGGCCTGACCTGGTTTTCAAGCACAGCAGAGCAGGCTCAGAGCTGGCCCTGAATTATGGCTGTGTGAAACTCCTGTCGCTGGGAGAAGACTCGGTACCTGATGGCCAGTCTTGCCCCCTTAATGTCAGTAACATGAGCTGTGTCAGCCCTAAAGGACACGAGATTGAGAGCATCAGTGTCTTGCTTGAGGGAAACGTGTGCGGAATTCTGCAGGAAGGTCTGTGAGACTCAGTAATTTGTCTTTCCTCCTGGTGTACTCTGAGTGTGAAAGTGTCTGCTGCTCACAGGAAAAATAAATGTGTAATTGCACCATCAGCTGATGAAATCAAAGTGAAATTGCTGGCAGCCTTCTTCCTGCCCTCCCTGTGTTTTTCTAGCATTAACATTCCAGCTTTGTCACCTTTGATCAGGGGAAGATAAATCCTTCCTTTTGTAAGGAGCAGAAACACTTTCCCTGGGTACAAAGAATAATGGCCTCTTCTGTATATTACTCATATTCCTCTCTTTGTACTTGTCATTTCTCTATATCCTTGCTTGTTGTATACCCCATAACTCTTGGCCATTTTATCTAAGACCTTTCAAATAAGGAAGTGGATGGCTTAGGAGGCAGGGGGAGCTTTGCTAAGGCATTGAATGGGCTGGCACACTGAACGTGCAGGTCCTGTGCCACCACCCTCGTGGCTGCTCAGCTCCCTGCTCCGTGGGGACTGGTGCTGAGCATCCCCCACAGCCACAGCCTTGGAGCCACTGCCAGAGGGAGAGAGAAACCAAGTGTTGCTCACCTTGCTTGGCAGAGCAGCACAGAAATGGAGCTTGTCTTTGGCCCAAACCAGAGCGTGCAGCAGCCTGGCCAGCCCTGAGCACCTCAGGGGGAGTGGCAGGAGGATCTATATTTTATATGTATTAAAAATATTACATATTACAGATATAATCCTATATATAATCATATCCATTCGTGCTGGTTTTGTTCTCTGTCTGCTGTTTGAGCCATTCTGATGCCCTCCTGACGTGCCCAACCCTGCCTGCCCAGCCTACACTTGCTGTCTCTTGAGCTGCAGGGATGCTCCCTGTGCTCTCCTGTCCGTGCTCATTCCTGTTGTCCCCGTTGCCCTGGGAATGTTCTCCGTGTGCTGCAGGGGTGTGGGGAGAAGCTGCTGCAGCACTTCCCCAGAGCCAGTCCTGAGCTGCTGCTGGAGCAGCCCTGGATCAGGTGCTCCTCTTGGGCCCTGTCATCTGCTGTTTAGCTCCAGCGAGCTTCTGCTGCATCAAGCTGAAACAAAATGATTTTCATCCCTGCAGTTAGTTGCTGGCTGGGGTTGGATGAATTGAAGTGACTTTTGGGGAGAGTCATCCGGGGGGAAAAAGGAGACTCCCCAGGAGGAGAGGAAGGGAACGTGACTTATGCTGATCTGGAATCCTCACAAAGAGGAAGCCATGAACACAATGAGGCTTTCAAATGTATTGATCTGGTTTATCTTGAAGGTGTTTTATGTTGGTTTAGATGTATCATGACCTTAATATCTGCATCCAGGAGCAAGCTGTTGCCTCTGGCTTTCACCGACAGCTGCTTTTCTTTCGATGCATCCCAGAATCTCCTGCTGATTCCTGTAATATGTCAGAGGAGCTCAGCAGTTTGTTGCCCTCTCAAGATTTCATTCTGTTCACTGTGGCTTCAAGAGTCCTCCATTCTCTTGAAGTACAAGCACAGCCTCAAAAAAAATATTTTAAAAAAGAGTCCTTAAAATGTGCTGTTGAAATAGCCCACGGGAGCTGCTGCTCTTGATTGTGTCCAGCAGTGGTTGTTGAGGTAATATTGATGATCTAAATGGGCCTGGCAAATCAAAGATGTAAAACCTGAAAGCTCGTGGTTTCCAACGTGCAGACAACTGCCCCTGCTCCTAAAGCAGCCCCATCTCCATGAGAAGCCTTTCAGCCTTTTCCAAAGGGCAAACAGTGCCTTGCTTAAAAAAGTGTCAAGTCATGCACTCATTTGGGTTGCAGCTTTTTTCCTTTCCCCCTTTTCTCTCTTGCTTGTGAGTTTCTCTAGGAAAAGCCCTTTCTTTGATGGGCTGTAATTAGTAAAGGTGAATCCCACCAGCTTTTGAAGAATTTCTTAATGATTAGAAAAGTGTTTCTGTCTCTCTACTCAGTCACTTTCAGAGAGGAAAAATAAAAATTACAGAAAAAGCTGCAGGAGGATGAGAGTAGTTTTGTAGAGCAATTAAGCTCCCTGAGCCACATCCCACCCTGGTTTTTGGTGTTGCTGGCTCCTGCTGAGCTGCAGGAGCTCCCATCCCTGGATTTTGGTGTTGCTGGCTCCTGCTGAGCTGCAGGAGCTCCCATCCCTGGTTTTTGGTGTTGCTGGCTCCCGCTGAGCTGCAGGAGCTCCCATCCCTGGTTTTTGGTGTTGCTGGCTCCTGCTGAGCTGCAGGAGCTCCCATCACATGCCCTGCCCGTGATGGTGCCCAGGGCTCTGGCAGTGACCCCATGGAGACCCATGTGGGATCTGATCCCAGGGCCCTGAGCAGTGCAGGAGCATTGCTGCTGATTTACTGAAGGCTCAGGGGCTTCAGATCTGTGCCTAAATACACAAACTACCAGCAGCTGCCTCAGGGCAGGAGGATTTGTGCTTCTGCTGGATAAACTCAAAGCGTGAAAGAGCCCAGTTTGGAGGCTGTAGTACAGATCAGTGCCAGCATTTACTAGATCAAGACTCAATTCTGTGATAAAAGCTATCAGTTACATCTGCTCTGTCCCCTGGACCATCTTTGTAGCATTGCTACCACACTCCTGCATGCACAAGGTGTGCTGGTTCTGACACAAAATCAAGATTAGCTGTGTTAACATGCCATAAATGACCATGAACAGGCTGAGGGTTGTGATGAGCAGAGTAAGAACTGTACAGGTATGGGAGTGGTGCTCCAGGGGGAAACACGTGGCCATAATTCCTGCCTGCAGTTACCTGAGCAGTCTCTGTGCCTCGTTGGTCACTTTGGGCACTCAGCTATGCCAGAAAGTCGCCCCTGGCTGGTGCTGCTCAGCACTTCAGAGGGAGGTGACACCTTAAATGTTAGCTCTCATATGTTCCAGACTCTGCACTGTGTTAGTGTGTATTTCTGAGCTCCATACAAAGTGCCAGCAGCTCTCCTCACAGCTCAGGCACACTGAACAATCCTTTTCCAGCCCCAGAACCAAGGACACTGTGACAGCTTCAGCCCCAAAAGTGCAAACAGCAGGGAATGGAGGAGAGCAACCTGGGAGGGTGGGACTGCACAACCTGGAGCTGGGATTGGGCAATTAACCCCAATTAACAGAAATGGACCAAAAAATAACATATAATATATAATATATTATATATTATATATTATATATTATATATTATATATTATATATTATATATTATATATTATATATTATATATTATATATTATATATTATATATTATATATTATATACAGAAATGGACCAGAACTTATAAAAGTGTGAAAACTCATGACATGCCATCCACCTTGGGTGGAGCCACGTCTGGGCTCTTGCACTGCCCCAGGTGCATCCTTTGAAGGCCTTTTAGTAAATCCCTGCTTTATTCCTTTAACTCTGTCCAGCCTCTGTTCCAGGGAGCTCTCCAGGCATGGATTGGGGCACACACAGAGCCAGCTCAGCCCTGCAGGCTGCAGGGAGCTCTCAGGGCTCTGGTGAAAGCTGCACCCTTCAGTCAGTGTAAATCAGACTGGATTACAGAGACAGAGCTGCATCCTGGGGCTGCACCAGTGCTCATCAGTGCTTTCCTTAGCTGCAGGGACAGGAACCCAGCACAGGTGCATTTGAAACAATTGCTTCACTCTTTCTCACTGCTTTAGGGACATTTGTCCCTTCCTCTTTCCAGCAGCTTTTCAGCAAAATTATTTCCCTAAGGGAAGAAATGTGACATTCCCATTCTCTGGACACAGAGACAATTCTGTCTCTCAGGAGAAGCACAGAGAGAAGAAGAGAAAACAATCTTTATCCCTGCCCCTTTGTTTTGCCCACGTGGAATGTGGTGAGGAGATTGTTCACCTGCAGGGATTGCTGGGCTGGATTCTGGTGAAGGTTGTTTGGGCTCAGTGCCCAGTGGGATCCAGCTGTGTTGGGCTCTCAGCAGAGTCACAGTTTGAGTTAGATGGGTGAGTGAGCAGTGAGTGTGTAGAATAGCACAGTATCTCTTTAAATAGTATATTAATGTAATATAGTGCAGTTTTAATAAAGCTGTCCTTCAGCCTTCTGGTCTGGAGCAGACACCTGCATTTCTGCCCACATCTGGGGCTCGCTGCATTTTACTGTAAAGAAGGAAGCACAACCCTTGCAGCTCCGTGGCTGATGGCAAAACTGTATTCATAGCAGCTGCTGAAGGGGCAGTGAGGATGGGATTAAAAACACAAAGGGACTGCATGGGAAGATTACTTCAGAAAGTCTCTTGGGGTCTGGGTAATAATCCTAATAACCACTGCAAACTGTAAGTATTTTCCTCAGCACTGCTGTTGCTCTGCCAGCTGGGGGAATGTCACAAATATGCAGCTTAGAGATTTTTTTTGGTAATAATAGAAACTGGATGTAGTAGGGAAATATAATCTCAAAGCATTTACTTATCTAAAAAGTGTCTCTGGTCCTATAAAATAGATCCATGAGCTTGTATTTAGCATGTGCAGCTGAATCTGTGCTCTGGATTCACCCTGGTAGGATTTTTATTTACACAACACCCATCTCTGTCTCTTCTGCCTCTCTCAGCAGGCATGTGTTGGTGTGAGAAAGATTGTTCCAGCTGCCTTTGTGACTGCAAAGCGGGCAGCCTGGCCTGCAGTGTCTCCCCATGTGATGAATTCATAAATGAGTGTTCACCCAGATACTGATCCCACTGCAAAGACTGTCCAGGGATTTTACCTGGATGTGACTATGCTTCAACTTCTTTCATTCCTTGCAGAGTCCCTGAGATGGATCTGTCACTCGTACCCACTGGTTTGTTTGAGTTTCAAATCAGAAAGGAGCTTTGCTACTCATTCACCCTCTAAGGAAATGCAGAACTGCAAACTCAGACTGTGCCCATGTCAGCTGAGGTCAGGCATCCCCAGTGCTTGGGATGAGGAGAGCAGAGGCTTTAAAGCACTGCTGCAAAGCCCCCTCAGGCACTGCAAGACTTTGCTCTTCTCTGTAATTCCCCTGCATTTCTCGTGAACCCAGATTTTTTGCTGATTCCATGGGTAAAAGGTAAAGGGCAGTGAAAATAGGGCTAAACATACTGGCCCTGTCCCCTGTCTCAAATTACATGTGAAAATACCAACAGCAAAAGTACATGTTACAATTTAATCAGCACACCTGCTGCTTAGCATGTGCTTTGTAAATTCTGGGGAGGAGACCTTCCAGTGCCACCCTGGGCCAGTGTTTGCCAGGAGGGCATCTCCATCCTTCCTAGTAGCAATGGGCTTTTCTATCCTGAGATGCCAGGCCCAGGTGTTGCAAAAAGGAAAAATAAGGAATTCATGTTCTTGAAAACACTTTTCTGCATTCAGTTTTCCCTCTTCCCCATTTCCTATTAGCTGTGAGGATTCATTGCCAATGGTGCTGGGAGCTGAGGCTTAAAAATCCATAAATACCCAACCCTGCTATACTTCATGTAAAACTTTGGGATTTGGCACCAATTGCTACATCCACAGGAATTCCTGGGGCTGTGGTCTGGGGAGAGAAGAAAGGAAGGTGTGTGTTGAGCTATTTGGTGCACGATTTTGCTTTCTCCTCCCTTGGCCCATCTTGTCTCCTGCCTCGTTGCCGCTCTGATGATTTCAGCTCAGTGTCAGGGGTTCTGCCACCAAAGTGGCCCCAGAAAAGCAACTGTGCAGGGCAGAGAGGGCAAGGAGAACTCCTGCAAGAGCTGCCCGAAGTTCTGAGCCTGCTGCAGGTGTGGGTGCTGCCCTGAGCAGTGAGCTGGGGGCCCTGGGCTGCACTGGGTGTTTCTCTGGAGGCAGGAAAGGAGTTCAGTGCAGCAGCAGCTCAGCTGCTGGGAACGTCAGGGGCTTGCAGTGTTTATCTTTGCTGGAGGCAGGTTGTAAATTCAGATTGGGTTTCCTCGCAGCTTGGATGACGAATCCAGATTCTCTGGGTTGTGTAGTTTTTATCCTGCTTTTATTGATAGATTTTTTTTTAGGATTTCCCCATCCCCTCGCACACCTTTCCCAACCCCTTAACCAGTGCTGGTAAAATTCAGGGCTGGAGAAAGCAGTTTTGCCATAGATCTGTTAGGAGGTTCAGTGCCTGACTGTGCCTTGAGTAGGGGTATCCAAACTTCACAGAAAGCACCTCTTGCTTTGCTTTTAAAACTCAGTAATGGGATATCTGACTCCTCAAGAGGGCTGGTAATGTTAACACAGAGTTAACCACAGATATCAGCCCAAAATCCAAAGAACTCTGTCCCTGGAACATCCCAAAATACATTGGATTTCTTTTTTGGAGAAAAAAAAATCTAAAATACAGCTGACAGCATCCACCTCGTGCCTTGCAGCTGAGCTCTTCACAGCTTCCTAAGGGATATGAAGCACCTATTCCTGCTGAAATAGAAGACAGCTGATTTTCCAAGGGTCTCAGGGAATTTCAGTTATGTAAGAAACACTACAGAAGATCAGCCCTTGAGCTATTTTAGATCCCAGGACTCCTCACTGGCAATGGGAGAATTTGTATAACTTTGATGGATGTGAAAGTCACCAAAATACACCGTTTTGGGGAGGCTGAATTTAGTCCAATTTGCCAGACTGAGGAGGTTTCAGAAATACTGAAATCTGCCTCAGCTGCTCCCTCTATTCAAGAAGCTCAAGCATTCTGGTTTGGAGTTCCTTAAAGGATTTTATTACTGCATTTTCAAAGTGAAATATTTCCATTTGTTTTGTTTTGACATGTTATCTTCTCCAAAGTCATTTCAAACAGAGCAACATTGTGGTCTATTGGAAGTGAAAGGAAAACTGGAAGGAGTGAAGAGCAAGAGCTGCGTACCTAGTTTAGCTGTTTTGACATTTTAAAGGCTGTTTTCTCTTTTTCTACAAAAGTGGTTTCCTGAAGGCCTTTTCTGGATACACTGTGAGACAGAAATGCCTGAAGCAGAGAGGAGTTCTGAGCAGCAAAGTCTTTGCTTTTACTGATGATTCTTGCATGGATGGCCCTTTGCAGTAGCTCCTGAGTTGGGGACCAAATCTGAAACGCTGCTATTCATTTATTAATCTATTAAATTAATAAATTAATGCTATTATTTATTAATTTATTAAATGCTGCAGTAATTTATTACCTAATCAATTTAATACCTAAATTCTGCAGTTGAGAGAGGGCTCTCTTTTCCTGCTTACGTGGGCTTGTGGCTTGTAAATGAAAATTTCAGTAGGAAAGAGGTGGCCACAGAGAGCTCTGGTGGCCATCTGCTTGCTGGAGTGGGATGGGGCAGACAGGGATCCTGTGTGGAGCCCAGCAGGAAGCTGGAGCTGATACCTGATCCCCAAATTCCCTAAGCTGAGCCGAGCTACTCAATCACACTTACCCTGCCCATGTGTTCTGCAAATTAAAGGATCCTGTTTGAAAGGCTGACCCAGCTAACCAGGTCATCTATCTGTTCCACTTCTGGCTTCTCAGCTTTTCATGAGTAATGTTTTGCAGGCAGATGTTTGTCCTGTTCCTTCGGAGCTGCAGTGAGATCTAGCAACTCATTTCATACAGAAAGATGAAAGGGAAAATATTTACTTAATAAAACAAATCTTGCTGAATTGCTGTGGCCCAGTCTCTTGCCTGGGTTTTATGGGTTCCTGCAGCTGGCTTTAATCTCCTGATTTACTCTGGGAACAAAGGAGGAGAGGAGTGAACATAAATCATGGCAGGAAGAAGCTGAAATTTTTCTGGCAGAACTCATGAAGTTTTGAGGCTTAATTGGAACGTGCAGTCCAGCAACAAGCCACCAGGAGAGCTGCCCTGGGTTTCAGGAGCCACTGAAGGAATTTCTTACAACCTGACCTTTCCAGCCTGAAAAGTCAAGGGCTTCTCTTCTAAGAGAGAGTTAGCCAAGAGCATGGGGAAGCAGCGAGGCTCCGGAGGAGAGTGACCAAAAGGGGTCAGCATTTGTTCAGCTGAAGCTCCAGGCTGGCAGATGCCAGGAGCCGGGATTCGCTGTGGAGCAGGAGCATCCTCTGGGGAGCAATGGAGTGACCGGGGACAGCCCGCACAGGACCCCCCGAGCTGCTGCTGCTGCCCCTGGCTTTCACTTTGGGATCTCTGGAGGCTCTCAGTTCACTGGGAGAGACATCGGAGAGAATTCTCTCAGGCTTTGGCTTGGGAAAGTTAGGAGAAAGAATCCAAACAATTATTATCTCTGTCCATGTGCTGTGCCCACGTGGAATGCGTTCTGGAGGTTGCTTACCCAAGGTGATTGCTTGCCTGGATTCTGGTGGTGGTGTTTGGAGTCAGTGACCAGTCAGATCCACAGCTGTGCTGGGACTCTCAGGGGAGAGTCCTGGGTTTTCGAGCTGGGAGTTGGTGAGAGCTCCTGCTACTGTAATAGAAGTATAATAGAATATACTAAAGATGATAGGATAATAAAGCAATTGATCAGCCTTCTGAACCATGGAGTCAATGCTAATTATTGCCCGGCCAGGGGCCTGTGGCAACAGGGATCCTTGCTTGGACAGCAGATGTGAGCTGGAGAGGCTCAGAGCAGTGCCCTGCCCTGCAGGCAGGCTGCTCCAGGTCCAGGGGCACGGGGAGCAGTGTGGCATTTCCAGGGAATGGCAACAACCCACGGGAAGCAAGCAGCCTGCAGGAAACACGAGGCTTCGAGTCTGGACAGCTACCCACACACCCTGAGCCTCAGTGCTTGTGGGATTCAGTGCAGGTTTAGCTGTTTATCCTTTAGACAGCCCTGCTGTGTAAGCTTTGGTTGGAGTGCAGTGTGAGCCCAGGTGAGAGGCATCTGCTGCTGTGTGAGCCAGGTGAGCCAGGTGAGAGGTACCTGCTGCTGTGTGAGCAAGGTGAGAGGTACCTGGTACCTGCTGCTGTGTGAGCAAGGTGAGAGGTACCTGCTGCTGTGTGAGCAAGGTGAGCCCAGGTGAGAGGTACCTGCTGCTGTGTGAGCCAGGTGAACCCAGGTGAGAGATACCTGCTGCTGTGTGAGCCAGGTGAGAGATACCTGCTGCTGTGTGAGCCCAGGTGAGCCAGGTGAGAGGTACCTGCTGCTGTGTGAGCCCAGGTGAGAGGTACCTGCTGCTGTGTGAGCCAGGTGAGAGGTACCTGCTGCTGTGTGAGCCAGGTGAACCCAGGTGAGAGGTACCTGCTGCTGTGTGAGCAAGGTGAGCCCAGGTGAGAGGTACCTGCTGCTGTGTGAGCCAGGTGAGCCAGGTGAGAGGTACCTGCTGCTGTGTGAGCCCAGGTGAGAGGTACCTGCTGCTGTGTGAGCCCAGGTGAGCCAGGTGAGAGGCACCTGCTGCTGTTTGAGCCCAGGTGAGAGGCACCTGCTGCTGTGTGAGCAAGGTGAGCCAGGTGAGAGGTACCTGCTGCTGTGTGAGCCCAGGTGAGAGGTACCTGGTACCTGCTGCTGTGTGAGCCCAGGTGAGCCCAGGTGAGAGGTACCTGGTACCTGCTGCTGCCCAGGACATGGCCCTGCTGCCCCCTCCAGCCCCCACTTCTGCCCTGCCAGACCCTGGCACTGCTGCTTCCCTGCTCCTGCCCCGAGGCACAGCTCAGCCGTGCTCTGGGTGCTGCCAGCTCAGCGTGCCAGGCTCAGGGCAGCCAGGGAGCTGCCAGCCTGCCCGGAGCCCCAGAGCCTTCCTCTGCAGCTCCTTGTCCCTAACACAGCACAGCAGGCAGAGCAGCTGCCCCTGGGTCCACGTGCATTCCTCTGGAGTGAGAGGAGTGATGCTCTCTAGCACAGTCAGCAGAATCCTGCGTGGCAAGAGCTGTTGGGAGCACTCAGCAGTCTGCCCTCTCTACAGCACTGCTGCAGGTAGCACAAGCCTTCCATGGCACAGCAGTTCTGCAAGATTAAAATTTAAATTTAAATAGGAAGCTATAATTTGAGCTGCTTAAATCATAAGTCACATCTCCAGCTCTGGCTGTTGCTGATTCAATTGCCTTTTGGTTGCTGTCTTTAATAGCTGTACAGTATTATATCTAAATACTGCTGACATTTCTTGTAATTTGAGGATAGTGAAATGGAAGAATTAGATTTTCATCTGCAATTGATCAGAATGCATTAATTAGAAGCATCATTTCTAGATTTGACACGTTAGGAAGGTGAGGTGCTAAATGGAAATCTTCGTATATAACTGAAAGCTTCAAGTTGAAAGTGAAATATTTGCTTGGAAATTGCACATTTGCTGTGTGATTGTGTGAGTAAATAAATGCTTTTACTTGGTCTCGACACAAATTAAGTAACGATTCCCAGGTAAGCTGCTGGAGACTCTCTGTAATATCTTTGAGATGCTGCTTGCTCTGCTTGCCAGCAGAATCTTTTAATTCTCCATTTGAGAGATTTAAAGAGAGGCAGTTTTTTTTGAGACAAAGCTGAGGCAGAGATTTCCCGTGCTATGAGTTAATAACCTCAGAAGTTCAAGCAAGAAAATCTCCCAGTGCTCTGGGTGCCACGTGTTCACTCCCAGCTCACAGACCATCACCCTCAAATGAACGAGCTGCTGCCCTTAGTTTTGTGCAGTTTTAGTTTTGTGCAGTTTTAGTTTTGTGCAGTTTTAGTTTTGTGCAGTTTTAGTTTCGTGCAGTTTTAGTTTTGTGCAGTTTTAGTTTTGTGCAGTTTAAGTTTTGTGCAGTTTTAGTTTCGTGCAGTTTTAGTTTTGTGCAGTTTTAGTTTTGTGCAGTTTTAGGTTTAGATTCAGTGACACTCCAGGGAGGTTGTTTAGAATGATGTTGGATGGGAAGATCTT
The DNA here is from genome assembly GCF_026979565.1 of Vidua chalybeata. Classification (NCBI taxonomy): domain Eukaryota; kingdom Metazoa; phylum Chordata; class Aves; order Passeriformes; family Viduidae; genus Vidua; species Vidua chalybeata. The sequence goes on along the minus strand of NC_071547.1, from coordinate 1,211,116 downwards.
GGCTCCACTTTGGGTGGAAGTCCAAGCTGACAAGTTATGGCTGGTGGGTGCCTGCAGGCTGTGGAAAACCTCTGTGTGAGGCTTTTTCTGTGCAGAAAAGCCTCTGTGTGAGGACAACCATCTACTTGTGGATAAGCAGGAAGGACAAAGAACTTCCCAGCTACAGTGGGGAACCCCACACCGAGTAAACCTGGAGTACTTCAGCTGTTTGTCCTCTCCATTTATTGTCACCCTACCCGCCAACCTTAAGTAAACACAGTAAATTTAGAAATACTGTGAGGTTAGGTGGGTAAATACAGGAGACTGTCAAGTCATTTGGCCTCCAGGTCCTCAGTCTTGGGGTTTATTGAGGTAGTGTAACTTACAGATTTTTATGTACAAAGTTGGCACTATTGATTTAAAAAAATGAATATTTAATGACAAGCATCCAACAAGGTCAACAAATCTTTGGTAAGTAATGAAATAGACTTTTCCTTGCTAGCACTCAAACAGCAAGTAAATAAAAATTGGAGTGAAAACATTTGTAGCATATGTACAGATTGCTTTTGGAAATGTGTGGGGCTCAGTTCTGTCTGACTTAATTCTGATTCATCCATTGACCTTGTTATGTAAAACTCAATGCCCTTTTTAGAGGGAGAGTTGCAAATTGTGCTTCTGCATATTTATTTCAGAAGTTCAATCTTTTGGGTGTTCATACCCTCATTCCAGTCCTAAGTGCAATCACAGCATTGATTTTTCTCACTAAACATAACCTACTTTACCCTGGGATGGAATTTTTTTTTTTTTTTAATGGGCTTTATATAATGGCATATGTGAAAACCACTCAACTTAATGCCCCGTCCTGTAGTTAATTAACAAAATGGCATTGTAGCCGTGGTCTGGTCCTCTGGCAGTGTATCTGACCACTAACCCTGCCCATCCACAGTGCCCATCCTAATTAACAGGAGCCCAGGTATTGACTGTGTCCAGCTCCATGCTGGAAAGAGCAATTTGCAGCTGCTGACAGAGTTGTAATTCTGTTGAAAATCCAAGCACGGGGGCCTCATTTTGAGTGGTGTTTTGTCATTTCAGAGCCTGTCTCAAGGAGCAGCTGAACAAAGTATAAAGGATGAGGTTTTACTTCTCTCCAGTTGCTAAATTGCAGAGTCCTAAAATACATCCAAAGATCTCCTAAAATACAGATTGCCATAGAAATACTGATGGATTTACACAGCTTCAAGATTGGCAGGAGTGTTTTATAAATACTGAAACATTTATTTATTGTTCATTTATTTGAACTGTAATACACTGGAAAACCTAATGGGACTTAAAGCTCTAATGAACCCTCAGGAATGAATTTGATTCTTCCTTTGCCTTTCTGTTTTTGCTTCTGAGTAATTCAGCTGAAGGCACGAGAGATTCATCAGGCTACTTTTATAAGAGCGAGACAGCATTCTCCAAAGCTCCATGGTGTTTCATGTTACAAATAAGAGAATTAATCTTTTATGCTTTTATACTGGGAAGAAAAAACCACCAACTTTTCTTTTTCAATACCTTAAGTTAATTGTGCTTTGTTGAAAAACTGCAAGAAGACAGGTACTCTCAGTCATTCCTAATGACAGCTTTTGAGTGTTTTATTGGCTGAAGATGCAAAAAGACCATTTTTTAAAAGAAACTTAGGTGCCAAGTCCTCATAAATGTCAAGAAGATACCAGCATCTTGCTAGATGATGATTTCTGCTCAGTAACTAACATTTTGTGTTGTATAAATGTTTTAGAAAACTGTGATTTTGAGTTTAGCCTCTGTGCTGTGGTGACCTGTGATGGTACCTGGAGACAGGCAGCCCTTTCCCTTCTTCCTCTGAGGATGAGGCCAGACTGCTCACAGGGCTGGGAACTCCTCAGTGGCCTCCTCCTCCCCACATTCTCACCATCCTTTTGTCCCTCACTGTCTTCAGAAGAGAAGGGCTGTGTAAGTCTGCATCTTCCCCATTCCTGGTGCTTTGTGATAGGGCTGAGCATCAGCAGTTCAGCATTCTGCACCCAAACAGCACCTTTGCTGAGAATTCTTTGTACAAATGCTCTTTAATTAGCAAGTGTTCTGTAATTAACCTTCCATGCAGTTGTTGCTGATGTTATTAGCATCACTAGATAATTGCAGTTAACTTTTGCAACAGGGCATAGCCACTGCCATAGAGTGGCAGAAATCTGCATCCTATAAGAACATCTCTGAGTTACAAAGTCGTGTCTCAACCAACACCTGTGTTCTCTCCAGGCTGGAGATTTCAAACAGAAATTTCCATGGGAATCTGTTGGAAAGAGGAAATTGTCAGGCAGAGGAACAACAACCTGTCCACTGGTACCTAGGAGAATATAATCTGGAATAAAAATGGCTTATTAAAAAGCCTCCAGTGGAGTATTCCTCTGTGCAATGATGAGGCACAGTTTTGTCTTGATACAGACAAACATGCCAGAGTCCTCTGTGTTGGGACAAGCTTCTCTTTGGGAAAAAAATATTGCCTGGATAGAGAAAAGAACCTTGGTGCAGGTTTTCCTACAGGTTCAGTTTGACTCCTAACTCCAGCAGAACATAAAAAGGCCCCGTCCCAAAAAATGTGATGTTGCCATAGGTCTGCATTCACAAATCACTCTCCTATTTACTGCTGGATTAGAAGCACATCTGATACTTACCTTAAAACTGACCTGCTGACATTCCCATGCCTGAGCTGCGTTCAGAGATCCCTGAATGAGGCTTGTAAACCTTTCCCAATTGCTGTTTCCAACAGGGCAAAGGTGAAGAAGGGTGTGAACATTCTCGGTGCAAGGACAAGTGACCCCCGGCAGTGGGACGTGAAGCAGGAGGTGGGCAATGGTGGGAAGCACTCGACCACCACAGTTATTTGTCAGAGGATAGCCCCAAGTTCAAGGAACAGGTATGAAACCTCATCTTCTTGGCTCATTTATGTCCACCATTCAGGGCTTGAAAGACTTAAGGCTCATCTCAGCTATTAAACCTGTAGCCTGGAAATCTGGAGGCACTCACGTTAACTGCGGTACCATCTGCTGATCTACAGCAGAGGGTAATAAAATTCATCAGCTCAAAGGAAAAAATTAATAGAATAGACCTACATTGGGGCTGGGGGGTGGTGTCATTTTGGCAGCAGTATGAATATTCTTAATTCAAAGGGTTTTAGTGCACCTTTAATTTTTCTGGCTTGGTAGTTTTGACCTTGTTTCTCTGAACGTAGCACAGCCTCTGGGGCTGGTTCATCGAGCAGGCAGTGAATTCTTCCACAGTGAGCCACTGTACAGGGTAATTCAAGCCTCCCAGTGGGTAATACAGAATAATCCTCGTTGGCAAACAGTTGATTTATTTATCATTTTTCCAGAACTGGAGCTTCCTTTGGCCTGCTGGGTGACTGTCTGAGGCAAAGCCCTGTGGGGAGCACTGGGATGGGCTGGGCTGCCACTGCCTGCCTCCCTGTTTGCTGTGTTTGTAGGGACTTGGTCTGGCTATTCCACAGCACAAAAGCAGGGGTTTCTCCATCAGCAGGGTCGTCTTCCATGGCACACAGTAAAGTTGTGTATTCTCAGTGGAAATCCTTTTGCTCTTCCCGGGTTTCATAATGAATTCTCACAGCACTGCTGTACATTAGTCCATGCAGAGAATTTCCCACTGCACAGATCCAAACAACGCTTGGATCACAGCTCTGTGGTCACTGGTAGCCACAAACCTGGGCTCGTGAAGGAGCATCATGGAATCCTTGCTGGGTGCTGGGCTGGTTTTGCTTTGTACCACACCTTCAGGCACAGAGAACCTGAGCAGATTGAAACTTCTGTGCCCAAATATTGGACACGTGTGAAGTGCAGAAACTCCTGTTGCCATGAGCAGCTCCTGATGAGCTGATTGTCTGAGCCAATGTATCTCCACTTGCTGACTGATCTCTCCCTGTCTTTATCTCGACCCTGAGCCTTTCATCCTATTTTTTTCTCCCTGTCCAGCTGAGGAGGGGAGAGGTGGAGCTGCTTTAGTGGGCACCTGGCATCCAACCAGGGTCAGCCTACCTCAGGACTGGTAAAGGGAAAGGAAAAATGCATAATTTGAGGCTGCCAGGAGTAAAAACTAAACCAGTTGGAAAGGGAGGATATAGCTGTAGAACAGCATGTAGCTGTGAGCAGATTTGCAACTGCAGAACTATAATAGTCAGGTTATCAAACCCCAAATTAAATCTCCTCAATCCAATTTGCATGAAGTCTAATTAACCCATAAAAATATTTTTGGCACTAATTATGCAAATAAAACTCAATGTTTTAATTAATGCCTCTCTCATTTGTGCATGTAAATAGTTGCTGTCTTCTGAAAGCGCGATGAGCCTTGGTTTGAGGGAAATGTTTGTGAACAGGGAAGAGCTGGGTAGGGAAACCTGAGGGGAAGCCCACGGTGCAGTGGGCATTACTGAGTCCCTGAGTGTCACTGGGAGCCCTCTGCACAGAGCACAGATACTCCATTAGGCTAATTTAATTTGGTGGAGAACTGTGAGTCCCTAATGGGAATTTCCTGTGCTGCCACCAGCTCTTCCAGGCTGGTTCAGCAGGGTAGGTCATGGAGGGGATGTGCAGTTCTGTGCCGAGGTCAGTGAGGGTGTGAGGAGCAGTTCTGGAGTTCCAGCACCAGCACGGCCTCATCCTCCCTGCAGCAAACTCAGCCAGCTCACAAATACGTTGGTTAATTGATGTAGTTTCTGCTGTGTTTGCTTAGAAATCTCCCTGCTGCACCATGGAGAACCATTGCACTCTTTCCCCTTCATACCCCAAGAGACAAGTGCCCAGACTCAGTAAAAATACTGATTTTTATTTCCAGCTTTTCCTTTCTTGCACATTTCTCTGTCATTAGTGTGTGGATATAATTACACTGTAAGCACTTTGAAAGAAGCAGTTTGAGTCTGAATGCAACAGCAGCTAATACACCTTTCACATCCTATAAATAATAGAACACAAGAGATATTTTAGATACATCACATCAGTAATTGTTTACCATTACTTTTTGAGAATTTAAGTGGGTCATGCTTCTTTACTTTTTTAAGAAATACTTTGTGGTGCTCAAGCCAAGAGCCAGAGCTTAGCTTAAAATTATTCAAAAAGGCTTTGCAACTATGGCAAGTAACTGCAAACAGCTTGAAATCAGCAATGTTTGTGTGCCTCATAATGCAGTTTCTGCTGAGACTCAAGTAGCTATTGATGAGGATAACAACAGTGTTGATTAGTGAAAACAAGGCTTAGACAACCGCTTGGTTCCTTGTTTTCCTTTGTTGCTTCTGCTTCTGGAGGTTTGATGTGTGTGCTTGGGGTAGACAAAGGAAGGGTATTTTTGGTTACTACTGGCACCAGTTCCATCTCTCAGTGTTGCCTCGTTTGGCTCGCGTGGTTCATTTGTGAGGTACCACTCTCGCCTGAGAGCAGCCCCAGTGCAAGGGCTCCTGCTTCTTGGGTACCTCACCCTGGGCTGCACACAGGCCAGGAGAGCTGTTCCAAGGCACAGCAAGGGGTATTTGTGGTCTGTGTTTTGTTTTTTGCTGCAGTAAACTTCAGTGTAGCAGACTCTGCTTGCTGCCAGCTGTGGGAGCGAGGAGGGCACGGGGAATTTCTTGGGCTGCCTTCTGTGCCAAAGCCAAAGCACCAGAGCATGCTGTGACTGAGTCTGATCCAGGCCTAACTCCTCCTGCTGCTGCAAAGCTGGGCTGTCCTGGAACAAGCTGCTCTTGGGTTGGCATTTGTGCCCCTGGACGTGGCACTTGGTCGGTGGGGACTGGAGTCACCCAGCGCTGCGGATTTCTGTCAGCCGGGCAGAGAAACCAGGGGTGGGAGAGCAGAGAGGTTCAGAAAAACTGACCTCATGGAAAACTGCTGTGATGGAGCACTTTATCCACTTGGCCTTGAACCTTTGGAGAGGCCTGGGGGCTTACGGCTCTGCGGCCATCTGTCAGATAAAGAGGCAGGCTGGGGAAGAGTGCTTCCAGATGTTGTGGCCGTGTTTCAGGCCGTGCCACAGCCACTTGCTCCCTCTCGTGTGCCACATGTGCTGGGGTTGTTGTGGCTGGTTTTGAGCCCTGTCTGGGTACCTCTGCATGCCCATGGAAACAGCAGTGATGTTACCAGTGATGTTTGGTGGCATTAGCACGTGGAGGAGAGCAGCAAAGCCGCTGCAATTCTGTGCAGATCCCTGCTCTGCCTGCTAGCACCATATGCTGCCAAGGGATGTCAGTGAAATAAATTCCCTTGTGATTGAAAAACAAAAGTAAAGTGTGTATGTACAACATGAGTCAGGCTTGAAGAAGTGTGAGCCATGTGGAGTGTGTGTGCCTGTAGCAGAACACAGCCAGGCTGTGCCCAGGATGTGAACAGACAAGAGCAGTCACACATTATGAGCAGGGAAGATGTTATTAATTATTTCAGAATCTGGATCATCCTGCCCTGGCAGTTTTGGGTCAGAGTGGTTTGCAGAGCTCAGCAGAGTGGCAGTGGTGCCTGCTGACCTCCAAACCTTGCAGCCCAAGCAGAGAGCATGATTCTCACAAGGATTCAGACGTTTAGTGCTTGTGGGTCAGGATTCTTTCATGCCAGTTGTTTATCCTTTTGACTGATAATTGAGGCAGGAGCAGAGCTGAGATGGCACATGCCACTGCTGTAGGTGCTTGGGAAATTGTGCATGTCTGCAGGAGGTCACATCTGTGTCTGCAGGGACTGAGCTGTACAAACTGTAGGGGTACTCTGGGAGGAAGGCACCAGCAATGGATGTCTCACACCATTAAACCTTGAAACAGAAACAATTTCCATTCATTTACAAGAAATTCACATGTGAGCAGGCATTATATATAGATATATGAACAAAAGGAGAGCTCAGGAGAATCTCCATTCTTCACTGGATTGGATCATGACAAAGGATGAGGAAGAGGCTGAGGTGCTAAATGCCCTCAGCTCAGCAGAATGAAGCCTCCATAATTGAAGGGAAAATTGGAAGAAGAGCCTGGAAGTGTTGGCTGGCAGCTGGCTGAACATGAGCCAGTTGTGTGCTCAGGGAGGGCAAGAGGAGATGCCTCAAATTGCACCATGAGAGCTTTAGATTGGATATGAGGAAAAATTCACCACTGAAAGGGTTGTCAAGCACTGGAACAGGCTGCCCAGGGAAGGTGTCCCTGGGGTATTTGAAAAACAAGTGGCTGTGGTGCTTGGGGATGTGCTTTGATGATGGACTTGGCAGTGCTGGGAGGATGGTTGGACTCAGTGACCTTAATTAAAGTCTTCCAAGCTCAACAAGTCCATGATTCTGGCCCTTTGAAGCATTGTGCACATTTCAGTGCAGCCTTTTAGGCTGCTGGCAAGTGACTGGAGCAGCCCTGGGAGCTTCCAGCATGAGTCATTCTTGTGCTGAGCATCTGTGTGCTCCCAGTGCCACTGGGAACGTGTGTGTGGCTGTCCAGAGCTGCACCAGGAGCTACAGCTGAGCCTTCACCTGCTGCTTCAGCCATCCTTCCCCTCCCTGCTTTCTCATCTCATCTCCCAGAGACCTCTCTTTGCCTGCTGTCCTTGCACAGGGAGGTTCCTCTTCCTTGGGATGCCTAATCCAGGTCACAGCAGGGCACAGATGTCTCCAGTGTGCAGGGGAGGTGCCAGGACACGCTGGACATCTGCACACAGCCACGGGGATCAGCCAGCTGTGCCCTGGAACATCTTCTCTGGGCCACACAAGGCTGGGGTTAGAAGGTGCCTTCCCAAAGGAGCCTTTCATATGGCTCCTCTTCTGCTGCTTTGGATGTCAGCAGTGTTCATCAAAGCCCCAAGCCAGGAGGAGGATGGAGGATGGAAAATGGAAAATGGAGGATGAAGGATGGAAAATGGAGGATGGAGGATGGAGGATGGAAAATGGAGGATGGAGGATGGAAAATGGAGGATGGAGGTTGGAGGATGGAAAATGGAGGATGAAGGATGGAAAATGGAGGATGGAGGATGGAAAATGGAGGATGGAAGATGAAGGATGGAGGATGGAGGATGAAGGAAGAAGGATGGAGGATGAAGGATGGAGAATGGAAAATGGAGGATGGAGAATGGAAGATGAAGGATGGAGAATGGAGGATGGAGGATGGAGAATGGAGAATGAAGGATGAAGGATGAAGGATGGAGGATGGAGGATGGAAAATGGAGGATGAAGGATGGAGGATGGAGGATGAAGGATGGAGGATGGAAAATGGAGGATGAAGGATGGAGGATGGAGGATGAAGGATGGAGGATTAAGGATGAAGGAAGAAGGATGGAGAATGGAGGATGAAGGATGGAGGATGGAGGATGGAGGATGGAGGATGGAGAATGGAGAATGAAGGATGAAGGATGAAGGATGGAGGATGAAGGATGGAGGATGGAGGATGAAGGATGGAGGATTAAGGATGAAGGAAGAAGGATGGAGAATGGAGAATGGAGGATGAAGGATGGAGGATGGAGGACGAAGGATGGAGGATGAAGGATGGAGGATGGAGGACAAAGGATGGAGGATGAAGGATGTAGAATGGAGGATGGAGGATATCTGTGGTGTCTCCCAGGAACAGCTGCTGCAGTAAGGAGGAGCTGCTCTGCTGTCTCTGGCTGCTGCAGTGTCTCAAGTGTCTGCACAGCTCCCTTGGGAGGCAATATTTGTTTCCTAGACCTCACTGTGCCCCGGGGTGCTTGTGGGAGCAGGGCAGCTTGTTGGACCTCGTGCATCCTGAGTGTTTCCAGGCTTTCCTCACTCCAAGGTGAATCCCCAGGAGCCCTCGTGGACAAGGACCCTTTCAGAGCCTGAAGGACCCTTTCTTCTCACTCCTCTCAGCGATGCAAGTTCAGAAAGCCACAATTAGAGATAACTGGAGCAATGGTCATGGCAGCAGCTCAGGGTTTCAGCAGGGTTTCCTGCAGCAGCTGCCCAGAGCGAGCCCAGCAGCACGGCGAGAGCAGACCCTGCACCCAGCACAAGCTGTGCTCCACTGCTCAGCTCAGCAATCCTGCTTCCAGAGGGATTCTGTTCTCTGGGCAGAGCACAGACTGCCTCTGCACCAGTGCTGGGCAGGATGGGAACTGCAAAGTGTTTTCTTCCTCATCAGGTATCTCGCCACATTCTCTCTTCTCTTGGAAGTTCAAGGCAGGGGGTTGTAATCTCACGTGAGGTTTTGGAAGGCCAGCTGTTGGGTGCTGGTGAAAGGAATTTTCTTGTTGGATTTCAACAGAACCACTGTTAGACTTAGTCCTGACCGTTCAAAAAATGCTACAATAATCTTCATACATAACTTAAAATAGTATTAGCCCAGGAGTAAGGCATGCCCATGAGATTTTTTATCTAAGAGAAGAAATTAATTAGTAGAGATGAGATAAGAAAATGCATTAGAGATCTATCCATGATCTCTACAGAACTTTCAGTTGCAATAATTGTTCTTTTTTTTTTTTTTTTTAATCTACTTTGGAGTTCCTGGGTCTGTTGGGAAGCAGCAAGGCTGAAGCTCCAAGAGAAAGGGCGTTCTTCACATATTTCTTGCCCAAAAGAAAGCTTCAAATCTGTTTGCACAGCAAATTTGTTTCGTTTGGAAAAGCTTTTTACACGCTTATCAAAACTAAATGCTGGAGGCTCAGTCAATGTCTGCAGTAACCCAGCCTTGCTGAGAGAGCTGCAGCCAGTGCCTGCCCTGCTTTCCAGGCAGGTTGGATGTATTGTTCTATTTCATTATAATGTAAATAGAGCAGAGCCCACACAAACAGAATGGATGTGCAATCATGGAATAATGGGACAACAGCTTTCCATCCATCCAGACTGATGGACAGGTTCAATAATCACTGTAACTCCTGATGTCCAGGGCCAGAGGATTTTCTGACTCTCTGACAAGGTAATCATTTCTCAAGAGCGACCTGCAGACACGCAGTCTGCTTTTCAGCTTTCACTTGGGCTTGGGAGGGTGTTCTGAGGCACTCCTGGAACAGGCAGGAGGAAAAGCTGCCAGTCCCACTGGCATCTTCTGCCCCACACTGCTGCCTTCTGGCCCCTTGCACACAGCAACCCCATTTTAATAACCTGCAAGTCACAGTGAAGTTATCCACGAGAATCTTCTCCCGATGCAGCCCGTCCGTGGTCTGACGCTTCTGCTCATTTCCTCTTTGCACTTTAAATCTGCTTTGGGGCAAGGTCAGCCCTTATTTCTGTGTGACACTGTTTGGATGGCTTAGCAGCTATTGTGACAGAGCCTTCCTTGGGATTTGGAGGCAGGGGAAGATAAGAGACAAAAGATGCAGGATTGGGGAGGAGGAATTTGTGCGTGTGTATTTTTTTCTCCCCCTGCCTTTGAAGCAGAAACATCTGCTGAGAGCCACGAACAGCTGAGTTCAGCAATACCACATCACGCTGCCAAGCAACTCTGCTTTCCTCTGGAACTTTCACAGCGCAGGAAATAAATCAGTCAGGCAGTAAAGAATGGAGAAAATTTAGGAAAAAGTGCCAAAAGCCAAACCTTTCAAGAATAAAGTGAATAAGAACTTTGTAAGTGTTCGGCAAAGCAAATTGAAATACGTTTCTTACACATGTAAGCCCTCTGTGCCATTGCTGCTTGAGGAATTTTGTAATAACAAAACTCCTCTGAGCTAAAGACACTTAAAACTGGTGAGGAGAGACCTCTGGGAAGCTGGCTACAATATCATAAAAGACAGATTATTTTAAATATTTTTTCCATCTTGTGTCTCTGTCAGATCAGTCACAGCTGACCAGCTAACAGTGGTGAAGTACCAGTGTTCATCTGAAACCTTTCCATTCCTTACACAAAATACAGTATATTAGACAGCTGAACCATTTGTTTCTGCACTTGCTTACTGGGATTTACTCTTCCAATCAAAGTTACTTTGGTTTGATGTGTTACTGCCTATTCAAAGTACTGATAAACATCTCTATTTCTTTTGTTATGTAATAACAGGGACTGCTCTATGGAGCAGGTGGAAAATTATTACATAAATGCTGAGTCTTTGTTGTAAATCATCCTGGTTAAGCCAGGATGGTTAGAAAACCAGTTGGGAGGTGCTGAGTGGGAGGCTTTGGGGATGTGCTGCTGGTGCTGTGGGCTCCTGCTCCCCACTGGCAGCAGGGCTGTCCCTGCAGCCCCCAGTCCTGCCTGCCCAGATCGCTGAGTTCCATTCCCAGCTGCCCCTGTGTGTAATCCACTAAGTCCCTTGTAAAGCTGCAGGGAGGGATGGCTGAACAGGCACAGTTTGAAGGGCTGATGTGCCAGGTGATGTTGGTGCATCAGTCCAGGTGTGTTTTTCTCTGATTCTCTCCCATCTCAGGCGTAGGAAACCCTGCTCTTCTCCAGGTGTCTTTGTAGAAGGATGTTGGGAATTGCTGGGGTTTGTCCTACGGCTCTCCAGGACTTTTTAAAGCGTCCCCTGCACTCCTGACTGCTGTCCCTCTGCAGCAGGGTCCCAGCATATGACACACAATAAAAATTAATTCTCTGTCTCTGCCTGCAGATACCTGAATGGATCCTTTGCAGGCTGACACAGAGGTGACAGGAATCCATGAGCAGGAACAGGCCCCACTAGAGATGCCTCAGGCTGCAGGGAGCAGCAGCATCATTGCTCTGCAAACACTCCCAGCCTGTGAGCTCTGTTAGCAGACACAACAGTTCGTGTAATTCAAGCTGGACAGAGCACAACTCAGCAAAACCCATGGCTTCTCACCTTCTCTGAGGATGGATTCCACTCAGCTCCCCCTGCACGTTTTACACACTAGAGCAGGGATAATACATGGCCTTTTACAAGCTTAGGAAGTAAAAACCTTTGCCTGTTACAGAAAAAGCAACTCCTGTACCTTAAAGAACTGTCTTGTATCAGAGATCACTGCACTGAAAGAGGAGCTCTGTTGGCTTCTATAAGTCTTCATTTGCAAATCATCATTTATCTGCAGCTCAGGCTGCAGGGAGACCTCTGCTATGTCACGTTCTGGGAATGGCAGAAGATCTTGGGGTTTTTCACTGTCACTTCATGGTGAGTATCAGCAAACTGTGACATTTTAAAGGGCAGCCCTTTCCTGTCAGAGCTGTGCAGCCACAGTCCCTGCAGTGTAAATCAGTGTTGGGTCTGTCTTGCACTGTGTCAAGGGCTTGCACAAATCACCTGCTCTGAGCTGAGCTTTGTTCACGAGCTGGTGGCTTGGAGGGGACATAGGAAGTGTTTGGAGGGTTCTCTGCATTTCCTGAAAGCTTAACAAGGTGGAGCCTGGCTGCTCTTCTGAAAGGTGGTAAATGTGTGAATCCCACAAAAAAAGGTAAAATCCTGGCTAAATAAGTCCCTGGGCTCCTGTTTCTTTGAGTAGATGCTATGGACAGTTAAGATCTGTGAGCACATCCTTTTGTAGAGCTTTCAAAATAAGGAATGAAAAATGAAATGGGAGTAGCAGTTTTATACAAAAGTTGCTAAAGTTTTTTGATGCAAAACCTTGCCTTTCTCCTTAAACAAGGCAAGTCTATACTTTTTCTTGGAAAAATCTGTGATGAGTCCCTGTTGCTCTGAAGGCTCAGGAAGAGGAGTGTCAAGGACTAGTTTAAATCAGTTCATATCCACTGAAACAATGTAGAGGGATTTGTCCCGTGGTCATTCACAAAAAACTCCTACAACTTGGCTGTGACTCCGTTACCAACGTGCCAGTAATCTCATGGAGAAGTGAGTTTATTAAAGAAACCTGAGATGTTTGTTGGAGAGAGGCTTTTGGATCAATCAGTGCTGAATTCCTGATGGCTTGCCGGGAAGTTCAGTCCCAGTTAAGTTTCCAGGGAAGAAACCTTGTCTTCATTGAAGCAAATGGCAAAATTGCCTTTGCAGACTGAATTTCAGCCCAAGTTTAGAATGAATTTTGACTTTCCTCTCATTTCTCCTCTCTGGTGTACAGCTCAGAAAACCAGGTGATCTCTTTTCCATCCAGGGCTGTGACAACAGCTTCCACACTCCCCTCCCACGTGTACACCCTCATACACGATGGTAATTATTGCAAAAAGGAGTTTGAAGTAGCACCCCATTGATTTTTGGTTTGCATGCTGCAGATTAATGGACTGAGCACGCACTCTGTGTAATCACACTGGTAGAAATTCAATAATGACTCTGCCAGAGTACTCAAGTGACCTCAGACACTGAATTCACCCCTGTTTCAACTATTTTTAATGAGACTGGCATATTTAGCAATGCCATCAGATGGTTTGGAAAGCAAAGTGTCCTGTCCACCAAAGCAATCCTGATGGGCCAGCTGACATTGAATTTCAGTGTTTACATCTGTTCTTAGCCACAGTAGTTCACAGTGCCTGTGTGGCATGGAATTCATTCACTGGAATGTACTGAGCAAAAGAAATCTCTGGTGTGTCTGATCTGCAGGCTGCACTCCACTCGAACAAGATTCAGCCAAATCAGAGCTCAGCAAGTAGCACTGACAGTCCCCAAAGGAGCAGAATCTCTCTGGTTAGTTTAGCAATTGTTCACTTGGGTTTGCAGGCTTTAATTGCTTGTGATTATCACTTCCTGTGGCGTTTTTTGTCATGTCTGAGAAAGTGCCGGAGCATGGTGAGGCTCTCCACTTGGAGATACTATTTGTCAATTTTTATCTTGAGAAATGCCCAGAGATTTAATGAGACTGGTAAGGAATATTTAGAAGCTGAATCTGTTCATTGCTGGGCATGTTTGGCTGGCTGTGTGTGTGCAGTTCCACAGTTTGGTTATGCCTGCTGTGATTTCCTCACCAGCTGTAAAACTCCTGTACATTACAGATAAACGTTGTTTAAATGCAGGGTAAATTCCCAGTAGAACTCCTGGAAGAGTTAACCTGGAAATGTCATGGTAAGGGCAGGGGACTTGATCACTCAGAACTGGCCAGAAACTCAGCTTTTGCTAACATTACTCCCAGAACCACCCAAGAAGGGGATTGTTGCCATGTTCCGTTAATTAAAGCTGTGTTAATTATTTTGACAGGCAGCCTCTCCTGTTCTCTTCAGTATTTCTGGGGCTGGTAGAGTTGCTGAGGTGAGATGAAACACAAAGTCATCAAACATGATATAATTGCCACGTCCCTCAGTGATGCAAATCAGTCGAGATTTGTTGAGGTTCACTGTGGATCACGCATTAATTCATTGTGTGGGTTTATTAAACAAAAAAATCCCACAAGATACCCAGAGTCGTAGAGCAGAGGGCATTTAGAGCAAGGCCAGGACACTCGAGGGCAAGTGGCTTTTACGTGGTGTGCATAAAGAGGCTCTGACTTTTTAAATGTTGGGAAAGTATGAACTCCTCACCACCATCTGCTCCCAGGGGATTCCTGATTTCCCTGGCTTTGCTCTGACCTCAACAACTGATTTTGAAGAGATGTGTCTGTAATTGGCAGCAGGAGTTAAGACCCAGCTGTGAGGACAGAAAGAAATAACCAGGTTTGTAATTTGGAGCCTGGTTCAGCCTTCAGTGAAGTGTAGGGAGGAATGTCCATCAGCTTTAACACCTCTGTGTTTGTGGGAACATGTATCTTTAATTTGGGTCACACAGTGACCCTGGAGCAAAGGCACACCATGGATGTGCAGGAGCAAGAGAGTCCTTCCAGGCCCCAGAGTCTGGGCATCACCCACACGTCGGATGCTGAGATGCTTTAACCACCAAAGCACAGTAAATCATTTCTATTCTTTGTTATTTGCCCTCTTCTCTGTGTGTTTCCAGTTTTCAGTTCCCTGTGTGCATGTGAGACACAGAGCAGAGTCTTAGTTTCTCAAGATAAACCCCAGCCTATGTGGAGTAAGCAGCTGGCTGAAGTATTTATCAGGCTCTATTATAGCTGTTCCTGCCTTCTGGAAAATTATTCACAAATACACAAGCATGACTTCATTTTGCCAGGAAGCAAGACCATTAATCCTGCCTACTTTGAAGCCATGTCTTTTGTGGACTGTGGTGGGTAACTTATCTGTTCAGATTACTTAGATTCTTGGAGACTTCATCCCTTTGTAATGTTAATGACTGCTGAGTAGCTCAGCCCTGCATGAGAATTTTTTTCTTACATTTAAGACTATTTTTCTTTTCCAGCTTACATTTTTTCTTATGTTTTCTTATATCTGACTGTGCTTAGTTCTAAATTCTTGCATTTCTTATTTTATAATGTATTTTGTATTTTTTTGTATAATAAATCCTCTCAAAGGGGGATTTGGTTTCTAAGGAGTTAATTGCTGTGTGCTCTTTTACTCATGAGCCAATTGAATCAGATAATTTGCTGTTTCCTGAGTAATGTCAGAGAGTGTACAGAAAGATCTTTTGTTCCACTGAAGATGTTAAAGAGGGTTTGAGGATTCCTTTCTCTGCAAATCCTTTGCATGAAAGATTTACAGTATGTACGCTCCAAGATTTGGAAATGCTGCTATTTAAGCATCTACACATGTAATTAGTCACTAATTGTTAACAGCTCCTCCTCTCTTTAGCTTTTTTATTAGACCTATTCCAGTTATCACTGAAGTCACACTCAGGAAAGTGTGCAAACGCTTTAGTTTTATAGCTGGTTTTTCACCTTAGGCAGGGAAAGATGGAATTTTCCAAGGGATTGGCGTGCTGAGGCTCTGGCCCCTGACATTTAAGAGCTTTTAGCTGATTGTAGCCCCCAACTCCTTTTTGTAGGACCCCAGCCTGGTCTGTGCTGCCCTGGGGACAGCTCCCTCTTCCAGCAGCAGAACCCCCTCGTTCCACGAGTACAGGGCACAGCTGTGGCCCTGGGCTGCCCCTTTTGGTTCCCACCTTCTCAGGGGGTCAGTGCTGCTGGTTTTCTTACCAGAGACTGGCAGCCAAAATCCTGGTGGGGACACCCTGGGGAGAGAGGATGAGCATGGGTGAGTGTGAGGGATGAAGGGCAAGGAGCAGCAGCTCTGGAGCACGGGTTATGGAGTGGTTATGGGATCAGGGACAAGGAGCAGCTCTGCAGCACTGGTTATGGAGTGGTTATGGGATCAGGGAAAAGGAGCAGCTCTGCAGCACTGGTTATGGAGTGGTTATGGGATCAGGGACAAGGAGCAGCTCTGCAGCACTGGTTATGGAGTGGTTATGGGATCAGGGACAAGGAGCAGCTCTGGAGCACTGGTTATGGAGTGGTTATGGGATCAGGACAAGGAGCAGCTCTGGAGCACGGGTTATGGAGTGGTTATGGGATCAGGGACAAGGAGCAGCTCTGCAGCACTGGTTATGGGATCAGGACAAGGACCAGCTCTGCAGCACTGGTTATGGGATCAGGGACATGGAGCAGCTCTGGGGCACTGGTTATGGGATCAGGGACAAGGAGCAGCTCTGGAGCACTGGTTATGGGATCAGGGACATGGAGCAGCTCTGGGGCACTGGTTATGGGATCAGGGACAAGGAGCAGCTCTGGAGCACTGGTTATGGGATCAGGGACATGGAGCAGCTCTGGGGCACTGGTTATGGGATCAGGGACAAGGAGCAGCTCTGGAGCACTGGTTATGGGATCAGGGACAAGGAGCAGCTCTGGAGCACTGGTTATGGGATCAGGGACAAGGAGCAGCTCTGGAGCACTGGTTATGGGATCAGGGACATGGAGCAGCTCTGGAGCACTGGTTATGGGATCAGGGACAAGGAGCAGCTCTGGAGCACTGGTTATGGGCTCAAGGAGCCCTGGCTGCAGCCTGCCCATGCTCCTCATGGTGCAGACCTGCTCTGAATGCTGAGTGCAGAGCTGGGGCCTCACATGCCGAGGCTTTTCCTGAGCTCAGAGCTCAGAGGCTGTGCAGGTTAGCTCCGAGCTGTGCATGGCTCACCACACCCTGTGCCCCTTGTCTCAGCAGCCAGGATCTGAAGAAAAACAAGAAGCAGGGGGCTAAGCAGCTGGGTCACCAGGTGGTCAGGCTTGGCTGGAGTGCTGCGAGGGGAAAGACTCTGAGTAGGGTGGAAGTGAAGAGACCAAACCTCTCCTGAGCCTTTGAAAGTTTTCTGTCTCTCATTGTAATCAAGTGTAGATGATTTGGGCATTTCAATTTCTGCCTTCCATTTCTCTGTGTTGCTCTTTTTAAAATCTTAATGCTTCTGACTCCAATAGCCAAAACATCTCAATTATTGTCAGACTCCAAGGAGCTCAATGATAATAATCCTCTACAGGGAAAAAGATAGTTTAAGTGAAAGGAGGAGATTATTAGATGCAGGAAAGATATGTCAACAGTCATTCTCTCTTTGCTAAGTACTTGTAACTTAAATTTTAAAAGAAAGTATTGAAATTACTGCTCTTCAAAGAGAATACAAAAGGATAATGATTGTTCTTTTTCTAAGGAAAGTCACATTTCTCCTGGGGCTAATGCCATAAGGTTCTTTCTTTGTACTGAAAACAGCAGAGTGCTAAACAAAGACTAAAGATTGAAGTTATTAGAGGGAGATCTATGCACTTACAATTTTATAGTTTGCAGTATGTCATTCCTGGTGTTGGCTTCCTTCTGTGCATTCCTACTCACCAGGCTATGGAAACACTTTCCATATTGCCATCAGTCAGTGACAGCATTTTGACATTTGCCCAAGGTTGTGTAGATATCTAACCCCCAGGTTGTTTCTGCTGAAACCTGAAAACTCTAGATTTGCAAGTCTGGAACTTGCAGGCTTTCCCAGAGTTTCCTAAAGGTGTTTAAAGTTAACCTTCAAAGTCTTTGTAGGACTGGTGTCCCTCTAGTCTCTTCTCTAAGCCAGTTTCCACATTCATCTGTCATTTTGCTCTGAGACTTACTGATGTGGGTAGAAATCCCCTCCCTAACTTCTCCCTCTCCTAAGATATATACTGGAGATAATGGCCCTTATTCCTCTGCTTGACATGCCAGGTTAAAAATACCAGAAGCACTCAGCTCAGCTCCCCCTCCAGTTCCAGCCAGTGTCTGGGAAGGACATTGAGCTGATTAATTACCCATCTGCAGCAGAAATGTGCTGGAAATTTCTCGGGTGACCTCTGATCATGGAATTGCTGCTGCCTTGGAGCTCCCCATCACCAGCAGAGCTTTGGCCTGGGCCAGCTCAGGTCTGTTGTGTCAGAAGGGGGATGTGGTTATCTCCTGAATCCAGAACATTCACTTGAACCCCGTGCACTCTGTCCTGGGTGCTGCTTCTGTCCAGCCATGCCCAGAAAGCTGTCTGTGCTCTGGGGCTGGATGGAGGAGAGTATTGTAACTGCAGGGGAGCCTGGTGGGAAGAAATGCTGATGTGTGACTCCAGCTCAGAAGCTGAATGATTTCTTTACTATAACTATACTATAATACATTAATATACTATTTAAAGGAGATACTGAAACTACAGACCTACTTGTTCTACCATCTCTAACCCCCAACTCGTGAGCCTCTCTGAGAGCCCAGCCACAGGTGGGTTGGGTTGGATTGGATTGGGTTGGATTGGGTTGGATTGGGTTGGATTGGGTTGGATTGGGTTGGATTGGGTTGGATTGGGTTGGGTTGGGTTGGATTGGATTGGGTTGGATTGGGTTGGATTGGATTGGGTTGGATTGGGTTGGATTGGGTTGGATTGGATTGGGTTGGATTGGGTTGGATTGGATTGGGTTGGATTGGGTTGGGTTGGATTGGATTGGATTGGATTGGATTGGGTTGGATTGGATTGGATTGGGTTGGATTGGATTGGGTTGGGTTGGATTGGATTGGGTTGGATTGGATTGGGTTGGATTGGGTTGGGTTGGGTTGGATTGGATTGGGTTGGATTGGGTTGGATTGGATTGGGTTGGATTGGGTTGGGTTGGATTGGATTGGATTGGATTGGATTGGATTGGATTGGATTGGGTTGGGTTGGATTGGATTGGATTGGATTGGATTGGATTGGATTGGGTTGGGTTGGATTGGATTGGACTGGATTGGATTGGGTTGGATTGGATTGGATTGGATTGGATTGGGTTGGATTGGGTTGGATTGGCCACCAGGCTCAAACAATCCTCACCAGAATCCAACCAAGCAATGACCCCAGGGAAACAATTCTCCAAACACATTCCACATGGGAAAAACAAGGAGCAGAAACAGAAATTGTTTTCTCTTTCTTCTCTCTGTGCTCCTCTATGAAAAAATCCTGAGAGAGAGAAGAATGTGCCTGCCACAGGAGAGCTGGGTGATCTGTCATGGGCTGCAGAGAAACCTCTGCCATGCCCATGGATTAATGCCCTGTTGTTGTTATAGGCTTGTCTGATGCAGCCCAACCTTAAATTTCTTCTGAGCACTGATAAGGGCCCCAAAGATCAGAGCTCTGGTGTGGGGTGCCTGCGTCTCTGCACTTCACTGCCAAAGCTGTGGCAAGCAGGGGAAGGCTGTGCTGCTAATTCTGAGTGTCTTCAGTCTTCAGGTCTCTCCTCCCCACCTTTAGCTTGCTGCCTAAAAGTGTCCTTTAGAGGAAAAAAAAGCCACAGTGCTGCAGGACTGGCTGATTTGCCAGCACAAACTGCATTACCCAAGTGCTCACTTGTCCTTTGAACATGAAAAGACAGACAGGTGGAGCCTGGGGTATTACTTGGTACAAAGCAAACATTTAAAAAGCACAGAGTTTCAGGTCCTTGCTGGTAATGGAAAGTGCTATTTTCAAAAGTGCCATTTGACATTTGGAAGATTAACTGGTATTGACTTCCTGTGTGAGTTGGGCTCCTGAGTATCTGAGTCACTTCTGGAAACCTGAGCTGGCCATCTGTTTCACTTAGGCTTTGCAGTGCCAAGTGAAGCAATGCATAAATGACTGTAGTTTGTAGTACCTAAATTTAAAAAAGCAGTTATTTCAACAGCCTGACACCTATTGGAATTTTCAGAACTTCTGGGGCCTCGAATTCCCAGTGGCTGGGAGAAAGCAGAGGCATTTGAAAGCAATCAGAGTCTGAAAGGAACTTGTGTTCTTGAAAACCCCAGAGCTACCCCAGCACTTTGGAATGTGGCAGCAAGGTACTTCTAGAAATGTCACCTGCAGCCCAACCAGAATCTTGCAGCAGTCTTACACGTGAAACCAAACTATATTTCTTAAAACAGAGCCAAAAAAGTGAGGTGTAAAATGGTAACATACATAACAGGGACCTCCTAGTGCAAATTCGTGTTCAGCTTGAGATGGAGAAAGTAAGAGAGGAAATGCAGGGAACTGCATCGTGGAGCTGCAGGGAAAGGCAGGCTTGTGCTGAACAGTGGCTGCTAGTTTTTGGTTAAAGATAGCACTGCATTTTTAAAAATTTCATTATAAGTAACTGCGTGTTGACTGTTTTAAAGGAATTTAGAACAATGCCTGGTGTTTGAGTTTATTCCTGCAGCTGGATCAGAGAGTAGAAGAGTAGAACAGCCTCAGTTTTATGATTTCTTAGCTTTGACATTAATTAAACAGTCATTGGACTTTGTGGATGAGATGGATCTGGACTGGTTAACATGAGAGTAGATGCAAATAATTTTTAAAATATTTGGTTCCTGCTATATAACGCACTGATTTCCTTTATGCCAGTGTCAGAGCACTCAAAGCCTCCCTCACACAGTGGGCAGAGCTCTGCAAACTCCTCAGGACTCAGTTTAAACACGGGTGTATTGTTTGTGTCCTCATTTCTCCCATGAACTCCTGCATGACCTTGGGCAAGTCACTTCCTTTATCTGTCCCCCAGCTCTGGTGACACAAAATAGGTTAATAGTTGTGTGCTGTGCATGGACATCCTGTCTGAAAGCAGCAAGAGAAATGTATTGCAGTCGCTGTTGATGTTATGGATCTGTTTAAGCAACGTGTCCTTATGGACTCGTGCATCATATGAGCAGCCCCTCCAAGGCAGCAGGGCTGTTTACACGGTGAAAGTGGTTTGCTGGACAGTGGCCAGAAAACAGGGATGAACCCATCACCAGCAGATACTCCCCAGGGCATTTAGCAGCAGCAGTGATGGTTCAGAGCCCCGTTTGGAGGGTGGTGAGATATATAAATAATTGTCATCGGGATTTAGGCATTCAGGAGGCAGCAGTCTGCTTTGCATGTAAACAAAATGTAGGTCTTGAGGGAGTCTGTGTCTCAGCTAAATCTGCTCGTGTATAAATCCTCTTTTTTAGGCTTTATATTTTGTAATCATTGTAATTTAAATTCAGCTACAGTCCACAGGATTTGCACATTTTACCACCATTAAGGAAGTCAACAGGAGCTGTGCATCCCACTCCCCGTCGCTGCCCTTCAATAATTAACTCCTTCCCCTCTCCTAAATCTGAAATTAGGGACAACAGCAGCACTTGAGAGAGGCTTTGAGAGCGTTCAGCCTGAGAGTCTGCATGTGAAGGACAATTAGTTCAGCTGCTATGTGTTTGTCTCTCCTGCCTGCTGGCTCTCCTGGGCTGCCCTGTGCTTGCTGGGTCAGCCCCAGCCATCAGCAGAAGGTTGGGCTGTCCCCTGGTGATTGCATGCCAGGGGATCAGGCTGCCAGCAGCACGGCCCCCGAGCCCTCTGCTTTCCTTCTGGTGTTTGTTTGGCACCCTTCCCATCACCCACATTCCATGGAATGAACCAGCTCCGTGTGCCCTGCCAGCTGGACAAATTGCTCACAAACTCACCGCTGAAACAAGCTGGTGCTGGGACAGGAATCCCCCCTCCCCAGGACAGCACTCCATTCTGCTGCCATCCCCCTTGCCCTCCCTTCTGCATTTCAAGGGCAGAAAGGTGTGCTTTGTAGCTCTCCAGGGGTGACAGATGCTGCTTTGGCCCTTGGCACAGGAGGAGCAGGACTGAGAGGAGAACACCCAGCCTTACCCACCAGCCATGGCTGAATTTCTTCCTTGGCAGTTAATCATGTAGAATTCAAACCTGCAGGAGAAGGGGGTGTTGAACATCACCTCAATTGTGCCCGTTATAAAAGTGTTATAATTGAAAGAAAGGGAGCCTCAATATCTGTATTGCATGTGGAGCATTTTATTAACTCACAGAGGCACTTGGGATTGGCTTTTTTCCCCCCTGGAGGCAACAGTAAAATTTGACAGGTGATTTTGTAGATGAAGACAGTAAACAGCTGTTGAAAATGATAATGTCTGAGTGGTTTTGTTGTTTCTGCGAAAACTTAGTTACACTCATTTTAGATTAATTTTTCATTGTCTTCTGTAAATGAGAATTGCTTACATGGCTGCTTCAAATGGGACTTTGATTGCTTTCCATCTACTGCCAAGACCCTAAAAGACAAAAAAAAATCAAGTGCATAAAACCACTTATGAGCAAAGATACAATAAATTCGTGTTACAGTGCATTTTAATTTGATAAAATAAAGTTTTGCTATGCAGCAGTTTGTACTCATGTGTAAGAGAGGCATATACATTAGCCATTTAAATTCAGCACTGTGTTAAACAGCAATAAAAGCAATTCTGGCTGCTATTGGGAGCTTTTGGTATGGTATTACAGAATTTCCCAAAAGTCTGAGAAGCAATGTGGGAAAAATAAAATGAAATTTTACTCATGGAAAAATTGTACTCGTGGAAAAGGAAGTGCAAGTGCAGTCTTGCAGCAAAGCCACCAGAGAGGGATGGAGAAGGTGGAGCTTCAGTTCACCCCCAGATCTCCTGTGCTCCCTTTTCTGGGGAGTGTGGAAGGAAGGGGCTGCCCTTGCCATCCAGGAGCAGCACTGGGGGCTGGGTCCAGGTGTTGGGTGGGGTCTGGAACAACTCAGTTTTCAGTTTATCAGTGAACTCAGAGACATCCTCCACGC
The DNA here is from genome assembly GCF_026979565.1 of Vidua chalybeata. Classification (NCBI taxonomy): domain Eukaryota; kingdom Metazoa; phylum Chordata; class Aves; order Passeriformes; family Viduidae; genus Vidua; species Vidua chalybeata. Next base: position 1,188,418 of record NC_071547.1, on the reverse strand, counting down.
TCCTTGTGTGTTCAGTGTGAGCGTGGCCACACAGTCTCCTGTTCAGTGAAACCATCTCTTCAGTGTACAGCACCACTGAGGACTGTGCTGTGCCAAGAGGAGCAGGGCAGAAGAGCTGCACAGAGTCTAAGCCATGGTTCAGCCTGCTCTGGAGTAGGCTGGGGGCATTTCCAGTGCTGACTGCCTGCAGGGGGGGATTTCACCCAGGATGGTCTCTGGGCCTGGGGAAGCGGTCAGGACCTGTTGTTTGTGAGTTCACAGAATGATCAGGCAAGTGCTCTTTTGTCAGATCACACACTTAACAACACTTGAGTCCTGTGCTGACCCTTTGCAGAAGTTTCTTTTGGCATAAATGTCAGGAAATGTGGCTGGGAATGAAAATACTGATAAATACAGTGCAGGATCTAAATTGTAACTTCAGCGTGCTGGGGAGCAGCTATTTGGGCAGCCTTCATTTGTTTGTGAAACACTGTGCATCACCCAGTCCTTCATATCAGTACCTCTGAGAATGTTTCTAACACACATCTCTTGCCTTCCAAGGCTTCACACACAAAGAGCATTGCTCAGAGAGGGAAATCACTGCCTCTCTAACCAACTGATACTTCAAAGTTCACAGCAGAGCTGTTTTTTTATAACTTCTTCACCCGAGGAAGTTCAGCTCAGATGTGCCAATACATTTTTAAGGAGCTCCTGTTTTTCTTGCATTGAGCCAATTCTTCTGACAGGCTTAATGGGAGGCCAGGGAAGACAAATGAGTGGTGTGAGATCACACAGCCACTGCCATGACCCCACAAAGGGCTCTGGCACAGGCTCTGAACACCACAGGGACCTGCCAGAAGCCAACAGCTAATGGAGCTGCCTCCTCTTCCCAGCTTCCAGAGCCTGGAAGGAGGGAGAGAGCAGGGGGCAGCGAGCAAGAGTTTATCAGTAAACAGAGGATGTGGTGTGGATCCCCTTTGGCAGAGCTCCCCTGCAGACAGGGCCCGGGCTCTGTGGTGAGAATCAGGGTTATTGGCTAGCAGAGGGTAACGTAAATGTGGTGGAGGATTTGAGGGCTGGAGTGGGGAAAGGGGAGCAGATACAATCTCAGCTGGGCAAACTCAGCCTGCCCAGCCTGCTGGCTTGTGTCTGTGTCACCTCCCCCTGCACACACACTGAGCACTTCCTTCACAAGGTCCATGTCCTCAGCCTTTGGCTGGTCACGGATGGCTTTGTGCTTGCCAGTAAATTACATCAGTGGTTCCAGAAGCTCCTTTTTTTTGTGTCTGCTGGCACAGGTAGAACATGGGAGTACTCTACGATAATTTAATACAGCCAGTTTAGACATTCTCTGGTTTTTCTCTTCCCTTTCTCTGTCCTCTTCACCAAGACATTTAGTGTCTTGTTGATGATCTGTGAACCACATCATCAACAAGAGGAATTGAATAAAAATCGACTGATGTCAGGAAATAATGTCAATTTACACTAGGTGTCATCTACTGAGGATGAAAAGACAATCTCAGATAGCCTAGAGCATTTCTTACTTGCCTTAGGCATAATTTTGTCTTTATATTTGAATACTTGGAGCTTGGTAATCCTGTAAATCCATTTTTCTATATTCAAAAAGCTCCATCTGCTTTGGGAAACCCTTTAAATTAGTCCTAAAGGCCAAGTCTCTTTATAGAAATAACTGGATAGCACAGACATCCTATCTGCAGAAAAACCAGCCAACTTCCTAGTGAAGAGTAATTCTTGGACGAGTTGGCAATGCTGCTAAGAATTATTAAGGAAATATTTGTCCATTTTCAAAAAGCCTTTTGATTGAATGTCATGTAGATATGAGCATGTTTGGAATGTGCACCAGACTGTGAAGATTCTCCCGTTAGAGTGGGAGAATCCTCTCTCCCTCTGGGACAAACTGTGCATTCTGCAGGCAGCCACAGCAGGATATTTGCAGAGGTTTGTGCCCTGTGTTTGCCAGGTCTGTGTGTACCATGTTGGCTTAGCACAGCTCAGCCTCCCCAGAGCAGCAGAGCTGAGCACTCCTGGACATTCAGCTCCTGATGTCACGCTGCCCTGCAGAGGTTTTACCTCTGCATTAGCCAGGACTTTGTCTGGAAGGGGAAGGTTTTGTTTCTGTTGAAACAATCCCCGAGCAGAGAAGGAGTTGCTGTGTCCTGTGCTGGCCTTTGCAGCCTGGTGACAAGTGATGGCACAGCACAGGTGACAAAGGTGTGCAGCAGAGGAGAGCCACTCTGGGACCCCAATTCATCGAGTTAGGGCGAGGAGAGGGACAGCAAAAGGAAAAGCCATCCCTCCTGCAGAGCAGCCAGGTCATCTGTGGGAGCAGAGCGTTACAGCTGGTGGAATATTCAATAGCAGCCTGTAAGCAGCTCTCTGCTGGTGGAAAAGGTCATCTCTTGGTTTGCCTTGGGCTTTAGAAAATACTTTCAAATCGTCCTGCCTTCTCGAAGCTGACAGTGCTGCTGGAGAGAGCGCCTGAGGGGGCAGGAGAGGTGACACTGCAGCAGGGGCCCCACTGCCATCCAAAGCAAAAGCAGAACCACGAGTGACTGGAGCCAAAGCCAGGTCAGGCCCAAAGTGTCACAGGAGCCAGGCTCGGGGCTGTCACCACCCGATTCCTCAGACACAGGGGAGCACTCACTGAGCAGCCCAGGAGTCTGGAGAGGTGTTCTCACAGGTTTCACTGGAGGGATCCTTTCCTGCACGCTCTGGTTTCTGTGTCTCAAGGAAAGCTGGATGGTTTGCTGCACGCTGAGGGCAGTGACAGCGTGTCCATGCTTCACCCCTTCTATAATGGCTCTGAAGGCAGGGTGGCTGAGAGGCTGCGACCCCAGGAAAACCAAACTAGATGGAGGATCTGAGCTGGGAGTAGGCTGCAAGGGGAAAACCCCTTTATACCGTTGAATTTCCAGTGTCTGCTTGGCTGGCATCATCCTTCCCCCTGTTTAACCTTTTTTTCCACATTGCAAGGCTGCTGGATCAAACAAGAACCCGTGAGAGCATTCTTGGGTTTTCTCTCCCTACAGCTGTGCTTGCCACTGGCAGCTCAGATGGGAGCAGAGGCAGCCTGGGCTGACAGATACTGAGTGCTTGTCTTCAAGAATTGTCTCTCACGTGACAGTCACACAGCTCTGGAGTCACTGCTGCTGCTCTTCTCCTGCAGGAACAATTAACAACTGTAAGAAAATTTCTTACCATGCAGGCAAAGGTGGAAATGCAACTGAAGGGTCCAGAGGAGCTTCTGATTTTGGCTTTGGATTTCCCCAGAGCCTTGGAAAGCTGGACTTCCATCAGTGCAATCCCACCTGTGATCAAACAGAGTGTCAAAGTCAGCAAAGAGCAGGAGTGGTGACTAATATTGTTGAAGATTTCAATAACAAAGGGAAAGCTTGTTTTCTTTAGAATCTTCTTTCCTTTTTTTTTTTTTAAACAGTGTCCCCTAAATGTCATTTGTATAATTGCATAGAAACCTGTTTTGACTCACCAAGTGCAAAAAGGCATGGAAAGAAGGGCATAAAAAGGCAGCAATGATTGCTTGGAAAAAAAATCACAGCAGAGTTTGACATCTTTGCTCTGGGCAGTGAGGCAAATGTGTAACTGTGCTGCATGGAGGGATTCTGTGCTAGGCTCTTGTTTGTTACTTTCTGCAATAGAAATCTTGCTATTGTTTAAAGAGTATTCTGATATCATGGAGCCTGTGGTTCCCCCTGGCACTCCTGCACTCTTCTGGGGGTCAGGAGAAGATGAAATTGTTTTCCTAGCAGTGGAAAGTCACCTCTGTAAAGCACATCTCTCAAAAGCCCCATCCGAGCCCGTTGTGTTTTCTTGCTTTGCCTGATTGAGCACATTTAAAACTGAGGTTTCCCAAGAAATTAGACATGGCAATTTTCTAATTGAGGTGCTGTAGGGGAAAGCCAGATGTGGACAGGAGCACAGATGTCAGAGTCATCCCTTCAGAGCTGCTCTCGAGTCTCTCTGCGAGTGTGGTGTCAGTCGAGGAGGCACTTGCTCTGCTCCCAGGCCATTTACCATTAGGATCATGTCCCCTCCATGTGTCTCGTGGGGACACTGAGGACACTGCTGCCCGTGTGGCTGGCAGCAGACAGCAGTGTCTGCACGCTGCCTGGGGAGCCGTGGCCCCTCTCAGCTCTGAGCAGGAGCCTCCCAGCTGCGAGCACCAGCACCCACATTCCGCTGCAATCGCCAAAAGTAGCTGCAGTCTCCTGCAAACTTTGATGAGCATTTTGCTCAAAGGCAGATTTTCTGCTGTAGCAGATACTTTCTGTATTTTCCTGCCTTTTCATTCTTAATTAGCAGGGTTGGACACAAATGCCAAGGAACAAAGATCCAGGATTTTTCATAAACACAGAGTCCAGACCTGGAGCTCCATCCTGCTCGTGACAGTGCCTTCACTCACAATACACAGTGACTTCTTTGTTAATCCACCCTAACACCAAACAGCTTTTGCCCCACAACTTGCTTTTCTCTGAAAAACGAAGCATTTTTTTCATTGTGAAAATTACAACTTGTTTGTGGAAAGCAGAACACTGAAAAAAAAGGAAAATGTTTTTTTGGATAGAAACTCTGATTGTGATACAACATTAGTGGTGGAATTGGGGAGAAATCAGAGAATCCTAGAATGGTTTGGGTTGGAAGTGACCTTAAAGATCATCCAGTTCCAAACCCTTGCCTTGGGCAGGGACACCCTCCATTAGACCAGTTCCTCCAAGTCCCATCTTGAATGATGGCCTCGAATGATAAATTCATAAGATGATAAACCTATAAAATGATCAATTTTTTATAGCACCCTCAATGCAGTAGACATAAGGAGAAAGAAAAATATAAATATCCAGAAGTGAGAGGGTGAACTTGCTAGTGAGATGCTGAATTAGGCAGAAATCCAAACATAGATAGTTGGTGTAATCTCAGATCTATCAGCCGTGACAGTATCTGTTTAAATGAATCCTTAAAAATGTTAATTGCACATCATAGGCACTTCAGCAATGACATTTCTGCCACTGAATGTCATGGGGACATTTTCCCTTTTATTATCCTTGAACAGGAGGTGTGAACTACCACCAAATAACTGTATCATGAAATGTAATGGATCTACTTCCAGTATTTATGCTGGTTCCTCTTTCAATAAGCTTCTTTTTAAATTTGCAATGAGCAAGAGCTTTGGATGGCATTAGGAAGGCAGCGTTGTTAAGCTTTGCTTTATGAACTGTAAAATAAAGGTTTGTCCATCAGAATTCCAGAATTGCAGCTACTGAAAGCCCCAGGGTCCGTGGTTTTTGTAAATTTGAATAAGAGCTGGTTTATAACTGCAGCCTGAAGTTGGTCACATTTTTGTCTGATTTCCCCAGGACATTCCCTAGCACCAGCTCACTCTCTTGTATTTTAAACATTCAGAAGAAGGAACAAAGACAGGGAGAGCAGACAGGGAATTGGAGAATCATGGAATGGCCTGGGTTGGAAGGGGGCTTAAAACCCATCTAGATCTGCTGACCTGGCTCCTTTCAGTTTTCATTCACATCATTCCCATTTACATGGAGTTCCATGAGCTCAGCATTTATCCCACTGTTGCTGCTGGGTGTTTTCCTCAGACTGGTTTGGGATTCTGCTCCACTCTACTTGTGACTTTAGCATAGGAGAGACCCTGTGAGCAGCACACAACATTAAAGAGAACTTACAACAAGAGTAGGATTAAAAGAGTAACACAAACATTCTACAAATACAAAGAAGGGGAATAATGTGGTCTGAGACAGGAGGTGCAGCCTGAGACTGGGGGAGAGGAATACACTCATGCTGCAGAGTGCTCCTTAGTGAAGCTTGCAAAAATATATTGACTTTCCAGAAGGAAAACTTCTTCTTTGTCTTCCCCAGACTGGTATTCTCCAGCTTTGGGTTGAACACAGTATTACTCAATTCCCTGCAGCTCCCAGTCCAAGGGACTCCGCACAAACTGGGTTTGCTCTCTGTGAAATTGCAGCTGTTGGGTTTATTTCTCAGGGGACACAGCTCATTTCAAGGTCTTTTTCTCTCTCTTCAGGCAGCTTCACAAACACCCAGAGAAGCTCTGTCTCTCTTCAGACAGCTGCCATCAAGCAGTTTTGGCCATTGCTTCTGCTCTGAAACAGCCCTTGGCAAAGGAAACTTGGAAAGTTGCAGTTGTGTCCACAGGGAGTGCAGGGGGAGCCTGGGGCACCCACAAACTTGACTTTTCCTTGCCAGCAAGTGTGAAAAACTTCACCTTAGTGTTACTTTCTCAGTTGTTCCACCACAATATTCATCACTTAAATGCTGTTATTCTCCTTACTGAGCCATTAAATGTGTGCTTTCTTTAAATCCGTTGCCTCTGCAAAATGCAGATATTATGTCAGCTTTGCATGCCTGGTGAATGGTTGACTTGGTAGGTGTTTTTCCAGCAGGCAGGCTCTCTGTTGAGAAGGAATGGGGATCTTTATGCACAAATATTTTTGGAGTTTTAAACACGACCAAAAAGCAGATACACTGGCTGTAAAAAAAACCCCAACCCAGTAAGAGCTGAAATCTGAAGATACCTGACTTGAAAATGAGATGTGCATATCCCACACCTGATGTGCACACACAGCTACATCTAAATGTGACTTTTCTTGCCACCTGATTCATAATGCAGCTTCATCTTCAGTTTGTTTCCGAGGGAGTGCCTGGTGCTGTGACTTGCACAGGAGCCAGCAGTGGGGCTGTGTCCCTGCCTTTGGTCACTGTGTCACCTGGGGCACAGCTCTGCCACAGCCCAGTGCCAGGGCCCAGTTAGCACAGAAATCAACTGGTCATGGCAGCAGCAGCTGCCACATCTTCACTGGGTTAAAGGTGGAGGCTGAGCCTGTCCAGCTCACAAGTGGATTTGGTAATTGGAGTTCTACATCATTTCCAGGGGTACCGCTGCTTCTAAGTGGAATAAAACACACGTGCAAGGTATTTGTGCCAGAAAATGTCTTATCTAGACTGCCTTGTCAAAGGTGTTCTCCTGCCTCTGAAAATGTTTCACTGGCTGCTCCCAAACTGTTCAAGTCAGCAATTAAATGGGAATGATAAAACCTCCTTGGGGGTATTTGATCTCATCTTGCTGCATCTATCAAGCTGCAAGAGCCATGGAATCTGAGGCTGGTGATGAGAAGATTCTGCCTTCCCTTCTCCGTTTGAGAGCTCTGGGTTTGGAGTGAGTCTCTCTGAAAATATCTGCTCAGGGTCTCCTTCCCACTGCTGTCCCTTGGAAGCTTTTCAGTGCTCCAGAAGGGGAAAATGCTGCTTAGTGACCGTGCTGCTGGAGAGGCTCCAGCACTGAACCAATACTGAGTAGAAAATGTCCTTCTCAGAGGCAGGAGGAGGTGATGAATCGCTGTGAAAGCCGATTCCTTGACCAGTCTGCCGATGTATTTTGTTATCTGCAATGGTAATGAAGACATTAGCAGCCTCCTGCCCTGTGCAAACCAAATGGGGAGTGAGGCGAAGGTGGGAGATGGTGGCAGCTCAGGACCTGTGTTTGCACACAGCCTTTTCCAGTCTGAGGCAGAGGCTTGCACACCTGATTCCTTTGGGAACAGGGAAAAATCAATCTCATCTACCTTGTGCCTCGTGTGATGCAGTATCAGAGAAGACTAATGAGCCTGCTGTCCTCACTGCAGCGTTTATTGGTGATCAGTGACTCAGAAAAACTGCTCTGCATGGAAGGAAGAGATTGGGGATTTATTGTGATCCCCAGTCAGGTCTCCCTCCTTCGGGGCCTGTCTTGTTCAGCTTTCTGCCTGTCCAAGAGAGGAGCATTTCTGGTTTTCTGTTCTCCAGTTCACAACATGACTTTTGCTGTTTGTTCTCAGTGTAACATCACTGAGATTATCATCTGCAGGCAAGGCTTGGACAGAGAATTCAGGCACTGAGTTGATTTTTTGTGAGCCTGGAAGAACAAATTACTCTTCACCTTGTTCCCCTGGGAAAAAAAGGCACAGAAATATCCCACCCTAGGCTCTCTCTACCCTCTGCCACGCAGGCTGTGCATATTTAATTAGCAGCTCTCAGCAGGTGAAGCAGAGTGGTCTCCAAGTGTTTGCCCAGCCCTGGCTGGAGGCAGCAGGGATCCTGGGCTCATGGCAGCAGGGCAGAGGTGCCACGTTCAGGTGCAGCAGGCAGGCACCAGAGCTTTCTAAAGCTCCAGCAGGCCTAATGCCTATTGATTTGATTTTAGCTGGAAGGATCTGTATCTTCATGTCTTGCCTGAGGTCATTCAAGGATGCTGTGGAAGAGCTGGGAAGTGAAATGAGATTTCCTGTCCTAGTCCAAATACCTTAATCAAAAAGCAATGTTTTATATCACAGTTTATGACAAGAAAGCCAAGAAACCTTATTAAGTAATCTAACTCTGATCTGGACTGTACAAAGAAATCAAGTGCAGCATTATATCATGCTCCTGAGGATACACACGTATATTATGTTATGGTGATCAAGAGTTTGCTCTTATATATAACCTTAATATACCTTGGATGTTTTATACCTTGGATATTTTCCTTTGGAGAACTTCATAATACTTTTAATGTCTTAGATTTCCATGAAATTATGTCCTCCCTATCTGTTAAAGTCAAAATAGATCATCCTTTTCTTTTTCCTCTGCTGGCTTTTATGGTTTAAAAGTAAAAGCTAGGTTAATACTGCAAAATAAGATATTTAAGCTGCATTTTGTCTCCAGTAATTAGCATTACTCTGTAATTACTACATCCTTTCCCCAGTCTTTTGAGGGGGTTAGCTTTGTAACAGCTTTTATTAAGGACTTGCTGAAAGAAACTTATTTTTAAACATTTGTACTCCATGTGAAGAAGTGTTTCAGGTGGGCAGTGGTGGAGCAGCCAGGTCTGGTGGAAGTGGGGTGGAACTCAGTGATTTTTAAGATCCTTTCCCCCCAGACCATTCCATGATCTTTAAAGTCATCTTCAGTCAGACTCTCCCAGATCAAGTTTGAATTCTGTGCCGTTAATTTTCCTTAAATTGCTGTGACTCACCCTGGTCCCAAGGTGTGTTGGTTGCAGATATCCCCATTATCTGCCGTGGTTAGGAAAAGGTGCAGGAGATGGAGAATGGCAGGAGCACAAGCCCTGAACCCTTTCCCAAGGTGGGCAGAGGCCCTGCTGTGCCTCAGCTGCAGCACAGGTTGCTCTGGGCTCCAGTTTGACCAGCAGCTTCTGCTGGGTTTGTCTGTGCACATGGAAATGACATGCTTCAGCACGTTCATTTTAGTGAAGAGTAAGATGTGCAGTGTAACTGGGGGATGATGGGGTCCGTACTCTTCTCCTTTTATTGTGTCATTTGGTAAGTGCTGATCTTGCATTAAGATGTCACTGTCAAACTGGAGAGCATTAGAGAAGAAAGGAGTTGCTGAATTTCTAGCAGGTCGAAGTATTCTCGGATCCCTAGGCACTTTCAGTAAAAATCTGTTGGAATAAAGGATGGCTAAAAAATGTTTTTAATCTAGGCTTTTTAAAATTTCCCTTTTGAGAGTCACTGTAATAAATCGAAATTATTGATTTAGCCTGTAGCAGTCCTAAGATTCACTCATTTAAGAGTGGAAACTGCTCTATTACTTGGAGCAATAACCCAGCACTGTGAAATCTCTCATCAGAGGCTGCTGGGCCACACCTGCACATGAGCATCCAGCAAAGATTTCTGTCTGCTGATGGCTCTGGCAGCAGCTGAGCTCTCTGTGTGCTTCTCTCTTTGCCTCTGTGCCTCCCTCTCTGTGCCTCCCTCCCCCTGCCCCTGGGAAACCTTTGCAGCACGGGCCTGGTCACTAATCCTGGCCTCAGTGGTCACTAATCCTGGCCTCAGTGGTCACTAATCCTGGCCTCAGCTCAGCCCTGGCCAGGTCTCACATTGCTCCACCTTTTCCAGACCCCTGGAGGAAAGAGAATCTATTTTGTGTTCAGTGTCTGTGGTGTTACCCACAGTGTGAGCTTAGCTGGGTTGGACACCCACCCACCAGGTTTTAAATCCCCTGCACTAAGCACAGCTTTTGATAGAGCCAGTCCTGAATGTGAATAGAAGAAAAATCTTCCAAGGGTAAATATTTCCTAGGGAGAAATATTTCTTCTTTCACTGAAGGTTTGAATGATCAATAAGTACTTGCAAAGGAATGCTTAATATCATACTCAAAAATCTTGTAAAAGCAGAAGTCCTGGTGCAGCTCACACTGGCTGATCCCCCAAGGGTGTGTGCTGCCCACACAGCTGGCAGCAGCTGGTGAGTTTCATGGCATTTTCTCCTAATGCCACTTCTGTTTTGCCTTTTATGCATCGTTTATTATCTTTCCATTAACAGAACATTTCCATTCCACCTTCTTTTCCCCAAACTGTGCTGCTCAGAGGCACTCAGGGGCTCTGCTGCCCGTTCTCCTGGGGCAGCACTTTGCTGCCAGCCTCTGCCAGGAGTGAATTCCCCCATCCCTGACCTGCAGGCTCAGCTGCTGAAACCACCAGCATCTCCTCGTCACTGCCCACCTGCTCCAGCAGGGAGGAGCTGTGGCTGCAGCTGCTGGCTGATGTCTCCTGCTCACACCCACCCTCCCAGGGGCTGCTCAGCACATCAAAAGGAGTCCTCACTCCCCTGTGCTAGCACGTGCTCCAGTCTGGCCCTGACTGATTAGCATTTTTATAAATTAAAATAAATCCACGGAGTGAACTGGCCCAGGGGAGCTCTCAATCCAATCAAATTAGACTCATATATCCACCCTGGAGCAATTCCTTGGAAGCTCTTCCTTGAGGAAGCTTCATTTGTAATCACTACGTGCTGTGTACTTTAGAAAAGTTTTATAATTACTTGCTGTTCCGGCTGCTGAGCACTTCTAAATGTTGGATATTAAGGAGCTGCTGTTTCAGTCAGTGAACAAGCTCTGAACATTAAATGTGCTTCACGAGAAGCATTTTTTCCTCAGCCATTACACATCTCTGAAGGCATATTTTTTTTCAAGTGGATGCTTTCCCAGCTGTTGATCGTCTCTCTGTTTCTTGTGTGTGAAGAGGGAAGGAGGAAACTGATGGTGGTGTGACATTGCATCAAGGCTGCTTTGCTGTGGAGGGAGGTGGGTGCATTACTCACAGATGCAGGCACTGGAATATTGATGCAGGTCAGCCTGGAAGAGCAGCAGGAAAAGCTTTGTCTTGCACCACGCACGCTTTTTGACATTTTTGTATCTCATGTTTTACAGAAAAAAAAAAAAAACTTTAGCATTAATCAGAAATCTGTAGGTGAATTTTGGCACCGTTTCTTATGGCCCTCCACCACTAAAGCAGCCTGTCTTTGTCATGGGTCAGGGGACACCTGGCCAGAACAGCTCCGTGAGTGATACCAGTGGGAACTGGAAATCCAATCCCAGCTTGGCAGGGGTTTTGTAAAAGGTGATAGCAATGATTTCTGTCACAGACTAGCTCGTGAAAACACGCCCCGGGTACAGGATGGTGCTGGGATGCCGAAGAACATTTCTAGAACCAAGTGCTGTGGCTGCCGGTGAGACCAGAACGGTGGGGCAGTGGTTAGTGAAAGACTTGGCAAAACCCAGATCTGTTCCTTACCTGTGCCAGCCTTCCACGTGGCCCTGAGCGTGTCACCAGCCCCTCCTGAGCCCTGGGAGCAGAGCTGGGACACTGAGCAGGAGGGAGAAGAGCTTTGGGAGTCGGGGAAATGAGCTTTGGCTGGAAATGAGCTCCTCCCCACCTGCACGCTCCCACCTCCAGCTCTCTGGAGCTGCCAGCGCAGCCGTGGGGCTTCTCTTGGGAAGATGCACATTTTCAGAGGATCTTTGGAGGAATGCAGGCAAACTTCTTGATCTGGAGACCTTTCCTGACCTTTCCTTTTCATGAGCTCTTGGAGCAGCTTTGATGTGTGCAAAGGGTTATTCTCCCTTTGGTGGGAGTGAAAGCACTGGGATAGTCAATCACACGGAAGAACATTTCTCTGTCAGTTACGAAGAGTCAGAACTAGAAATGGTGCAAATGATGTCATTTCAGGTGTCATTAATCTGAGCAATAATGGTGCCTTTAGCAGCCAAATGAAGGCTGCAGCTCAGGTGATTCAGGTATCTTTGCATCTGCTCACGTTTGCAGATAAATTGCCAGGTTCCACGCGGTGTGTGAAAAATGCATATTTTATGATTGGCTTTATGCAATAGTTACAATGAATATTATATGTGTAATGTTAGAAAGTTGTGCTGTATTAATTCTCTCCAGTAGTGTGTTGAATGTGTTTTTAGGTTATAACACAATGTTAAAATAGAAACTATACTATGTAAAATACTTTTTAACTATCTCAAGAAAGAGATGAGATAATCAAAGAATTCTTTGCACAAGGATAACAATTGCAGAAACCCCTAAATTTTCCAGAGGAGAGGAATTTATGGCTTTCCTTATCAACAGAAAAGAACTTCTTCAAGCCTAACTAAGACTCAAAGACGCCTGGGAATTAACAGAAACTTTTTGACAAGTACCAAACAAAGTTCTTGTTTTAAATAAAATATATGCATAATCATAAAGTGTTTTGTATATGCAACAGGCTATTGCTTTTAAGGTTATTCCTTTGTTCACAAGGCATGCTTGTCGTGGCTTAAGTGCCCAAGAGCATCCAGACGTCCGGAATTCTTTGCTTTTTATTGTCTTGTAATTGTCCTAACTCTAAATTTTTATTACTCTAATTGTATTACTATTTTTATAACAATTTTATTATTATTAAACTGTAAAAATTTTAAAAACCAAGTGATTGGCGTTTTTCACACGGTGTGTATTCACTTTGAGGAGTCCCAGAAGTGAGTAAAGCACAGCAGCTGCTGCAGCTGCCTCGTATTTCCAGGCTGTAGGATTTATTTAATAGGAACCCTTCAAATGCCAACAGGCTGGGCCTGGGTTATGAATTGCCAAACCCACCCACCCATCACACTGCTGCCCAAAATCACTCTCTAAAAGCAGGCAGGAAATGTGCCACTGTCACAGAAGTGCTCCAGGGTCTCTCTTTTGACACAGCAAGAAAAGAGCAAGGAAATAAATTTCAAGACTAGGCAGCATTAAGACTTTTCAGAGGGAGCCATCCAAATGAAAACCCATAATCAAAATAATAATTATCAGGGGAGCCATTTGCTTTCCAAGCAATCATGCAAAGTAAAGCACAGAATATGGCTTAAGTAGCAAAAAAACGGTGATTTCTGTCCAGAGGGAGAAAGAAAGTCCAGCACTTGAGAATGTAAGTGCTTTGTACATGATCAGTTCTTGATGGATTTTCTCAGAAATGGGACTTCATGTATTGTTTGTAAAAAAGAGAGGGAAAATGGAAGCTGTTACGTGATGAATGCAGGCAAAGGTGTGATGGGCTGGGGTTGGGTTACTGAGCTAGGAAGTTACCTGTCAGTCCATTTTCAAATCATCTCAGCGTAGGGCTGGAATGCAGGAATATTCCGTGGAATATTAACACTGTGAGAGGGCGTTGGGAAAGCTCCAGGAAAGTTAATGGATAATTTCTAAACTTTTTTTTTTTTTTTAAATATTAAATAAAACCAGCAGCTAGTCCAGCAAATTTGTTTAATATATTCTTATTATTTCTGGTGTAGTTAAAGAAATTTAATATGAGGGAAACATTTCCAGCATGTCTTTTCATACTTGTTTTTCAGGTTTGCTTACGGACTTTGTGGCATATTTTACCTGCCACAGCTTTTTTCTTTGTTTGGTCTCAGCTGCCTGAGATTTTGATTTCCAGAGAGCACCTCTAAGATTAGACTAAAATTGTCATTTTTTCATTTAATCCTGTTAATTGTTTTAATGGCTTCCCCCACACCAGTTACACTGAGCTTCATTGCTGAGGATTTCTGTGATTTTGGTGGTGGACATCTTCAAGCAACCTTGGTTTTCTTTCTGACTGCAGTAATTCGGGGCTCCTCAGCCTTCATGAGCTGCACTGGCCTTAACTTTGGTTGATCAGAGTTCAGATCCAACTCAGATGTATTTGAAAATTTATTTTTTATTTGAATTTTTATTTGATTCTATTTATTTATTTATTTATTTATTTATAATTTTATTTAATATTTATTTTACTTATTAATTTGGTTAATATTTATTTTATTTATTTATTATTATTAAAATTTATTTAATTTTTAAAATTTGTATTTCAATTTTTATTTGAATTTTTATTTTTCAAATACATTTTTTCTATTTGAAAAATCAAACAGAACTTGGAATAGAATAAGTGTGTTACAATAACCTGGATTCCATCTCTCCACAGTGCCCATAGGAGAAACTTTGAATATATATTTTTTTATTTATTTTATTTTATTTTATTTTATTTTATTTTATTTTATTTTATTTTATTTTATTTTTTATTCAAATTTATTTTATTTATTTTTAATTTTTATTGCAATTTTTATTTGAATTTTTATTTTTCAAATATATATATTTTTATATTTGAAAAATCAAACAGAACTTGGAATGGAATATATGTGTTATGATAACCTGGATTCCATCCCTCTGCAGTGCCCATAGGAGAAACTTTGAATATATTTTTTATTTATTTTATTTTATTTTATTTTATTTTATTTTATTTTATTTTTTATTCAAATTTATTTTATTTATTTTTAATTTTTATTGCAATTTTTATTTGAATTTTTATTTTTCAAATATATATATTTTTATATTTGAAAAATCAAACAGAACTTGGAATGGAATATATGTGTTATGATAACCTGGATTCCATCCCTCTGCAGTGCCCATAGGAGAAACTTTGAATATATTTTTTATTTATTTTATTTTATTTTATTTTATTTTATTTTATTTTATTTTTTATTCAAATTTATTTTATTTATTTTTAATTTTTATTGCAATTTTTATTTGAATTTTTATTTTTCAAATATATATATTTTTCTATTTGAAAAATCAAACAGAACTTGGAATGGAATATATGTGTTACGATAACCTGGATTCCATCCCTCTGCAGTGCCCATAGGAGAAACTTTGAATATATTTTTTATTTATTTTATTTTATTTTATTTTATTTTATTTTATTTTTTATTCAAATTTATTTTATTTATTTTTAATTTTTATTGCAATTTTTATTTGAATTTTTATTTTTCAAATATATATATTTTTCTATTTGAAAAATCAAACAGAACTTGGAATGGAATATATGTGTTACGATAACCTGGATTCCAGCCCTCTGCAGTGCCCATAGGAGAAGCTTTGAATAATTGTGAATAATCGCAGTCTGTGTGCTCTGAGGCAGCTGTGGATTGGCAAAAGCCCTCCTGGAGTGTGACATGCACAGGTGAATTGGCAGTGATCCCCTCAGGCCAGTAACGGCTGCCCTTTGCTGTTTGCTGTCCCCAGGAGCACCAGCCTGTTCCACGAGGTCGTGCAGCTGCACTTTGAGATCGCCAGCTTCAGCAGCCTGTCGGGCACGCAGCCCATCAGCTGGCAGGTGGAGTACCCCCGGCGCGGCGCCTCCGACCCCGCCCTGGCCGAGATCTTCATCTGCCAGAAGGACCTGGTGGGAATCGTGCCCCTGGCCATGGTAAGAGCCGCTCCCCGCCCGTGCCAGGCCGTGCCAGGCCAGCCTCGGCCTCGGCACGGGGTGCTCCCTGCCCTGGCACTGCCTCTGGGAGCATCCTCACTGCACAGCTGGGTGTGTCCTACACTGCCCCACAGGGACCATCCTCACCTGCACAGCTGGGTGTGTCACACACTGCCCCACAGGGACCATCCTCACCTGCACAGCTGGGTGTGTCCTCCCCACAGGGACCATCCTCACTGCACAGCACACAGCTGGGTGTGTCACACACTGCCCCACAGGAGCCATCCTCACCTGCACAGCTGGGTGTGTCCTACACTGCCCCACAGGGACCATCCTCACCTGCACAGCTGGGTGTGTCACACACTGCCCCACAGGAGCCATCCTCACCTGCACAGCTGGGTGTGTCACACACTGCCCCACAGGAACCATCCTCACTGCACAGCTGGGTGTGTCACACACTGCCCCACAGGAACCATCCTCACCTGCACAGCTGGGTGTGTCCTACACTGCCCCACAGGGACCATCCTCACCTGCACAGCTGGGTGTGTCACACACTGCCCCACAGGGACCATCCTCACCTGCACAGCACACAGCTGGGTGTGTCACACACTGCCCCACAGGGACCATCCTCACCTGCACAGCACACAGCTGGGTGTGTCCTCCCCACAGGGACCATCCTCACTGCACAGCTGGGTGTGTCCTCCCCACAGGGACCATCCTCACTGCACAGCTGGGTGTGTCACACACTGCCCCACAGGGACCATCCTCACCTGCACAGCTGGGTGTGTCCTCCCCACAGGAACCATCCTCACCTGCACAGTGCACAGTTGGGTGTGTCCCCCCCACAGGAACCATCCTCACCTGCACAGCTGGGTGTGTCCTCCCCACAGGGACCATCCTGGGTGTGTCCCACACTGCTCCACAGGTGAGGAACTATCCTCACCTGCACAGCTGGGTGTGTCCCACACTGACCCCAAGAGAGGGGGATGCTCAGAGGAAGGGATGCTCAGAGGAAGGGATGCTGAGAGGAAGGGATGCTGAGAGGGAAGGGATGCTGCCTCTTCACCTCTCTCCCTCAGGTTTAAACCCTGAATTTCCTGGCTTTTCCCGGGATGCTCAGAGGGAAGGGATGCTGAGAGGGAAGCGATGCTGAGATGGAAGGGATGCTGAGAGGGAAGGGATGCTCAGAAGGAAGGGATGCTGCCTCTTCACCTCTCTCCCTCAGGTTTAAACCCTGAATTTCCTGGCTTTTCCCACAAAGCTCAGTAGATTTTCCTTCCTGCTTCTGATTGCCTTGAAGTTAGAACTGCAGAGGGCCTCAAGGACCTTCTGCTGAAGGCCAGGTTCCCTGGTCCTTAGTAGACTGAGGCTGATACTGATTCTTCTGCTTGATGACCTAATAGTGTGAGAACCTTTGGGTTGAAGTCAAAAATAGAAAACGATAATAGTCTCAATAATATATTTAAGAATCATGAAGTGTAAACTTTCCTGTGGGTAAGTGGTTTGGGTTAAAATCTGCTCTCTCTGCTCAGTGTTTTAGGAAAACAAGGAATTTCACTGGATTCTCCAGCATTTCAGCTGTGCTGCTGTTAGGCAGGCATTTTATTTTCTGTTGAAGAAGAGTTAGACATAGCTCTATGCTTCTTGTGAATTTTGCCCCTCCGGTACATCATCTTGGTGGCAAAATTCTGGCAGTCTTTTCTTTGGACAGTGTTCAGCAGATAATTAGATGAGTATTATTTCCTGGAAGTCCCAGTCTTCAATATATTCTTCCCCTTTGAAGAGTGAAACTGCTGCTCATATCAAATGAGGTCATGCCCAGCAATTTCCTGATCCACAGTCTGTTAAGTCAGCAGAAAGCCTGCACTGGAATCCAGATCTGAGGGGGAAATAATTGTCCTCATTACCTGTCAGCTTGAACAGGGAATATTTATTGGAGCATCTGTCCTCTGAGGACTGGAGAACGTGCATGAAGAAGAATTTTTGTGGTCAGATTTTATTTTGAGATAGATGCCTTCCACTACCAAGCAACAGACATGTGTCTGCTGGCAGACTTGGTGTCTTCTTGCTCTTTTCATGAAAGAATTCATCAGCTTCTTCTCTGTATTCCATATATGAGGGAATGGAGGTTCTGGTGTCTCCTGTCAGGGTGTGATGCCTTTGCACTTGCGTACAGGGTTCTTGCAGACCTGTGTCTATTCTGCATTAAAGTTTATCTGCCTGCGAGGGTTCCTGTAAGAGCTGGAGGTCTAAAAGGATGAGTTTAGTGTTGTACAAATCATGTAAGGCAAGATCCTTTATTCCCAGCAGATTGCCATAGGCACTGTGGGTTCAAACAATGAAATCATTAAGCCTTTCTCTTCACAAAGCTTTCTTGTGTTCATCTCATTGCTGTGCCTTGTGATAACACTTAGCCAGAGCCAAAATACACTGTGTTAACAGAGAGCAGCTGGATGGAGCACCAGAGCACAACTGGCTTTGCTAGCAGGATATTGGTAGATAAAGGGAATTCTCACTTCTCTGTGAGCTAACGCTGCACAGGGTGCTTCCTTCATCCAGGCATTAATCTGCAGCTGAGCTGATTACCTGGCAGCCCTGCTCAGAACCAAGAGTCCCACTGAAAGCAGAGAGGGTGACCCTGGCTCTGCTGAGAAGCCAGATCAGTCTTCATCTGCACTGCCCAGCACAGCAGCAGCACGTGCTTGTGCACAGGCAGAAAGCAGATCTCAGTGGTGAGCAGCAAGTGGGGTTCATAATCCTCTGGAGGGGAAGGGAGATTTGTTGATTCAGGCGTGGAGCGTTCCAGGGTAGAACTGCTAACACCCAAAGTCAAAGCTGTCACTGCACGATTTTAAAAGTTGGCAGGAAAAGGAGCTGCCCAAGGACACTGCAGTGCCCCTGCCCCTGGTGTGAGGGACACCCTGGAAAGTCTTTCAGCAGACTTTGCCCTGGTTTGGGTGTAACATAAAGACAAAGGCTGCTCTGACCCCTGGACTAAAGCTTGTCTCGTGTGAGCCATTCCAAACTTATGAAGCAAGAAAGATCATGTATCTTTTATTGCCCTGTGCCTGATTACATTACAGAAAGAGTAGGAAGATGAAAACCAAGTGGTCTTCAAAAGATTAGTGCAACTGTTGCTCTGGCGTTCTGAAAGAGATTAAAGAATTGACATTGTCAGCAAGAACTGAACCTGAAATTTTAAAATAGCCTTGTAGGGCTTGGATCAGTGGAGCAAGTGGTAGGGTAAAGCTGCTGAAAAATGGATGGAAATTCCTCATGAAGTCAAAAGAGAGGGTTTTAGCAGAACCCGCATTCCATGTGCCTAAACAGTGTGTACAGGAAAGGGACAGCAACACAGGGATGTGCTACAGGGAAATAATAGGAGCAAGAGACATCAAAACAGCTTGGACTGACAGGAACTGTAATCATTTTTTGCCAGAAAAAAAGTCACATATAAATTTGAGGGAAGTCTATCTTTTTCCCAAGCTCAGAAGTTAATCAGTCTGAGTAATTTTGGAGGACGTGTCACCCTTCAAGTTGGAGAGGAAAAATGAGTAGTTGGAGAGGAAAAATGAGACAGAAAAGTTAGACAAATATAGTTTTAACTGGTTTGTTGCTTTCTAACTCTCCCATAACAGAATATCAGCTAAGTACTGTGCACCAAACTAGGTTCTAGTCAGACATATCCTCTCCTTTCCAAATTCCTGAGCGTGGCACTTGGTGAAAGCATCCACTCAATGTACCCTGCATGCAGGCTGTATGAAGGTCTCACTCAAAGTGTGGGATTAAATTCACATTGTTGTATTTCCAGCACTGAATAGCAATAATTACTGAGGCAAGATCTGTAAAGAGGTAATGTCATTTATTAGACCTTTGGGTAGAGATGGGAAAAAATGAAAAAATGCTCCCTCAGGCACACACTCCCCCCTTCAGATCTGTGGACTCAAATCACAGCTGCTGTGAGATAGCACAGCTACAGAAAGTGAGGCTCATGAAATTCATCAAGTAGGAGAGATGAATAAGAAGATAAAATTTCTTAAAGCATAGAAAATATATGCCACTGTCTGTGGACAGGAGGAACCCACTGGCTGGATTGTGCCCTATTCTGGCTGGTTTTTATTTCATGTTACTTGCTGCAGGATCAATTAGGAAAGTGCTTTCGTAGGGCCTTAAATAATGATGCGCTAAGCTGCTTTTGAGAACCTCCTCAATTAATCACAGGTAACCTCAGAACTAGCCAGTTAAGGTCTACAAGGTTGCCTCACTTACTTTCCACAACTTTTTCTCAGATTTCCATCCCGTCAGGAGCAGATGTAGCCAAGTGTGTAGATTCTGCCTCTCGACCCTATTAAAATACCCCAGACTTCCATCTGTGGTGTGTGCACACAGGAGTCCCATGGGAGAGCTCTGTGTGTTTGTGTCCAGCACAAGGCCACGTTCTGGAAGCTCAGCCAGAGATTTCTTTTCATGCTCTAGGTGGGTAATGCCTATTTTTAACACTTACCAAATTCTGCTTTGGGATAGAACAAGGCACAAAACCTGTGTGTGAGTGCATTGTTCAGTGCTAATATTAAAGGAAAGGTCCTTCATGGTGGGAAGATGGGGAATCACTGATTTAATATTTATGCAAGAGCATCTGTTTGTGGACCTGGAGCTGCAGTCCTTCACCAGGAGGATGCACTCCCTCTGAAGTTGATCTACAAGTGTGACTTGCATGAAATACAGGCATTAAATGCTGAAGCATAAACTCAGTGTCAGGAGCCTATTCTGAGAGTTCTACTCCAGGTTTACTTCAAAGGCCACTTGTCCCCATGGGAAGCCATGCAGCTTGCTCATCCCTGCTTATTTCCTCTTTACAATAACACTGATTTTCAGTGGGTCTTTTGGGTTTCACTCCTCAGCCTCTGTGATCCACTGGCACCTGCTCACCAGCAAAGCAAACCTGGAGCAGGCTCAGGCCTTTCTGGAAGTTTCTTGCTGCTGTTTCACGTGCCCAGGAGTTTGTGCTCTCCTCAGCTGTAGTCTCATAAAGGATGTGGTAATCTGTCTTTGCCTGTCCTGCCTTTCTGCTGCCATGACCTGACTCATCTGCTGATGGGAACTGATCCTGCCACTGATGGGAGCTGATGCACCCACTGATCCAGGCTGAGTCCTTCCCTGTGAGCTGCTGCTTAATCCAGGCTTCCAGTGGTACACACAGTAACCTGGCAGTGCCAGCATCAGTGTGTAGCTGGGACTCTCAGCTGCTCATTAGGCAGTGCAATTCCTCACGTGCCTTTTGCTCAGTGCTGAGCTGTTCATTAGGGTGTGCTTGGTTTGTGTGTTCCTTTACATTCTGAACTCAGTGTTGGTGCTTCTGCTGCAGGAGCAGGGGATGGGCCCACTGCAGGGCTGTGACTCTGCCAAAACCACTTTTTGACAGTTTGATGTGTGCTTGTTAGCTGGCTTTCCATTAAAACAGAGGTGATCAAAAAACTTAGCTCCCAAAGCACTGTTGTTTTATATACACATTTATGTCTGCTGTTCCCTAAGGTAAGGATTTCTTAGGGTATTTCATTGTAATGAAGTCCCTGCAATACCATTTTAAAATATGGACCTGAATAAATAGAGTTTTCATCCCTGCACAGTCTGTGAGCTCACACCATAAAGCTCTATCTAGTTCAAGGGCACACAAGTGCAGAATTCTCACTCTGGTTCCTCTTTCAGTCTTGAGTGAAGTGGAGGCAACAGGCACGGAGGAGCTTTCCAGAAGGAAAAATCCATTTCCTGACTTGCTTATCACAAACAAACAAATGAACAAACAGATCATCCACATGTCAGACTTTTCAGCTGACAGGTATTGTCTCAGATAATTCAGTTATGAATCGCATGAAATAAATACTGTGAGGTTGGGAAATTCATTTTATGCAAAATGGAGCTATTCTATTAATAGTGCTGACTGGGACAGCTTCAATCAACTCTGCAGCCCTGGGCAGATGAAGTCAGGAGTTTTTAGAGTTCAGAGTTGGTGTAGAGCAGAGTCCCAGTCTCGTGGTGTGAGGGGAGGCACAGAGATCCTCCTGTGCCTCCCACTCCCCCCAGTGCAGCTGCAGTGCTCCAGAGGAGAGCAGCACTGCTCCCTTCAGGCTTGGGGGGATGTAATTGCACTAATTGTGCCTCTGCTCTCTGTTAGCATCAGCTGAACACAGAGGGCTCTGTACCTGCCTGTAAAGCACTGTGCCACGCAGTGCCTGGGACCTGCAGGGCTTGTTGATTCACCTTGTCTGGGCAGAATTGGCTTTTTTTTGCTGCCTGCCCATCAGGAAACAAAAGCAAAACATGGACAAACTGTTGTTCATGGACCTCAAGTGGGTCAGAAGATGCAGACAGCATAAAGAATCCAAAGTGACTCGATTTAACACTGCCTTTTTAAGTTCCAGAGATCATTTCTACAACCCTTGCACTTTTGCCTCCAGCTTCTGTTTTCCTGCATTTACTACATTCCTAGTTTATGCAGTCACATTCAGTCCTACCTTTGGCAGGAAATGAGAATGGCTATCCCAGCTGGCTGGAACGAATATTTCCATTGGATCAAGCTGTGTGTCATTTTCTATGAGTATGTGCAATTTCCTCTTGCAGCATCCCCCAGTCTGACAATGCTATGGGATGGATTACTTTGGGATTTTTAAGATGCTGAGGAGAGGTGGGGCCAGCTAACTTCCAGATTTTCAGAGATCTCTGAGAAACATTAATATGAGGATTAATAGATGCTTCTTAGTCTCGACAGGAGGCAAATCCTGCTAACCAAACAAGAAATTGCAGAACAAAAAGAATGTGCAGTGAGACACAAAGTAAATTATTGGCTGCTGGGTGTGCTGATACCAAAATGCTCCCCTGGGAATGCCAGAAACCTCTAGAGAATTCTGTGTGGGAGCCAAGCGGATCAAAGTCAGGTGTTGGGTCAAGGTTCAGTGAAGCTGAGCTCCCTGAAAGGGAAAGGAGGGACAGCACAGCTGGCACAGGGACACTCGTGTCAGTTCCTGGCACTGCATTGTGTAACGTGTGAAATCTGGAGGCTGTGTTGTTCCTGTGCTGTGTTTTGGGGATTGTTCTAAGTGTTGGTTCAGCAGTGCCCCATCAGAAGGAGACATCTCAAACAGCAGTGAAGATTTGAAGTGACAGCTGACTGAGATTGGGGTTGCTGAACATAACCACAGAGGCAGTTTCCCAGCTGCCACACGTGCCAGCAGAGCCAGCACGGGGTGAGCTGTGCTCCCTCGTGGTGCTGCCTGAGGAGGACACTCCAGGGCTGGGTTTTGATGAAGCTGAAGCTGCTGAGGACTCTGCCCAGCCCTGTGTGCTGCCCTGGCAGGCGGAGCAGATGGAGGAGGGCAGAGAGGCACTGCCCAGCAGGAGCAGAGCAGCTCCAGAGGCTGATGCTTGCAGAAGTTTGCAGCTGTCAGAGAACTGGAATTGAAAGGCAGAGGAGTTCTAATTGGTATCTGCAGCGTGTGTTGAGCAGTTCAGGCTGTGAGCAGAGCTCAGCCGTGGCCAGCTCTGCAGGCAGGTGCTTGCCTGGCTGGACTCCTGCAGCACAGAGCTGCTGCTGCCCGGGCTGGGGAGGAGGAAGAGGAGCTGGGAGAACTTTGCATGGCTCTGTTTGGGAAAGGGAATTGCACTCAGCAGTCTCCAGTGCTGGATTTTTCCTTCTCCTCTGGAATTAATGCACCGGTTCTCCCTCAGCTCGAGTTTTCTCATTAGCTGTAGCTAACTGGTGATTGTCTAGGCTTAACTGGTAAATACACATCCACTGTCCAAACTAACTCCAGACAGCAAACATCTGTGGTTTTCCCTGGAGGGTCAATGGTCTGCACCTCCTCATGCTGTCACTTCAGGAGGTGGCAGCTGAGCAGGGGCTGCCAGGGCAGGCCAGGTGTGCTTGCAGACAGAGCAGTTCCTCAGCCAGCCTGAGCTGAGGTGGGATAGCCACGACCCACACAGAAAACCAAAAGGGATTTCTCTTCATTGGCAGCTTCTAGTGATGATTTTGATCTGTAAAGAGAGTTCTGATATTTCTGGGGGACGCCTCACTCTCCACTAGCAGGTGAAATATTTCCTTAGCAGAACTGTGAATTGTTTAGGCTGAACTCTAATTGATGAGGTCCTGAGGTGTTACAGCTTGGACAGTGAAACGAGGGGGACAACAGAAAATGCTTTACTTTAATGGGATATAATGAGGGAGCATGGGGTTAAAAAATCACCATGACTTTTATAAGACTCAGTGTTTTAATGAACTGCCCCCAAACCTTAAAAACCCAGGAACTTTTCACCTTCAATTTGCTCTCGATGCATGTTTGCCTTGCCCTGCTCTCTGTTTGCAGTTCATTATCCAGACAGGTGCTCCTCACTGAGGCTGTTTGTCATGGAATTCACTCGGAATCTGTACTTCAAACTCAGTAGTTCTGCTTGAGGGAGATAAACCACAGGAGCCAGGAGAGGGCTCAGCACAGTGCAGGGGACAAAGCTGGCACTGTGCTTCTGGCTCTCTCTTCTCTGCGGCAGCTGCTGAAGGGGAGCAGCAGTGGGGATGGGATTTGATTCATCCATAATCCCAGAACCAGAGGGGTACCAGAACCTCACCAAAGCTTGGACCACCAAAAAAAAAAAACACTTTAAACCAGGCCTTAATGGCCCAGCTCTCCGTGTGATGCCTGTGCTGAGGGAATTCCCAGCCCAGCCCTGTCATTCCGTGGCCCCATTGCTGTGGGGTGTCCTTAGACCCCCAGGTAAACTGCAAAGGGAATCCACACAAACACAGGACTGATCAAGATGGGTTTCCCCCTCAGAAACAAATCATGCCTAATATTTAAAGCTCCAGCACCATGGCACGACCACCAGCACGCTGGTGAAAGAGGGAATTTCAGCAGGCAAATGGAAAAAAAGTACCACTGACATTAATTTTAATCAGATCCCAGTCATCTGATTTGTCCTCTGTATTTTTTTTTTTCCTCTAGCAGAGCTGATTGTCTTTCTGCAAGATTTGTTACCCCACAGAACAATAATACAGGCTGCAGTGATGTAATTTATGGCTGTAATTTGCTTTTGGAAATCCTCTATTAGTGAAAAATAGCAACAGTGCAGTTTTATTAATTGCAGGAGGTGACTGTTGAATGCTGAGTGTCAGTGCCGGAGGAGTGACTGTGTTGTACTCTGCTCCCCAAGGTCCTGTAGGAACAGAGCTCTGTGTCCTTTGGAGGCTGTGGAATGAGTATTTTGCTTAAACTAAATAAGTGTAAAAATAATTCAAGTTCACTGGGAAGTTGGAGAAAATGACAGAGGGAAACATTAGCCTGTAAATTCAGAATTGAGAGGCACGGCAGAGTGTTACTGCACCCCATAATGTGCTCACGTGCAGGATGGCTCTGCAGAATTGCACATTTATTTACACCTTCTACCCCCAAACTGCTGCTTGCAGCTCAAGCCTTGAGGTTCATTACTGAGCTCCACTCTCGGTGTGCCGTGCCAGGGAGAACCACTTCATCTCTTCTCCTTCTTTAATGTGGACGTTTTTTACCCTGGCATAACACTTTTATTTTCATTTGCATAAACCAGACTTTACCAGGATGTAGCCTGGGGGGGAGAAGCGTGCGGGCAGAAATCACCTTTGTGTGATTCAAAGGTGAAGTCTCTTCCTTTTGTGTTCTGAAGCAGCACACGGCTGGCTGAGGTCCAGGCTTGCTGTAACCTCTCTGTGCTCTTGAGCTCTCATTTTGGGGAGCTGACAGAAGGCAGGAGCCTCCTGCTGCACCGATGATGTCAGCAGCAGAAACCAAAGCCATCCGTCTCAGACCTGGGCGTCCTCAGCAATCACTTTGTCCAGGCTCCCCCGTGCCTTTTTTTGGGGCAGTTTTACACAGCTTGCTGCTTGCTTGAGCCAGCAGAGGAGCCTCTCTCTGGTCTGGCTGCTGGAGCAGGGACAAAATGTCAATTGGAAGCGTTGAAAAACGAGGCTGAGAGGGGAGCTGCCAGCTGGCACAGGTATCCTGAGGCATATGCTTTAAGGATGCCTGGAAGCTCCAGGAGTCAGCTTGGTGTGGTAATAAATAAGTCATTCCAGACTCAGTAATTCCTCCTCGCTGCTCTTACCTCATCCAAATTATGGGCTACTCATTAAGCCCTGGGAGCTCTGATAGGCAAAAATAGGAGTTGTCTGGCGGGGTGGGAGCCACATGTCTGTGTGCAGTCAGACTCTGCCTCAGTCTCTGGCTCATCTTTACAAGCATTTCCTGTGCTACAGTGCAGGGGTTTGGTGGCAGCGTTCAGGAACCCCCATCATCAGGGAATATGGTTCTGTGCAGGTGCTTTTGTGGCAGAGCTCTGGGAATCAGGGCTACAGCCCCAAATGTGACTCCCACATGGCTCTCGAGCTGAACGTGTTTTATATTCTATCCCTATAGAACTTACATATTAATTATTAAACTTACATTGCTCTGTTGTATGCATTGATTCTATTCAAGCACGAATCTCTCGTGGTCTCTCAGGCCCCTGACCACAGTTTCTCATGATTATTCTACGATTAACCAGTAATTATATCTAATTACTAAACAATCATCACATCTAACAATTCTGTCATTTACCATATACTGGTCACACAGGTGCAGTTCCAGCAAGCACAAGGCCTAGAGTATTTTCCCAGGGCCCAACTTTCCTTCTCACTCCCCAAATCCCCATGAGTTTAAAACCCTTTTACTGTCAACAGGATCATTCTGTACTGCTGGCTCTGTGTTGCATTACGATAGGAAATAACTCACACATTTATACTAAGATTAAAAGAGTAAAAGGAACTAAGTTTTATTTCTGACTTTGTAATATATAGAATTTTAAAAGTGATAGTGGATTGGAGGGTGAAATTGCTACTTCTCTAACTACACTGGTTAAACTAATAGTTTATAAATTCTCTCTTCTCACAGAGAAGAATGTAAAACAATTATTATTTTACACATTTTTAATATAATTTATACATAATATTTTATTTTATTTTATTTTATTTTATTTATATATTTTGCACATAATTTATTATTTTACACATGCGCAGTGTGTGAGAAACTCTAGTAGAAATATGTAAACATCAGAAGGCATAGAAAACTTTTGAAAGACATTTAAAAATTTTAAAAGAACAGGGCGACAGTTCTCTGTGAAGGAAAATTCCCTGCTTAAGCATGGATGCTGGTCTCCCCTGCTTCAGTGGTGCAGCCCTGAAGAGTGAAAATCAGAGTAATTCCATAAGTGAACCCGGTTTGTGGCTAGAGGTGATGTCTTTTATGAGGCCATCCGATAGAGTAGGACAAAAAGGCCAAGCTCTCAAGCACACTGATCTTTTTTCAGGCCTCTTTCAGCGCTGGAAGTTGCTGTGAGATGCTCAGATAAAGTTAATGGTCACTGGGATTGCTCCGGGTTACACTAACAAAGAAAATGGTGCTTTAAAGAAATGGCTTTGATCCCTTTGTCTGTCATATCCCTGACTTACACAATGATCAGAGCAGCCTCTTCCAAGGGTGCTTCTCTGGCCAGGAGCCTGCAGCAGGATCTGGACAAGCAGCCCCTGCAGGTAAAACTTGTTTCTGCTTGAGGAAGGGGGAAATAATTGCATCTGTGATTATACATACTGTATATATTTAATTTTCCTCCTCCTAGATGTATGCCAGGTTCAGTTTCTATAATGCCCACGAGTCTATCAGACATGTGTCTGATCAATAATTTAATTTTCCTGTGTCACTCTCTCACTTTTTAACCGCAGTGAGTTTCTGATGTCTGTACAGTATCTGCTCTCATTAATGCAATAATCTTGTTCCTGCCCTCTGTGTGCTTTGCTTATGTAGAGCTGCTGTGAAGTCAGTGAAATCAATAAACTATTTGAAAAGGAAAAACAATCTAGGTACAAGGATAGGAAATAATAATGACTATTTTCTTCATTTTTATGACCACGTTTTCATAGTGGTTGCACAAGAGTTTGTGGTGTCTTTGTTACAGATTCTGCTTATCAAAAATTAAAACTGTACAGCCAAAAATAAGAAAAGGGCAAGTAGGAAGTTCCTCTTGCTGATTTCAAACCAGACTTAATTAAAGTGAAATACTGAAGCAGAAGGTGCCTGCTTCACTCCCACTGTGTTTGAACGGGGCTCTGTCATCCACAGACTTCAGCCAAGTGCAGGGCCAAGAACTGAGGAGCTGCAGGAACTTGTGGGACATCAATACTGCCTATTAGAAGGAGAAAGCAACTCATTAATAATCCATGGCATATTAATAAAACAAGTTCACAACCTCCACAGCGGCCATAAAAATCATCCCTGTATCACGCAGTACCCCAGTTACTTAAAACAAGACATTGTCCTTGGGACTTAATCCTTGAAGTCCATGAAGCATTTAAAATTCCTGCACCTCAGTGGCAGGGTTCAGATCAGCCTCACCACCCTCGGGTTAATGCTCTTGGTATGTTTCTCTCCACTCTGTTTTCCCAGCACTTGTCTAAGGGTGCCCATTAATTAAAAATTCTGTGTATGGCTGCGTATTGCAGATGCTTCTGTGCGTCTGCCAGAGATGAAATGTGTATAATTTAGGCACTGCATCAATGCATAAAAACAGAAGTTTTCAAGAGAACTTAGGACAATTTATTGCTTGTATTTATCACGTGTAAGTGTGCTCAGAAGTCCCTGCAAGTGTGCTTAGATCCATAAGCAGCCGTGCTCTGAAGCAGCAGCAGCAATGGCTCTCGAGTGTGTTGGTCTCAGCATAAGGGCTTTTAACCTGTCACTTCTCACATTTTCATCTGTTTCATTTTCTGTGCTAAAAAGAGCCAGTTATGGTGCTGGACTTGGAATATATCAGGTAATCACATTTCAAGCCGTAACTACAATTTTTTCTCTCTAGGTAATGTTTCCTATGTAAGTGCTTTCATTTCGAAGCCAATTTAGCTAAATATTGAAAGTGAGGACTGAAGTGGCACAAAGAGGAGCAGGTAGTTTCCTGTGTTACAAATAAGCATCTTCTAAAAAAAATCTGTTTTTTTTTTTTAGTTTATGTATATGCTTGGAGAACTAAAATGTAGGCTTCTGCTTCCCATCTTCTCCAGTCACTTTTATGTCCTTATTCTATGTTTTTAGTGGTTACAGAAAGATGGAATGTGAGGTTCTGTTTCCCATCTCCTGCAGTTGTCCTTAAAGTTTTTTGTTCAGTTTTAATAGGTTCCAGAAATGTTTCCTTTGAAGTCATTTTCAGTTCCAGACTCTTCCTCCACACAGCAGGAAATGCCATCTTTCTTTGCAAATACAGATTGGCCACTGAATCCTGACATGGCTGTTCAGTCAAGGGGAAGCAGAGAGCTTTGGTGTAATACTTGGGTTTTCCATATTTAACTTTATGTATTTATTTAATATAATTAATAATATAATGTAATATAATATAATTTAATTTTGTTCCTGTTGGGATTTGGTGCCACAGCTCCAGCAAGGCAGAGGGGCCCCAGCCAGAGGCTCAGCACTGGTGAGACACACAGATAATGATAAACACTCACAAAAAACAAACTGCAACCACACAATCTAACATGAAAGCATTGATTTTATTCCATGTCCTTATTAATTCACTTCTCCCATCAGCTTTCTGCAGGTTTTAAGATAAAACAGAGACGGTTTTATATTTTTTTTCTTAAACATATATAAAATATTATATATATATATATATATATATATTTCATATATAATATATAAAATATATATATATTTTAAAAATCCATAAGGGATGGAATCAAGACACACTTAGCTATAGTGGTACTTGGAGGTCTACAGTTCATAAATAGGAGTAATCAATTTCTTTGTTTTGTTTTGATTTGACTTGGGGGCTGTGCATTTCCCCAGATATACTTGGAAAATAAACCAAAGAAAACTAGAACACTTCAATACTTTTTAAGTCTTTTATTCAGCAAGGAAGCCAAACCCAAAGGTGTCAGATGCTAATTGCAGCCAGCACTGTGAGGTGTCTCCTGCTGCTAAAGCTCTGCTAAATACAACACCACACAGGGCACAGGAATTCAGGGCAGCACCTGCCCCCAAGAACAAGCACAGCCCAAACGTCTGCCCTGGACACACACAGAGCTGGGGGCTGGCACTCTGCTGTCCTGCCACGCACAACACCTGCCCAAAGAGCCTGGGATGGCTCTGGGTCTGCAGGAGGGGATGTGGGATCAGGGCTCTGGGTCTGCAGGAGCCTGTCCAGGGGCAGGGAGGCTCTGAGAAGGATTTTCCTCATCCCCAGATCTGTTCAGAAAAGAAGACTCAGTTATCTGTGGCAGGCACGTTCCCTCTCCCAGGATTTTTTTATAGAGGAGCACAGAGAGAAGAAAGAGAAAACAATTTCTGTCTCTGCTCCTTGTTTTTCCCCATGTGGAATGTGTTTGGAGAATTGTTTCCCTGGGGTGATTGCTTGGTTGGAATCTGGTGAGGATTGTTTGGGGCTGGTGGCCAATCCAATCCAACCCAACCCAATCCAACCCAATCCAATCCAACCCAATCCAATCCAATCCAACCCAATCCAACCCAATCCAACCCAACCCAATCCAATCCAATCCAATCCAATCCAATCCAATCCAATCCAATCCAACCCAATCCAATCCAACCCAACCCAACCCAATCCAATCCAATCCAACCCAACCCAATCCAATCCAATCCAACCCAACCCAACCCAACCCAACCCAATCCAATCCAACCCAATCCAATCCAATCCAACCCAACCCAACCCAACCCAACCCAATCCAATCCAATCCAATCCAATCCAATCCAATCCAATCCAACCCAACCCAACCCAATCCAACCCAACCCAGCCCAACCCAACCCAATCCAATCCAATCCAACCCAATCCAATCCAATCCAATCCAAGCCACCTGTGGCTGGGCTCTCAGAGAGGGGCACGAGTTGTGAGTTAGATTTGGTAGTTAGAAAAGCAGGTTTGTAGTTTTAGTATCTCCTGTAAATAGTATATTAATGTGTTATAGCATAGTTATAATAAAGAAATCATTCAGCTTCTGAGCTGGAGTCCCACATCAGCATTTCTGCCCACCAGGCTCCCCTGCAGTTACAATAGTTATCCCCCCAGTGGATCTGGGTGCTCCTGGTGTAGGAAGTCTCAGCACAGTCTCTGCTCAGCACTGACAGCCAGGATGGGGCTGCTTTTAGAGAAAGGATGAATTCAGATTCAGGCAGTGGAACTTGACTGGTAGAAATATTAATGCAGGTGCTTAGATCCTTATTTCACAAGGGAGAGGAAATAAGATTTCCTGGTTAGTCTCAGTGCCTGTGGCAAAATAATACAGCTCCAAAATTACGTTTTGAATTGGTTTTATGAACTGCATATGATAAAGTTAGTGTAACAAATACAGTGAAGTAAATGTTTGCTTCTGAAACCAATTTGTTAAAAGAAATCTCAATTTGATTCTCAGTTGTTCAGAAGTGGAAGAAGTGACAGGGGCTTCAGGGGCATCGTGGTTCTGTGGTTCTGCCTCTCTGGACCTGCTGGCTGTCCAGGGTTCTTCACTCCCCTGGTTCCAGAGCTGGAAGTGAGGGGATGGGCTGGTTATCCCCTGCAGCAGTCACAGAAAGCTGCCCTGTCTGCCAGGATAATTCCTTTCCCACGAGCTCTGCAGGAGGGGCATTCACCAGCCCTCAGCTTAAAGCAGAATTTCTCAGGATTTGTCCCTTTGGGAAGGTTCCTTATTGGCTTTTTGAGGCTGGGATTGAAGGCACTTGAGATGGTATTTTATGGTTGGACTCTGGTGTTTATTATTTCTTATTGGTGTTACAGTCTCACTACTGTGAGTTTTGTAGTCTTTTATTAGCAAGGTACAAAATGGCTAACTAACTCTTGTTATAGGTCTTTTAAAATTAAACTATCTAATTAAGAAAGGACACTTAGATTATTTTCCCTTTTAACTCAATAACTGAAGTCCGCAATGCAAATTTTGTGTTTAATCACAAAGCATCACTCAAACCTATGAAGAAGAAGGAAGAAGGTAAAGAAGAACAACTTGCATTCGCCCTAAAACTTCTATTTTGTTTTATATTTATTTTTATATTTTAAAATTTTAAACTTTAAGTTTTCTTCTTTGTGATATTATAGATTTCTAACTAACTACACACTCATAATCCTAGTGCCATTAATCAATTTTAAAAGCTTGTTCTACGACTTCAGGTTAAATGTAGTGTTTTCTTGTGGGTCTGTGTCTTTAAGCACAGGAAGTTTAAAATTCTCAGCATTCAGGGTTCCAACAGTTCCTCCTGCTCATAACCCAGGGTGTGCCCATTGCTCCCTGCTGGCCAGAACAGCATTTATGGCCTTTTCACATGGAATGCTGATACAATTGCACTTTTTTATTCACAATTACAAAGCTCCTGCTGTCACAATACTGTGGGGAGAGCCCAGAGCTCTGTCCCTGACCCTGGGGCAGCGTGGCCTGGGTGCCCACACACAGAGCTGGGCAATGCCAGCCTTTCACAGCACTAACTGCAGACAGAACCAAGCAATTAGGTGCTCCAGTCCCTTCTTCCTTTGTAAGGGATGCTCACTTTTGACAGATGAAAGAATTACATTTAGCAACCCAGTCTGCATCTGCTAAATCAAAGTGATCATGGGTGATGCTCCCTTCTGCACGTCTGGATGCTAACAGGATGGATTCCCTGCAAGGAGAGTGGGGATTAGTCATCCAAGGATCCAAAGATATTTCTCTGCATCCCTGTCTGTTAATATATCCTACATCCCCCTTTTCTGTCTGCAGACTGTAATTTATCAGGCCTCAAAAATTCCACTGGCAGGGTATTTGAAAACTGTGCAAGCAGGGAAGAAAACTGAATGGTTTGTTGCTAATGCAGGGGGCCGGTAATTAAGATTTATCTTAATGTGGAGACTAAACAGAGACGAGATCCTCGATTAAAAGGGCACTGCATTTGCAGAACACTTGAGTTCCCATTCTGAAGAGACACTTAGATCTTGATCATAAATTACCCTGTCCACAAAAGCTACGGGGAAGATTGTGCTGGGCCCAGAAAATTCCCATCCCAGCTTTGCTTTCTCTCCTGCTGGCCCCAGGACGCTGCCACTGTGTTCCTGGCAGTGGTCCAGCCCCAGGAGAAGCTGCTGAGGGGCCCCAGCCCAGCCTGAGCACTGGTGGGCTCGAGCTGTCAGAGCCACTTTGCTGGCAAGTGGGAAAGATCCCACTTGAGGGAGTCTGAATCCCTCCCTGGTGTCCTGATCCCACATCCCCTCCTGCAGACCCCGAGCCCTGATCCCACATCCCCTCCTGCAGACCCAGAGCCCTGATCCCACATCCCCTCCTGCAGACCCAGAGCCCTGATCCCACATCCCCTCCTGCAGACCCAGAGCCATCCCAGGCTCTTTGGGCAGGTGTTGTGCGTGGCAGGACAGCAGAGTGCCAGCCCCCAGCTCTGTGTGTGTCCAGGGCAGACGTTTGGGCTGTGCTTGTTCTTGGGGGCAGGTGCTGCCCTGAATTCCTGTGCCCTGTGTGGTGTTGTATTTAGCAGAGCTTTAGCAGCAGGAGACACCTCACAGTGCTGGCTCTGTCGGCTGCAATTAGCATCCAAAGGAAACTCCGAGCTCCTTTGTTCTCCTGTCCTCGTCAGAAACAGACTGCAGAAATGGCAACTTCTATTCACTAAGTCTGTTTCTTATGTAGATTTGGAATGGCCTGGTTTTTCTTCACAGTTAATTTGTTCCCTAGCTAACATTTTCCTTGGCAGTGTGGACCTTAGAGCCATGGAGTGACCTGGATTCCACCTGCATGCACGTTTGGAGACTGAGGGATGCTGTTAGGGAAGCAGGCTGTCCCCTTTGGGTTTCACTCCTGGACAGCAGTTCCCCGTTTCTCCTGCAGCTGATACTACTCATGAACTAAAAGCCCTCCTGTTTTGAAGTGATAAATGAAGAGCAGGATTGAGATGTGATGGGCCAATAGGATTGGAATCAAGTGAAAGAGCAGCCCAAAATCCAACCCAGAGAATCTGCCCTTCCCCACTCCTGCCAGAGGGTGACTCTGCCTCAGGGGTCCCCAGTCATCCAAACCCCTTGGTCTGTAGGAACACCCCTGTTCTTCTGCGGGCTGTGCTGAGAATTTCAGGAGCAGGATGTCAGCTTCCTTCCCCTCGTGTACCCAGTCCTGTGGATGTGGAGTGTCAGAGCACCCAGCTGGCAGAAAGCACAATGTATAATTTACTGTTAATCGTGGGATTACGGAGATAAGCACAGCCTGCTGCCTACCAGTGTTCTTTTGTTAATCAGCTGTGATCTCAGCAGCATTAATAACTGAACCCACAGCCACTGTGGTGCCAGGCTCACACACCAGCCCCACAGCTGCCTGCAGTGCTGCTCAGGAGCTGTGATGCTCAGCTCAGTGCCCTCCTGCCTTACCTGGGCTGTTTGCAGCTGGCATGGGCACTTCAGATCTCCCACGTCTCCATCTCCTCTTGCAAACGTGCTGCCAGGGAGTCAGCGTTCCTCAGGGTGATGGGGGAGCCTCAGTGGAAGCACAGCCCAGCTCCTGGAGCTCTCCTGGGTGGGTTTTGTCTCCACTGCAGCCCTGTCAGCAGCCAGGATTGCTGGCTCTGTCCTTGTGCTGTGAGGCAGCTGCTGGGTTCATTTTAAGGCTGACAGTGCCCAACTGCCCCTTTCCCACATGCTCTTCCAAGCAACTTTCCCTATCAAAACACGAATGGCATTTCTGTGTCAGTCCTTCAGGTCTGTGCCACAGCTTTGGCACTGGTGAGGTGGCGTGGCTGTGTGAGGGACAAACCTGAATGCTGAGCCACGATTGACACCATCCTGGGAGGCTCCACTCCCAGCATTTCCAGCCTGCACACTGGACCATTCTCATGACCTCAGGCTCCCGTGGATTTCTCTTGATAACACCATCTAATCGGATTTAGAGTTTAATTAAACAGCTGTCACTCTGCTTCCTCATTCTGCCACAATTTAATGTTGAATTAGTTCCCGAATCAGTCATGGCTGAATGCTTCTTACAATTGAGAAGCTGGATGAACGTGAGGTTTGCTCTTCAGCTGAATCCAAGCAATACTTTGTATTCTTTTGCTCTTTGTGCAGAGCTCCCACTGCCATCAGTGCAAGTTTCCTGACTGAAAAGGGATGGAATCAAATGTGAGATTGCTGCAGAGTCAGCCCTAGGGGTACCTAGCTCTGGATGAGCAGATGTGAGCACAGCCTTCTGAGCTCTGCCTGGAACACACTTGCTTCAGGGGCGTTCTTTCCCCTTTCTAAGAAAGAGGTGATTTTTCTGAAAGGCAGTCCTGCACAGTTCTCTCTGAGCAGTGCAGCTGGGGAGGGAAATGCAGAGGCCAGTGCTGCTGCTAGTGGACTTTATCCAAATTAACCCTGACACGGGCAAGGCCAGAGTGTGAGTGGAGGTTTATGGTGCTCTGAGCTGTAACAGCAGCTCGAGGAGGAAAGCTTGGAGATCTCCTGGACAGCAGTGGTTTTGCAGCAAATTCTGTCAATACATTTTAAAGTAATTTCTTACAACACACAAAATTCAATGATTTGCTTTCAGATACCTCCTTTGATACCTCCTTGAGCCTAACCACTAGAGTTCTCCTCTAATCATTAGAGGGAAATTTGTTCTTTAGTTATGCTATTTGCTAATTAAATGCATTTAAATAGTAATTATTTCCTTCATAGGTTGTATCCATTGGAGGGAAGCCCTGGTAACAGGAAAGAACCTTCCAAACTGGGAGTTTGTAGATGTTCTTCAGGCAAGAAAGGCAACTCAGCCTCTGCAGTATCAGAGTCAGATGTTGTTGGGATTTGGACATTGTGCTGCCAAGACAGTTGGAGGCTTCCAAAGTCAGAGCTGCCATCTCCCTTGTTTCCATGAGGATTATCTGTGTAGCTCTGTTTCAGCTGTGGAAGTGCCAGTCCTGGCTTTTTTAGGGTTTGCAATTCATTTACAGAGACTTCTTTCTGACCTGGATATTGATGCTGACTTACAGTGCATCTTCCTTCTGGTTTTTCTTTTTTTAATTTACTCTACTTCCCTCATTTTTGAATTTCTCAGGGAACAAGTCCAAACACTTCTATCAGATGCTTTCAATTTTTTTGTCACATAAAATAAACTTCATTTTATAACTCTACTTGCTGCCTGCACAGAAAGTAGATTTGTTCTTGGGGGATTTTAAAAATTAAAGAATGTGGAAATGGCCAAGATATTGTGATTTTGAAAAGTGCCTTCATTTTAAATGAATTTCTAGTCTCTCTGAAAGTTTCTTAGGAATGCTGTTTGTGTACTCCCAAATTAGCCTGCAGTCAGGGCAGTTTATTGCATTTAAAAATGAGACCCAGAAGCCCCCACCTCTGCTGGCTGCTGGGTTTCCTGTGCTGCTGGAGAGCAATTGTTGTCCTGGTGATGCTTGACATGTGTGACATTCACATTCTCTGGACAGAGAGACACAATTCTGTCTCTCAGGAGAAGCACAGAGAGAAGAAGAGAAAACAATCTTTCTCTCTGCCCCTTTGCTTTGCCCATGTGGAATGTGGTGTGGAGATTGTTCACCTGCAGGGATTGCTGGGCTGGATTCTGGTGAAGGTTGTTTGGGCTCAGTGCCCAGTGGGATCCAGCTGTGTTGGGCTCTCAGCAGAGCTACAGTTTGAGTTAGATGGGTGAGTAAGCAGTGAGTGTGTAGAATAGCACAGTATCTCTTTAAATAGTATATTAATGTAATATAGTGCAGTTTTAATAAAGCTGAACTTCAGCCTTCTGATCTAGAACCAAACATCATCATTTCTTCCCACATCTGGGGTATCCCCACATTTCTACTATAGAAATGTCCCTGAAGATGTGAGTTGTGCTTCTCAGTGGATATTCAGGGGTGTTGCAGGGGGTGGGAGAATGCAGGGAAGCAAATCTGGGTGCTGTGGCTCACGTTCAGGGTGCTCATGGACAGACAGACAGACAGAGCCTGCTTGAGCTCCCTTTATTTTGATCTGTTTCAGTTCAGCCTTTGAGGAGTCTTGGATGCTTTCCTGTGCTCTTCAGAGTTTTCTGTCAGGTTTTGTGGTGCAGACAATGGCTGGTTCTCCCTGAAGTGCCTTTGGCTTTATTGCAGCAATATAAAGGAAACACAGGAGGCAGCAGTTGTGCCATGAGGCTGTTCCATATCCAGGGATAGAGGATACATGCTTCTCTATTTTAGTTCTAAACAAAAAAGACAATAAAATCAAGGCTTTGTTCCTTGGTCTTTTTTTTTTTTTCTGGTTTGTTTTAACTATCACAGGGCACTTAGAGCCTGAGGAAGGGAAGTGGCAGAGCTAAAAATTGCTTTTAGTATAGTGTGCAATATATTAATTGCTTATACATCAGTATTTCTTAATCTGTGTAATACCCATGAGTTATGGCTGCTTTCAGGGGAGGTGAAGGCAAAAGGTTTCCATCCCTGCCCAGAGCTGTGGCTGGATGGGCACCAGTCCCTTCCCAGTGCTGGGGATCCCTCATGCTGCAATAGGAATCATTTGGGGTTCTTACATTTCTAGAACAGTCAACATTCCTTTTTAGCATTTCCTTTTAAGTTTGATGGGATTTCTTAAGAGAGCTGCAGGAGAACCTGAGATATAACAAGTTGCCAGATGAAAAGAAAATCTGACCTAAATTTCAGACTCACTAAACTTGAATTGAAAACAGTATCAACAGTGTCAGTGCCCCATTTTGCTGCTGTTGACATCAGTGGCTGCAGTCCTCATGATTTCAGTGCTGAGGAATTTGCTGAATGTTTGATTCACTTTATATTGAAAGCTGAAAAGTTGGAGAAAACTTTGAAGTTTTTCCTGCATGGGAATCTTGGGAATACGGTGATGCTGACACAGTTGAGGAGTTCCAAGTGTTAGCCTGGTCCATGGTGCACTGAAAGGCTTTTATATGCCACAACCCCAGTTCAGACCTCAAATTTCCGTGTTATTTCCCCTGCAGTTAACAGCATCACTAACTCCTTCTGGATTCCTTACATTGCTTCATTGGCCATATCAGAGGAAATTAAATAATCTTGAAACAGCTCCAGACACAGAGTTCACAGAGAGGCCCCATCTCTGCAATGGGCTTGGATTCATTTTTACATTGGAGGCTCTTTCATCCTTACCCAAACATTGCCAGTCAAGCCTACATTAGTAAAAGCTCTGAAATCACATGTTGGAAGGTGAATATTGGGAATAACCCTGCACATCTCAAAAGCAGGAGATACCTGTGGGGTGTGCCTGACGTGAATTGGAGAATGGTGCTGTTGCACAGAGTGCAGCACTGAGTGTTTGTGACATTCCCATTCTCTGGACAGAGGGACACAATTCTGTCTCTCAGGAGAAGCACAGAGAGAAGAAGAGAAAACAATCTTTCTCTCTGCCCCTTTGTTTTGCCCATGTGGAATGTGGTGTGGAGATTGTTCACCTGCAGGGATTGCTGGGCTGGATTCTGGTGAAGGTTGTTTGGGGTCAGTGCCCAGTGGGATCCAGCTGTGTTGGGCTCTCAGCAGAGTCACAGTTTGAGTTAGATGGGTGAGTAAGCAGTGAGTGTGTAGAACAGCACAGTATCTCTTTAAATAGTATATTAATGTAATATAGTGCAGTTTTAATAAAGCTGTCCTTCAGCCTTCTGGTCTGGAGCAGACACCAGCATTTCTGCCCTGATTCAGGGTTGCCTTTTTTTGCTGTGTTTATGCAGCAGATCAAGCAGGGCTGGGTTTCACTGCCTTCCAGCAGGTTGCACCTCTCTGGGGCTGAGCTGGGACCTTCGGCCGCCCAGAGCTGGTGTGAGCAGTGCTGTGCTTTGTTTTGGGTGCAGGACACGGAGATCCTGAACACGGCCATCCTGACGGGCAGGACGGTGGCAGTGCCCATCAAGGTGGTGTCCATCGAGGAGAACAGTGCTGTGACAGACATCTCCGAGGCCGTGGAGTGCAAATCCTCCGGGGAGGACGTCATTAAAGTAAGTTCCTGCCACCCAGTGCCTTCTGGCTTTTCACATTTCATCTGCAAAAGGAAAATAGCCTGGGAGTAACCACCAAATCAGCTCCTGCAAATAAACCCTGCTCCTGTTCCCACGGCGTAAGGAGAGGGATTTTTGGGAAGAGTGAGGTGCAGCTGTACAGCCACCACACCGAGTGTCACTGTTATCCCTGTCCCACTTTTAAAGTGCCTGGGTAATTTCACCTCTGTGCATGGATTCCATTCAGTGCAAAAGCAGCTCTGCTGTGAGCCCTGCTGCTCCAGATGTTCCCCACCACCTTTCCAGCTGTGCCTCTCCCCTGCACAGCTGCCTGGCTGGGCTGGGCTGGGTGAGCACTGCCCAGCAGCTGCAGTGCAGGGCTGCCAGCCTGCTGAGAGTGTGCTGGGTGGCACTGCCAGGGCAGCACAGCTCCTCCTGCTGCAGCCAGTCCTGCAGGGCATTCCCACTTGTGGAGCTGGTGCCTTTTGGGGCTGCCTGAAAACAGAGGGCAGTCAGAATTAAGGGAATAAAAAGCAGTTGTATTTATTGAAGGGTCTTCAGGTACATTTAGGGCAGATGAAGCCCCCAGGGGCTACACCCAAAATGGACCATGGGTCACAGGTTTTCACACTTTTATAAGTTTGGTCCATTTGCATATTGGGGCTTGATCTTCCAATTACAGCTCCAGGTAATGAAGTCGTTTACCCCAAGTTTACTCCCCCCAAAATTCCCTTTTGTTTCCATCCCTGGGGGGCCGAGGCAGTGAGGTGTCCTTGACTGCCAGGCCTGCAGAGGAATTGCTGTGTCTGCCCAACATGGGGGGGAAGCAGGAGCTGACACTGCTGCTGCTGGACTGCTGCAGTTCTCCTGCAATTTGTTTGGGAAGAATGTTTTCCTGGAGCACCGTGTCCTTTGATTAGCACTTGGGGCCCTGCTGTGCTCTTCTCCTATTTTCTGCAGAAATCATTTATCTGCACTAAAAGGGTTCCTCACAACGATGTTTGCACCATCAGAACATTCTGAGAGGCTTCCAGGAGCCTCCCCTGCCTGGGGCACTCTGAAGCTGAAGTGGAACAAATGACTGGAGGTTAGCACAGCATTCACTGGGATCAGCCAGGGGCATTTTGCAGGTGCCATTTCTTTCTCTTCGGAGCTGGTTGGAAGTTGCTCAGATGGTGAGAGAAGGT
This sequence comes from Vidua chalybeata, assembly GCF_026979565.1. Classification (NCBI taxonomy): domain Eukaryota; kingdom Metazoa; phylum Chordata; class Aves; order Passeriformes; family Viduidae; genus Vidua; species Vidua chalybeata. The sequence goes on along the minus strand of NC_071547.1, from coordinate 1,148,651 downwards.
GTCTCCTGTGTGGTTGGAATACCTGCAGAACCTCTGGAGGGATGTGGCTGTGACACGAGTGCTAACTGCTGTAAAACACACAGCTGGCTGAAAAACACAGCTCAATTAAGTGCTTGGAACAAAAAGGTTTTCTCATCTCATCATAAAGGAAAAAAGGCTTTTTAGGTTTTTTTTTTTTTTCCATCTAGAATGTTCTTGTTTCCACAAAATTTCTTTCTTTACATGGGGAAGTGGTTTGGGGTTCAAGGCAAATTGACATCTTCAATTGGTTCAGATTTTAAAAAGCACTCAGAAAGCTTCAAATGAGCACAGAGGCCTTTCATCCTTAATTCATTCTGAAATTCTCCATCAAGCTTTTATGTTCAATTCTTCAGAAATATCTTTCTCTGTGAAATCCTGGTGTAGAGACCTTGTTGGGAATAACCTTTCTGCTTAAAAACAAAATCCAGTCATCATAAATTTTGTTTTTGGGCAGAGCCCATGGTACAAGGGCTGTGTGCATGAGCTTACAGTTCATGTAAAGCCTGTAGATTACCTTAAATCACAAACTTAGGGGAAAAAAAAGGAGTTATTGATGAGAGCTGTTGAGAGCTATTTAATACTCATATTATCATCTAGAGGTTCAGGCAGATATTTTTGTGTGCTTTTAATTGTGTGGAATTTCTGGTAATTTGGGTTCAGCCAAACCTGAGAGTGAGGCCAGAAGCTGAAGATGCTCAGTGCCTGTCTGCACTTGGCCTGTAATGTTTAGTATCAAATAAAAGTCCTTTAGTTCTGGTAAAGGCTTAAAGGTAATGCTCCTGCCCAGCAAGTGGCCATCAGCTCAAAGCTTATTTATATTAATTTTTACTTCAGCTGGGCTGAATTACATTGTTCTCAGTAACAGAACCCTGTGCAAATCTGAATTTAAATCTATCTGCAAATAGCAGGTAAGAGTTTCCCAATGATGCTCGTGGTCCCAGGGCAGCTCAGTGCACTGTTTTGAATGTGCTGACTGCTACTCCTTTTGCTTCTTTTATTGTCTCATAGTTCCCAGTCTTTATTTCCAAATTTACAGCTGATTTCATGAACTTTAAATGCCTTTGAGTGCTCTAGACCTTCACACAGTGGTCCAACCTTTTAAAAGTGGACACAAAATTTATTGTGGCACTAAAAAGGAAGCAAAAGGCAAATTTTCTTTCTCTAAGCTGGAATTTACCAATAGGCTCCATCTAGCTGCATCCATTAATAGCAATTGCAGTTGCATGCACAGGCTCCTTGCCCTCTGCTGGGAGCTCAGGTGGATTTTGCTGCTTTTGCTGATGTTTTGTGCTCTTTGCTCAGGAGCAAACCCTGCTCAGGCTCCTGGGTCACCTGCAGGAACAGGTGAGCTGCTGTGAAGAACACAAGAGTCCCCTTCCCTGGTTTGAGCTTTGTGTTCAGCAGCTGAGGAGCTGCAAATGCAGTTCCCACTGACCACACCCGAAAGTAGCCTGAAAGCCCTGGACAGCAGCAGCTGCATCTCTCTGTGAGCCCAAAGGCAGCAGCCTGGTTCTCTGCTGCCTCCTCCTCCCTTCTGACTCTGTGTGAGCAGAGTCATTTGTGTCAAACTGAACAGCTTTACAAACAGGGAGGAAAGTCACAGCATGGAAATGCCATTGTTTTGCTGCTCTGAAGCCCCGTGACTTTGAAGGTTTTTCTTCTGGCAAAGCTGCTATGTTATATTCTGAACAGGATAACAAATGGAAAGTCCTCCTCCTTGCCCTCCTCCATACTTCCCCTAGTCCCGTGATTTATGGGATCAGTATACATCAGCAGAGCAGCAGAACTTGGGAGGAGCTTTATAAAAATGAAGCTTTTACCAGACACTTCTGCCAGATGCCAAGAGAGAAAGGAGGGCAGCAGTGTTTGGAGCTCACAGGAGATGTTCTGTCAGGCATTGTCAGCACCACCCCCAGCAGCCAGCCTCTGTGGAAACTGGAGCTCAAAATGGGCATGGGCTGAGGTACATTCAGCAAAGAAAGTTGTAAATACCTTGCCATCACATAATAGGCAAAAATTTCAAGGGCAGCTGAAGAAACTTCTCAACTACATCCTTGCAGACTTCCCTCCCTGTTGCCCTGTGCCTTCACCCAGCTGCCTACCTGCACTGGGGGTGGAGAACCAGCACAGCCCAAAGTCACAGCAGCAGCAACAGCACCTCAAGTTCCACAGAAGGTGCTTCAAAATCACCTCCAAAGCTTCAAGATCAGGACTGGGAAAGGAAATGGGAGAAACAGCACCAGTCTTGAGCCAGCTGCAGGTGATGGGAGGATGATCAGTGTGCTCCAGACCTGTCTGAGTGACAGAGTCAGAAGAGAGGATGGCTTGGTTCTACTTTGCTTTCTGCCCCCGGTTGTAATTTACTCACTGTGAATCTGTGTATTGTAGATACACACTGAGTTAAGGAATGACAAGCACTGTGATGGAAATGCACAACCACTGCCCAAACTGTGAGATGGAATTAAAAGTGATTCCACCCTGGGATCCTGCCCTGCCAAGCAAGATATCTGGGGCTGTGCTGCATATATGGGCTGCCATATCCCCAGTGAGCAGGAGCCAAGCTCTCTGTTTGTCCCCATTTCAGAAATTGCTTGTTTGGAGAGTGCACAAAGCAAGGCAGATTTTGTGTTCTGTGATAATGTGAGCTGCAGCAGAGAGCTCCTGTGGCTCAGCACAGCTACAGCTCAGCTTCAAAAGCTGGTCATTTGGGAGCAAATAGATGCCCTCCAGTCTCAGCTGGCATTTTGTACCCCTTTTACTCTCTCAGTTCTGTCGTAGTGAATGATATTCAGTTAGTTAAATGTAGTGCTGCTGCTCTGCAAGGCTGCCTCTGAAATCTCTGTAATGAGATTAGATAATGTACAGCCTCTTCCCTAAGAAAAGCTCTCTTGCTTTGGGGGGTTTCTGCTTAGTTCTGCTAATCTGGCTGCTGATACTGAAAATGCAGACCCTGCTCAGCAGAGAGAGCCCAGACTGCACCTGAAGCATGGCCCTGGTTTTGCCCAGCTCTCCTCTGCAGTGCTGGGGCTCCATCCCTGTGCTGTTCCTGTGGATTGCTGGCCACTGAGGGCTGAGGGCTGGCCACAGGGCCTGGAGCCTCTTGGTGATGTGGCAGCTGCTCAGCAGCACAAAGCCCCAAAGCAGCCTGCCCTGTGTGCCATGAGAGCTGCAGCTTGCTGATTGTGAGGGCTGCAGCTGAAGTCAGTCCGTGCAGGTAATGCTGCCCTGCTCCCTGTGCCAGAGTGGGAATCCTTCCTCAGCCATCTCACAAAACAGATCCATTCTTTTGGGGGGGTCACAAAGAGGGGGGGTGAAAAGGACTCTGGGGGTCATTCTTGCACTAATGGGAGAAAACCAAGCCTTGGCAGAGTTAAGGTGAGAGTTGGCCAGCCTGCAGGGCTGTGTTGGCCCCTGTGCTGGCAGCTCCTGGCTGCACTTCTGAGCTTCAGCTGCATCCCTGGGAGCCGGGGGTGGCCCTGGCCAGCCCAGCCACTGGAGCAATTAGCAGCTCCTGGAATGCAGGTTTCCCTTCTGAAGGCTGCTCTAACATTGCCACAAAGCTGTAAATAGCATGGAAGAGCTCAGGTCTGAAGCTTTAACTTTCATCCGACTTAAATAGTTTAATTTGAAAAAATGAGTATGATGGGCCTTGAGACAGCTTCAGTTTTCCACTAGGTTACTGATTATTCAGGATTATGCAGCCAGGCATTGAAATCCTTCTTAGGAAGCCTAATGTTCATGTAGCAGAGGATTTCCTTTGTGTATAAGACCGTGGTGTTTAATTGGAATCAAGGCTGGAGAGCCACACGGAGTCTCTTTCAAAACCTGTAGAATTTAATAGAGGATAATTCCCTTTCTGCAGAGCACATTGTTAAAGAGAAATCTTGGGAGAAATTCCATAGCAAGGGCATGAATATCCAAAAAGCGTGTGGGATGATTATCACTGTGTAATATTTCCTGTAAACGACTGAAATAATATTTCCTGTGTTGGTCTGTGGTGAATAAGTGATCCTGGTGCTCTGTGTTCCTTAATGCAAGGAACGGCTGCTCCCAGAGCTTGACCTCCATGAGCTCCAAGTGCCTTCCTGCTGTGGCAGAGGGATGACACCGAGCTGAACACAAGGAGTCTCATGTATGAGAAGTGCTGAACACCACTATTCTTTGCTGATTATCCTGTAATTTTTTTTTTTTCACTGAAATTAAGATTCCTTTAAGAGGCACTGGAAAAGATCTCTGCTCATAGAAGTGCTGTCATAAATATTTAAACGTTTATGTAACCTTTGAATATGTTAGCAACATTTACATCAGTATAACAGAAATGGGTAAATGGGTTTACAGACAAAAATGCAAGATTCTGAACCTGATGAATACAAGCAGGACATCCCCTGGTACCACGTCTCCCCATTCCTGCTCACTCCTAAAACCACACTGACCTCTACCTAGAAAATGGACTGATGCCTCTCAGTTTTTCAGCCTCCATAAACCTGGCAGGATTGCTGCACTAAAATCTTCTCTTTTTGTCCTTCTGAAGTGTCCTTCAGAGGCTGGGCTGGTATCTCCAGAGGTGCAAACCACTGGGAGCATAAACAAGCTTGGACTGGAGTAGACTCACAGAGGCAACCACTCCTTTATTTTTGGATTTTACAGCTGTCATTCTTCCACTCCTGTGTACAGCAGACACGAAG